>NC_138982.1:102687359-103887359 GCF_964341445.2 Mesoplodon mirus | reverse complement strand
TATTTTCCCCAGAATTGACTAATGTTTGGTTCACCTAACTTGATCAGCAATTTGTTCTGGTACATGTAGGCACTCTCTAAGAAGTACTTTGGAAGAAACTCTGTGCCTTGAATATAGTTTGCTTTATTTTTAACAGTAATTTTTCAGAATTCATTTATTGCTACAGGTGCTGCCTTATGAATATATCATTTGTCCATTGGGCATTCAAGTGGTTAATAGACTAAATCTCTCTAATTATAGAGGAAACCAAGATGTGTTGACAGATCTGCTATTTTGTGAGAGTGACAACCCTGGGTGCCTGCCACATTCTGACACTCAAGCTACACTTGTTAGTGTCAAAGATTCTCTGTAAAAATAATTATTCTGGAAGCGGCTCACAGAAGAAAAAAATTGCATATATTTTATTATATTTGTCTAGTCAGCTGTGACATCAGTCTCCCCACATCCTTAAAGATTTAAAATCCCAAGAGTAAGCAACAGAATATAGTGCATTAATTACCTCTAGGATCCTCTCCTCTCAAGGTTGGTGTGGAGCTGCAGAAAGGGCATAAAGCTGAGAAATAAGAGACTGGGTTCTGGCCTTGGTGCTGATTTGTGACCCTATCAATGAAACTTGAATGTAATTCACTTTTTAGTTAGAGAACTAGACTAAATTTTCTTCAAGTTCCATTTTGGATTTAAATTTCTGTGACTTTATTTTTACTTTGTTTCTGGATTTAGTAGGGAATTAGTTTCGTAAGCCTTTAGGACATTTCCATTTCTCTTAAACAGTAACTTTGATCCTTTTGCAAGGCTAGTTTTCATGGCACATTTTCTCTCTTAATTCCCAAGTTTCATTTTAGCCATCATCAGAAGAAATGATTTCTCACACAAAAGAGTTTGGACACTTTTATAAATATTTGTTTATAAACAATTTCCCATCATTTAATAGGTGTGGCTACATTATTATATATTTATAATATCTACCTATCAACACACACACATATATATTTGTGAAAAAGCTGCATGAACTTTAATTTATGAAGCTTTCTTGACTCCTATATTTCACAACCCCTATCTGATGAATTGAAAACTGCATTTTCTTAATAGTGATTAATTTTCTTGCTTCATTAATCAAACAGGAAAATTTAGAAAATATATTGTTTTATGCTTCTCAGATTCCTAATTTGTTTAATGGAGTTTTGAATAATTAAAAACAGTGCAGCTAATTTAGCTAAAATAAAGTGAGCTGAAAGATTTATGTGGAGCTTTTTCTTACGGCATACACATGGTCCACTTATTAGGAATGAAAAATTCTTGGAAATTTGTGAAAATTTTGGAACACAATTTGTATTTAAAGTTACATTTCAGGATTTTTAAAAAAGATCAACAATGTTTGTTTAAGCCTAAAATAAGTGTCTTGGTTTATTTCCATAAAAATTTCAAAATTAGTAAAAGGAATATTTACTCCATTATATTCTGGGAGATCTTGAATGATTGACAACATATTTTAACTCAAATCAATAATCAAAAAATTAGAAATTATTCAGTACATTTAAAAGCATCCAAGAACTCACTTAATGACTTCAATTAAATGGTGACTAAAGTTATTTCTTAAAAGTCTTTTCCTGGTAATCACTGTTTATCATGTCGAAAATGTGAAAATTTGGGAAGTATGTCTCAGTCAGATGTTTTCATATAAAGCTAACCAAATTCAGGTCACTTTTATCTCAACTATAATTGATTTGCATTGTCCTGAATAGATATTATAGCTTGCAATTCATGTATTTTTCAAATAAGAAAATAATCTCACTTATTTCCCTCTATAGTATAAATATATTTTTACTAATCAGTTTTTTTTTCTTTTCTTGTCATACCTCAGCTTCTGTTACTTGAGCTATTTTACTCATTTCTTTTATTTCTACCTTTTGTGCATCACCATACTTCCTTTACTCACCATAAGAAAGAGGTACTTCCATTACTAATTGTCAGAATTATGGCCATCACGACAGTAATACTACCAGCTATCATAACTTGTTTAGAGAATTTTGTACTTTTTCATGAACATAATACGTTTGTGTTTATGAATCTCTTTGTCACACGTTGATTTTTTTCAAGATGGAAACCTCCCCTTAGATATGTGGTAGATTTCAGCATTGGACTCAAATCTCCTCTAACTTCTCTATCCTTGATCTTTGCCTTTTAAATTTGTCTTGCTCTTCTTTTGTGGGTGTACATAATTCCCTGTCCCTCAGCTCATTATGTTTGGCCAAAGGACGTTAGCAGATCTGATGCAAGGAGTGTTGAAAAGGGTTTGTGAGATTGGATTTTGTCTCATGTTCTTGTACCATCACAGTGAGAAGAACATGCTAAACTTGCCTGCTGGTCACACAAGAAGGATGAGAGATACATAGAGACGTCCTAGACTAGAGTGAATCAGCTGACCCACTGACACAAGACCAAGCCTGGCAGAGATCAGCCAAAACTTCCAGCTGATACCCAGACTTGTGAGAAATAAACACATATTGTAATATGCCACTGAGGTTTCACAGTTGTTTGTTATGCATTAGTTTTGTGGTGATAGCAAACTGATAGAATATCTTTCCAAAATCATCAGCCATATCCGTATAGAAAGACCAGCTATCTCAAAGATAGCTTTCACAATTGATATTGATTTATCTGATGAAAAATAAGTGCCTGGAGTGGCGATGGAGAAAAGAGAAGGATGAGACTGCTTTACATACAGACTGAATTGTTTCTTTTCTTCAGCCACACTTCTGACACTTAGCTTATATGGGGGTTTTTGCCTTCTCCAGGGTTCAGCAGGTCAGAATTATTTCCTAATTGTTGATTTCATTTTATTACTTTTTTTCCCCTCTGGTTCATTAGGCACTACTCCCCTACCTGATTTATATCATCTAGGAAATTTCCTATTTATTGCAACCAGTTGGGTTTTTTTGTTTGTTGTTTTGTTTTGTTTTGCTTCTATAATTGTATTATGACATCATAGGAGAGATAAATGAATGTGTTCAGCCTTCAACCCTGAAGCACATTTTCATTAGGTACCTACTATATTATCATCACTTAAAAAATTGAATTTCTCTTAGTGTGCTTTAGTGAAGAAGAATAAACCACGCATAAAATTCAGTCGTTTTAGTCCTTATGGCCAGGAAAATAATGTTGAAATTTAATAATTCATTCCCTATTACATTTGAGTTATTGTCCCCTTGTTCATGGTACATTTTTTTCAAAGTAATACTGCTTTTTAATCATATATTTAAAATAATAGCTAAGGTTGACAACTTGAAGACATCTTCCAATAAAGAATATGCTTTCCATTCTATCAAGAAATAGTGTAGGGGCTTCCCTGGTAGTGCAGTGGTTGAGAGTCCACCTGCCAATGCAGGGGACACGGGTTCACACCCCGGTCCAGGAAGATCCCACATGCCGTGGAGCGGCTGGGCCCGTGAGCCATGGCCACTGAGCCTGCGTGTCCGGAGCCTGTGCTCCTCAATGGGAGAGGCCACAACAGTGAGAGGCCCACCTACCACACACACACACAAAAAGAAGTAGTGTAGTACAACACCATGCATGGCACAATACTGTAAAACACTTCAATATATTCCTTTGAGTATAATAATTATTCTTTTATTTGTTAAATTAGTATTTTATAAAATTATTTATTAACTGTGTCTCTGAAAAAATAGATTCAAATTAAAGGACTTTACAATAATAATGAAAGGATTAGTTACAAGGAATAACAAAATTCCCATCCTTTGCAACTTAGTGGATCAATTTAATGAAATCTGAAATCTGTTCAAATTTAACTTTTAAAATATCAAACATTTTCTGCATAGAAAATTCAATCATATTATATAAAGAATTTGGGATTATGAAAAGTAAAGAATTCATTATTTATGGAGTGTAGCAGTAGTTATAAAAGTTGGCTTTTCTATCATATTAAAATTCCACCAAAGGAAATAAAAACTAATAAACTTCCAAAGAGTGAAAATTTTTTTCTGTTAGATATACATTAATTAAAGCAAAGTTAAATTAAATTTAAATGCATGTTATCATTGTTTGCTAAAACAATAAATTTACCTGATCATGCAGTTACTAGCAGCTTTGAGTAGTTTGCTCTGAATTAATTCCACTCTGTTAGGAGATAATTACAAAACTTTCTAATTTCTAAGGTATGCTGAGACAGGAAATTATGTTTTGCAAGGCATACTACTATAAACTGGATTATGGTCAGCATAAACTAATGGAACACAGAAGCTATACTTTCTTTCAAGTATCAGGCCACTATTGTCTTGAGTTATAAACAGTTAGTTTAAACTTTTATACCAAATACCTGTCCCATACATTGGGAATCAGTTTTGTTTCACTTCCAAAATTCATGCTGGTATTACTAATGAGTCTATTAATAAACTGATTTGAGGCTAAAGACACTGTGGTTCCAACTTCAGGTCCTTTGGTTCTTTCAATAACAGTAATTTTTGTAATGGTCTTCTATTAAAATATTGTTCTTAGCTATTCGTTTACATTGTCAAATATGTAGACATTTTCACTGTCATGAAAAATGAAGAAGTTTTTATAAATTTTATACATTTTAATTTATGACATGGGTTATCTTTCTTATAGATACTTATGATATTATTTTTTTTTAAGAATAGGTATATAATTTTATATTTCTTCTTTTATTACTTCATTTGTTGCTTTATATTTTAAGTATAACTTCAGAATAGTAGAGTGATAGACCTCATAGAACATCACTACAGGAGTAACAAAGACTGCTATCTGATAACCTATCACCTTAACAGACCTAAATTTTGTTGAAGGTGTCATTGTACCTGCTGAAATACTGTATTCTATAGCATCACCTAAAGGAATAGTGGCCAATAATACATAAATGAAAGTTGATATCTGACTCTTCCAGAAAGTTTCAGAAAACAGATTAGTTTGGCTGGTACTCTTTGTCTTTGACATTTCTTTTTTCTTCCTGGCTAAAATGTGGACATCATTAACTGAAACTGTAGCTGCCATCTTAAAACTGACCATGAAAGAAAAAACACAGATTCACAGTGGCCTCAGCCCAGAGATCTTTAAGCTACTACTTTAGACTGGGACTGCCTATTTCCATTCTTCTAGTTACTTGGGGAAAAATAAACCTCATTCTTGTTTAAGTCACTATCATTTGGAATTTCTGTTTCATACAGCTGGACTTAATCCTTAATTGCAATACCTGATTTTAGCAAGATTCTGACCCCTTGAGGGAATATTTAAATATACCATTACCCAGACTCCATCCACTCAGGTAACTTAACCAATAAACTCTGGGTGAGATAAATGGGCATTGATATTTTTAAAAATCTCTGCAGGAAGACTAATGTAATTCTCAGGTTGAGAAACCATCCTTCCAAGTGTTCCACTTGGTCTATCCACTATAGAGATGGTATCTTGCATGAAGTCGTCAGTCCTGATTCAGAAATTAACTTTAAAAATATTTTTTTCTGTGACTTAAATTTTGAAAAGTCCACTACCATTGTGGACTTTTTAATAAGATATTTTTCAATAGTTAATTAAACAAGATTATAAGATCAAAAGTCAAAATAATAAGTAGTTTTATGAAATTATCTTTTAATACCTCCCCTCTAACTAAGATATGGTGAATCAAAGTATTTCCATTCTAGCTGAAAGTGATATGTGTACATGTGAGCATTCATAAATAAAAAAAATTAAAAAGACAAATGTTGGGCTTCCCTGTTGGTGCAGTGGTTGAGAGTCCGCCTGCCGATGCAGGGGACACGGGTTCGTGCCCCGGTCCGGGAAGATCCCATATGCTGTGGAGCGGCTAGGCCCATGAGCCATGGCCCCTGAGCCTGTGCGTCTGGAGCCTGTGCTCCGCAACGGGAGAGGCCACAACAGTGAGAGGCCCGCGTACCGCAAAAAAAAAAAAAAGACAAATGTCATGTAATGTGGGAATAAATTAATTCAAGGGTATAAAATATCCCCTGAATCTTGAGTTATGTTTACTAATTTCAGATGAATCAAAACATTGGCCTCATTCAGTTCCTCCTATATTAGAAATTATATGATAAATTCCCCTTAAAAATTAGCATAAGGTTAGTATACTTTAAAACACTAATAAATTTTTATATTGAAAATTATTAGTTTTATTTTCCTTGTCTATTCTTCTGATGGAAGAATTTTGATTTTTAGGTCTTCAATGTTATTAATTTTCATGATATGGTGTTGTAGAGAATGTATTTTTATATGTCACCATAGTTCATGCTTTCTGAGAAAAATCTTAGTGAAGCTTGGGACCTAGTCTAAAAGAGCAAGTCTTAGAAGTTAATGTACAGCCATGAGAACCCAAGAGGAATTTATCTAACTCTGGAAGTGTGAATTTACTTTTCAAAGAGTGCTGAGACCTAGGACAGGGAGATATCTCTGGGTTGCAAACTTGAAGACAATATTCTTATCTTTCCCCTGGAGAGATTTATTTACATTCCAAAAAGTATATGAAGTCAGAATCTTCCTAGGAATAAAAAGTTTTCTCCCTCCTTCAAGGAGGGGAGAAGGACAGTGTATACATAAGTATATAGATTCGTTTTCATGGTTTTTCTCACCTACAGCACAGACCCCATTACATATAGATGACATCAGGTTCTCATCACATTGCTTTAGGGGATAGAATTAAGCCAAAGGGGAATCAGTGCAACTATTGTTATGTAAATATAATAATTAATCTGTCTCTACTCCAGAAATCTTCTGTATGAATCAGATTATTATTAATAAATACGATAATTGCAGACATGCCTTTTGCACATGGCTTTTGATTTAAAAATGGTTTTTCTATTCCAAAGTTATAAGATTTTGCCCTTGGTTTCATAAGTTTTTTAATTTTTAAATTTATGATTAATTTGTAGTTTTTCTTGATATACATAGTGAGGTAAATAAGTAAGTAACATTTTTACACGTCTACCAGGTTGACCAAACACAATTTGTTAAAGTGTCTATGTATACCCCTCTGTTTTGTTTTGGTTTTAAATGTTTTACAAGAATGGGGTGGTATCTGGCACTGAGTTACCTGAAGCACATCCTGTGACTATCTAGAGCTTGCACAGAATGGAATGGTACAGCTGTAGAGCTATAGTCCCCAAACCAAAAGCTCAGTCTCTTTGTTTTGACATCTATTTTAATTGATGCTAAATTACCTCTCTCAGCTTTCTCATTCTAGCAACTTGAAAGATCTATCTTTTTCCATTCAATTACTTATTTGTATTTAAAGTGTGTTTTTCACAGGCAGCATTGCTTATTTATTCATTTGATAGTCTCTGCCCTTTAACTGGAGCGTTCAGAACGTTAGCACATAATATTAACTATTGATATTGTTGAATTTAATTTTACCATTTGTTAATTTTTTCTTCTATTTTTGATTTCTCTTTTCTCTCTTCTATGCCCTTTTATATAATTTTGTTTATCAGAATTCCACTTTAATGTATTTATTGGCATTTTAGCTATACCTATTGGTGTTACAGTATGCATCCTTGAATTTTCATAGCCAACTGAGAGTTAATACTGTATCACTTTAAGTTAAAACTGAAAACTTTTAAATCATATAAGCTCTTCCCATCTTTATGTTATATTTGTCATATGTATTTTAACTACAGTTTTTAAAAACATAAAATAATATTTAAAGTTTTGCTTTAAACTCATAGATATTTTAACTGACTTGAAGAAAACCAGTGCTTTTTTTCCTGTTATTTCCAGTTATTGATGCTTTTCCTTCATTCTTCAGGATGTAAGTTGCACTCTCACACACTTTCACATGTATAAGTAAATACATAACATAGAAATACATATTTTATAGCACAGGTCTGCTACTGATAGTTTTTGTTAATTTGAAAATGTCTCATTTTGCTTTAATTCTTGAAGCATATTTCATTGATTATAGAATTCTAAGTGGACAGTTTTTTCCCCTTTTGAAAAGTTAGGATTTTTTATTTCTTCCCAAGTTTATCATAAACTCTTCTCTCATTCTTTTTGTTGCTTTTTTGGAAGTAATGCATCTCACCTTTCTGACTCATTTAGAATTTCTTTTTTTCCTTTGTTTTCAGAAGGCTTTCTATACTATGTCTATGTATCAATTGGAAATAATTAGAAATTATTTTTTCCTGGATTTCATAGACCTTTTTGTATATTTGACTTGGTGAATTTTATCTATTGCATCTCTTCTCTGTTTATAGGTTCCAATTTCCATATATTAGATTTTTATACTATATTCCATATATCTTTTACACTCTTTCTGAATTTCCTGCCTTTTTTCTCTCTGAGTTTCAATTGGGATATTTTTCCCTAAGCAGTCTTCTAGCTTATTAATCCTTTTTTGTAATGTCTACTGTATTGTTGATACATCCTAATTATATTTCTGGTATTTTTTCAGTTCTAGAATTTCTATTTAACTCATAAATTATAGTTGCCTATGACATAGTCTTTATTCTCAACTAATCATGATTACATAAATTCCCTGCCTAATATCTCCAGTATCTAGATCATCCATGGCTCTTTTTAAATACCTTTATATTTTAAAAAATTTTAAATAGAAATTTTGTTTTAAAACACTTTTAAATTTACAGAGATAGTACAGAGAGTTCTCAATACCCTGCACCCAGTTTCTTTTATTAACATCCTACATGAATATGGTGCCTTTATTAAACTTAATGAACTAGTATTAATACATTACTAACTAAAGTGTATGCTTTATTCAGATTTCCCTAGTTTCTACCTAATGTCCCTTTTCTGTTACACTATAATTATACTTTAGTCCTGTTGGTGCTGTGGTAAAATGTGGGGGAGGAAAGGCATTCTACAGTCTTATAAATAAATCTTATTCTTTTATTGGGCCTGTGTTTCTGGTCTGTAACTTTTACAAGTATTTCTCCAATGACAGTATTTTATCCCATTAGATTGAAAGAGAGAAACAGTAAGACTACCAGTTGTTTGAATGTGAGGAATGCCCTTCCTCCAGGTGGAGTTAGGCTCTAATGAAGTCCTTCTCCTCCAGAGTAGGCCTTTGTTTTAGAAAATGCTCAGTTCCCATTCTACAGTGACTACCCTTCTGCTTCTGCCAATCATTAGGGATCTTTCTTGGATCCTGACCTTGAGAACCTGGTGTTTCCTTGAGGAAAAACCCATTGAAGTGTGAGTGTCCCCTAAGACTGCAGCCCCAGGAATTTCTCATTCTCAAGCTAATCCAGACTCAGCTTTCAGCAATTAGTCAAATTTACCATGTAATTACCATATAGGTATCTACCAATGTTTATAGCTCCAGTGGCTACTGCTCCAGGTAAGCAGATCTAAGCTGTGACTTTTCAGGTTTGAGGACAGCAGTTTGCCCTGCAATCTCAGTTTTCTAATAGGTCAAAGAAAATTATCACTTTTCAGTTTAAGCTTTGCTTGGTGTAAATGTTAGAGTCATGACTTCTAAGCTGTTTTTATGTTGGAGTTGAAGCTAGCATTCCTCAGTTTCTTTTAGTAGAAACAGAACATTGAATTGGGGGTCTTTTTACGTTGTTTTGTTGATTTTGGTTTGGTTTGGTTTGGTTTGGCTCCTTTAGGGTCTCCTCTTTTGGAATGCCTGTGATCTCTTTTTTTTTTGCGGTATGCGGGCCTCTCACTGTTGTGGCCTCTCCCTTTGTGGAGCACAGGCTCCGGACACACAGGCCCAGCGGCCATGGCTCACAGGCCCAGCCGCTCCGCAGCATGTGGGATCCTCCCGGACCGGGGCACGGACCCGTGTCCCCTGCATCGGCAGGCGGACTCTCAACCACTGCGCCACCAGGGAAGTCCGCCCGTGATCTCTTTTTGAATGCCAGAAACTTTTTAATGGAAATTGACAAGGCTTTACCTTATGTTATCTTCCTCTCAAAAAGATTTAAATTTTTTTCTGGAAAGCAGTTAGAGAACCTTTAGGTCACCTTGATCTAGGTAACAGTGGGGTTTTTTTTGGCTTTTTTTTTTTTTTGCGGTACACGGGCCTCTCACTGTTGTGGCCTCTTCCGTTGCGGAGCACAGGCTCCGGACACGCAGGCTCAGCGACCATGGCTCACGGGCCCAGCCGCCCCGCGGCATGTGGGATCTTCCAGGACCGGGGCACGAACCCGTGTCCCCTGCATCGGCAGGCGGACTCTCAACCACTGCGCCACCAGAGAAGCCCCAACAGTGTTTTTTAAACTGTGTTAGTGCTGGTTATTTTCAATTGCCCTTCTTCCTGAAGAATAATTCTTCTTGGTTTTAACTATTCTGTGATTTCAACTTAATTACTCTGACCCCCTGACCCCCCGCCCCTTTCTCGCTTGCTTCTTTTTCTTTTCCTCTTAACAAAAAAACCCTTCATCTTGGTGGGACCTGAATTCCAACCTCTGTCTCCTCGGTATTGTAAGACTGCTGAAATCTTTGTGGAGTGCTTCAGTCACATAGCTACTGCTTTCTGCTTTGTGTGTATCATTCTTTGCATATGCAACTTAAGCAGCAACTTCTTTGCATATGCAACTTAATCAGCAAATACCTTATTACGGGCTGGACTGTGTTTTCCAAATTCATATATCCAAGTCCCAGTGCCCAATATCTCAGAATGTAACCTTATTTGGAGATAAGGTCTTTAAAGAGGTGATTAATTAAAGTGAGGCCCTTGGGGTGGGATCCTAATCCAGTATGACTGCCATACAGTCAAGGAGAGAGAGAGAGAGGGACCAGAGATGTGTGTTCCCAGAGGGGATGACCATATGAAGTGACAGCAAAAAGGCAGCCCTCTGAAAGCAAAAGAGAGGCCTCAGAAGAATCCAACCTTGCTGGCACCTTGATCTTGGACTTCCACCTTCCAGAACTGTGAGAAAATAAATTTCTGTTGTTCAAGCCACCCAGTGTGGTATTTTATTAGAGCAGCTTTAGCAAACTGATATGAGCAAATCTGAAACAGAACTTTAGTCTCTTATCTATATAGTTCTCACTTTCCTCTTGTGTCTCAGTCTATTTGGCTGTATCATAGTATAACTTCACTGTTGTTAACTCAGTAAGACCTGGGATGTCACTTTCCCTAAGCCTCTACTTTTCCTGTTATGGTTTGGAAAATCATTCAAGGGATAAAGCCAAAGTGACTATAAAGGCTCAGCTCAGTATGACTTTCTTCTCTCAAGACTTTTCACCCCATGAATATTGTCTTCCTTGTGTGTTTTTCTAGGTTTTATAATTGATCCTTGCTGGGAGTGTTAGTCTTGTACAAGCTTCCCTAACATAAAGTCGAAATCTCTTTTCAGTTGTTTTAGGATTGAATTTTCTATTGACAATTTAAAAAATGAAGGCATAATAGACTATTATGGTATAGTGTACTTTGTACTGTGTGTAAAGTGAGATTTGGGTGCTCAAAATTTTTCTGCAAATTACCCATTTTCCCCTTTCTCATTTAATGTGTATATAGCTGCTTCTAAGTTGCCACTGAATTTCCTAAGTGAATACTTTTTAAAAAAATTCCATCTGCCTTCAGAATTTTTTCTTCCATATATAAGTTAAGCTCACACTTATCACAAGAGTGCTAAAGATTTGTCTCTATCTCTATAACAAGATATAAATAGATATATCGAGAGATAAATCCAAATTGGTTTATATATCTTTAATGAGAGTACACTAGTATCTGGTCTAGTGATTTAAATATTTAATAAAAAGTTAAGCAAGATAACCTTTTGTGGTATCTTTAAAAGTCCACTACTTCAATATAAGTACTAAAACCATTGCTAGCTTTTATTCTCTTAGTTGATTTAGGTTGTACCCTTACCTGAAAATTATAAACTGCAGTTATACATGATATAATTATATATGTTTGTACCATATCCTTCGTATCATCAGCTTTAAATGTGACAAATATTATTTCAAACTACAGCATTTACTGATATTTTGCTGAAGTTACTATTTATTTTTTGCTACCCAAAGACAATTTAAAACTAAGAGAAGAAGCAATGAAGTATATTATTGAGCATTTCAAATTTAAGATCTCACCTTTCTTTAAAGCACAAGCAATCTAGGTGGTTTCTATATTTGAAGTCACACTCTGACCAATGTGAATTTCAGATTTGTACACAGCTGTCCCAAAATAATGATATTGGTAACAACAACTTTATGCTTTATGAGGCTTATGGAAAAAAGAGAAAAGCACAATCAATTCTCTTTCATGAGATGTTGAGATCTGTAGGCTTTCTTCAGAGGAGCTCATTGTCCGCACATGGAAAAGGTTTAGGGAAAAGAAGGGAATAAAGCCTCACTCCCTTTTAACACAGAGTCTGTGAAAGTGGTTCAGTGAGGCAGAAAGCTGCATTGCAGGTCTATGATAGAGGTCCTGTAAGAGGCAACAAAGAGAGAGTCAATTTCAAAGGTCTTTACAAAAAAGTAGATTAAAAAAAAAAAAAAAGCACTGAAGGGCCAGTTCAAATCAGGTGTTGCACAATAGAAAATAACAAATATAGAGAAGTGCTAAATAATTGTATTAAATAGAATACCTTCTCATGTTGACTTCCTTTTGTAGTAACATATTCAAAAAACATTTTTTCCAAATATGTATATTTCCAAATATTTATATTCCAAAGCATGAAAGCCTAATGTTCAACTTAGACAAAAGCAATTTTTGTTTAAAAAAAACCCCACAAAACTAGAGAAAATAACACATATGTTTGGCCTATGGTATTTTGACCCATAGCATATTAATTTTAACATTAATTATCAACCTGTAATATTCATGGTAATTCACATAAAAATACTCGTATTTTCAGCTTCTCTCGGAAGAAAAAATAATATGTGAAAATGCCAGGCCAGCAGTCTGATTTAAAAACAATTTTCTGAAACTTACCTTTCTTTAGACTGAGTGTGCGTTCCCCTCTGCCATGGTTTTTACTTCTGTTATTGTCTCCCAAATGTAAGATGTCAGCTGCCATTTGTGACAGAGTTTGGATTACTTAATTGTAAATTTTAGAGAAAGTTTTAAAACTCATATCTCTATTAAAAGTGGAAAAATTAAAAGACCAGTGGGCCATGTGTTTCAGACAATGGTAGTAATCATTGTTCTAAGTAAAGGTGAGGAATATTTATACATTTTAATATTCAAGGTATGTTATTATGAAAAAAGTAAAGACACTGATAAAAACTAAGCAACACTAAGATAAAGGCCAGAATTCAGAAATATCAAATGACTAAAAGAAAAAGAAAAAATGAACTAAAAAATTACAAATGACACTGCCATTTGGTTTATTTCTTTTGTGTGTGTGTGTGTATACGTTTTTTAAAAAATTGAAGTATAGTTGATTTACAATGTTGTATTAGTTTCAGGTGTAGAACAAAGTGATTCAGTTATACATATATATGTATATATATATGTATACATAGAATGTCTTTTTTCAGATTATTTTCCATTATAGGTTCAAGATATTGAATATAGTTCCCCGTGCTATACAGTAGGTCCTTTTTGTTTAACTATTTTATATCTAGTAGTATGCATCAATTAATCCTAAACTCCTAATTCATCCCTCCGCCCACCTTTCCCCTTTTGTAACCATAGGTTTGTTTTCTATGTCTCCAAGTCTATTTCTGTTTTGTAAATAAGTTCATTTGGATCATTTTTTTAGATTCCACATATAAGTGATATCATATGTATTTGTCTTTCTCTGTCTAACTTACACAGTATGATAATCTCTAGGTCCATCCATGTTGCTGCAAAAGGCATTATTTCATTCTTTTTTATGGCTTTGTAATACTCCCCATATGTGTGTGTGTGTGTGTGCGCGTGTGCGTGTGTGTACCATATCTTCTTTATCCATTCATCTGTTGATGGGCATTTAGGTTGCATCCATGCCTTGGCTATTGTAAATAGTGCTGTTATGAACATTGGGCTGCATGTACCTTTTCAAATTAGAGTTTTTTTCTTTTCCAGATATATGCCCAGGAGTGGGATTACTGGATCACATGGTAACTCTATTTTTAATTTTTTTTTAAGAACACGTGGTTTATTTCTGATGTTGTGGTATACAGTAGCCTTCTCTTTGGGCACTAATTTCTGAACACCTTATTCAAGTTTGGGGAACTTGAAATATTATAATTATATAGAATTGATACATGATAAATATTATCATATCAGTTGATTTGATTCCATTGGAATGAGTGTTTTAGAAGTTACTGGTTAAAAACAAAAGATTTTATTAGAATGGAATATTTTAATTTGAGATAATAATATGTTTCAAATTTTCCCCTTCTGACCTTTGTTGTGTTGATATCATACATTTTACCTGTACATATGTTATAAATCCCATATTATTATTATTTTTAAGTAGTCAATTATGTTTTAAAGAGATTTAAATAATAAGAAAAGTAGTCATATATTTACTCATGCAGTTACCATTTCTGCTACTCATCATTCCTTTGTGGGGATCCAATTTTCCATCTGGTATAAATTTTTTTCTTCCTGAAGGACTTTAACAGTTTTTGTACTGTGGATCTGCTGGATTGCTTCAGCTTTTCTATATCTGAATTTATATACATTGTTTCATCTTTTGCATACCTAAAAAATCTTAATTTTGCCTTTGTATTTGAAACATTTTTTTTTCTTTCAGTATTTGAAAGAATTTGCTTAACTGTCTTCTCACTTGAATTGTTTCTGATGAACATTCTGCTGTCATCTTTATCTATAGATAATGTACTATTTTTCTCTGGCTACGTTTAAGACTTTTCTTTATTGGTTTTAAGCAATTGGATTGTAATTCTTTTTCATGTTGCTGTGCTTGACCTTAATTATCTTATATCTGTAAGTCCACTATTTTCAATTATTTTCTCTTAAAATTTTAAAGATATTGCTTTCATGAGTTATGAACATAAGCAAGTAATTTTAAAGTGTTCTTCAATTACTGCTTTTAAAACTTATTTTAAGATGGGTCTTTCTTCTGCTTTTCAAAAGCAATAGTTTCCTTAACTTATGCTTTTGAATTTTTCACATTTCTATGTTTGTTGGTTTGTTTAATTTAAAACTTAATTTAATTTTTAAATTAAAAAAAATTTTTTTAGCATGTTATGCAGTCTTGCATGCTTGAACCATAGTGGCACCTCTCACTATCCACAAAGTAAATGTTAGATTTTTGTTTCTTACTTCAGTATCATTCACAGTCTGTAGCTAAGTTCCCTTGTTTGGCAGTTGTATATTTAAACAGGCTCTATTGTACTGAAGAGTTCTTTCATTGCATGCTTAGCTCAGGCTATATGGAAGATAATTTATTTTTGGAGAATTAGAAGTTCCCCACAGTCAGCATAAATGTATAAAACAATACTGAATCCATGGTTTATTGTTCCCCTGGCTCTTCCTATTTTTCTCTCTTTGTACTATCTCAGAATGTGGTAATAGCAATCATATTGTATAATACTATTTGTATAGCATTATTGGAAAATGTAATCTTAAAATGGATAAGGAAAGAGAAGTCCTAATGGGAATGCTGGTCATAGGAATATGATTCAGAAAGTAATGTTCCTTTAGCAAGGAATTTTCTTTTCTCTTTAGTCAGTTAAGAACCTATGCCCCTAAAATAAATCTGTAGATACAGTAACAAAGGGTTATAATCACCCCTGTATAGTTGCCAGCCTCCACTAATAGTCCTCAAGGTCTCTTCCCTGCTTTAATTAATAAACATTTCTTCTGTAACCTATGATATCTTTGATCAACACAACTAGTTTTCAGTGTTATTGAAAATTTACATCTCTTTGTTTGTATATTGTTTTGGTGTTAAATCAGGCACTATCTTAAACCAAAATCTCATAGAATAAAACTTTTGTTCTTCAGCAGCTTTGCATATCTCACCTGACTTTGCTGAATGGTGAGATTCCTAAATTCTCTTGAAGAACTGGCAGCAAAAAGTATTAATGTTGCCTTAAAAAAAAGTTGGAAAATTTTTTTAAAAAGGCAGTATTAATGTTGCCTTAAAGTATTCTAGCAATGACAATTAATTCCTAGAGATAAAAAGTCTGTAACTTGAAAGCCAGAAATACATTTGAGTTCAGTGCTTGAAAATTTAAATATTATTTCTTAAGATCATGTAAAACAGTAATGTAAAATATGATTTTTTAATTCTTTATAGTAATATCAGCAGCTTTGATAAAATATAAAATGACTAGGGAACTTAGTTCCACTGCAGAAGACAGGCAAGGGAAATACCTGCTGTTTCTCTTGGCACAGTTAATAGCAAAGAGCCTACCAATAAAAGCTTGGCAGAATCTTTAAACGGCAGAATTCTACTGAAATTCATTTTCATATACTTTTTGTTTTGTTTTTGTTTAAACAAATTGATAGGAAATATCATTGTTTTATGAAGATAAAAGGTAATCAAATAACTATTTTTTTCTTTTTCTGGAGAAACAGTTTTAGTATAAGAAAAGAGTTGTCTAATGTGTCTTAGTATTCCCAATGTGCCTGATAAAAATTTGATCTGCATGCACAGTTTGGAGCAAACACAAATATATGCTACTCCCTTCTTTGCCAGAACAGGACGGCTCTCCTATTCTGATGCTCACACCTCCCCCCAAACCAACACATATTCAGTTCATTATAAAGATATGGTTATGTTCCAATGGCAATCACATTTTTTTTTTCCGGTACGTGGGCCTCTCACTGTTGTGACCTCTCCCATTGCGGAGCACAGGTTCCGGACACACAGGCTCAGTGGCCGTGTCTCACGGGCCCAGCCGCTCCGCGGCATGTGGGATCTCCCGGACCAGGGCACGAACCCGTGTCCCCTGCATCGGCAGGTGGACTCTCAACCACTGCGCCACCAGGGAAGCCCCCAGCAATCACATTTTTTAAACTATGCATTGTATCTTCAGTTCATCTCGTTAGTTATGGACAGTGGTGTCCATGTGTGGGTTGTTACTAAGGATTTTGATGGTTTTATTCTACTTACTTATATGGTTCCTGCACTACTGACCAATTTATATTAAGTTATTTGGTATATCCCATATTCTCTTTTGAGAGAAAAATAATGCATTAATATACACAAAGGAAAACAAAATGGTCCAGATATCTACCTTTCTAAAATATTTGTGAAATGTGACAAAAAGCTTAGTATTCATTTATTAAATCACAGTAGAGATATTGTCTACGAAGAACTTATCCTCAGTCTCTTGTTGAAATAGAAAAAGATTCTCTTATGTCTTTTCCTATATATTTTCCCTGTGATTACCTGGAATGCTTTCTCTGCCTCTCAGCTCTCATTGGGAACAGCACATGTGTGTCCTATTTTCTTTTTCTTTAATTCTAGGTAAAATTCCTCTATTTTTGGTAAAGACGTCTCAAGTGATAGTAACAATAGCTCTTACTTCTTGAGGACCTATTAATAGAATGCAAACAGCCCTGTGATATATTGTCTGTAATCTTGTAAACAATTCTTCCATTTTGGCATTATTATTTCCAAGTTTTAAAAAAGAGAAATTGAGCCTTAAAACAATTAAATATCTTATGAAACTTTATATAATTTATATTAATTTCTATTTTTGCATTAACCTCTTCTTGCTTCTAAAACACTATTGATTACATGTTCTAATTTATTTAATAAGCTCTGAGCTCCCTTGAATATATAAAGTATATATTATTCATATTTCTATCATTATCATGCCACGTTTAGAACCTAAAATTCAGTAAATGTTTAACACTTATGATGAATATAAATAAAAGAACATAAAATATTTTTATAATTCTGAGCTTTTTAAAAGTCTGAGTGACTTTGTCACTGCAAAGGCATGTTAAAATATTTCATGCACATCATGTTAATATAAATTATAAACATTGTTCTCACTTAGCAATGTATGAATTTTAGTTTTCTGAATTTTAGAGTCAGCTAGAAAAAAAAAAACCAAACACTCATTATTGTATCAGACTGAATAAAAACCTCAAAGCATCAAGGGTGCATGAATCCAGCTGGAAAGTCAGTTAAAACAGGGCTCTTTGAAGAAACTTGAGAAAAATTTACAGCACAACCCTGTGATTATGATATTACAGTTGCCATAAAAACTGAAGAATTAAAACGTTAAGGGCTTCTTGAAAAACAATTTACTGTGTTGGGTAATACATATTTCTTGTATCCTATTGAAAAATAAAACTACACCTTAGGGAAAATTTCCAATTAACACTCTCTCACTCTTTCAGATAGCTAGGGTCCATCTTTCCTATAATCCTAAAGTTCATGTTCAGTTCTGTTTAAAATAACTACGACGTCCTCAAGCCACTGCAAATGTACTCTTCCAATTTCTAAACAATCGTGTAAGAAAATATAAGAATATAGGAACCATGTCACATATAAAATTGGTTTATTTCTAAACACACTATTCTAAGTTAATTAAATGAACAAATCCTAACTGGACACTTCATCATCTGTATATTATAATTTGCTATTTAATAGTAGAAATAACTTTACCCTTGAATTACTTTGGTACTGGCTGTGATGTTCTCTGATTCATTCATTTGCTATGGGCAATGGAAATTACAAAAGATATTTAATCCTTGATTTCAAGGAATGGCCAATCATGGGAAGAAAAGGCACATGTATTATATGCAAAATAATTAAAAGCAATGTAAGTTTGTATATACTGTAATATTATAATGACTGACACTGTCAATAAATATAAAACAAATAAGAAAAAACTTCAAGTTACCTTCTTATTTTGTAAGTAGTCAGGGTTTACCAAGTACTGAGAAATATGTTTAATTTCGAATACTTGTGATGCTTGCAGGAAAATATGTGTATATGTGTGTGTGTGCGTGCCTGTGTGTTTCATTTTATAGCACAGATTGCTTTTACTGTGACTCTGATGGAATTGCTGAAATGATAAGTCATATCTGTTATGACCTAGTTTCTTTGATACTGTGAAATTTAACCTAAAGTTTGTTTCCAGCTCACTGAAGTATATTTGGAATCTAATCTCTAGTAAATCAGAGATTCTCAAACTTCTTGTCTGTATAATAACCAGTCTCGGAAATTCTTAGAAAAGTACAGATTCTTAGGATCTATCCTCAGAGATTCTAATTTTTTGGCCTTGGGTTATCCTAGAAGTCTGCATTTTAATTAGTTTCCTGCCCACCCAAAGGATCCTGACATAGATGGCTGGTAGAGAACTTCCTGAGAAACATTACACTATGCCTTCAGGTGAAAGCAAGGTTCTGGCTATCTTATTTGCTGGTGCATGGCCAGTGTCTTGCCGGATTTTTTTTTTTTTCCATGAAAAAATTGTGATTGTTTTAGAGAGCAGGTTTTTTTTTTCTTTCATTAAGCATGTGTTTATTTAGTAATTTAGAACTTCCTATTGTTTATTTATGAAATTGAAATGTTCGTTGTGACAATATGGATTAGCTCTTAGGAATGCAGCAATATCAAGATGAGAAACCACATCATGAGAAAATGTTAGTAGTGTGGTAAATATTAATATCAATAAAGATAGGCACGGAGTGGCGTGAGCCTGGGAAATGTCATCATTTCTCATATTGGGGTCAGATAGAAGAATTTCTGGAGTAGGTGATGCCTGTGTTGAATCTTCACAGAAAAATTGGAATCAGTGGGTCAGAGAAAACTGATTGAAGGTGTTCCTGTCAGAGACACGTAACTTGGTTGCTGAGGAGGAACTTCAAGTGGCAGAGGCCAGGTCATTTGGTATGGAGGTTGTAGAATGAGGAGGAACGTGGCAAGAAACACACCCAGAGAGAGAGACAGAGGCGAGATCACTGTGAGCTGGGAAAAATGACAGACCTGAGCTGGATGTTCTCTTTATATATCATAGGGTCACACAAATTTGTTCTGGCAAATCTATGTATTCAAATCAAAATTATAGTTCTAGCGAAAGAGCTATAGACAGCAGCTGGCCTGACGTGCATTCACTGGGGGGCCTTGGGAAGGAAGAAAAAAGATAGCTAGATCTAATCACTGTCACCTGATATCTAGGTTAAAAGACAAGTGATATTTGCTAGGAGGAAGAGACTTTATTTATCTGAAATGCCATTAGCAGAATGTCTCCGGTTGAGGATTGCCTATAGTAAAGAGAACCCAGTATCTGTGGATTCATGGGCCAAGGCTCCCTGGAGAAGCTAATAGAAATTGTGTAACTCTCTGGGGTACAAACTAGAGGTGTTTGAAAACTCATACACTCCTCCTGCTATAACCTCAGCTAGAGACCTCATCTATTATCCTGGCATAGAGGGTACATTTCTGTATGACCTGGGGAGCTGCTCTTGATGTCCTAGATTTCTCTCTACATCATTTGAGCCTGTTGATTGCCTCTATACTGCAAGTTATTAATAAAGCTTGATACAAAACAAGATGTTTGGTTTGTACCAGTCTGATCTGACAATTCAATTATTTGTGTTGTCTCCAGTGATAGGTAGCAAAATTAATGTAGAATAATACCATAGTTGTTTTTGGAGAGAAAAATAGGGACGTATAATTAGGAAAAAAAATACTTCTATGTGCCATGCTAAAATTACTCTGGTCATCAAGAAAGGGAGGAAGGCTGGGTAATATTTACTGTTTTGTCCTCATAAAATCAGGATAAACTAGAAACACTTTGGGGGATAGACAAAGAAGTAAAGGCAAAACCACTTATCTTGTGTTCCTGATTACTAATTACAAATTTCATGCCATAATTAAATAATAACTAGAAAACCTCATAAAAGAAATAAATATTAAATAGGATTCATAGCTACCTTCATCTCCAAAGAGGTCCTGGGAAAGAACTTGAAGGTGGTTGAAATGAAGGGTGGAATAACAGAGAATGAAATTGCTTTTGTAGTGGTAATTGGTTTTCTTGGAATTAAGAATAAAACTTAAAATGCTGAGTTTTAATTCCTGCATGCTTATGGCATCTCCTACAGAACTAGTCAGCTATTGCAAATAAACTACATGCTTTATCAATCCATGTCACCTCACCTATTCTATTCTTCATAAGAAGAATCACAGAATTGGGATAAAATTGAGCCTATTTTGCTGGTGACCTATAGTGACCCCTGCAAACTAGCTTGTATGCCTGGCAATTATGGCAGGCTGCTTCACTGATTGTTTTTCTTGACCCTTATTTCTTCCAAAGGGGATAGGGTATGTCTAAAGGGGGTAAAGAGAATATAGATTGTTTGGTATTATTTTAAATATACGATTAATGAAGAAGAACTAATACTACAAATGATTGTGGTCAAAGGTCTTATAATACTACAGGAAATATAGTATAATGTAGACAAAAGCTTTTCTGAGGGTAGGTCATGAAGTTTTGGCAAAGGAGAAAAAAAGGAAAAAATAAAGTAAAAAATAACTGATAAATTGATGTTGCATGAACCCAGAGAGTTAATATCAAGATCTTAAAAATCATTTCTCTGCTTTTTTGGGACCTAGTAGAATTCTCTAAATACAGAGGTAATGTGATGGAAAATCCCTGTTCCTAGCAATATGAGAGGCATTCAGTTCCATTCTGAATACAAATAGATCACAGGAAAAGGACAGCTATGAATCAGTAAATAAAATATAAGAAAAAAAAAGGGCCAAGGAGGAAACGTGATTTTTTGCTCATTTAAGACTTTTCCTACAGACAAAGGATAGCAAAAGTAAAACATAAAGCCTAAAGATATGGTGCAATTAAATAAAGTAAAAAGGCAAGATGTTTTAAAGTTAACTACCGATACTTTGTGTTGGAAGAGGCAGGTAATGGAGCCCCATTTGTACAAAATATATCAAGGTCTACACTGACATTTTCTGTTACACTTATTTCTACACTGAGACATCTATTTATGAAAAAATTGAATCAAACAGAGAGCTTTCAGATATTAAATGCATCCTGGAAAACAATTTGTTTTAAAAATTCTTCTCATTTTATCTGTTTGCCAGAAGAATTTATTGCTCTAAGGAGATAAGGATTTTTTTTAATATCAACTAAACCTAGATTTTAAACAAATTGAAATTTTTAATCTGGTTTTATATATATATATATATATATATATATATATATATATATGGACAAACACTGTAAAATTGCATTTTAGAATTAACTGAATGTTCTGGTAGTATTTTAAGAAGTTAATTATTAAAAATACGTTTTTTCTGGGTATTCATTTTTTGCACCTTAAGGTAAAGTAACCCTTCCTTTTTTCCTTCCTCCCTTTCTTCCTTCCTTCCTCTCCCTCCCTTCCTCTCTTAAAACAACATTACTATCCATTATTATTATTATGAAACACTAATATTTAGTCCAATAATATTTACAGGCAAGAAAATAGGATTCCAGCATATAAAATATTGTTTTTAATGTTAACACAATAAAGAAATGACAGAGTCAATTGAAACTTATTATTTTATAGTAACTGTAAGGGTTATTCATTTATTTTGAGGGGAAGGGATTCCTTTTCCATAATAGTTTTCAAAACCAGGTAATGATCTACAGGGGAAAAAATGAACCTCTTGCTTCAGAGCCACATCTCATTCCAGCTCGAATATAATGTCACTCATGGTTTTACCTTGTTGGTTATTGCTCTTCACCCCTTTTCTTATGTGTTTCAATTGGAGAGAATTAATATAATATTGATTACTCAAGGAGTTTATTTGGGAGACATTTATATAATGCTCTTACTAAGAAAGGAATTAAATCTTGAAATATATTGAAGATATATATATATATATATATATATATATATATATATATATATATATATATATTTAATGTTATTACTGTTACCAAACAAAAATTGTGTCCACTTGCCTGTGTGCAGTAAAACCAATCTACTGACACTGGATAGTGATGAAGGAAAGTACAGCATTTATTGCAGGGCACCAAGCAAGGAGAATGGGCAGCTTATGCTCAAAAGACCCAAACTCCCCAGTGGCTTTCAGGGAAGGTGTTTTAAAGGCAGTGTGAGAGAGGGTGGCTGCAAGGTGCATGATCAGCTTGTGCACAATTCTCAGATTGGTTGGCATCAAGATGAAGTTTCAAGCATCATCAGCCTCTGGTTTCAACCATTCTAAGCTCTATGTTCTTGCCGTCAGCAGTTTTCATCTGGTGGGGGTCTGCTTCCTGTAACAAAAACTGAGGAACGTGTGTCAGGCCTTTATATGTATCTTTCAAGGAACTATGAGTTTGGTGATTCTATTATATGGTGAAGTTATAGTCTAAATTTTTACCAGTTTCCCAGTCCAACAGCTATTTTTTGTTTCTATATCTTCAAATTTCCTAATGACTAACTCTTGAGTCAGCCTTCAGAGACCTAAGGGAGGCCTGGGTGACTAAAGCAAAAGCCTTTTACTTCAAAGGACAGGGACACAGGGGCTTGTATATGGTTTCATTACCAAATGTGTAGTCAATTCCAAAAAATCCTACCACTGGCATATGGGCTCTTTAGTTGATCAAATGAAAATCGTTTTTAGAGAATATTTGTTGTAATATATTTCTCTAACAAATAGTTTAAGATACAGTTTTCTGCAGGTGATCAATGGCCTTTCCTGGACCATACAAACTAAATTTTAATTTTTAATATATCAATATCCTATGCCTTTTAACACCATTTCCTTCATAAAATTAAATAATTTCATCATTTTGATTTTATTTGGATGAATGCAAGATTTAATTCTTCACCTCCATTTCAGTCTTCTAAAAATTCCCACTGAAAGCTCAAAATCCAATCCTCTGTATCTCAATTCAATAATGCAATCAATATTCTTGCTCTCATGTAATAGAGTCTTTGAAATATGAGAAACCAAGAAAACAAGCTGCTCTATGAAATTGAGATTCTAGAAATGAAGGCATAACATAAATGGGCATGTTTTTAATGGTTTCAGCTATAACAGTTTCCTATAAACAGTTTTAAAGAAGTCAGAAGTGAATCACATGATTTTATGTACCCTCACTATAAAAGCATTTGATTCACTTTGTCTTTTTTTAATATATATATTATATATGCATATGTATGTGTGTATACATATATTTCATTGGTTTGAGATTTAGATATTAGCATTTTTCAACCAGAGAGACTGGTCTTGCAGTTGTGGACTTAGACAAAACCCTCCCCCATTTCTGATTTATCTTCCATGATTGGAACGCCTACATAAAGTATATATCTGAAAAATAAGGAGATTAGGGTTTGTAGAGAAAGATTAGTCCAAGCTTTTAAGAAGTCTTTGGTGTTAATATCTGATGTTAAAGGAATTAATACTATTACATTACACATAAATTATGTAAATAAAGATGTTTAATATCTTATAGTTCCAGCATGCTTAAATGTTAATTTATTTTGCCAAAAATATTTGGTGACATCCCTGTTATTATAATTTGTATTATATAATAAATTACTCAGAATAAATTCCTCTTTTAAAACTACCTAGACCATATAATTTAATGGACACAGAACATTCAAAATATTTCCTATTAATGTTCAAGAGTTTATGGCTTGAAATTTGATATTGTGACTATTTTATCTGAATATTTGTACTCACAAAAGAAATCATTTAAGCAGTTCTACTGTGACGTCTAAGTTAAAATAAATCTTTAGAAAAACTCAAATGCGACATTAAAGTGAGGACAAATGCAATGACTGGGACATTCTATGTAAACTGTGCACTTGATTGATGGTCCAAAGCTGAAGGAGTAGTAACAAATTTTATTGGAATAATAAAACAAAAATACAGAATTCAACTAAATTCTTCCTTCTACATTTTGTCCCCATAGTGCTTCAGTTCCTTCTCCGTTATTTGTAGCTGGTTTGTTTTGGACTCTAATGACCATTATGAATATTGAAGTGTTTTCAGTGAAAAATGAATTTTTATTGATTCATTTAAATATGACCTATTATCTTTCTGACCAAAGTGAGAAAATAATCCTTATATCTCCTCCATTTGAGATAGTCCAAAGCAGAATTCAAGAACAAATATCTTGCTAACCCAGTTTATCTGAAATCTAATTACAAAAATGGAGAGATTTTTAATTCCTTAAAATGATTGTTTCATCCTAGAAAGTAGTTTGCATAGTGAACCCTTGGTATTCTCAAAGAGCCATGGAAGGTAAAGAGCCTATAGCCTGAGCCTTTTTCTGTGTGCTGCAGAGAACAGAGTGAGGCATCAATTAAAATAATATTACAGAACCATTTAAAATAGAAATATGGAAATTCTAAGAATTATAAGAAAATCATGCACTTCCATGTGACCTACTGATGAGACTAGCTTCTTCATGGCAATAATTTCTACTATCTCAAAAGTTTATTGGTGGGAAAAGCATAGAGAATTTGAGAAGAAAATACAAGTGTCTTGGCCATCCCATTGTAGAAGGATTGGTATATGAAAAGAAGCCCAATTTGTAATTACTAAGATTTATTTTCCAACCTGAACCTACTTATACTTAATATTACCTGTTATACTGTGCAATCATTTGTCTATAATTAGCACTCAGACAAATACACTGACACATGTATAGTGTTTTGAATAACATACAATGATCTATGATAATTTTAAATAATCTATCATAATCTGTGATTTTTAAATGAGTTTAAAAATAGGTTGAGGGATTCCCTGGTGGCACAGTGGTTAAGAATCTGCCTGCCAATACAGGTGACATGGGTTCGAGCCCTGGCCTGGGAAGATCCCACATGCCACAAAGCAACTAATCCCATGTGCCACAACTACTGAGGCCCATGCACCTACAGCCTGTGCTCCACAACAAGAGAGGCCACCACAATGAGAAGCCCGTGCCCTGCAACAAAGAATAGAGCCTGCTCACCACAACTAGACAAAGCCCGTGCACAGCAATAAAGACCCAATGCAACCAAAAATAAATAAATAAATTTATTTTAAAAATAAATAAAAATAGGATGAAACCTTATTTTATCTTATAAATTCTATATTATGCTTATCACATTCGTAATTTGAGATTTATTTTGAAGAGGTGAGAATTGAAATGAATTAGGAGAGGAAAGGAAAATGAAAACAGGAGATTTTTTTATTACTTGCAAAATTCTGATATTTTAGTAAATGCCTTTTCTGTGTGTGTGTGTGGTACGTGGGCCTCTCACTGTTGTGGCCTCTCCCGTTGTGGAGCACAGGCTACAGACGCGCAGGCTCTGCGGTCTTGGCTCACGGGCCTAGCCGCTCTGCGGCATGTGGGATCTTCCCGGCCCGGGGCACGAACCCATGTCCCCTGCATCGGCAGGTGGACTCTCAACCACTGCACCACCAGGGAAGCCCAATGCCATTGTTTTTGTTTGTTTGTTTTTAACATCTTTATTGGATTATAATTGCTTTACAATGGTGTGTTAGTTTCTGCTTTATAACAAAGTGAATCACCTATATGTATACATATATCCCCATATCTCCTCCCTCTTGTGTCTCCCTCCCACCCTCCCAATCCCACCCCTCTATGTGGTCACAAAACACTGAGCTGACCTCCCTATGCTATGGAGCTGCTTCCCACTAGCTATCTATTTTACATTTGATAGTATATATAAGTCCATGCCACTCTTTCACTTCGTCCCAGCTTACCCTTCCCCCTCCCCATGTCCTCAAGTGCATTCGCTATGTCTGTGTCTTTATTCCTGTCCTGCCCCGAGGCTCTTGAGAAGCTTTTTTTTTTTAGATTCCAGATATATGTGTTAGCATACGGTATTTGTTTTTATCTTCCTGACTTACTTCACTCTGTATGACAAACTCTAGGTCCATCCACCTCACTACAAATAACTCAATTTCATTCCTTTTTATGGCTGAGTAATATTCCATTATATATATATTTGCCACATCTTCTTTATCCATTCATCTGTCGATGGACATTTAGGTTGTTTCCATATACTTGCTATTGTAAATAGAGCTGCAATGAATATTATACTACATGAATATTTTTGAATTATGGTTTTATCAGGGAATATGCACAGTACTGGGATTGCTGGGTCATATGCTAGTTCTATTTTTACTTTTTTAAGGAACCTCCATACTGTTCTCCATAGTGGTTGTATCAATTTACATTCCCAGCAACAGTGCAAGAGCGTTCCCTTTTCTACACAC
Organism: Mesoplodon mirus; assembly: GCF_964341445.2. NCBI lineage: Eukaryota > Metazoa > Chordata > Mammalia > Artiodactyla > Ziphiidae > Mesoplodon > Mesoplodon mirus. The sequence goes on along the minus strand of NC_138982.1, from coordinate 103,860,303 downwards.
CCTCTCCAGCATTTATTGTTTGTGGATTTCATTATGATGGCCATTCTGACTGGTGTGAGGTGATACCTCCTTGTAGTTTTGATTTGCATTTCTCTAGTAATTAGTGATGTTGAGCATTTTTTCATGTGTTTCTTGGCCCTCTGTGTGTCTTCTTTGGAGAAATGTCTATTTAGGTCTTCTGCCCATTTTTTCATTGGGTTGTTTGTTTTTTTGCTATTGAGCTATATGAGCTGCTTGTATATTTTGGAGATTAATTCTTTCTCAGTTGCTTCATTTGCAAGTATTTTCTCCCATTCTGAATGTTGTCTTTTCATCTTATTTATGGTTTCCTTTGCTGTGCAAAAGCTTTTAAGTTTCATTAGGTCCCATTTGTTTATTTTTTTTAATTTCTATTACTCTAGGAGGTGGGTCAAAAAGGATCTTGCTATGATTTATGTCATAGAGTGTACTGCCTATGTTTTCCTCTAAGAGTTTTATAGTATCTGGCCTTAAATTTAGGTCTTTAATCCATTTTGAGTTTATTTTTGTATATGGTGTTACGGAGTGTTCTAATTTCATTCTTTTACATGTAGCAGTCCAGTTTTCCCAGCACCACTTATTGAAGAGGCTGTCTTTTCTCTATTGTATATTCTTGCCTCCTTTATCAAGAATAAGGTGACCATATGTGTGTTGGCTTATCTCTGGGCTTTCTATCCTGTTCCATTGATCTATATTTCTATTTTTGTGCCAGTACCATACTGTCTTGATTACTGTAGCTTTGTATTATAGTCTGAAGTCACGGAGCCTGTTTTCTCCAGCTCCGTTTTTCTTTCTCAAGATTGTTTTGGCTATTCGGAGTCTTTTGTGTTTCTATACTAATTGGGAAATTTTTTGTTCTACTTCTGTTACAAATGCCATTGGTAGTTTAATAGAGATTGCATGGAATGTGTAGGTTTCTTTGGGTAGTATAGTAACTTTCATAAGGTTGATTCTTCCAATCCAAGAACATGATATATCTCTGCATTTGTTTGTATCATCTTTAATTTCTTTCCTCAGTGTCTTATAGTTTTCTGCATACAGGTGTTTTTTCTCCTTAGGTAGGTTTATTCCTAGGTATTTTCTTCTCTTTCTTGCAATGGTAAATGGGAGTGTATCCTTAATTTCTCTTTCAGATTTTTCATCATTAGTGTATGGGAAAGCAAGAGATGTCTGGGCATTAATTTTGTATCCCACAACTTTACCAAATTCACTGATTAGCTCTAGTTCTCTGTTGGCATCCTTAGGATGCTCTATGTATAGTATCATGTCATCTTCAAACAGTGACAATTTTACTTCTTCTATTCTGATTTGGATTCCTTTTATTTCTTTTTCTTCTCTGATTGCTATGGCTAAAACTTCCAAAATTATGTTGAATAATATTGGGGATAGTGGGCAACCTTGTCTTGTTCCTGATCTTAGTGGAAATGGTTTCAGTTTTTCACCATTGAGAACTATGTTGGCTGTGGGTTTGTCATATATCGCCTTTTTTTATGTTAAGGTAAGTTCCCTCTGTGCCTACTGTCTGTAGGGTTTTTATCATAAATGGGTGTTGAATTTTGTCGAAAGCGTTTTCTGCATCTATTGAGATGATCATATGGTTTTTATTCTTCAGTTTGTTAATACGGTGTATCACATTGATTTGTGTATATTGAAGAATCCTTGCATTCCTGGGATAAATCTCACTTGATCATGGTGTATGATCCTTTTCACGTGCTATTGGATTCTGTTTTTGTGAGTATTTTGTTGAGGATTTTTGCGTTTATATTCGTCAGTGATATTGGCCTGTAGCTTTCTTTCTTTGTGACATCTTTGTCTCGTTTTGGTATCAGGGTGATGGTGGCCTCGTAGAATGAGTTTGGGAGTGTTCCTCCCTCTGCTATATTTTGGAAGAGTTTGAGAAGGATAAGTGTTAGCTCTTCTCTAAATGTTTGATAGAATTCTCCTGTGAAGCTATCTGGTCCTGGGCTTTTGTTTGTTGGAAGATTTTTAATCACAGTTTCGATTTCATTACTTGTGATTGGTCTGTTTATATTTTGTATTTCTTCCTGGTTCAGTCTCAGAAGGTTGTGCATTTCTAAGAATGTGTCCATTTCTTCCATGTTGTCCATTTTATTGGCATATAGTTGCTTGTAGTAATATCTCATGATCCTTTGTATTTCTGCAGTGTCAGTTGTTACTTCTCCTTTTTCTTTTCTAATTCTATTGGTTTGAGTCTTCTTCCCTTTTTTCTTGATGAGTCTGGCTAACAGTTTATCAATTTTGTTTATCTTCTCCAAGAACCAGCTTTTAGTTTTACTGATCTTTGTTACTGTTTCCTTCATTCCTTTTTCATTTATTTCTCATCTGATCTTTATGATTTCTTTCCTTCTGCTAACTTTGGGAGTTTTTTTTTTTTTGTTCTTCTTTCTCTAATCACTTTAGGTATAAGCTTAGGTTGTTTATTTGAGATGTTTCTTGTTTCTTAAGGTAGGATTGTATTGCTATAAAGTTCCCTCTTAGAACTGCTTTTGCTGCATCCCATAGGTTTTGGTTTGTCGTGCTTTCATTGTCATTTGTTTCTAGGTATTTTTTGATTTCCTGTTTGATATTTTCAGTGATCTCTTTGTTATTAAGTAGTGTATTGTTTAGCCTCCACGTGTTTGTATTTTTTACAGATTTTTTTTCCTGTAATTGATATCCAGTCTCATAGCATTGTGGTCGGAAAAGATACTTGATACAATTTCAATTTTCTTAAATTTACCAAGGCTTGATTTGTGACCCAAGATATGATCTATCCTGGTGAATGTTCCATGAGCACTTGAGAAGAAAGTATATTCTGTTGTTTTTTTATAGAATGTCCTATACATATCAATTAAGTCTATCTTGTTTAATGTATCATTTAAAGCTTGTGTTTCCTTATTTATTTTCATTTTGGATGATCTGTCCATTGGTGAAAGTGGGGTGTTAAAGTCCCCTAGTATGAATGTGTTACTGTCGATTTCCCCTTTTATGGCTGTTAGTATTTGCCTTATGTATTGAGGTGCTCCTATGTTGGGTGCATAAATATTTACAATTGTTATATCTTCTTCTTGGCTCGATCCCTTGATCATTATGTCATGTCCTTCTTTGTCCTTTGTAATAGTCTTTGTTTTAAAGTCTACTCTGTCTGATATGCGAATTGCTACGCCTGATTTCTTTTGATTTCCATTTGCATGGAATATCTTTTTCCATCCCCTCACTTTCAATCTTTATGTGTCCATAGGTCTGAAGTGGGTGTCTTCTAGGCAGCATATATATGGGTTTTGTTTTTGTATTCATTCATCCAGTCTATATCTTTCAGTGTTAGCATTTAATCCATTTACATTTAAGGTAATTATCAATATGTATGTTCCTGTTACCATTTTCTTAGTTGTTTTGGCTTTGTTATTGTAGGTCTTTTCCTTCTCTTGTATTTCCTACCTAGAGAAGTTCCTTTAGCATTTGTTGTAAAACTGGTTTGGTGATGCTGAATTCTCTTAGCTTTTCTTGTCTGTAAAGGTTTTAATTTCTCCGTTGAGTCTGAATGAGATCCTTGCTGGGTAGAGTAATCTTGGTTTTAGTTTTTTCCCTTTCATCACTTTAAATATGTCCTGCCATTCCCTTATGGCTTGCAGAGTTTCTGCTGAAAGTTCAGCTGTTAATCTTTTGGGGATTCCCTTGTATATTATTTGTTGTTTTTCTCTTGCTGCTTTTAATATTTTTTCTTTGTATTTAACTTTTGATAGTTTGAATAATTTGTGTCTTGTCATGTTTCTCCTTGGATTTATCCTGTATGAGACTCTCTGTACTTTCTGGACTTGATTAACTATTTCCTTTCCCATATTAAGGAAGTTTTCAACTATTATCTCTTCAAATATTTTCTTAGTCCCTTTCTTTTTCTCTTCTTCTTCTGGGACCCCTATAATTCGAATGTTGGTTCATTTAATGCTGTCCCAGTGGTCTCTAAGACTGTCTTCAATTCTTTCCATTCTTTTTTCTTTATTCTGCTCTGCGGTAGTTATTTCCACTGTTTTATTTTCCAGGCCACTTATCCGTTCTTCTGCCTCAATTATTCTGCTATTGATTCCTTTTGGAGGATTTTAAATTTCATTTATTGTGTTGTTCCTCATTGTTTGTTTGCTCTTTAGTTCTTCTAGGTCCTTGTTAAATGTTTCTTGTATTTTCTTCATTCTGTAGCCTAGATTTTGGATCATCTTTACTACCATTATTCTGAATTCTTTTTCAGGTAGACTGCCTATTTCCTCTTCATTTGTTTGGTCTGGTGGGTTTTTACCTTGCTCCTTCATCTGCTGTATGTTTCTTTGTCTTCTCATTTTGCTAAGTTACTGTGTTTGGGGTCTCTTTTACACAGGCTGTACATTCATAGTTCCCATTGTTTTTGGTGTCTGCCACCAGTGGCTAAGGTTGTTTCAGTGTGTTGTGTTGGCTTCCCGGTGGAGGGTACTTGTTCCTGTGTTCTGGTGGATGAGGCTGGATCTTGTCTTTCTGGTGGGCATGACCGCATCCAGTGGAGTGTTTTGGGGGGGATGTGACTTTATTATGATTTTAGGCAGCCTCTTTGCTAATGGGTTGGGTTGTCTTCCTGTCTTCCTAGTTGTTTGGCATAAGGTGTCCAGCACTGTAGCTTGCTGGTCATTGAGTGGAGCTGGGTCTTAGCATTGAGTTGAACATCTGTGGGAGAATTTTTTGCCTTTTGATAGTATGTGGAGCCGGGAGGTGTCTGGTGGACCAACGTCCTGAACTTGGCTTTCCCACCTTAGAGGCACAGGCCCAACACCTGGCCGGAGCACCAAAACCCTGTCAGTCACATGGGTCAGAAGAAAATGGAGAAAGAAAGAAAAAAGAAAGAAAAAAATTAAAAAGTTATTAAAATAAAAAATAATTATTAAAAATAAAAAGTAATAAGGAAAAAAAGAAAGAAGAGAGCAACCAAACCAAAAAACAAGTCCACCAATGATAACAAGTGCTAAAAAGTATGCTTAAAAAAAAAACAATAGACAGACAGAACTCTAGGACAAATGGTAAAAGCAAAGCTATACAGACAAAATCACAGAAAGAAGCATACACGTACACACTCACAAAAAGAGAAAAAGGAAAAGTATATATCTATCTATATCTATCTATATCTATCTATCTATCTATCTATCTATCTATATAAAGAAAAAGAGAGCAACCAAATCAATAAACAAATCTACCAATGATAATAAACTCTAAATAGTAAACAAAGATAAACATAAAACCAGAAACAAATTAGATGCAGAAAGCAAACCCCAAATCTACAGTTGTTCACAAATTCCACTGCCTCAATTTTGGGATGATTTGTCTATTCAGGTATTCCACAGATTCAGGATTCATCAAGTTGTTAGCTTTAATCCACTTCTCATGAGGGTGCTGGGAGAAATTTCCCTTTGTTTGTTAGCACAGCTCCTGGGGTTCTGCTTTGGATTTGGCCCCGCCTCTACTTGTAGGTCGACTGAGAGCATCTACTCCCCGCCCAGACAGGACGGGGTTTAAGTAGCTGCTTAGGGGACTCTGGCTCACTCAGGCTGGGGGGAGGGAGGGGTGTGGAATGTGGGGCAAACGTTCAGCAACAGAAGCTGGCATGACATTGAAACAGCCTGAGGCGCACCGTGTGTTCTCTTGGGGCAGTTGTCCCTGGATCATGGGACCCTGGCAGTGGCAGGCTGCACAGTTTCCTGGGAGGGGAGGTGTGGCTAGCGACCTGTGCTTGCACACAGGCTTCTTGGTGGCTGCAGCAGCAGCCTTAGTGTTTCATGCCCATCTCTGGTGTCCGTGCTTATAGCTGCAGCTCGTGCCCATCTCTGGAGCTCATTTAGGTGGTGCTCTGAATCCCCTCTCCTCGCGCACCCCGAATCAATGGTCTCTTGCCTCTTAGGCAGGTCCAGACTTATTTTCCTGGAATCCCTCCCGGCTAGCTATGGCGCACTAGCCCCCTTCAGGCTGTGTTCATGCAGCCAACCGCAGTCCTCTCCCTGGGATCTGACCTCCGAAGCTGGAGTCTCAGCTCCCAGCCTCCACCCCTCCCGGCGGGTGAGCAGACAAGCCTCTTGGAATGGTGAGTGCTGGTCGGCACTGATCCTCTGTGTGGGAATCCTCTGCTTTGCCCTCTGCAGCCCTGTTAGTGCGCTCTCCTCCATGGCTCTGCAGCTTCCCCCACCCTGCCACCCCCCTCCTCCCCCCCATTTCCGCCATTGAAGGTGCTTCCTAGTGTTTGGAAACTTTTCCTCCTTCCCAGATCCCTCCCAGAGATTCAGGTCCCGTCCCTATTGTTTTATCTCTGTTTTTTCTGTTTTCTTTTGCCCTACCCAAGTACATGGTGATTTTCTTTCCTTTTGGGAAGTCTGAGGTCTTCTGCCAGCATTCAATAGGTTGTATTTTTGATGTATTTGTGGGGAGGAAGGTGATCTCCACGTCTTACTCCTCCGCCATCTTGAAGGTCGTAAACGCCATTGTTAAATGCACTTTTTGCAGAGCTTTCCTCCCACAAATATGACTATGTATAATTAAAACATAATACTGTAACTATATTGAACATAAAATGTTTTAGCATATATATTATAATTTAAATTTTTTCTAAAGTTTTCCATGTGTTAGGCATCTCTGGTTTAATTTTTCTGGTGTTTCCTCTATAGAGAATTTCCCTCCGAAGTATCCCAAACATAGTTTCTATGAGGCTTTCATTTTTCACCTCGCCATACCCCTCTCCCATGCTTCAGCTCCTTTCTCACCTCTAGTCATCAAGTAGTCTGCAGGGTTGCTGAAGAACTGAACTTTGTGTTAGATAGTATTGCAGAATTACAATTAAAGACAAAATTTTATCTCCCACTCCAGAAAGCCTTTCCACAGTGGTAGTAGAGAAAGAGAACACCTTTATTGTTGAAGAAGCATTAAGCCAGAGTATGATGCCCATAACAGGCAATTAGCTCAGAGGTTGCTAAGACAGAAAGAAAGTTCATGCCCTTATATATCCAAGCAGATACAACCCATTACATGTATGTTTTCAAGATAAACAGTAACTAGTTCTCAAGTCAGAGGACTTGACAGAACCATTTTTTACACAATATGCCCCTAACTTTACCTGATAATTGGGCTGACCATCTGTGGGGTGAATATTTGTGTTAATTAATTGGTTTTATCTCTTCTCCTATGTGACAGGAGGAAGTTTTGCAATTTAGGTCAAGGCTCCCACTGAAGTTAGCCTCCTACCCTCCCATAGAAACTGGGAGAAATTCTCTTGAAGTTTACATTTCAGAGAGATGTTCCTAGGTTCTTGAGGAAGATATTCCTGGGTCATAAAACTGACAAAAGGTCAATCTAGTCTTCAAAGAGAAGTCTAATCTTCTCCTTTCAAAAGGAGAAAGCACTTACAAGTTTTCTCGAGTAAGTGCTCAAAGAAAAATTCAGGGAGGGAAATGTATTCCCTTATTTTCAACAGGGAGAATTAAGTCTCTTATTTTTTTTTTTTTTTTTTTTTTTTTTTTTTTTTTTTTTGCGGTATGCGGGCCTCTCACTGTTGTGGCCTCCCCCGTTGCGGAGCACAGGCTCCGGACGCGCAGGCCCAGCGGCCATGGCTCACGGGCCCAGCCGCTCCGCGGCATATGGGATCCTCCCAGACCGGGGCACGAACCCGCATCCCCTGCATCGGCAGGCGGACTCTCAACCACTGCGCCACCAGGGAGGCCCTAAGTCTCTTATTTTTAATTTATATTTTTGCTTTCAGTAGAAGCACAGGAGTATCATGTGTTTGAGTTTTCCTACGAACATTTTTATATGATGATTTGCCATCATTTCCTTTAAAAAGTTTCTAGTGAATTGTCATGCTGTGCTTTTTTTTTCTTTCCTCTTACTAGCCTTTTTGCAAGGCAAAGGTGAAAAAATATATTTAATAAATTAAAAGTAAATTGATAAAAAATATAATTTCTGATTCAAAATTTACCCTTTCCATTACATTTTATTTCAATTTTAATGCTTAAAGTTGATGTTTGATTTTAGGCATGGTAAGAAAGTAAGCTAATTTAAAAATTCAAATTGAAATCTCTGTATTACGTAGTGTTTAATCGGAGTCACATTAATCACAGTTCATATTAAACCCCTAGATGCTGTAGAGTACCTTTCTGAGTAATGACTGCCCTCTAGGATTATCAGTTATTAAAACAGAAGTCTTTTTAGAGGAATGTTCTATAGCATTTCTAGGTTCATTGATTTCATAGCATTCATTTAGTAAGCAAGATAGAGGATTAACATTTTTGGATACTTTTTCAAAATATTCTTATTGAATACACATGTATCTTGAAATTATCTTTGACCCAAGATTGTGTGACTTGGGAACTATCTTCTACTTAGAGTATGTTTTCTTCTTATTAGAGTTACTGATGCTTGCAATCTTCATATACAGAAGAGAGATCTGAACCAAGACCTGTAGAAAACTTATAATACACTATCCTTACATAGAGATTAAGAGAAATATACATAAAATATATCATATACATTAATATAAACTCATGTCACAAGACTGAAATAGATAATCCAGATATGAAGCTCATTGGCAAAAGCATTTGATGAGATATTCTTCTTAGTTAAACATAAATACTCAAAATGAAATAGCAACATATGTGTTAGAATTATACACAATGCCATATTTTAAACAGTCTATGTTTTGCTTTACTTTAGATTATTTGGAAAATAAAATAGTTAATTTAACAATAGAAATATGTTTTTGTTAATTTAGTCCAAATTTTTTTCAATTTGTGCATTTTTTCTCTATGTCAATTGACTAATCTACTTTCTCACTGGCAGTCGCTAATGAACACATAATTCTATTAATAATTATATTCAAAACACACAGGCATCCACTTTTTCAAAATAATAAATTGATTACTCTTGAGCCTCTCTTTTTAATTGCATTTTTTCCTGTTTCACCAGAGGACCTTTCCTCTTAATCTTTCATTTCATGTAATTTTGCTCAGAAAGATTTTAATTACTAAGGATTTATTTATTTATTTATTATTTAGTTAATTAGTTAGTTATATTCTCAAGTCCATAGTTTAAACTTGTTTCTGAATAGTAATTTTCTTTGATCACAGAAAAGTCTACATTGCAGAAGATTTTCTCTCTCAGTTTCTCACCTTGAACCCTGTTTACTAATTTCAAGCCAGCCTTGATGGAAGTATGTGCACGTGGCAAGAACCAGATAGGGCATTCCTGTACTCTTCGCAAAAGCATTCAAGTAAGTTTTTTTATTTTTATAGTGACATCACTTGTCTCCAAGATACGTGATGTGGATCCCTTGTTATGAAACAAAGAAAAAGTGCTCAGATTAAAAAGATAAGCAAATGGGTTGAACTTCATACATTTCCCCCACACTCATTTTAGCTTTCACTAACATGAGACAACCATGTGAAACTAGACGAGCTTCTGCAGAAAACACAGAAAAACCAATCGAGATAGAAAAGATGTTAATACTAGTATTCCCACTGAGCGTGACGGCAACCAGTAATTCGAAGGTAGTGGTATTAGGAAAAAGCAGAACTTCTGTAGTATGTTAATCTGACTTTAATATATAGTATTATTGAGTTAAAGAGAGTGTGTGTAGAGCATATTTTTTTATTAACTCTCAAGAACACATTTGACAGTTTGAAAATCAACTTTGAAGAGAATAAACTATGTTAAAGGAACATATCCAAATTTTTACTTAATTGTCATATGATCCAAAAACAAAACAAAATAATAATAAAAATAAGACTATCTGTACCCCTTTTCAGGATAATGAGCCCCTTTCCTAGCACATCAAGTTTATTTTTTATTTATCTTAAGTTTATCTTTAACTCCTTCAAACTACAGTGCTCTTGGATACAGTATTCCTTGATTTGCTCAACATATGTGTTACCATTTTGTCCATATCTCTTGGACAATAATAGAATTATCACACATCCTTCAGTTTTCAGTTTCACAATTAAGGTACCAAAATTTGGGAGGCTCCCAAATAAATGAAAGATTTTAGATTTCTCAAATCAGTTTATGTATGCTTTCTCAGCACTATAATAATTTCATCACATAGTAGAATTCACAGGGGCCTGTTTTGTTTAGACTGCAGAAGTACCAAGAAAAATATTTCATGGGTTTCATATAGGGCTGTATCAGTCTTCTTTTGCTGCATAGCAAAGCACCCCACAATTTAATGCTTTTAAACAGCAACACCCTATTATTGTTCAAAGTCTATCAGTCAGTTAGGCAGTTCCTTGGATCTGAACCAGCCTCTGCTAATTTCCACTGCACTCATTCATGATATTTATAGCCGGTTGGTGGAATGTGATATAATATTGTCTCCCTCAGATGTTAGGGATTAGCTGGCAATCAGCAGGAGTGATAGGGATGACTGGGCCATTTGTCTTCATCCAGTAGGTTCTCTAGAGTTCGCTCACACGGTGGCAACAGGATTCTGAGAGAGAGTATAGAACAATCCCTAAACTCAGAATGGGTACATCATCAGTTCTGTTACATTCCATTGTCCACAGCAGTCACAAGCCTTGTCCTCATGCAAGGTATGGAATGTTATAAACTCCCACTTAATGAGAAGACCTACAAAGTCCAACTGCAGAGGGTAATTAAAAGAGGAAATGATTGAAGCCATTTTTGAAATAATCTATGACAAAAACTGAGACATCTTTCAATAATTCTTGTCATTTTACAAATCAGTAGACAGCAGTAGAAAATTCAACTTTAATAGAAAAATTTTGAGCATAGCATTAAATTTGAATCAATGCCAAATTATAATACTAAACCAAAACTAGATTGAGTTTTGCAGCCTTAGAGGTTTTAAAACAGATAAATTCCAATTTTGTTTCCTTTTATAAATAGAAATTCAGAATAATGTTGATAAATATTTTTTTCATATATGCATTAAAATGTAGTCTTTATTACTTAACCACAGTTCACTTATGATCTTCAGATATTGTATAAGTGCTTTCTGAAAAAGGAACTTAAGTGTTATGTGGTCATGTGGAGAACAAAGTGTTTTTATTGTAAAAGGAAGCCATAACAATGAATTTCCTGATTACTATGTAATCAAATAATATTAGAAAAATACACTTAGTTTAATGTGCCATTTATGTTGATACTGCTCTGATAGTATACTAAGTAATGATAAATATAATAAATCACAAATAGCTTTTAAAAAATTTATATAAAGTTAGGCTGATTTAATATCTATTTTTACAGTGTGGAGTTTTCCTAAGGTTTTGCCCCTGAACAAGAACTTTTCAAGATATTTTTTAATCATCATTATTCCTAACTCTCTGCAATATTAACAATTTTTATAAGTATCTTGGTTCATTAGAACCATGAATCATAATGCAACTAATTATAGCACAACTATTTTGAATTTCATGGCTGAAAAAATATGCAAGACTTGCTTATGGAGTTATTTAGATATCTAGCAAGTAAGTGGTTTGAAAATTTTATTCACATTTTGAATAACAACTTGGACAATGGAAAATAAGTAAAAAGGGACCTAATTTTTTAAAAATTGTATCCAACATATAGGTAGTTCATGCATAGAATAGAAACATAATAGTATTGTTTTGAGTTTTCTGCATTGATAGTATACCCTCTTTACCTCCTGCAATCTCCTGCCATAGTTAATAAACTATGATACAGATCTTAGAGAAAGAGGAAAGCTTGAATTAGGACAGAGGTAACAATTTCATGCTACAGTCCTGCTTTTTCTACATATAAGTCTTTTTAAGGGTCATCAGGCTTATCACTAAATGATAATAATAAGGCATATTATTATTAATATGACTGCTGCATTTTACTTTACAGATCCCTGGAAAATAATATGCCTGGGCAGACTGAGGTGAGGTTAAAGAACATGGGGTATGGCAAAGGGACAGCTAATATGTAGTAGAAAATAATGGCAATAGCTTGCAAGATACAATATTTAAACATTGGACTGTTATCTATTAGTGATCTTAGTAAAAGAAATAAAATATTAGCAGGTGCTAGCACTTATGAAATTCCCTTGTATAAAAGATTTTCCAAATTTTATTCTGAAAGCATCTTCTAATTAAAACTAACAAATGAACAAACAAAAATCAACTCTCCACATTTTAAAATAGTTTTATTGGTGTAAACCATTGCAGTTGCTTTTAGCTGCTGAGCTCCATTCTCATATGCAGGACAACATGTTACCCTTAGTTTTTATATGTATGGAATGACTCATGGATGATTCTTATTTATACTGACCTTTAATAGCTGTTCCTGATTGTCATGCAGTAATGTAATGAGGATATATTGTAGAATTGCATGAGGATCTATTGTACATAGTGTTGGATTTAGTTTTCATAGATAAATCTAGGACTAAATATTCTATACATGGGTATTCAGGGTTCATAATTATTTGTTGCTAAAGCATATTTACTGCTCATTCCTCAATTTACTTGAAAATGGAAGACTATTTCACAAAATTCCAGGTAACAATTAATATAATACAAATTAATAGCATTCCAATTTGAAAAGATGTTTGAAAATAGAGACATACATTATCTATAAATAGCATTAATTAGATATTAGAACGTTAAGTTGACATTAAAGTGAAGTAGGTTTATCTCTGTGTGTTTTGACTTAAAAATTTCTCTAAGATGCATTATTATGCACAGAAAAGTTAGTATAATCATCATCTCTTCAAACAAATATTTGTAAAACAGATACAGTGTGCCGGGTTACTATTCTAGGCACTGTGAATATAATGAATAAAATAGAAAAAGTATGTTGCTCTCATGGAGTTTATAGTTTAGTTCACTTGGGAAAATTAAGATTATTAGCAAATACTATCTGATACATATATGGGTATATTTTAAAATTAATTTATTATCTGCAATGCATGAGCATTTAAAAATTTGAATGTTACCTAGAGGCTACCTAAAAAACTTGTATTTTGCCCTGATTTTAAATACTTTCAACTGAAAATACTTTAAAATTAATGAGCTGTCTCTTATAGTTTTTCTGTCAATATATCTAAATAATATATTTATACATTTCTTTGCCTCTTTATGGAAAAAGTTGTTACAGAAGCTGGCTATATTTTTAATTTTCACCTTGACCTCCCATTCATTCTTTAATCCACTCCAGTCAGGTTTTCACATCTACCAGTATACCAAAAGGGCATTTGCCCACTCAGCAATGATCTTCAGTTTGCTACACCAAATGTGTAATTCTCAGTCTTTTATTACTTCATTTATCAGCAGAATATGGCACAGTTAGTTGCTCACTTCCTCCTCCTTCAGATACTTTAGGATTTCTTTCTTGGTTCGCCTCCTACATCATTGGCTTTTGTTTTTCCATCTTCTTTATTGGTCCTTTCTAATCCCCCTAACTACTTTGTGGTACTCCAGGGTTTAACCCTCGAACCACTTTTCTATTTATATGCACTCTTATTTACTTACATGGCTTTAGATATTATCTATATTTTTATGATTTTTAAATTTATATATCTAGCCCTGATATTCCCCTGATGTACAGACTTGTATATAAAACTGTCTAGTCGACTTTTCAGTTGGATATCCAAAAGCATCTAAGAATTAGCATGTCCAAAAGTGAAATTCTAATGTTTATGTCTAATTTGCTCTTCTAGTAACCATCTCCATCTCAGTAAATGTAACTCCAATACTCTAATAGCCTGACTCCCCAAAATGTGGAATTATACTTGACTGATCTCTTTCTCTCACATTATCTCTTAGATAATTAGCTCTATATTCAAAATGTATTCCAAATCAGACCTAGTTTTACCATCACTTCAACCCTGGCCTAAGGTACCATCATCTTATACCTGGATTTTTGTAATAGTTTCCTAACCTACTTCACTCCTTCTGCCCTTGCCCTCCTATAGTATATTCTTCATATATCAGTCAATCAATCTGATTTAAATCTCATATTATCACCCTTCTGTCCAAAAACTCTTTAGTAGCTCTCCATCTCATTCAGAGAGAGTAAAATGTCTTACAAAGCTGTATCAGCCAATTCCCTGGTAGCAAAAGATGACTCGTTCAATCTGATTAATTCACTATTTCGAGAGGTGTGGTTAGAGTTTATGGAACTAACAATAGATTAGTGCATTATTCTAGGTATTATAGGTGTGATTTTCTAGGAAGCAGATTCTGAGGCTGAGTTTCGCATGCATGATGTTTATTAAGAAGTGTCCTCAGGACCAGGATGAACACTTGTGAAAATAAAAAGAAAGAAACCAGTATTGAGTAGAAGTAAAAGTCTAGCTGTAAAGCAGGCTCAGGGACAACCCCAACTGTGGCCAAAAGCAGCTCAGGAACCATGATGGCCCTTCAGAGTAGTCCTGAGTTATAGTGCACTAGCACTGGGGCGACGTGTTCTTTGTTAAAGGGGGATCTGGGTAAAGTATTGCAGTGTCCACAAAAATGTAGTTACTTTACCAACACTAGGCCTGCCAGAGCAAACTGAAAGAGTTACTGGTGCCCAGAATGGGTAGCTGCTTAGAAAGGTCTACTTTATAGGAGCTGAGTCTTTGGTAAAGAGATGCAGTCATCCTAAATGAAACTGTTGAGACTGAGCCAGGAAAAGAAATATACTTGCCTCCCTTTTGAGACTGAGCCAGGAAAAGAAATATACTTGCCTCCCTTTCCTTCCATCCTCTGACCTCCAAAAGGTTCCCCATCCCCCATTTGTCAAACCAGATACCAAGGAATTGAGTATATATTGGTTTGACTCCTAGGTTTTAAGGCAGGGTAGACAAGGGTTGTGAGTGAATTTGGAAGGTCAGTATGCAACGAAATAATCTTACTTAGTTTTACTCTAGTATGCACTCTGATCTTATCTCCTACTATTTTTGTGAGCCTTAATGAAAGTTAATAAGCCAGCTTTTCATAAAAGGATTCTGCCCCATTTATCAGTGGCAGAAACCCCTCTAGTCTCCTATCTAGGGCATGCAATTCTTGCTGCTGGTTTTCTGGGAGCAGGGAGAGAATATGGCTGGTAATTTTACCATTCAGTTTCCAGATTTCTACTTACACCCTTGTTTTCAGCACCAGCCTCGCACTCTCTCTAGTTTCCTCTTTTCTTATATCATTCCAATACAATTACCGATGCGCTACAACTATGGTTTCCTGCCTGAATTAGAGTGAGTAGAGTTCATTGTCTCCATAAGATGGTAAATTACGGTTCTACAGGATAGAAAGCCCAGAGATAAACCCACGCACATATGGTCAACTTATCTTTGATAAAGGAGGCAGGAATGTACAGTGGAGAAAGGACAGCCTCTTCAATAAGTGGTGCTGGGAAAACTGGACAGCTGCATGTAAAGTATGAGATTAGATCATTCCCTAACACCATACACAAAAATAAGCTCAAAATGGATTAAAGACCTAAATGTAAGGCCAGAAACTATCAAACTCTTAGAGGAAAACGTAGGCAGAACATTCTATGACATAAATCACAGCAAGATCCTTTTGGACCCACCTCCTAGAGAAATGGAAATAAAAACAAAGATAAACAAATGGGACCTAATGAAACTTCAAAGCTTTTGCACAGCAAAGGAAACCATAAACAAGACCAAAAGACAACCCTCAGAATGGGAGAAAATATTTGCAAATGAAGCAACTGACAAAGGATTAATCTCCAAAATTTATAAGCAGCTCAATAGCAAAAAAACAAACAACCCGATCCAAAAATGGGCAGAAGACTTAAATAGGCATTTCTCCAAAGAAGATATACAGACTGCCAACAAACACATGAAAGAATGCTCAACATCATTAATCATTAGAGAAATGCAAATCAAAACTACAATGGGATATCATCTCACACCAGTCAGAATGGCCATCATCAAAAAATATACAAACAATAAATGTTGGAGAGGGTGTGGAGAAAAGGGAACACTCTTGCACTGCTGGTGGGAATGTGAATTGGTACAGCCACTATGGAGAACAGTATGGAGGTTCCTTAAAAAACTACAAATAGAACTACCATATGACCCAGCAATCCCACTACTGGGCATATACCCTGAGAAAACCATAATTCAAAAAGAGACATGTACCAAAATGTTCATTGCAGCTCTATTCACAATAGCCCGGAGATGGAAACAACCTAAGTGTCCATCATTGGATGAATGGATAAAGAAGATGTGGCACATATATACAGTGGAATATTACTCAGCCATAAAAAGAAACGAAAGTGAGCTATTTGTAATGAGGTGGATAGACCTAGAGTCTGTCATACAGAGTGAAGTAAGTCAGAAAGAGAAAGCCAAATACCGTATGCTAACACATATATATGGAATTTAAGAAAAAAAAATGTCATGAAGAACCTAGGGGTAAAACAGCAATAAAGACACAGACCTACTTGAGAATGGACTGGGGGATATGGGGGGGGGCTGTGACAGAGCGAAAGAGAGGCATGGACATATATACACTACCAAATGTAATGTAGATAGATAGTGGCAAGCAGCCGCATAGCACAGGGAGATCAGCTCGGTGCTTTGTGACCGCCTGGAGGGGTGGGATAGGGAGGGTGGGAGGGATGGAGACGCAAGAGGGAAGGGATGTGGGAACAGATGTATATATATGACTGATTCACTTTGTTATAAAGCAGAAACTAATAATAAGAAAAAAAAGATGGTAAATTATGGTTCTAGATGGCCCAAATAGAGTCCCCATCGATCTATCAGATTTTAACCCCTTATCTCCTTGTGCCAACAGGCTCAGAACCTCTCAGGCGTAGCTTCTACTTGGACTCCCTCTCTGTTGTCACACAGTAGCTTTTTTTTTCTCTTTCTTTCTTTCTTTCTTTCTTTCTTTTCTATTTTGCTTGTTTTAATAAAACAACTCTCCAACAATCACTTTTCATCCTCCAAAATTATTGAAATTTCTTTTTCTTTCTTTTTCTTTTTCAAAATTCTTGAAATAGTTTTTTTACTATTGCCTCTTAACTCTCATCTGGTATCACAACAGAATCAACTAGGGAGCTTGTTAAAATGCATATCTTGGACAACATCAGTGACAAGTATACCACAGTGGGCAGAGGATGGGAACACAAAGTTATATTTAAAAAGCTTTTCTGGTAATTTTTGTGCACAAAAATAGTTGAAAAACATTGCCAAAGGGGTCATGAGTAAACAACTCCCCCTGCCTTATCTCCCATTTACTGTAGGTGCAGGAATTCAGATTTGTACATGATAACATGGGCATTTCTACTGCGATCCAGGTAGGATTTCACTACCAGGTTGTCATGAATTTGGAACTGGTTTATGTTTTAACTTTGGTGCCTCTTGTAAATTTTTTCTCCCTTTTGACTATTTCCAACCTTACTGGAGACAACAAAAACAGTAATACTGTATTTGTGTTTTTATTAATATCCAAGGGAGGGATAAAGTTGGCTATGCTAACCTCACAATATCTTGATAGTTTTTGTTGCTGTTGTTTTCAGTAGAACACTCTTTTTAAAAGAGAAAGCATACAATAGATTTTACATTGTCTCAAATATTATGGTTTCAGCAAAATCTTTTAAAACAATACTCATATTGAACATATATGTCTGCTGAATTGGTGCTATGTTTTTCTTTGTAGGTATACAGCTTTTTCTTTTGTTGTTATTTTTTAAATTTATATTTCAAGTTTTTCTTACATATCATAGAATTTCCCATAATTAAGCCTCACATTTTAAAATCATATTGTTAAAAATCAGTTTTGTAGTTTATTAAAAACTAGAAAAATTATACCAAAGAATGGGATATTTTTAACATGTAAAATTGTATCTGTAAGCTAAAGATGTAAATGTTTTCTGAGTCATATGCAGTGTGTTTTGTGCTAGTCTCAACCTATCAATAACCAATGTTGTTGGACTGGCACTTGTGGTTTGTATTATGATTGAAGACATCCTTCAGCAATAACCATCAGAAACTTTGAAAAAATAAAGATTTATTCTTACAGGACCTAGAAATTACACAGTACACCTGGGGCCACACAGCAAGATAGCAGGTAGAGAGCTTGAGTGCTCAAGCCTGGGGTTCTGCTTTTATTGGGGTTGAGGGTGGGAGCCTAGGATTTCCTGGGCTCACTCTTTATTGGTGAATTTAAAACATAAGAGAGAGAATTTAAACCTCAGGAAGAGAAAAAGCAAATGGCACAACTGGTCAATTATCAAAATCAACCCAGATCTGTAAAACAAAGGAGCCTCAACTGGGGGAGGAAGCTGAGCTCTTTATCTAGTTATGTGGCTGGCCAGGTGTTTATTCACAATAGCTGGCTTTGAACTTCATGCCTCTTTGAAGTGGATGCCATGGCAATCAAAGCTTAAGTCAGGCACTTGCATTACAATAAAGAAAAAAAAAAACCTGTCAGGCTTCACATTGCGCAGCGTTATCTGTATTACTGCTACATTAGAGGGGAATGGATAAAGATCATTTCATTATGGGAAAAGCAGAACAGTTTAGTGGGATGATTTACTCATAAAGTATCAGACATATCAATTAAGCTAAAAGCAAAAGATTAATAAAGAGTGGTTGCATTTCATGTTTTATTCAAATTAAATGAAAATTTTCATAATTAAATCAGTTTGCAGAATTCAGTCATTAAATGACCCCAAATCACAATCAAATTTAAAATATTCTATAGTGTGCACATTATGAGAGGCTCAAAAAAGAATCAAGTTGAACTCAGTTACAGATTATACAGATTATAACTTTGTTCTACATATTATAAGTTGAATTATTTCCTTTCTCTTCATTTGAAATAAATTGGAAGTGATGGAGTTGTTTGGAGTTTATTCCCATTTTCAGGCGTTCCTAGAACCTGGGTTAACCACTTGCATGTTTTTAATCTGACTTTCCCTATAACATTGACAGCTCTCAGAATAGGTTTTCTTCAAGCATTTTTCATCTGAAATACTGAGTCTTTGACACAGAGCCAAAGAAATTTCCTGGTGAAAAATAAGATTCTTGTTGCCCCAAAGATCATGATTGTTATCCCACCTTCTCTTTCTCATGGAAGATTCAGCAAAATCCTTGCTTCCTAAGGGTTTCACAAACTGCTTTTAAATCACCATGTCTCAAAACGCTGTCCTCTTTCAGTGTTCACACACCCTTTATTTAACCCATACCCTCAACACTCATCTATCACTATTCAGGACAGCAGCCCAACTTTCTAGAAAAACGTTAGCACAAGATTCAAATCTTTTCCCTTGTCTCTGTCTACCCTTTATTTACATTTGCAGAAGCATTTGTGCCTTCTCAAATACTTTTGACACACGTTCACGGCCCTCACCACTTCTGAATATTTTTTTCTATTTCATTTCATAAATCTTCAGAGTGAGGGAAAATGAAATATTTTCAGTTAGAACTATTCTACTTCTAGTTCATCTGTCTCTGTGTAAAACTGAAATGCCATTTCTTCTGCAGTAAGCACACTATATGCTTTTCTCACGAAATCCACTGATTACTATTTGTCTATAAGATTAAATGAAAAATTTCTGGCTGATATCAAGATTATCTACAAACTGGCCTCATATACTTTTCTAATCTGTGTCACAGTAATTTCACTGATAGTCCCTAGGTTGTAGTATCCCTTTCATATTCAATGTTTGCATATTATTTGTGCTGAAACTTCTCTTTTGCCAGGAAAATTCAAGTCATACCCTTATTCTGGGTATATCCATGTCTTAACTATACTTCGAGAAAGTGTTTAAATATGAGCTCCTCTATGATATCCTAAGAGCAAAACAAGTACTATTTACATTAATATTAGTAGTAGAATCCCAATTTACAGTTGAGAAAAGGAGCCTGAAATAGTTTGCTGTTATAAGGCTATCAAGAATTTTTACAATTTCTGAAACAGAATAAGTATTATCCTCATATATGTAAATTCATATAAGGATAAATTAAACCTAAAGCTTATGAGGACTATAAATCAATTTTTTTTTTCTCCATCGCAACACCTTTCCCACAGTTCGAGCCATTCAGCAATGTCATTTGGACTCCTGGCCAAATTGATCTTCCCACCAAACAGTGCTCCACCCTGCAGCCAGAGTTGTGGTTGTAAGATTTAAATATGATTGAAGCATTCCATAACTTTAGTAATCACTTGAGTGATTCCACATTACTGCAGTATGGATTCCAGTTTGTTAATGTGGTTTACAAGGCTTTGAAGCTATTTTATCCTATTTAACGC
This sequence comes from Mesoplodon mirus, assembly GCF_964341445.2. Taxonomy (NCBI): domain Eukaryota; kingdom Metazoa; phylum Chordata; class Mammalia; order Artiodactyla; family Ziphiidae; genus Mesoplodon; species Mesoplodon mirus. The sequence goes on along the minus strand of NC_138982.1, from coordinate 103,840,063 downwards.
CATTTCACTCCTCTCCTTCATACCCACCTGTTGACTTCTACAACTCCACATTCACCAGCCTTTTGTAGTTATCCTAACATCTTATGCTCCTGCACTGCTGGCCTTGGCCCATCCTATTCTCTTCACTTACAGCATCGTTTTCCCTGACTCTCACAACAATCTTTGTCTGCCTAACTCAAGGTTTTTAACTTTGTTTCAAATCCTAGGCTAGCTATCACTTCATTTAGGAATCCATTTCGGATGCTGTAAGCCTTTCTAAAACTACAGTAACACCGTACTTCCACTGTCATAATTATCTCACTCTCTATTGTAGTTAATAGTTGCTCATCTGTATCCCCAAGTGTAGTATTTTTTCACTACCTCCAAGTAGCATATTGATTGGGCTTTATTGTTTCTTCACCTCTTTCAGTGTGGAGAGGGGGCCCTCGCACAATCAAGCGATGCTGTGACACCAGGTGCGTGTCCTATGATTCAACTCAATTTTGACACTCTCTACCTGGAAATACCACCAGATTCCACAGGTTAAGGGCTCAGTTTTATAAGACAGCTTCCACTTCAGATGCCAATCACAAAGCCACCTTGTTAACCTGTGCTTCTGAGCCACTGGCTATAGATTGGAGGATGCCACAACACCCTCCTTGGGTTTGGTTAATTTGCTAGAACTGCTCACAGAACTAAGGAAAACTGTTTATTCACTAGATTATTTGTTCACTACAAAGGATATTAAAGGATTTGAATCAATAGCCAGATGAAGAAATAAATAAGGTGAACAAACAATGGGGCTTCTATCCTCATGGAGTTTGGGGCCTGGCATGGTGGCATGTGGAAGTGTTCTGAACTCCTCCTTTTGACTTTTTAATGGAGGCTTCATTACATAGGCATGATTGATTAAATCATCACTCTAGGTGGCCATGTTCCCACAGAACCTGCTAGAGAAGTAGGTTAAAAAGAGAGAGAGAGAGGGTACTTTGGATCAATACTAGGAAAACTCAGAGTAGGCAAATTTCATCATGAACATCCTCAGCATTTATGTCAAAGCCCAGCTGAGAGGATCTCTATTCCAGGAATCTTCCTTTTCTCCTGGGCAGAGTTGTGAGTTTCTCCTTTTTGGTTCTTTTGTCATCCTGCTCAATCCTCTTTGTTTGCACTTACCATATTACCAACCTCCCAGTAGATTCTAAGACACCTGAGAGCTATAAACTTCTCTATGGTGAGTAAATGAAACTAAGTCCCCCTAAAACTGAGTTTCTTTACTGAGTTTATTATTAACCTCTATACCTAAAACTTCAGTTCTTTTATTTTTTTTAAAGCTTCTCTTTTTTAAAATTTTATTTATTTGTTTATTTATTGGTTGTGTTGGGTCTTAGTAGTGGCACAGGAGATCTCTTGGTTGAGGCACGCAGGATCTTTCGCTGTGGCACGCAGGCTTCTGTCTAGTTGTGGTGCATGGGCTTCTCTCTCTAGTTGTGGCCTGCAGGTTTTTCTCTCTCTAGTTGTGGTGCACAGGCTCCAGGGTGTGTGGGCTCTAGTTGTGTCGAGTGGGATTAGCTGCCCCGCAGCATGTGGGATCTTTGTTCCCCGACCAGGGATCGAACGTGCATCCCTTGCATTGGAAGTTGGATTCTTTACCACTGGACCACTAAGGAAGTCCCTTATTTCTTTTCTTGAACTGCCCCTGTTCCCCTCAGCATTGATGAGTATCAAAGAAAAGGGGTGATTGAAACCAAGCAGGACCCTGCAGGGCTTTCCTGGGTACAAAAGCCCCTCTGTGTCCCCTGTTTCTTGTTTGTAGAAAAAAAAGCTTTAGTCTCCTAGGCCTTCCTGGAGTTACAAAGAGCAGGCACAGGCAGTTAATGATTAGGACAATAGAGTCACAGGACTCCTAGTTCCTCCAGAAAAGATATAGATAACAATATGATGCATATCTTTGAGTTGTTTTAGAGAAACTAAGACACTACCTCCCAGCCCCAGGTGGAGGATGGTGATCATATGCTGACCCCAAACACAAAGACCCCAGACTGGTTGGAAACAGAAAGTTGAGATTCCTGAAACAGTACCCTGTTACCTCACCACCAACCAGTCAGAAGAAAGTCACACATCCTATGACCCTCTCTCCTGATACTGTCTTTAAAAATTCTGCCTGAAAGTCACCAGAGAGTTTGGGTCTTTTGAGCATGAGGTGCCCATTCTCCTTGCTTGGTGCCCTGCAAGTAAACCCTTCATTTGCTACAAAAACCCACTGTCAGAGTGTTACTAAACTCAGGTTCAGCTGCTCACCACTCAAAAGATGAGAGATGAGTATTGGTTGGAAAGGAAAAGTTGCTTTATTTAGGAGGTGGGCAACCTGGGAAGAAGGTGGACTAGCGTCCAAAAACCAACTCTGAAAATTCTGCTCAACCATGAAAGGTTTTAAAAGGAGAATTATTTGAGGGGAGGGGGTCAAAGTCTTTGTTATCTTCTATTGTGTGCAGACTTTCTTCTGATTGCTTGGTAGTGAAATAATAGAGTGATGTCCTAGGAATCTTATGTTCAACCTGAAGTTACCATCCTCCACCTGGGTGGGGACTTAAGTTCCTACAGAAGAACTGAAAAATATTGTTATATATATTCCTTGAGGAGGAACCAGGACCCTGCCCCATTGCTGCATTATTATTGTTTCTTGACTGCTCTTCCTTTGTTTCCACATTCCTTCCCTTCCCTGATAAGCAAGTGTTTGAATCTGCCCTTTGGAACTCAGGAAAGGTCAAGGGGGCTGAATGAAACCTATTTCCTACAAACAAGAAATGGGGGACAGGGAAAGGATTTGTACCCAGGAGGGCCCCACAGGGTCCTGCTCAGTTTCAAGAGTTTGACTTTTTCTGCTGTGGGCACATGAGCCCTTGCTTGGTAACATGAGTATCCTCAATGCAATACCTAGCTTACTGTTTACTAAAGTAAGCACAATTGAATGTCTGCATCTTTCTCTCTTTCTAACTTTGTTCCTTCTTTTTTTTTTCAACCAAGGTTCTGTCTTTCACTCCAAACTCCACCATCAAAATCTATTTGTTTTCCCTCTAAAAGATCAAATATCAATTATGTATTTATTCCTCAATTGCATTTAAAGTCACTTTTGTTATCTCTCTCAAGAATATTTGAAGTGAATACCTTACTTTCAATTAGGAGTAGGTTTAGTCTCCATTAAAAGAATGCCATGCTTCACAAAGCAGGCAGACAAAAAAAAATCCCTCCCCCCAGATCCTAGCTAACTCCCTTCTATCTTCAGAAGAGAGATCAAATATCATTTCTTCAAGTAAGCCTTCCTTGCCCTTCAGAGTAAGTTAAATTGCCCTGATAAAAGCTTTTGTCATAACTCAAACTTTTCTTTCATATCCCTTACTAATTAAATATTTGTGGAATTACTTTTTGTTCAACGCTCATCTCCCTCAATATCCTTTAAGTTCCTTGTGAGAGTTGGAAGGCATACTCATATCTTACAACACGATCTTCAGTAAATAATACAGTGCTTATCATATGGTTCACATGGTACAAATATATTTTTCTGAATACCCTAAAAATTAATATAACATAGAATCTCTAAGTCAAAAGTAAATTTAAGGGGTTTTATGGTCAAGAGAGCTGCCATTGCCCTCTCACATTACTGTATTTAGACAATCATGTTCTCTGCTCAGCATAAGGCTTATGGTCTTCCTGAGGACAAGGCTCGGGTGGAGATAAATGGTTACAGACAGGAAGTGATGCTGTTCCACTTTGGCACAGATGAAACTGGAACTTGAAGGTAATAAGTGATAAGGTTTAAGAGTTAGATAATAAGTCTAATAAGGATAAAGGGGTTTTGAAATTTTTCATAAACCATTGGTATGGTATTTATTTTACTTCTTTTCTAATTATCTATAATATATTGGGTTGGCCAAAAAGTTCGTTTGGGTTTTTGGTAAGTTATGGAAAAAACGAACGAACCTTTTGGCCAAATCAATAGTATGGCCTGAATCTGAAAGATACAAATAAACAATTCTCTGTTAGTAACAAGTTTAAATTATTTCATCTACATTTAAATAAATATTGTTACACATTGGAAAATGTGTAGTTTTCAGTGACAGGAAACTCTACTGTTCCGTTTTTATTTAACCACCTGTCTTGTTTTACCTTTTTCAAATTATTCAGACTAGAAAACATAAGGTGTTATGTGTTAAATAGCATCCACCTGGTGGTTCTGATTTTCTTCAGTCTTAAAGTGTCACCCAAAATGGTGTCACCATAACATCTTTAGATGCTGTCACCACATCCTTCTAAAGCATGTATCATATACGATAAATGTTCTTTTTCTATTCTTACTCTTTATCTTGTTCCTTTTTATCACTGTCTCTTCAAGTTTCCATGGGAACGCTAATGGAAAATAAAAGTAATGATAAATTTTCTAGGTGTAGCAGTTTAAAAATATTTTCACTGTGGGGTTTAATGCTGGGAGAGTTCTTACCTCATCACAGATATGGATGTATCCTCTTTAACAGGAATAAGTAACATTTTTCATATGAGACTTTTAAATTGTTTTCTTTTCTATGCAACTGAATTATTTGATCTAGCTTTTATGTGAAACTTTAACTGTAACCACTTATACTTTTATGAAATGTGATATATATCTTCAGTAATCCCAGTAGTCTTGATGGTTTGCTCCCATTCATTCCTGTAATGTTAGGAAATTGGAAAATTTTGACTAAATGCAAAAGAAATTATTGAGGAAAATCTTGGGAATTTTCTTGTGGCAAAATAGTAGTGATGTGACAGTAATAAGCACAAGTAATTCGTTTTAGGAAAAAAATCTCTTTTAACACTGCTATTCTAATATGCAAATATCCATATCTACAAAGTGAAACTACGTTAGAAATCAAAACAAAAAATAAGTTTACACTATGAGTCCAGGAAATGATGCTTCTTCTTTTTTTTTTTTTTGTGGTACGTGGGCCTCTCACTGTTGTGGCCTCTCCCATTGTGGAGCACAGGCTCTGGACGCACAGGCTCAGCGGCCATGGCTCACGGGCCCAGCCGCTCCGTGGCATGTGGGATCCTCCCGGACCGGGGCACGAGCCCATGTGCCCTGCATCGGCAGGCAGACTCTCAACCACTGCCCACCAGGGAGGCCCAATGCTTCTTTTTAAACAATTTTGTTGCTTCAGTTTTTCCTCTCTACTTACCTTCCAAGGGGAAAAATTGGCTGTTATCCTTAAAATGAAAGGCATGTAAAATTATATTTCATAAGTCTAACTTCCCATGAAAAAGCAAAAAATAAAGTAATAAGACAAAAGCAGATTAAAAAAATCCTCATTTAATGGAGTATCTAAGAAAAATTTTTAAATATTTATTTTAGGTTAATAAAGGCAGATCACCTATTTTTCCACATTTTTACTTGTATGAAGATTCTTTTTCATTTTTTGACATTTAAAAATAAACTTAAATGTTTGTTATGTTTTATTTTGTTTCATAAAACAAATGTCTTATAAAAATTGGCAGAGGCAGAATTCATTTGAACCTTCCAGTTAAATAACAGCAGAACCCAATTGCTTTCCAATCAAGCCCCAACCATTTTCCACTTGAAATATCAAAGATATTACCTGTGTCTGCCACCACCAACAGAAGCACAACACAGACAGTAGAGGTTAATCAGCTTCTCTGTGGAGGTCCTTTCAAATGAGGGTTTAAGTCCAGGCAAGGGTTTCCTAGTGGGTGGTCCACAAAATCCCAATTTCTTAGACTTTAAAATGTGTTATATTACTGGAAAATAGTATGTGGTTAAGACTGGAAAACACTGAGTTAAACAACTAAACTACTTTTTTACTACAAGATTTTTCTGAGATTCTGCTATGTTGATGGTCATTATAAAGTACAAAGAGAGAATTTATTATGTACAATAATATTTGCTAAAATGATTTGAACACTGTGCTTTTTAATGAGTATTGCTAATTGGTTCCTCCTTGCCCCCAGTACATTTAAGAAAATAATTGTTTTAGATAATAGGTTTTATTTCAGGGCTAGTAAAGACACTGTTTTTTTGGTAGAGAAGAACTTATTTACCTTGGATTTCTCCAACAATAAGGTGATAAGATATGGAACAAATGTTAGTAGTTTCCAAGGACAGCTGAAGTAGAGATGCTGTTTAGGTAAGTTTAAAAATCAGGAACAACATTTGTGCTTGTGGTATGGATTTGAGATCCCTTAGCTTATTGGTAGTTATTAACTATGCAGGAAATTACTAGATATTGAGCCTGGGGGACCAGACCATAAAAAGGGAAGGATCTTAGACTACAATGCTGGAGAGCACCAATGTTTAAGAAACTAATAAAAAAAGATGTCAAAGGGAACATGAAAAGGCATGAGTCAGATAGGTAGGGGAGAAGAATAAATATTAGGAAAAGATAATTTCTAATAATAAATAATAGTATTGTATTCTTGATATATGTTGACACAGAGGAAGTCAAATGACAAAAAGAATACAAGCAGATATTTAAAGAAGAATCACTGAATTATAAGAATTTTTGCACACTTGCATTTATGATTTTTCTAGAATCTTTCCTACTTTGTTAGAGCAAATCAAAGGTAAATAGCATATGCCTTCTTGTCTACACCACTTTTGTGTCTATGTGTGTGTCTGTGTGTATAAAATATGCTTGTGAATTCATTAAATTATTTTTAATAATCAATTTATACAGAAGTCAGATTCTATTATAATCAGAGTCAATTATTATGCTATGGTAGTTAACAGTAGCAAAGTGTGTTTATAAAATATTAAAAGGGCTCCCAGGGACTTATATATAGATTCATTCATTTTTAAACATAATTTTGAGAAAGTTTATACATTTGTAAAATACATCCTAAAATGTCAATAATTATTGTCATATCATTTTATCTGCAATATTTTATAATATATATTTATACTAAGAATTCTATCTTTAAAAAATGAGCCACCATATTATTATGGCTCCTAAGAAACTGAGGTTTTTAAAACAATTCAATGCTAATTGGATATTTGGCATGAAATCTCAGATATTTCAACATTTTTGACCTATAGTTCAACTTAATATCATCAAATATCTAGGTAGTGCTCAAACTTAATTGTTTCATAAATGTGTGCATGTGTGGTTTTTTCGCTATGTATGTTTATTTATTTATGGTTTAGACTTGTTTGTTTGAATCATGATTCCATAAATTTTAAACATTGCAGTTGGTTAATGTATCTCCAAAATTATTTTATTCTATAGATTTCTCCTTGATAACTTTTGTTCCCCTTGAACATTTTGTTGAAGAAGTTAGGTAATGTTTTTCATAGAGTCCTCACAACCTGAAAATTTTTAACTGCATCCTCATGCTTTAATTTACCTCAGTCTTATATCTCCATATTTCATAAATATTTTGTACATTTTCATAAATATTTTATATAAGAATATATTTATTATTTTTTCTTTATAAATTTGTATTTAGATCTGCTATATTGTCCATAAATTATTTCTTCGACATTGGGTTGTGTTTTTTTTTTTTCAATTTTTGGTTAAGAATAACTCTAGGTGGTGATAATTCTATTAGGAGCTACATAGTAATTGACTAGTTCTCTTTTTGAGATAGTCAGCACTCTATATTCTCAGGTTCCACATCTGTGGATTCAACCAAATATGCATGGAAAATATTTGAAAAAAAATTCCAGAAAGTTCCAAAAAGCAAAACTTGAATTTGCTGTGCATAAGAACTATTTACATAGCATTTACACTATATTTACAACTATTTACATAACATTTGCATTGTATTTGGTATTATTTGTAATCTAGAGATGATTTAAAGTGTATGGGAGGATGTGTGTAGGTTATATGTAAATACTACACCATTTTATATAGGGGACCTGAACATCCATGGATTTTGGTATCTACGGGGGTCCTGGAACCAATCCCCCTGGATACCAAAGGACAACTCTATTAACAGACACTGGTTATCATTACATCTACTGTTTCATTAAGTGTTACAAAATGGTGATATTTTCATTTTATATTTCCTACTTTATTGAAAATCTGGGGTCATTCTATAAAAAGAAACTTTTCCTTATCAACAATTTGGCTACTCTAAAGCACAGGTTATAGAGGGAGAGCAGGATAAATAATGGATTTTTCATGTACTTATTAGGTTTTTAAAATAACTTTTTTCTTTAAACAATTTTAGATATACAGAAAATTTGTTAAGATAGTACAAAGTTTTATCTTAATTAAACCCAAACCCAGTTTCACCTTTTATTAATATCTAACATTAGTCTAGTGTATTAGTTACAATTGATAAACCAATATTGATACATTCTTATTAGCTGAATTATATACATTATTATTCAGATTTCCTTTAGTTTGTACTCAGTATCCTTTTGGTTTCAGTATCCCATCCAGGATACCACATCTTATTTAATAACCATGTCTTTAGGTTAGACTTGATTGTGACAGTTTCTCAGAATGTGCCTATGTTATTGATGACCTTGACAGCTTTGAAGAGTACTCATTAGATGCTTTGTAGAAGGCTTGTCATAGTTAGACTGTGTTTGTGGGTTTTTGAAAGATAGACCACAGAGGTAAAATACCTTTTTATCACATCATATAAATGGCACAAACTTTCAACATGACTTATCACTGTTGATGTTGAAATCAATCACCTTGCCGTGGCAGTATTTGTCAGGTCCTTTACTGTCAAGATATATTTTTTTTATTCCCACTTTACAGTACTCTTAGAAAGAAATCACTCTATTCACCTCAAACTTAGAGTGTGGAGTCATACTCTACATCCAAGAGGGTGGAATATTTACATAAGTTATTTGAAATTCTTCAGCAAGGGATTTTTCTCTTCTACCATATTATTTACTTATTTATTTATTCAATCATTTCTTTAAATCATTGCAGACTCATGGATATTTATTATTTGGATTATAATTCAATACTTCTTTATTTATGCAGATTATGTCAGCTTTGACCTTTGAGAACTCTTTCATTTGGCTCCTGTGTCCCTTTAATACAGCTCCATCAAAATGTGTGTGTGGAAGGAAGTGTTTTTGCACTTCTTTCTTTTCTGGCATTATAAGATGTTGAGGTTCACCTTATATTTTTCCTGCCCCAGTTTTAAAATTAGTCATTTCTCCAAGGAGCCTAGGTTTCTTTTCTTTGAAAATGGTAATAGAAACAGAGTTCCGGGTACTAGGTATGTTCATTGTTATGGATGTCACTGTTTCTAAGCCCTCTCCAATGACATAGTTAAGAAATACCTGTGCGTATACCAAACTAGTTATATACAAACATATATAAATATTTCTCTATATAACTCTCTGTATCTGTGTAAGCTGACCAAGAGTTCATATGGCTGTCTCTCATTCTAATCCATTTCCACATAGTTCATTTCTACCTCCTCCCCTCACTCTTTGTAAACTTCCAGTCCACTAGGGAGAACTTGGTTCTCAACTTCTGCCACACATTTACTTAATTATCTGATTCTAATATTTCTGTAGAGTAGTATCAGAATTGTTAGCCTGAACTCACTTTAACTCTGCTTATATAACTCTGCTTATATACAGACTCTTTTACTTTTATTTTTTCAGGCCCTGTTAGTTTCTAAAATCACTTAGGTCAGCACCTTTCTCCCCACCTATCACTTCTAGTGAGGTTGTGTCATTTGTTTATAATAAAATTAGATTGCATCGTCACATTCTGCATTCCATATGGGTATTCCCCTAACTCTTAACTTACCTCTATTGACACTGTTTGCAGATGACATATTATACATATTTTAGAAAATTCTAAAGATGCTACCAGAAAACTACTAGACCTCATCAATAAATTCAGTAAAGTTGTAGGGTACAAAATTAATACACAGAAATCTCTTGCATTCCTATAGACTAATAATTAAAAGATCAGAAGGAGAAATTAATGAAACAATCCCATTTACCACTGAGTCAAAAAGAATAAAATACCTAGGAATAAACCTACCTAAGGAGACAAAAAACCTGTACTCTGAAAATCATATGACACTGATGAAAGAAATTGAACATATCTTAAACAGATGGAAAGACATACCGTGTTCTTGGATTGGAAGGATCAATATTGTCAAAATGACTATATTACCCAAAGTAATCTACAGGTTCAATGCAATCCCTGTCAAATTACCAATGGCATCATTTTTCACAGAACTAGAACAAAAAATTTTTAAATTTGTGTGGAGATACAAAAAACCTGGATAGTCAAAACAATCTTGAAAAAGAAGAACAGAACTGGAGGAATCAGTCTTCCTGACTTCAGACTATACTACACAGCTACAGTAATCAAAATGGTATGATACTGGCACAAAAACAGAAATATAAATCAATGGAACAGGATAGAAAACCCAGAAATAAACCCATGAACCTATGGTCAATTAATCTCTGACAAAGGAGGCAAGAATATACAATGGGGAAAAGACAGTCTCTTCAGCAATTGGTGTTGGGAAAGCTGGACAACTACACGTATATCAATGAAACTAGGACAATTCCTCATGCCATAAACAAAAATAAACTCAAAATGGGTTAAAGCCCTAAATGTAAGGCTGGACACTATAAAACAGAGGAAAACATAGGCAGAAAACTTTTTGACATAAATCGCAGCAAGATCTTTTTTGATCCACATACTAGAGTAAGGAAAATAAAAACAAAAACAAACAAATGGGGTCTAATTAAACTTAAAAGCTTTTGCACAGCAAAGGAAACCATAAACAAAACAAAAATACAACCCACAGAATGGAGAAGATATTTGCAAATGAAGTGACTGACAAGGGATTAATCTCCAGAATTTACAAGCAGCCCATGCAGCTCTATGTCAAAAACCAAACAACCCAATCCAAAAATGGGCAGAAGACCTAAATAGGCATTTCTCCAAAGAAGACATACAGATGGCCAAAAACACATGAAAAGATGCTCAACATCACTAATTATCAGAGAAATGCAAATCAAAACTACAATGAGTTATCACCTCACACCAGTCAGAATGGCCATCATCAAAAATCTACAAACAATAAATGCTGGAGAGGGTGTGGAGAAAAGGGAACCCTCTTACAGTGCTGTTGGGAATGTAAATTGATACAACCACTATGGAGATTCCTTATAAAACTAAAAATAGATCTACCATGTGATCCAACAATCCCACTTCAGGGCATATATCCTGAGAAAACCATAATCCCAAAAGATACATGCACCCCAGTGTTCATTGCAGCACTATGTACAATAACCAAGACATGGAAGCAACCTAAATGTCCATGGATGGAGGAATGGATAAAGAAGATGTGGTACATATATACAATGGAATATTACTCAGCCCTAAAAATATAATGAAATAATGCCATTTGCAGGAACATGGATAGACCTAGAGATTATCATAATAAGTGAAATATGTCAGAAAGAGGAAGACAAATATCATATGATATAACTCATATGTGGAATCTAATTTCTAAAAAAAATGATACAAATGAACTTATTTACAAAACAGAAACAGACTTACAGATGTCAAAAACAAACTTATGGTTACCAAAGTGGAAATGTGGGGGTGGGGGAGGGATAAATCAGGAGCCTGAAATGAACATACACACACTACTATATATAAGATAGATAACCAACAAGGACCTACTGTATAGCACAGGGAACACTACTCAATATTCTGTGATAGCTTATAAGAGAAAAGAATCTAAAAATGAGTGAATATATGTGTGTGTGTGTGTGTGTATATATATATATATATATATATATATATATATATATACATATATAATTGAACCACTTAGCTGTACACCTAAAACTAACACAACATTGTAAATCAACAATACTCCAATAAAATTAAAATTAAAGAATTACTTCTATTGGAATTTTCATACAACACAATGTACTCTTTGCGCTATAATGTTATTGGCTTTTAATATACCATAGTATCATATATCTACCATTACATTGTCATGGAGGATAATTTCAGGACCCTAAAAATTCTCCTGTGCTTCATCTATTCAATCTTCACTCTCCTATCTCTAAACCTTGGGTAACCACTATCTTTTTATGCTCAATACAGATTTGCCTTTTCCAGAATATCATATAATTGGGATCATACAGTGTGTAACTTTTTCAGATTGGCTTCTTTCACTTAATAGTCATTAAAGATTCATCTGTGTATTTTCACAGCTTGATGGTTCATTTTTGTTTTTCATTAAATAATATTCTTTCTATTCAGATATACCTCAGTTTGTTTATCCACTCGCTTATTGAAGGGCATCTTGGTTGCTTGCAGTTTATGGGGATTAAAAATGCTATAAACATTTGTGTGCAGATTTTTATGTGGATACAAGTTTTCAAATTGGCTGGATAAATACTTAGGAGGATTGCATGTTAAGACTCTGCTTAGCTTTGGGAATTCCCTTTGGTTAGGACCCTGCACTCTCACTGCCAAGGGCCTGGGTTCAATCCCTGGTTGGGGAACTAAGATCTTGAATGCTGCATGGCTTGGCCAAAGAAAAAAAAAGAGAGACTATGCTTAGCTTTGTAATAAACTGTCCACCTATCATCAACAGTGGCTTACCACTTTGCATTTCTATCAGCAATGAATGAAATTTCTTGCACTGCATCCTTCCCAGCTATTGCTATCTTCATGTTTTATTTTTATTTTTGTACTTTAATGATTCTAATCAGCATGTAGTGACATCCCATTCTTTTATTTGCAATTCCCTGATGATAAATGCTGTTAAGCATTTCTTCATATGTTTATTTGCCATTTATATATCTTATTTGGTGAAGTATCTGTTTAGGTCTTTTGTCCATATTTTAATTGAGTTGTTTGTTTTTTATTGCTGAGCTTTTTTTTTTAATTTTTTTTTTTTTTTTTTTTTTTGCGTTTCGCGGGCCTCTCACTGCTGCAGCCTCTCCCGTTGTGGAGCACAGGCTCTGGACACGCAGGCTCAGTGGCCATGGCTCATGGGCCCAGCCGCTCCGCAGCATGTGGGACCTTCCCGGACCGGGGCACGAACCCGTGTCCCCCACATCGGCAGGCAGATCCTCAACCACTGCACCACCAGGGAAGCCCTGAGCTTCTTTTTTATTAAATTAATTTTTATTGGAGTATAGTTGCTTTACAAAGTTGTGTGAGTTTCTGTTGTGCAGCAAAATAAATCAGTTATACATATACATACATCCCCTCTTTTTTGGATTTCCTTCCCATTTAGGTCACTACAGTGTGTTAAGTAGAGTTCCCTGTGTTATACAGTATATTCTTATTAGTTAACTATTTTATACATAGTATCAGTAGTATATATATGTCAATCCCAATCTCCCAATTCCTCCTCCCTTTTCTCCCTTGGAATCCATACATTTGTTCTCTACATCTGTATCTCTATTTCTGCTTTGCAAATAAGATCATCTATACCATTTTTCTAGATTCCACTTAAGAGTTCTTTGTATATTTTGGGTACAATTACTTTATCAAAAATGCGTTTTGTTGCAAATACTTTCTTACAGACTGTGACTTGTTATTATATTTTTAAGTGTATTTCTCACATCAGAAGTCTTTAATTTTAATAATGTCTAACTCATTTTAAATTGTTTGTATTTAAAAACTCACTTCTAAACCTATGGCCACCTAGATATTTTCTATGTTTCCTTCTAGTAATTTTTAATTTTGTGTTTTACATTTGGGTTTATAATCCATTTTGAGTTCAACTTTATGAAACGTCTATGTTATGGGTCTAGGTTCATTTTTTTTTAACATATGAATGTCCAATTGTTCTAGCTTCATTTTTTGAAAAGATCATCCTTTCTACCTTGAATTGCTTTTGAGTCTCTACCGAGGACCAGTTGACTGTATTCTTGTGGGTCTATTTCTGGGCTCTCTATTCTGTTCCTCTGATATATGTGTTGATTCTTTTGCAAACAGTATGCTGTCTTGATTGTTGAAGCTTTCTAGTAAATCTTGAAATGTAGTAGTGAGTCCTCCAACTCTTCTTATTCAGTATTGTTTTGGCTATTCTAGGTCGTTTAGAGGAAAAGCTTGAGTGATGGGCTGAGAGTGACAGTGGGATACTATATAAATTAACAAAGGATGCAAAGTGACCTAAGGAATAATCCACACATGCTCTACACTTCCAAACAAGATTCTGAGAGTACTTAGAATTACTCACACCATTACTTACATCATGGTAATTGGGTAGGTAAAGAAGGTATACCTATAACTTAAGTAATTTGAACATAACTTTACCCTCATGATCCCATTACAATTATGAGAAGAATCTCCTTGTACTTCTGATGTCTACCTGTAATTTTGGAAAATTGATTTGAACACTGTGTCAGAAGAGATGAGTAAAGAAAAGAAGTTAGAACTCATGAAACCAGAAGCTTAAACTTTAAAGGGAAGGAAATCCTATATTTTTAATATAATAACAAGAGATTATTCCTCGCACAAGTGCAAAAAAAAAATCTAGCAAATGCACTTTATTTTCCCTGGAGAGGGTTTATATCAAAAGTGTTTTTAGGGCCTCCCTGGTGGCGCAGTGGTTGAGAGTCCGCCTGCCGATGCAGGGGATGCGGGTTCGTGCCCCGGTCTGGGAGGATCCCATATGCCGCGGAGTGGCTGGGCCCGTGAGCCGTGGCCGCTGGGCCTGCGCGTCCGGAGCCTGTGCTCCGCAACGGGAGGGGCCACAACAGTGAGAGGCCCGCATACCGCAAAAAGAAAAAAAAAAGAAAAAAAAAAAAAAAGTGTTTTTAGAAACCAGTTCAGCATAGACACTGACCAAACCAAAACACATACCTAAACTGCCCCAATTGATTCATACTTGCTGTACATCAGGCCTAGCTCTCTTTTTTGTCACAAATCATGGGAGTGGAAAGTTCTAATTCCCTTCCAACTAATCAGAGTGATGTTACTAGTAACTCAATTGCCTTTCAGTGCCAAACCAAATACTCTCTTGAAATCTGATCTTACATATCCCTGATCTTTAAAATGATTTTTCTAAATATCTTAGGTTTAGTTTTTCAGAAAGTAGAACTGATGGATATATGTTATGTTCACTGAGTTTTTTTCGCTAGATAAGAACTTAAAAGGAATTTCTGTCAAAGGTAAAAAAATGATTTTCTTTATTTGATGTGATGGTTTCATCCATCATAAAATTAGTTTGCAGTAATTCAGCACTTAAAAAGGTCTTTAAAAGAACCTTGTTAAGTTGACAAGACTATTTTTACAGTTTTGTTTCTTTAAGAATTACACTGATATGTCAGTTTTCCTCTAAAACACTTGGGCAACTTGAAAAGAGCAAAATACATGATGATAAATTCAGCTTGTATGAGATGAATCATACACTAATCCCCAGTAGATAAAATGAGGCTTTGAGTTGTAAAAATTTTGGCTGATATCCAATATAAATCTAAACTTTTGATAGTGTTATTTCAGGGAGAGTATGGCACCATTAAGGAAATATTTTTAGTCAGATCAGGAATACAACCTTACTTATAAACAAATCAGAGTTTATTAAGCATTTACAACATGCAGATTATTGCCATAGATGTGATAGATGCTGTGGAGATTATAACAAAAGAAAGAATGCCCATAGAAATCTCACAATCACAGTCAAATCTATATAGATATAAAAACTTTGCTTGAAATAAATGTCATATAACATTTAATGTGGAAAAATAATTTCTGAAGTTTTGATACCATTTAATGGTATAAAACAAAACTGAATTAAGAACGACTAAATCAATAAAAGCAGGTCTATAAGTCTGAGAAGTTTTGCCATTTTCTTTAGATATTTTGAGGTGCTGCATAGTATATTTAGGGATGAGGGTGTAATAGAAAGGGAGCCAACATGAAATTCCATATTTAATTATTTTAGACACTTGAAAAAACAACTGTGTGTGTGGGGAAAAAGCCTTTTCCTTAAGGCACAAAGTTTAACGGAAGATAGCTAGAGGATACCTTCTTATAATGGAGTTCTTTAGTTTACTTACGCAAGCTTTCTATTTACCTATCAAAACCTCAAAATAAAGCTGACTAACATTATACATGACACTGAATTAAGAATAAAACAGAACCAAAAGTCTTCTATATTAAAAGTCTACATATCCAACAAAAATATCCATAAAGGAATTAAATACATAAGATCGATTGTGTAATTAATCCCCCAAATATGTCTACTCTGTCATTTTAGTGTAACAATGTTACAGTTCAATGTATTGAGGAATCTATTTAATATCTGGCTATTTGTTGTCATGTGAACTCTCCCTGGTAGTCCCCACTTCAAAAACAATCGATTTCATCTGTTTTTCCTTTTATCTGAAGAATATCTCATAAATGCAAATAAAATACATTTTTCTTTCCCTGGATGCCTCTTTGTGGGAGTTCTGATAGGAGAAAAGCAGACACTAGATATATGGGCTCATTAATTCTTTATGGAATTAAAGTAAAATAATATACAACCTGCATATAAGGAAGGCACCATTATTTTTACTGATTACAGCAAAAGACCTTCTTTTCTCTTGAATAGCACTTTGGGAATTCACAACTGGAAATTGTAAACCGGCATAGATTGCATTATGGTAACTGTCCTTGTTTAAGCATTTCATCAATGACAGGTGACTTGAGAGCATTAAGCATACTTCAGTTTGCCAGAATAAGACACTTTTCTTTTTGCAGTGTCTTCTTTATGTGCATGAAGAAATATTACCTTTTCCCCAAATTTTGATCTAATGATGTTTGATGTTAGGCATTTTCTCAGACTTGATGGTCATGCAGTGAAAAAGAAACAATTTCTAATTATTCCTAGGCTCAAGATATTGAGCATGGAAAATTCAACAGGCACTAAGAATTCTGATTACTTAGGTGAAATATCTTTCTGTAATTTTTTTTTTTTTTTTTTTTTTTTTTTTTTTTTTTTTTTTTTTTTTTTTTGCTGTACGCGGGCCTCTCACTGCTGTGGCTTGTCCCGTTGCGGAGCACAGGCTCCGGATGCACAGGCTCAGCGGCCATGGCTCACGGGCCCAGCCGCTCCGCGGCATATGGGATCCTCCCAGACCGGGGCACGAACCCGTATCCCCTGCATCGGCAGGCGGACTCTCAACCACTGCGCCACCAGGGAGGCCCTCTTTCTGTAATTTTTAGTTCATTTCCTATTATCTTTCTAAATTCACTGAATTATATTATTCCCTAATATTTTAACATTTGTATTTCATAGGTAATCATTATGGCTAGTAACACTTATTAGGTACTTATTCTATTCAAAATGTAGAGTTTTTGTTAATGTAACACTCACCACCATCCTGTATGTGTGTGTGTGTGTGTGTGTGAGAGTGTGTGTGTGTATGTATTCCAGAGAAGAAGTTTCTGGTCTCTCTGACTCCATAATTTACTGATAGAAAATAGGAAGTATGAGCTCCCTAAAGTCAATCAAGAAATCTTACTTGAATTAGTACAATGGAAACAGAATAGATGCTCCTGCCCTCTCGGAGCTTAAGAGATAAATGCAAGGTTAGGCAGTGTTGGATTACATACTACATTACAGGGTGAGAAGTCAAGCACCAAATACACACAGCATGCAATGTGTGATATGTGCCTGGATATAGGCAATTACAAAGCCTTTATGAATTGGGCCTCTGGGAGAAAGCTGCCCCCCACACCAGAACTGATGCACAGCCAGTGCATTGCAGTCTCTGAAGGGAGTACAGTCTAGGACTCAGTCCCCTGGTTAGTCATGCTCTTATGCATAGCTGCCTTTCCAGCCCAAGTGCCTTCATTTGGAGGGGACTTTGTGGCGACCTTCCTAGGGCAACTATGCCCAAACCTCCTTATGGCTGGAGTAAAGGGAGGGAAACTTGAGGACACTCTTCCTCTCTTCTGACTCAGTACTCAGCACTTTTCCACCCATAGCCCTTTCCTCTCTTCCACCCCTAACAGCCCCCCCTCCACAAAACTGCAGGATCCTTTTGTTTTGGGCTCCCTCTGCTGTGAGGCCATCTCCACCTCCTGGGGGAAAGTGGGTGGGAGCAGGGGCCAGCACTTCCTCTGTTTTAGCGTCTCAGTGTGTGTTCAACGATTGACTGTTAACTTTCATTTTGACTTGTCTTAATCAGCTACTCTGACACCTGACAGCTCAGCTCTGTTGAGTTCAGCTAAGCTCCATAGACTAGAAGCTTAAGGGAAAACACAGAAAATGGTAAGGACAGTGGCTTATTAAGGATACTGACATGTAGGTCATGAGTAAAAGCTGCAAACTAAAATCTCAGAGATCCCAACACACATTAGGAAAGCAGCAAGGATATGAACCTGCTTCAAATGAGGGCTTTCACTTGGGGTCACAGCCAGAAATTTGGCCTGATAATCCTAGAGGGGCATTTTATATTTAGACTAGAATTTGAGAAAATGTAATTGGTTTTTATCCTGTGCAGACAACAAGGAGGTCATGATGTGTTTGAGCAGAAGACTAATGTAATACAACATGTAATTTAGAAGTGTTTAATCTATTTCTTTTTCCAGCCTTGTCAAACATTTATTGTCTGGTTTTGGAACATATTGTGCAAGATATTGGAGTGCCTTTGAATAGCTCATGATCTAAGGGGGAGATACATGTTTCAAAAAAGGCTAAGAAGTTATCTTACAGTATGACTTAACAGAGATGCTTTAACAATACTGCAGGGAAATAGAGGTATAATTGACTAACTCAGGCACAATGGGGAAGAGCTCACACAGTGGGTGATTCATAAGCTGAATTTTTTAAATGTGTAGGATCACAAGAACAGAGCAAGTACTTAGGAAAAGACCACATGAACCAAAGACGTGTTTTACTTCAGACATTCTCTAAAATTTGTTTCATCCTTCAGAAAATGAGAATGATTACATTTGTCCTCCAAAACCACATAAATTGAAGGGCTAATTTGACAACTGATGAAAGTATTTGTAAATCCACAAAACTGGCTTAATATTAACAATAAATCTGTATTTATAAAGTTCTGATAATTTTCAGAAAAGCATGGATGATACTTTATAATTTAACCTAGCTTACATCTCCAGCTTAATTTTCCACCAATTTTTAATAAGCACATATTTTGACCGAACCAGGTTACAACTAAAACTGTGCCATCGTAAATGAGATGGGATCGTAGTGTTTAATTTAAAATATCTAATAATAAGAAGTAATTAAAAAATTTTACATAGGGTTTGTAAACATTACACTTTAACATAGAAACATTTACGTAAATATTCATTTGCCAACATCTGCTATAGGGCCATTGTCTTTGTGTATGGAATTGCTGATTGCAGTTTGATATTGCCTTACTTCTAAATTTTCATCATAATCTAATTTTCCAGTTTTAATTTCTCTAAAGAAGGGTAAAAATGTTGAAAACAGTTTTCCAGATTTATTCTAGATGTTTATGATTAACTTTCCAATATGTATTATCTTTCACACCCAATTTAACAATAATTTTAAAAATTACACACCTTTGTCAACTATTTGCAAACCATTTAATTTATTTATCATAACAACTATTTATTTTGAACTCAGTTGATTTAAGTATTATTTAAGTTAATTACATAATTACAATGATAATTGCAAGTGACAAAAACAGAAAACCAACTGCTTTCCATGACACAACTTAAAATGCAAGAAAAAGTACGTGTATATTACTAGAGTGATTTACCTATTCATGCACCTTTAACATCTGTTAGTACTACTCAGTACTTTTTCATAGAGAGAAGGTTATCAGTTAATTAGGGTAAATGGATATCCTTATAAGAGTTTCTACTATAATTATCATTATTTTTCAAATTCTCATTTATTTACCTTTGTACATATTGTCCCCTCTGCTGAAACGCCTGCTCCCCTATTATCCTGGGAAATTACTGTTCATTTTTCAAGATTCCAGGAGAAGCAGTGATTTCCCTGGAATTATTTTCAAATTATTTCTCACTAACGAGAGTCAGGCAGCCCTACACCTGTGCTCAAAAATCTCCCCCTCTAAACCACTATTGTTAAACTTTTTAAGCAAACATCAATCATAGCTAACAATTATTGAGCACCTTGTTATTTTTTTTTTAAGGCAATCAAAGACAGTACTTTTATCGTCCCTTTTGTAAGATACAGTAAAGTTACTGATTCAGATGGGGAATCTGAAAGGGAAATAATAATGGTTAGATGGAAAATCCCTCTAACCAGTCAAATGCAATTGTGAACACATTAAAAAAGGAAAACAGCATATGATCAAATATTACATAAGACAACATAGTGCATATATCAAGTAAAATTGTATGTGCGTGTGCAAGCACACATCCTCATGAGACATTTATTGTTGTAGTGCTGTAAATGGTGTGAGATGTGTGTGTGTGTATATATATATATAAATATACACAAATAAAAATACCTCTTGAGGCTTTACTGTATGTACAGTATTTGTAGTCAGGTATTTCCTTTCCCAAATTTACAGTTTTAATACAGTAAACATGACAAGGAGTAAGGAAAGAAAAATGCTTGCCTATCTTTCAGGGGAGGAGAAGCAGAACTTCCCTGCCCTTTTCCTTCCACTGCCTTTTTTTCTTTAGGTTCTTCTGCTGCCATGGGGCTTGGAGCTGCTTTATAACATTTGATTTATATTTGGTTTCTAGTGTTTCACAAGTGCATTAGAACTAGAACTGGAGCCAGAATCTTATTAGTGGAGATGCTCTGCAGTGAAATGTCAACACGGGGCATTTGTGTTTTACTATTATACCTTGTTATTATATGCTAGACCTTGTTTACATCAGGTTGCAAGTATTCATTTATTTAATCCTCTTAACACCCTATGAGGTGGCTACTAATATTTTCTTACATTTTATAAATGTGAAAGAAGCATGTAGAGTTTGAGTAATTTATACAAAGCAACATAGTTAGCAGGTAAAAATGTCAGGATACAAACTTAAGCATTTTGGCTTCAGAGGTCATGCTTTTTGGGTCTGCACTTATTACCTCTCAATCACAGGACATTGTATTTTAGTTGTTGGTACTCACAATAAGTGGTTAGTTCTTGCTATGAGGATTATGTCTTTTTCACTTTTCCATCCTTAATATAGAGCACCCATGCTTGGAACATATTACTTATCACATTGTTTTTGAATCAGTGAATGAGATTTCAAATGGAAATACTTTTTAGCCATTTGAAATTTAGAGGACTGTCTAACCGTATCAGAAATCTTTTTAAAACAGGACATTTAGTGAAAAGTAGAAGGAATGCTGCATGTTTCTAATATTTTAGGTCCTCTGTTGCTTTGAAGAGCCACAGAAGCTTATTTTTCACCTCAGAATAGTATCAACATTATTTGGTATTTGATTGTGCATTCTTGTTACATTAATAAATCATGGAAGCTGAAAATTGATATATCATTGAATGAATCCAAATAATTTAGTTTTTTCATTTCTGCTATTCCATCCATAAAGCTCAAAGCGTTGGTTGTCTGAGTTCATAAAATTTCCACTGGATAGATAGGTTAGAGCCACTCCACAGAATCAATGTCACACAAACCATGTGGGCTGATGGATTTTTTCACATCAAACTGTCATCTTGTCTCTGCTATTACATTATATTTGCTACCTCAACAGTGACTCAAATTGTTATTTTTTACAGCTGGTGTCCCACTACAAAATAACCCAGTATATTTTTCACCACCCATTTAACTGTTTATTGATATCCAAAGGCTTCAGTTTTTCATCCTATGTTTAGTGTAAAAACTGTCTAGATTTTCTTTTTAAGGTGGCACACATCTAAAAACATCTATACATAGGAATCTCACTGTGATAGGAAATTATTTTAGGAGTCAGGGTTGACTTTACATTTCACTTTCCTTTTATTTCCTTCTTTATATCGGTTATCACCTAGCTTAACTTGATGACATTTTATGATGACTGCTGGCAGTGGTGCTCTGAGAGTTAACCCTGAGGATTTTGTGTTTGTGTAGGCATTGTTATCCACAGCCAAGAAGCCACACACGCATTCACAAATATCAGTAAAAAAACACATCTGGGACTTCCCTGATGGTCCAGTGGTAAAGAATCCGCCTTCCAATGCAGGGGATGCAGGTTTGATCCCTGATTGGGGAACTAAGATCTCACATGCTGTGGGGACAACTAAGCCCACTCGACACAACTACGAGCCCATGCACTCTGGAGCCCGCGTGCCACAACTAAAGAGAGAAAACCTGCTTGCCACAACTAGAGAGAAGCCCGCAATGAAGGGCCCTCACCGCAATGGAAGGTCCTGCATGCCTCAACGAAGATCCCATGTGCCACAACTAAGACCCAATGGCAGCCAAAAAAACAAAAACAAAAACAAAACAAAACACATATCTTCTGTAGATAATTTCGGAGAGTTTTTTTGCATTTAGATAAGAAAGACATGCTCTCTCAGGATGATTAAGGCGTTGGCCTGTAAAGAGTGTGTAAAGGACAGTCCAGTCAATGGGAATTACAAGTTAAATTGCAGAGAGAAAACAAAGAAAAGACAACCTGGGGATTGATAAATAGGATTGGAGTTGTGTGTGTATGTGTGTGTGTGTGTATGTGTGTGTTCACATGTGTAGTTTGAAATGAGATTGAGAGAAATAAAAATAATAAAGACAAAAATTTTCAAAGATGTAAAAACATGTAATATCTTTTATAAGAAAAAAGGAGTTTATATTTTATAGTCCATCCACTAAAGAATTTTAAATGAGACATTAATACAATCACATGTCTATGTTAGATTCTGTAGCTGTGTAGAACAAGTATTAAAGTGGGAAAGAACATGGGACTTCCCTGGTTGCCCAGTAGGTAAGACTTCGCAGTCCCAATGCAGGAGGCCCGGGTTCAATCCCTGGTCAGGGAACTAGATCCCGCATGCCACAACAAAGATCCTTCATGCTGCAACTAAGACCCAGCACAGCCTAAATAAATAAATAAATAAATAAATAAATAAATAAATATTTAACTGGGAAAGAACAGAGACAGAGGACCAATTATGCTATTTTGAGGCAACTGATATGAGAAATAACTGAATTTTGTACTGGGGCGGTAACCGTTAGGGTATGGAAAGGAATGGATTTGAAAGAATTTAAAGAGACAATTAATTCCACTTGGTAAATTACTATATTGGGCTGGGGAGCAGAATGATGGGAAAATAGAAAGAGTGAAGGATGATGCCTTCTGACCTGTGCAGCTGGGTAGAAAAGTTCATTGAGATGAAGACAAATGATTAACTGTTTTGGTAAGATGAGGAAGGCAGAGGTTGGGGCAGATAATTGTTTGGGACATGAAAAATTAATCTGCTTATAATATACACAGGCAGAGAAGCACAGGGGCAGCTGGAGCTTGGGAAGAGATTTGTACTGACAGTGTAGATATGCAAATCATCACCATATACCTGGTCATTGAAGTCATGGGTACCAGGCTGATGAAAAAGACAAGTCTTAGAGTTGTAAATGAACAGCCAAGTAGGTAAAAAATATACCAGAATAAAAACTACACTCTTTGTACTCTGAATTTCTCACTCTTCTCCATGACACTTTCACTCTTGCATACCTTCTCACTTTTGAGGATGTTATTCATCGTACCTGGAAAGCCTTGTGCTTCTGTTTCACTCTCTCTGATGTGTTCCTCACCAGGATTAATCAATTGGACCTGAGGTGTAATTTAGGCACAAGAAATCTGAAAGTAGGTATAACTGAGGCGGTGCAGAGTGAAACAAGCCAACCACATTCAATATTTACTTTTATCCATCCTTAGGCAACTATGAATAACATGTTCAAATGCTGTTTCCTGACTCCTCAGAATGACATCTCTTTGTTTCCCAAACAATCTGTCCTTATAATTTTTATGATACTTAAAGAATTACTTTATAGTCATGTATTTTTATGTCTTCTACTTCTCTTAGACTAGAAATTCTTCAGTGTGCTTGTGTGTCAGTTTTAGTCCTCCAAGAATAGGACCAAAGAAGATGCCATGATGGGATTAGACATTGGATAATTTATTGGGGGAACACCTGTGAAGGATAAAGCAGGAGGGGGCAGAGAAAAGAGGAGTGTCTTCAGATCATGACACAAGTCTGATACTTGTCAAAGAAGAGTAGATAAAAAGTTTAGGAAAGAATAGCTTCAGACCTCAATGCAATTTTCAGAATGTTTCTAGTGGCTCTGGAGTGCATGCTGTGGTAACTAGAATGAGCAGTGATATAGCCTCTCCATCAGGTTTTTCAGAAGGGAGATGTATGCAGCATACATCCTTGACTTCCACATGTATTTTGAATGCTGCTTGGAGTAAATCCAAAGTATAATAAATATTTTAATGAACAATGAATCAAATGAATGACTTAATAGTTTTCTAGGAGTTTTGATGGGTTTTCTGGCTTGTCTTTTTTCTTCTTTTTAAATAGATTTTCTTTGCTTGTCCTTTTTAAACCAAATGCATATATTGAAAATGAATAGTGAGGAGAATTTAACTGACTCTTACTAGGACCTTGATTTCATTAATATCACATATTCATCAACTGAGATTCTAGCCAAATTAAACTTTATAATTTGTATTTATATCCTAATAATCAGTAAATTTAATTTAGACTTAATTAAGAAGTTGTGGTTACTCTCTGCTATCTCTTGTCAAATAATGAAATCTGCTTTTTGTTGTTGTTTTTCATTTCTGTACTACTTATACAAAAGAAAAATTAACCAAAAAATAACACTGTTACAATAACATTAATGTCAAACAACTATTGCTTCAGTAGGAATTAATATTTCAAGCAACCCCAAAAAAATCTTAATTGTTTTCAAAATTTTTTCCAATGACAGTAAACCCATTTTTTATTTTTAAATAATGGGTTTATGGGTTTTAAATATTCTGTTATGGCTCATTGAAATAATGGAATGTTTAAAATGGTAGTATAAATTAAACTTGACTAAGTAAAATATATTCCTTTTGTATACTGACCAAACACTGCGAATTAAATACATCAAGTGGAAAATAAAACTTATTCTTGAATAAGTTCAAAATTACAGATGTCTTTTAAATGAGATTTTTTTAAAGAAGAAGGTGATGTAATATTTATATTAAATAGGCATGTGTGTTAGTTTCCTAGGGCTTCCATAAAGAAGTACCACAAACAGGGTGGCTTAAACAATAGAAATTTGTTCTTTCACAGTTTGAGAGGATAGCAATTTGAAATCAAGTTGTTAGCAGGGCCATATGTTCCTTGAAGGCTCTAAGGGAGGACTTTTCTTTGCCTGTTTCTAGAGTTTGGTGTTTTCCGGCCTTCCTTGGCATTCATCAGCTTGTAGGTGTAAGACTCCAATTTCTGCCCTGTCTTCATAAGGTTTTCTTCTCTCTGTCTTCACATCTTCTTTCCCCAGTTTCTATGTCTCTGTGTCTCTTGCCCTCTTATTATAAAGACACAAGTCTTGGGGCTTCCCTGGTGGCACAGTGGTTGGGAGTCTGCCTGCCGATGCAGGGGACGCGAATTCATGCCCTAGTCCGGGAGGATCCCACGTGCCGCAGAGCGGCTGGGCCTGTGAGCCATGGCCGCTGAGCCTGCGCGACCGGAGCCTGTGCTCCACAGCGGGAGAGGCCACAACAGTGAGAGGCCTGTGTACCGCAAAAAAAAAAAAAAAAAAAAAAAAAAAAAAAGACACAAGTCTTACTGTATTTAGAGCTTACCCTACTCCAGTATGACCTCGTCTTAACCTAATTACATTTACAAAGATCCTATTTTCAAATAAGATCACATTCTGCGGTTCCAGGAAGGACTTGCATTTGGGGCACATTATCTAATTCAACATAGAATGTATTAAATAAGTAATTTTAACATGTATTTTGTACTTTTTTATGCTAGGCTCAAAGTGTTTAGACAGTTTATCAAATATTCCTGGAGAAAATTCTATCATTAGATAGTTGAAAGAAAAATACAAAATTGATTATTATTGGCTACAACTAAAAATAATTTATGCACCCACTATGTAACTGTACCATGAAAATAGAGTGATCAATCAACTTAATGCTCTAAGGTGGTAGGCCAGGATCCTAATCGCTATCATTTTTTAAAATAAATTTATTTATTTTATTTATTTGTTTTTGGTTACGTTGGGTCTTCGTTGCTGTGCACAGGCTTTCTTTAGTTGCAATGAGCGGGGGCTACTCTTCATTGCAGTGCATGGGCTTCTCATTGCGGTGACTTCTCTTGTTGCAGAGCACGGGCTGTAGAGCGCAGGCTCAATAGTTGTGGCTCATGGGCTTAGTTGCTCGGTGGCATGTGGGATCTTCCAGGACCAGGGCTCGAGCCCATGGCCGCTGCATTGGAAGGCGGATTTTTAATCACTGTGCCACCAGGGAAGCGCTCTATCATTTTTTAAATAAGAGCCATTCTACTATTTACAGTTTTAAAAATGGTCCAAAATTCAAATATGTAGCTAAAATATACTGGTTACAAGTAGTATGATATAGCACATGTTTTTGAAATTCTTTAGTTTATTCTCATTAAGCTATATGGGAGGTAAGAATTTACCTAAAACATATGTGAAAGCTTAAGTGGCCAAATAAAACTTGGAGAACAGGGAACAAGTTGCCCAGGCCAGAGACCTGGAGGGAAACAGAGAGCAAACCACATGTGGGTCATTTGCAGAGAGTTTAGTTAAGGAATTATTTATAGAGATATGCAGAGAGTGTAGGGATGGCATTAAGTGTGCTGTGCCCTAGAGCTAGTAACAGTAAAAGTGAGGGTCCTTTTCCTTCCCTAAGCCCAGAAGAAGAAGTTACCTGGAGCCAAAAACAAAGAGACTAAGGGGAGAGGGCCACTTTACACAGGCTGGTACCCTAGGTCATGTACTCACTCAAGTGAAGCAACCTTGCAGGGAGGAAGCTAGGGTAATAATTAATCTGGCTTCTATTTCCTCCCTCTTCCTGCCTGCCAGTCCTCGCATGGTCAGATTCCAACCAGAAGCCAGAATCAAGAAAGGTCGTTGATTTATATCTATACAGATCAACCTCTCAAAGAGCACGTCCTTGGGTGGACAACATTGTAGTGAAGATTTGAAAGTTCATCTCAGTTTTATTCTATACCTATCCTAGAACATCGTTTATACTGTCTGATAAAAGTTAAAGAATAATACCATTTAAATTTTCTTTTTTTTTTTTTTTTTTTGCGGTACGCGGACCTCTCACCTCTGTGGCCCCTCCCGCTGCGGAGCACAGGCTCCGGACGTGCAGGCTCAGTGGCCATGGCTTACGGGCCCAGCCGCTCCGCGGCATGTGGGATCTTCCCGGGCCGGGGCATGAGCCCGTGTCCCCTGCACCGGCAGGCGGACTCTCAACCACTGCGCCACCAGGGAAGCCCTTAAATTTTCATTTTTAATATGATTTAGTCCTAATGTCAATCTTCCTTTTTATTTGATAGCTGAAAGCCGAGTTTAGCTAGATCCTACAGTCAAAGCAGTGATAGGAGGTAGGGAATCACTGTGTCATTGTTTTTTTGTAACGTGTAGAAGCAAACGCTCTGCAATTGACAG
Source organism: Mesoplodon mirus (assembly GCF_964341445.2). Classification (NCBI taxonomy): domain Eukaryota; kingdom Metazoa; phylum Chordata; class Mammalia; order Artiodactyla; family Ziphiidae; genus Mesoplodon; species Mesoplodon mirus. The sequence goes on along the minus strand of NC_138982.1, from coordinate 103,812,521 downwards.
TGACATTACATGGTGTTTGTGTAGTGGGCAGCAGGTTCATTCTAGCATTTACAGCAATTGCTGCCATTTGATAAGTAACTCCATATGGACTGAGGCTGAAGCACTAAATCATTGTGTCTCCTTCATGCCAAGCACTGATTCATTGCAGTAGCTTACCCTGCAACTCATTGCTGCTAGAGTTTAGAAAATATTATTGTTTTCCCCAGTCACAATGATACCTTCAGTTTATTCTCTCTCTGGCTGGATTTGACCATGTTGATATTTTAGTAGCGTCATGTGTGTGCTAAACTATTTTCAATCAGGCATCTACTTATAGTCATAACAGGGTTTGAAGGGACCTTAAAGGTCACATAATCTCCCTTCTCACTAGATGCACACCATCCCCAAATGATATATCATATATCTGGCTTCTGCTCGAATAATCCAATGACAGGGAACTGACTACTTGAGATGCAGCCTCTTTTATGCTTGGATAGCTTTCATTGCTAAAAGTTCTTCCTTATGTTGAGGGGAAATTTATTCACTCTATTTTCAAATCTTAGTCCTAGTTCTATTCTCTAGAATAGTAAATTTAACTTTATATATTTTGTTAACTCTTAAATATTCACTACATTAAGATATTTAGCAAAGCACACACAATTTTGTTATGGGGTATATCCCCTAATAACCATACAGGACAAATTTATTCTGGTCTTTGTTTTCCAAAGCAGTGAGTTCTATGACATTCTGATTCTATACAGAAATTCATGTTAAAAATCAAACTAGAATCTTAGAAGTGTGGAATTCAAAGAGCTACTCAAAATTGTATATTGATGTCCTGATTCTTCTTCAGAGTTATATGTGAAGCAGGTTATATATGGGAATTTCAGGGGAAAAAAAAAGTGTTTTCATTTGTATATAAATGATATTGCTCATGCAGAGTTCTTAATCTCAAAATCCAAACTTAATGTAGAAAACAAATCTGAATTTTGAGTGAAATTCCTATTAATGTCCTTTGTTTAACTTTTCATCTAAATCTGAAAAAGAGAAAAGAAAAAATGAATACATTCTAGGAATGCCAACAAAACATAACCATTGACTTACATATTGACCACTAACTAAACATTTAATTTCTGAACATATATGTAAAACATGACATCTCCAGGCTCTAACTTAAGAGCACTTTTATTAAAACTGGATTTTCCAGTGCTCCATCAGCCACTGTGAAGATTACTTACCTTACTTATTCCCCTGCATCTAGTTTATCTTATCTTCCAAACTTTCCTCACCTAGGCAATGGACTAAATATCTGCTAAGCTAGTCTTACCATGGATTTATATCAATATAGTTCATTTATTTATTAAGAATTGAACATTTACTCAGGTCAGGCACATAAGAAAAAAGGAACAAGAGTTAATCTAAACAATGAAAATATCTTCAACTTTTTTCCCAGATTTAGTTCTGCACATCACACTCTTCCTACATTCTTTTCCTTAATAGTACTGTCTTGAGAACGATATTTGAAAAAATTTACATAACTTGTTTTACTTATGTAGATATTACCATAGTTAAGGATACTATAAATGCTGGCAATTGACTAAATGTAAAAAATTAAATTCTTAATTCATCTAGAATATTTAACACTTTAATATTTTATGTGTTCACTACTCTTCAAGACACATCTTTGTTTTCTGACTGAAGTGTTTAAAATTAATTTTTCCAAAGAAAACCAAAAAATTTAATTCATATATAACCATAAGAAAATTATTGATTATGTATTATTATATGAATGACATATTTAAATGAACTTATAGTCTCTGAAAATTCATATAATATTAGATGAATAATACAACTAAAATATAATTGAATTGGAAAAATAATCAAATTTAATGATTATATCATCTTTACTTATCTTCATAACAACATTTTTATGCCATTTTCACTAATTTGCCTCTGTAATTAAGGCTTGTTAATAAAGTATAACACCATCAGAAAACATAGGGTAAAACATGTGCAAAGGTAAAACTACATAATTGTGTCCTTGTTGATAAGCAACCCTTACCATGTGTACAGTGTATAGAGATAATTTTTATGAAGGCTGTTGTTTAAGATGATTTTTGGGACCTGTATTTAACTATAAAGTGTCAAAAGCAAAATAATTTCCTACACAAACCCTTGTGGGATTAGCTTTCAATAAAATTTTGGATAATGAGTGAATATTTTTTTCCTGTGGAACAGAACAGCTGCGTACTTTAGGTGATGTCAACATATTTATGGAAACATTGCGTCATTTGTTCAATGCACTTTGGAGGCTGCATTACACAAGCGAGGAGAAAACAGCAGGATATTATTTATGCTGCACTGTGGCTTTGAAAGTGACATCACAATCTTTCTAAAAGTTATTAATTTAGCAACACAAATGTAGATTTCTTCCTACTTTTCTGATGGTAACAATCTGCAATTCTTTTAAAGAAAAAATATACTTAGCATGTTTGAAACTTTATTTCCATTATTTGTTTGCATTTTGGTAACAGGTAAACATAGTGAAGGGGGAATTAAAAACAAAACCCTTCCCCCAGACCTCAAGGTGCAGACTATTTGATCCACATGTTTTGAATCATTTTAAAGACAAGTGTGACCTCAAAAACATTTCTACCCTAAACTGAATTAAACTGGGATAACGGTGGGGTTGGAAAACTAGCTAGGCTTCCTGAGCTCTGTCAGTGATTTCTTAACGGAGAATCTTTGGGGAATCTGTGAAGAAAAGTTTTCCTTTCAGAGCTCTGCTATTTAAATCTCAATACTATGGAAATTTAAATTTTTCCCAGGTTTTCAAACCATGGGCTTCAGCTTCCAACTTCCTCATTTGACAGCACTGCCCCAGAGCACAAATGAGCAGCCAAAATGCGATTACCCAGCATCTGATGTCAGGGTGCCTCCTCGCTCACACACTAGAAGCAATAATGTTGCTTCCTCTGTCCCAATTGGCTCTCACTCTCCCTCTGATTTAGGTTCTTGGTAGTTGCAGTGTGATGATTAAGCACAGGTAAGACCGGGAGAGAAGGAAGTCATATTTATTGCACAGACAATTACGCACTGTGCTAGTTCCTCACATATGTTATTATTCAATTTCCTTTCTGCTTTAATGACTCTTTACATCTCTCTACCAATATATTCAGTTTCCTGATTAGACCTTCCAGTGAAACATGCAGTTTTGATCCCTGGCTGGTCTTTTCCCCACAATCCCTATTTGCTTTCTTACACTGGCAAACAAAGTAACTATGCTCTTTTTTCTTTCTCTTTTTCTTTTTACTCATCTTCTGGAATGTCTAAACTTCAGCCTAGTCTGAGAGACCAGTTACAATCACTGGCCCTTTTCCTGGGTCTTATTCTGGCCTCACACTCCTTTCAAAGTGGAAGGTACCTCTCAAGAAAGAACAGTTTGGGCTTCCCTGGTGGCGCAGTGGTTATTTTTATTGTTTTAATATTGAAAACAATAAAAGTTTCTGCACGTTGTCCCACGGCTGAGGTGTTGGTGCAGTCATTTTGTGTTAGGAACTCTGGTCTAAGTGCCTGTGCAAGGCCTCTGACTGTGGCACCCTATGAGCAAGTGAAACTAGACCAAGCACAAAGGAAAAATAAAAGGTTAGACTTTATTAGCCGGATTCTATTTTTATTTCCCTGGAATTGTTCCTGGGCTTTGCCAGTGACACTTAAAAAAATGAAAAAATTGAAGGAATGATATTAAAGTGCCAGGTAGCAGTTTTGATGATCTTCATACTGTTTTACTTTATACTTAATGACATTGATAAAATGGAGCAATGTTGTATTTCACAATTTCAAGCGTTTTCCAATCATGCTGTAGAATTTCACTTCGCAAGTGAGTGTGTATAAGTAGACTCATGGGAGTATATCTTTTTTTCTTTTAAAAAATACATACATTTGATTAAGAAAATAAAATAGCAAATTTACCTAGCAATTTGACCTCAAGGATTTGAAACATTGATTATTTAAGAAAAAATGTAACATTTTCCTTAGAATATGAAGTTATTGATGAAGCATTTCAGGATTGTTCCCTGAATCATGGTAACTTTTCAAATGAATGAAGACATGGATCATTCCAAATAGTTATATCTAAATAATTTCATTTAGGGCCTTGGGAGGCTAAAACTTACTTTAAGGAAAGTATCACAATGATGAAAGAAATAAGCCTTAGAATCTGGACAAGTACTTGTGATATATATCCCTAAGTTTGTCACAGTGGCATAGAAATAGCACAGTTATAAGAGAAACCCCTATAAACTATTTTATTAAGAAATTATTTAAGAAATCAAAGTGGTTAGCATTGGGAATCACCTATTTTGCTCACTATATTCCAGAATTTCTGGGACATTACAGCTCAAGAGCCAATTTCAAGATCTTTTATGAGAATATTATACTTGTCATGATTGGTAGTGTTTTATCTAGAAATAGTTTTCAAAATAAAACACAAAAATAATTCAGCTATATTGCTCTAAAAATATACTGTATACACAAAAATTAAGCAATTTTGGTTGTATTTGGTCTTAGAGGAAATAATAATATAAAAATTCTCTTACTTAAGACTAAAAATACCATTAACAAAGATTAATAATAGAGATCAAAGAATTAAATGCTAATCTACAGGAGACCTATGAGAACTTCAATACACAGATAGCTAATACCAGTCTGTTTTAATAAAATTTTAATTGCGTGTTAATTATTTATTCATTAAATTGTTTATTCTAGTACTCTATCTGGAGTCTCTAGTGACCCTGAATGAAAGAATCCAAGCCCCCAGTTGCTTGTAAACAACCAAGCAGACATTTTTACTGCATTTAAATTAGTTGTAATGGGAAAACGTGTGATAATAAGTATGGAACCCTCTCAAACTTCATGAGTTTACACTTACTGCCTAAATCAGAAATTGCAACATTCACATATTAGCTTTAAAATTAATTAAGTTATATTGACTCTTTTTTTTTTTTTTTTTTTTTTTTTGCGGTACGCGGGCCTCTCACTGTTGTGGCCTCTCCCGTTGCGGAGCACAGGCTCCGGACGCGCAGGCCCAGCAGCCATGGCTCACGGGCCCAGCCGCTCCGCGGCATGTGGAATCTTCCCGGACTGGGGCACGAACCCGTATCCCCTGCATTGGCAGGCGGACTCTCAACCACTGCGCCACCAGGGAAGCCCCTTGACTCTATTTTTGACTCAAGACTAGAATATATGAATTTATGGTAAGTGCATATCATAGGAAGAGTGGAACAATATTTATAATCAAGACTTTCTATAAATTGGATCTATAATTAAGCAGACAATACATACTTTTTTTTTTTTTTTACAATTACCTATTATGGGCCAAGGTATGGAATAACATAGCATGGTCTTTATCCTTAATGAGATCATGATCTAGTGAAAGATACAGCTGTGAAAGCAAAGTATTAAACTATGATGAGAAAAGCAAAAAGTACTGTGGAGTTACAAAGGAAGAGGCAGCGATTAGAGGATCATATTTAAGCTGGTTTTTGAAGGATGACTAGATTCAACTAGGCTAAGTAAGTTATTCCTGGGGAAATGCTCAGAGGCATTAAAAGATGTTTCAGGAACAGCAAAATTAATGGGATAGTGTATAGGGACATATAGATATGGACGATGAAACTGAAAGTAGGTGTGAAATTGACTAGTAAACAACATTGTATATCGGGATTTAAATTTTTCATTTTATTTTGTATATAGCAAACTGAGAATCAACATGTGTTTTTGAAGAAAGTTGATTTACTTTTCTTTTCGAAAAATAACTCTGGCATCGGAGTAAAATATGGATGGAAATGCTGATTTCCTGTGGGTAGTGGTGAACAGAGAGTAATTAAGAACTATAGGTGAGAAATAGTAGAAGGTCTGAACTGTGGAAATGGCAGTGGGATTGAATAGAGGCAGCGCGATTGCAAGAAACACTGTTGTGGTAGAATAAATGTTAACTGATTGAATATAGGTGGAAAGACAAGAAATTGTTTAATATAATTCTGAAGTTTTTAGTTTGAGGTTATCATGAAGCTATTAACTAACATAAGGGATTTAATAGAAGTGAAACCAATTTTAATCACGCTAGTGGATCTTAATTTATTTGTCCTTACATATCCAAGGGCTCAGATGTGACTTGTCCTTTCTTTTTTATTTTATTTTATTTTTTAAATTTAATTTATTTTGTTAATTTTAAATTTTTTTAGTTTTGGCTGCATTGGGTCTTCATTGCTGCACGTGGGCTTTCTCTAGCTGCAGTGAGCAGGGGCTACTCTTCGTTGCAGTGGGCAGGCTTCTCATTATGGTGGCTTCTCCTGTTGTGGAGCACAGGTTCTAGGCGTCCAGGCCTCAGTAGTTGCAGCACGCAAGCCCTGGAGTATGCAGGTTTCAGTAGTTGTGATGCGTGGGCTCAGTAGTTGCAGCATGCAAGGCTCTAGAGTGCAGGCTCAGTAGTTGTGGCACACGGGCTTAGTTGCTCCGCAGCATGTGAGATCTTACCGGACAAAGGATCGAATCCATGTCCCCTGCATTAGCAGGCAGATTCTTAATCACTGCACCACCAGGGAAGTCCGTGACTTCTTCTTTTTAATGAATTCTGCTACACTGGATCACTGGGTGGGGCAGCACTGGAATTGTAAGAAGTATTTTCACTAGTTTTCTTAATGGGACAAGTCAACTGAGTCATATATAATCTAAAGAAAGAGGAGTGGCAGTTTAAAAACTTCCTGAGATTTAGTTTCCTAACAAACTTGTGCATATTATTTGACCTCAAATGTAATGGTGAAGTTAAGTTTTCACTATATCAGTGTACATATAAGAAGGTAGAAACTTGATTCCAAAGGAGTTGCTCAGTCATAAAGAAAATTCAGGAACTATTCAATGTAAGTCTATATAAAAAGGGTCCAGGGCTTCCCTGGTGGAGCAGTGGTTGAGAGTCCGCCTCCTGATGCAGGGGACACGGGTTCGTGCTCCGGTCTGGGAAGATCCCACATGCCGCAGAGCAGCTGGGCCCGTGAGCCATGGCCGCTGAGCCTGCGCGTCCGGAGCCTGTGCTCCGTAACGGGAGAGGCCACAACAGTGAGAGGCCCGCGTACCGCAAAAAAAAAAAAAAGGGTCCGGAGAGCAAGAGATCAAAAGAGACAAGAAGAAAAAGTATACATCCCTAAGGTGAATTCCAATTACATGGTAAAATCTGTTTGACTTTTGTACTGTTTGGTGCTTTACTTCGTGCCCAGTAGAGGTGATCGTTCACTTTACAGTGCCTCTATGCCTATAAATGTCCACTCCTCCAGTAATCAAGGTGTCTAGAAAATGTGAAAGATAATATTTTTTAAAAGTGGATTTTTTGGTCACCAGAGAATGAAATACAACTATTTCTAAAATCTTAAACTTGAGAAAAATAATCTTGATTTACACAAATTAAATGAGATAGGCTTACATAGCTGGTGAATTGGTAGTGACTTTTGAGAATATATGAAATGGAATAATTTATTTAAATGATTGCTGCTGAAATTAATTGAATTTTAAAATAATTCTTATGAAAATATACTCAGTTTTTATTGTCAAATATATTTGTATTGTCAAATATTTTATATTATCTGAGAAAATTAAAATTAAAAAGAGATTTGTCAAAAAAGTATTTCTAGATACTGTCAAATAGGTTGAGATGCTAACCTCAGACTTTTGCGGATCCAAAGCATACATTTCAAAATGACAATTTATTGATTATTTTCCAGACTACAAGTGTTTTTAAGCTTTGTCCTCCCCCTGTGCCATAAATTTAAAACACACACAAACACACACATGTGCAATCATGTAAGTACATAAACAAGGTCCAAATGAAAAGTTCTGAGAAACAAATTTTATGGAGCCAACTAAAATCCATTTATTTTTATATTTGCAGAATCTTTGAAAGATGCTCTGAAAGTATTTTGATGTTTCTTGAAATATCAACCTTGAAATATCTCCAAATCTATGAAGTGACATTCCATGTAAAATATTTGATATAGAAGAATTAGTATTTCAATGCAAGAAAAGTTATTTGGAGAAAGTATTTCATACTTAAATAAGATATAATAATAATATATAAAATAATAATATAAAAAGTTATTTTAGCATTAAGAAAGGTACAATGTAGTACCTTGTATTACAAGGATATGTGTGTATATGTGTGTGTGTTGAAGAGCACTTATTGTCTAGTCTCTTGGATATTGATGGTTATTTCTTATTTTAAGCTGAAGAAGAAAAATAAAAAGGAAATTTGAACTTGATTCTAAAAAATATTCATGTTGAAGAACTCTAAGAAAAAAGTGGGTTCTCAATAAATACTTGATTATGAATTAAATTGCGTTCCTTGTAAACAGGAAACTTGAGCTTATAGAAGAGTACCATCATGAGAACTTTTCATCATAAGGATCTAAAATGCCTGTTGTAATACAACTTGGACATTAGGAAACTGATTCTATAGCTTTAGACTTGTTTATGTATACCATTTGATCAGCTTGGAAGAAAACTAACATCTAAAAGTAAAATATACATATTAACTTTTGATCACAGAGCATATAATGTGATTTTTGTCATAACTTCTAAGTAACTTTTATTAGGAGTTTTATAATTTTATTATCTGTCACATCATTTTTAACTAATTTTGAGCTATATGGTTTTATGGATGTCCATATACAAATAAAATACTTCAGATAAATGGTTGGAGATACACTCTCTTCCCTGTAAGTCATTTGAATAATTATCTTAAGTGTTTTTTGATTAAATATCTATCATTTTTATCTCTTTAAATAAGAAAAACATTTTACTTGTCATCTTGTGGTTGTGTCATCAACTACTACTACTCTTACTACAATTACTAAAATTAATATTAGTTAATATATATTGTGCATTTGGTTCAGATACTAAGCATTTTGTGTACAATGCTTTTTTTAACATCTTTATTAATAGAGTATAATTGCTTTAAAATGCTGTGTCAGTTTCTGCTGTATAACAAAGTGAATCAGCTTTATGTATATGTATATCTCCATATCCCCTCCCTCTTGCATCTCCCTCCCACACTTCTAGGTGGTCAAAAAGCACCTAGCTGATCTCCCTGTGCTATGCAGCTGCTTCCCACTAGCTAGCTATTTTACATTTGGTAGTGTATATATATATGTCAATACTACTCTCTCACTTCATCCCAGCTTACCCTCCCCGTGTCCTCAAGTCCATTCTCTATGTCTGTGTCTTTATTCCTGTCCTGCCCCTAGGTTTATCAGAACCTTTTTCTTTTTTTTTTAGATTCCATATATGTGTGTTAGCATATGGTATTTTGTTTTCTCTTTCTGACTTACTTCACTCTGTATGACAGACTCTAGGTCCATCTACCTCACTACAAATAGTTCAATTTCATTTTTTATATGGCTGAGTAATATTCCATTCTATATATGTGCCACATCTTCTTGATCCATTCATCTGTCGATGGACACTTAGGTTGCTTAAATGTCCTGGCTATTGTAAATAGTGCTACAACGAATATTGTGGTACATGAATCTTTTTGAATTATGGTTTTCTCAGGGTATATGCCCAGCAGTGGGATTGCTGGGTCATATGGTAGTTCTATTTTTAGTTTTTTAAGGAACCTCCATACTGTTCTCCATAGTGGCTGTATCAATTTACATTCCCACCAACAGTGCAAGAGGGTTCCCTTTCTCCACACCATTTCCAGCATTTATTGTTTGTAGATTTTTTAATGCTGGCCATTCTGACAGGTGTGAGGTGATACCTCATTGTGGTTTTGATTTACATTTCTCTAATGATTACTGATGCTGAGCATCTTTCATTTGTTTGTTGGCAGTCTGTATATCTTCTTTGAAAAAATGTCTATTTTGGTCTTCTGCCCATTTTTGGATTAGGTTTTTTTTTTTTTTTATATTCAGCTACATGAGCTGCTTGTATATTTTTGAGATTAATCCTTTGTCAGTTGCTTCATTTACAAATATTTTCTCTCATTCTGACAGTTGTCTTTTTTGTCTTGTTTATGGATTCCTTTGCTGTGCAAAAGCTTTTAAGTTTCATTAGGTCCCATTTGTTTATTTTGTTTTTATTTCCATTTCTCTAGGAGGTGGGTCAAAAAGGCTTTTGCTGTGATTTATGTCATAGAGTGTTCTGCCTATGTTTTCCTCTAAGAGTTTTATAGTGTCTGGCCTTACATTTAGGTCTTTGATCCATTTTGATTTTATTTTTTTATACAGTGTTAGCGAGTGTTCTAATTTCATTCTTTTACATGTAGCTGTCCAGTTTTCCCAGCACCACTTATTCAACCGGCTGTCTTTTCTCCACTGTATATTCTTGCCTCCTTTATCAAAGATAAGGTGACCATATGTGCATGGGTTTATCTCTGGGCTTTCTATCCTGTTCCATTGATCTATATTTCTATTTTTGTGCCAGTACCACACTGTCTTGATTACTGTAGCTTTGTAGTATAGTCTGAAGTCAGGGAGCCTGATTCCTCCAGCTCCATTTTTCGTTCTCAAGATTGCTTTGGCTATTCGGGGTCTTTTGTGTTTCCAAACAAATTGTGAAATTTTTTGTTCTAGTTCTTTGAAAATTGCCATTGGTAGTTTGGTAGGGATTGCGTTGAATCTGTAGATTGCTTTGGGTGGTATAGTCATTTTCACAGTGTTGATTCTTCCAATCCAAGGACATGGTATATCTCTCCATCTGTTTGTATCATCTTTAATTTCTTTCATCAGTGTCTTATAGTTTTCTTCATACAGGTGTTTTGTCTCAGGTAGGTTTATTCCTAGGTATTTTATTCTTTTTCTTGCAATGGTAAATGGGAGTGTTTCCTTAATTTCTCATTCAGATTTTTCATCCTTAGTGTATAGGAATACAAGAGATTTCTGTGCATTAATTTTGTATCCTGCTACTCTACCAAATTCACTGATTAGCTCTAGTAGTTTTCTGGTAGCATCTTTAGGATTCTCTATGCATAGTGTCATTTCATCTGCAAACAGTGACAGTTTTACTTCTTTTCAGATTTGGATTCCTTTTATTTCTTTTTCTTTTCCGATTGTTATGGCTACAACTTCCAAAACTATGTTGAATAATAGCGTTGAGAGTGTGCAACCTTGACTTGTTCCTGATCTTACTGGAAATGGGTTCAGTTTTTTACCATTGAGAACAATGTTGGCTGTGGGTTTGTCATATATGGCCTTTATTATGTTGAGGTAGTTTCCCTTTATGCCTACTTTCTGGAGAGTTTTTTTCATAAATGGGTTTTGAATTTTGTCAAAAGCTTTTTCTGCATCTATTGAGATTATCATATGGTTTTTATCTTTCAATTTGTTAATATGGTGTATCACATTGATTGATTTGCATATATTGAAGAATCCTTGCATTCCTGGGATAAACCCCACTTGATCATGGTGTATGATCCTTTTAACGTGCTTCTTTTATTTCAGTTAGTGATTTCTTTTGTTTCAGTTAGTGATTCTGAAAGTAATATGCATTAATATGATACACCAAAATTGTACCTGGCAACTGCAGAATATATTCCAGTATTATTTCATGTTACTCTTAAAGTTGTCTGTATATAAGTTGAGTGTTACTTACCTGAAATGTAGTAATTGTTTACATATTATTACAATGTAATAATTTTTTACATAATCCAACCAAATGGATTATGAATGGTAAAGTTGTAAGTTTTACTTGGATAAAATCATTCGAAAACAATTAAATTTTTAAAAAGTTATAATGTCAGTTTTACTTAATTTTCATTTTAAAATTGTGATATATCTCAATTAAACTGTATTCTTTAAATTTTTATAATTTTAAATATATAAACAAGAAAATAATTGAATATATACTAAAATTGATTTTTGAGTTGATTCATTTGGATTATATTTATTTTTCATTAAAATTTATTGTAAATGAGTACATGCAAGTATAAATAAACTTTATTTTTAAATCTTCATTTTTTATTAAATGAAACCAAAGGTGAAAAATTATAACTACATAATTATTAATTTTGTTAAAATAAAGACAACTATATTTTATGTAATACGTAGTAACTTAAATGTATTTATTTATTTAATTACTTAATCAATAACATTACCAGACCACAAGAACTAACCATACATATTATTATAATTAAATTCTGTCTTTATATCTTGCTTACTTACAGAAAAATTGTATTTTCCTATTCTGTCAATATGGATGCATGATTTTCAACGTAAGTAGATATATCACATTTTATTTAACTGTTACCTTAATTTTAATTTTCTTAGTGTTTAGAATTATATTATGTGGTTATATTTGTATTTTGGCCCAGTCCCTACACAAGCTAGATGTAGTCTTGTTTCTAATTTTTCCCCATGTTTCATAGCATTTTTCAGTCTCCTACAGTGTATCCTTCTTCTATTCAAAACCTCTCATTCTTTTAATCCCACTGGACTAAGCTTTTGGATAGCACATCTTCTCTATTTACATTCACCATCTAGAATGAGGGTTGGGCCAAAAACAATCCACTGACTGGTTTCCTAAGACCTGTGATCTAAGAATGGTTTAACGATCTTTGACAAGGCCACAATGAGCCTAGAAAATATCCTTAACTGTTCCTGAGTTGTTCTGTGTTATGAGTGTGTCTTGGAAAAATCTCATACAGTGAATAAAACAACGAATTTCTCGAAATATTTCTGCTTCATAATTCAATTCAAATCACCAACAAAGTGAAAGGACTTTCTCACTTTTTAAACTAAAACTGTTACTTATTTGGAATCCAACTTTGATTTCACAAGTTCAAATTATCTCAGTGCTGTGAAACCATTTTCTCTGAGATGTTTAACTTAACATGACATGCAATATGCATCTGAATATTTAAATTGATGAACATTTTAGATATAGTCTATTTGATGAATTTAAGGTGGAAAGAACCTAATTGACAAACAGCCGATCTACAAAACAAGTCTGTAGATATAAGTGGATGGCATTTTTGGAGATCTGGAAACTAATTCCTGCAGATCTAGAAACCTACAGTTGCTGGTAAGTAAAAACCTTGGTATTCCACTTTCAAACACTTTAATCAAGTAGGTATATAGCTAGTGTCATCATATTACAATGACACTAGGAATCAGTGTAATGTGGGCTTTATAACAACAGAACTACAGGTCAGGCACAATTCTACCTTTGACTTTATTCAGGTTTACCAATATATCAAAATAGAAGAAGAGGAAGAGGAAGAGGGAAGAGAGCGAGGAGGAGGAGAAGGAGGAGGAGGAGGAGAAGGAGGAGGAGAAGGAGAAGGAGAAGAAGAAGAAGAAGAAGAAGACAAAGAAGAAGAAGGAGAAGGAGAAGGCAGAGAAGGAGAAGAAGAAGGAGGAGGAGAGAAAGAAGGACGAAGAGGAGAAGGAGGAGGAGGAGGGAGAGGCAGGGGGAGGGGGATAAGAAGAAGGTGGTTCTAAAAGTTGCAGGCAGTTCAGAGAGGTATTTTGGGAAAAGAAAATAAAAAGTAAAAGTATTTAACTGGGGCTTCCCTGGTGGAGCAGTGGTTAAGAGTCTGCCTGCCAATGCAGGGGACACAGGTTTGAGCCCTGGTCCACGAAGATCCCACATGCCATTGAGCAACTAAGCCCACATGCCACAACTACTGAAGCCCGAGCACCTAGAGCCCATGCTCTGCAACAAGAAGCTACCGCAATGAGAAGCCCATGCACTGCAACGAAGAGTAGCCCCGGCTCCCTGCAACTAGAGAAAGCCTGCGTGCACAGCAATGAGGACCCAACTCAGCCAAAAATAAATAAATAAATTTATAAAAAAATATATTTTACTGTATTATGGGACAAAAACTTATCATTTTTATATTTTTTATTAAATACAGGCAATAGTTATTTGATTATTCCTATTGTATTTACATTCTCTTTTTAAAAAGTTTTACATTTATTTACCTTAAGAATATACAATAACATAGGTTATAAAATTTAATATTCAATAAAAGGTTTAAAGAAGTTAAATGCATTTCTCTTTTAGAGGACAGAAACATTATAAAATATTGTTATATTTTACTCACACATATTATTTATTTACTGTATCCTAGTTGCCACTGTTTAGTCCTACTGTTATTGCTTAAATTATAATAATATTTATGTAATAAAAAATTTAATAATACAGAAAAATCTATTTCAAATAAATATCTATTTTCACATATTTATGTTTAGGTAATAACACAGGAAAAAACCTACCTAAGGAGACAAAAAACCTGTATGCAGAAGACTATAAGACCCTGATGAAAGAAATTAAAGATGATACAAACAGATGGAGAGGTATACCATGTTCTTGGATTGGAAGAACCAACATTGGGAAAATGACTATACTACCCAAAGCACTCTACAGATTCAGTGCAATCCCTGTCAAACTACCAATGGCATTTCGCAGAACTAGAACAAAAAATTTCACAATCTGTATGAAAACACAAAAGATCCCGAATACCCAAAGCAATCTTGAGAAGGAAAAACAGAGCTGGAGGAATCAGGTTCCCTGATTTCAGACTATACTACAAAGCTATACTACAAAGACTATACTACATGGTATATCTCTCCATCTGTTTGTTTCAAAAACTGAAACAGTTTAAGCAATAAGGTAAAATAGTATTGGATTATAACTCAAAGTATAAGACAAGTATGTATGAGTTCATACTGATATGAATAAATAATCTTATAAATAAATAACTGGAAAAGACAAATCTCTCTAGTAGAAAAATTTCATATAATTTCTGTAGATACTTCACCCTCATGGAGGAGATTCATGCATCCCCACTCTTTAAGTGTGAGCTGTGCGTGGTGAATTCCTTCCAAAGAATGCAGTATGAAAATATGGGAAGAAAAGTAGTCACCTTGCAGTGGAGAACCCTGACAAACACTATCACAACCAGGTGATCAAGGTCAGTATCAACAATGATAAATCATGTTGATAGTATGTACTTGATATTATGTGACAAAAATGATACTTTACAGTTGTGGTCTTCTTTCTAATAAATCGTAAATCCAGTCTGACCATGAGAAAAACATCAAAAAAATTCCAGTAGAGGGAATCTTGCAAAATTCTACAAAGTCACATTCAAAAACAGGCAAGTCTGAGGAACAGCCACAACCAAGAAAAACCTAAGGGGACATAACAAGTAAATGTAGTGTGGTACCTTGAAACAGAAAAAGACTTTACATAAAAACTCAGGTAATCTGAATAAAGTAGGTAGTAGTAGTGTATCAATATTGGTTCATTAATTATAACAAACGTACATACTAATGTACGATGTTAATGATAGGGAAATTCAGTGAGGGGTTATTTGTACCATCTTCTCATTTTTTTTGGTAATTTTAAAACTGTTTAATAATAAAGTATATTAGAAAACATTTATTTTACTAAATAGTTACATTTCATAAATGTATTTTTTATCCAAAAAAGTCTTATTATCCATGCAAAGGTTAAATCAAAATCAAAATCTTGCTATTTCCTTAGATACCTGTCATAAATGATGGTAAAACCTACACCCAGATTCTTTAGTGCATCTTTAAATTCTCCTGTGTTCAGAAATGAATGGTTAATGGCTTTGCATTGTGTGTCTGGGTGTTTTTAAATCTTTTTTTCTTTCTTATCCAAGTCTTCTAACCCTTTTAGAAGCTAAATTTTGTCATTTTAATATGACGGTAATTGCTATACACTACTCTACTCAGTATCCAAGTGTATTGCCTTGGGAAAAAAAAAGAGATAAGTGCCCTTTTGAGTTTAAATAGATTTGTTCTGCAGATATGCCAAAGTGCATTTTATTATTTTTTAAAAACCTCTGTAAAATGAATCTGAATCTGTTTCAATTGCTTCATATTACTGATGGTGAGATCTTGAATGAGATTATTTTGTCCTACATAAAAAATCTGAGAAAAAAACAAAAAAAACCTTTTGGTATAACTATACACCCTTTGTCTCTGATTTTAATGAAGAGTTTATTTAACTAGACAGCTCTGAAGTCATTTCCAAGGAACAAATTGTGATATCCATCCACAAAACAGTTTATGGTGACCTGTAGCATCTTTTTTTCTAAAGAAGTAACCTATGTATTTTAAGGGTGAGTATTTGTGTTGCAATCATTCAAATTTTATAATACATTACCCTAATTACATCAACAGAACAGACATATTTTATTAGATTTAATAGTTGAAAATAGTATGAACAGAGACATGGAATCAATAGAATGTACTCCCCCACCCCCACCCTTTTTTAAGTTGGCTAAGTTTTGGAAATGTCTAATCCCAAACTTTCAAATTTAATTCCAGGACAGTTTCATCTAATAAAATCTTTAAAATGCATAAATAATGGAACTGTTCAGGTTGAAAGGGTGTGGAGGAGGTGGAAAAGAAAAGTTGTTTATCCTTGTTGCTAACCCCTCCATCCTCACCATCACAGAATCTTGTAAATTTTGGAACATGGCCTGAAAATTAAATGACACAGATCCAAGTGACTTCATTTATCACTAAGCTTTTAAAGGGATCCTTTTAAAGAAAAGTGAAAGTCTGAAGGGAAGAAGAAATTATAAGATGTTGATGGACTTATGGAAGTTTCATAGTGAAGGGCAGAACTAAGCTTGATAAATATTCAGAAATACTCAGAGAGAATAGAGACCTTGAGTCCATGACTCCTCTTTCCACTACACCACACATATTCAATCATAATTATGATTATGAAGGAGGAAAACTGAACACTTATTTAAAATATATGACTTAATTTAAAGAAATTGAACTGCCTAAATAAATCTGGGGATGTAGTTTTCTAATTCAAAACCACAAGTTGTTCAGTTACTTCATTTTAAATTCATTTTAAATTCCCAAATCACAGCTGATATCACAATGCCTTTGTTATTTTACCAAATCTCAGTACTACCCATGCTGTTATTTAACCATGTTCTTACAGCAATAACTTACATCAGTAATTTTTTGGATTTCAGTACATTTATTTTCAAAGAAACATGTACTCAATCCAATTGTCATTAATAGAAGCTAACTGTCAAAATAAAATCATTGGAATTCAAGAAAATTCTCTCTAGAAACTGTTATGTGTCCAAAGCTGCTCTTGCTTTGTTAAAAAAAAAGACTCATTTAAGAGATTTTAATGCAACTTAGAAACAAACAGATTTCTTTTTGGAAGATTGGGAAAGAAAATTAGAGAGTGATCTTTCTAAGGCAATAACTTGTTAATTTTCTTTGCCAGTCTTCTGTTTTTCCACTTCTTCCAACATATCCAACACTCTAGCAACACACCATTCCCTGAAAACACGTAATTTCACTTTACCTTCTTCCAGGAAGAATGAAAATATTTCCTTCTCTCTGACGCTTCTTTTCTACCCCAGAAAGAAGGATCATTTCCTTCTAAGAATGCTTCTATGATATGCTTTGTCTGTATTTTAAAAAATCACTTTGCCTCATTTTTTTTGTTTCTCTCTCTCTCTCTCTCTCCCCGCCTTCTCTCTAGCTAAAATATATTACATACAATGAGTGATACAATATAGCTTACTTATTTAAATTATCAAGGGATCATGGCACCCACTTAGTTTTATAAAACCTTTTTTTTCTAATTTTAAAGAAATGTTTATTGTGGAAAACAAAAAAATATAATAATATGATTTTTTAAATTATCTCTATCCTATACAAATACTGTTTTTATTTTGGAAAACAGCATTTCAATAAATGTACAAAATGTGCACAAATGTTTTTGCATAATGTGATTATATGTATATTAGTTTTTTGTTTTTGTTTTTGTTTTTTGTGGTACGTGGGCCTCTCACCGCTGTGGCCTCTCCTGCCACAGAGCACAGGCTCCGGATGCGCAGGCCCAGCGGCCATGGCTCACGGGCCCAGCCGCTCCATGGCATGTGGGATCCTCCTGGACCGGGGCACGAACCCGTGTCCCCTGCATCAGCAGGTGGACTCTCAACCACTGCGCCACCAGGGAAGCCCCTGTATATTAGTTTTTACCCCAAAACATGCAGTGAACCTTTTTGTGTATCACTAATTTTGTACTTATTTTTTGATGAATGAATAAATAAATAAATACATAATAAAATTCATGATCCTGAACTTTGATACCTTTCTGAATTAAAAGCAATCATTGATGCAGTGACAAGGAAATTTAACCACCTTGTCAGTAACTACTTCAATTACTATGATCAGAGCTTTTAAACTTTTGTTACTTCAGACTATATGTAAAATTAAGGTGTTGGACATGTAATCTTAAAATAGTGAGGGAAATGAATTGACCAATAAAGGTTCTTGGTGGCAAGAAATAGCAAGGAATTCTGATACATTAAGCAGAAACTTAATTGGAAATATATAAAAAAGCTCTGAGAATTCATGGGAAAGCTGGAGTTGTTTAGGAAAATGGACCAGAACAAAGGAAACCTGGGTACCAAGAACTGTAGGTAAGGTCACACAATTGAAATTGTGTATTTAGAATTTCACTTTAAGCACTATCACTATTACTGGATTCTTGCTGCCTCTGAACTCTCTCATTGCTGCTGCTGTGAATAATCTCTCTTTTGACAGCATCTTTGTGGTAGCTCAACTGAATTTTATGTCCTGAGAGGGAACATCTGATTGGCCAAGCTTGCATGCCCACACTCAAGAGTTAGGACAACAAAGGGTAGTATGTTCATGTAATGGAATTCTACTCATCAACTAAAAGAAAAGGGAAGGAAAGAGAAGGGAAGGAAATACATGAGGAACAGAAGAAATCAAAAATGTCATGTTAGGTAAAAGAAGGCAGACACAAGATAATGCATACTATATGATGTCTTTTATATGAAATTCAATACCAGGGAAAACTAATCTGGTAGTACTAGAAATCAAAGCAATGGTTGACTAACAGAGGTGGGTATTGACTGGAAAAGGTCATGAAGAAACCTTGGCATTATGGATGTATTCTATATCTTGACTGTGGTGGTGGTTATACATACTGGTAGTTGCTAGGAACAACAAAAACTTAATGTGCATTCAATTTTTTATCAATTTTTTTACACTTCATTATTACTATTTTATCCTGATATGACATATTTGCTAATACTAACAGTGTTGAACTGGAGACTTATTGTAAAACCTTACTAAATTTCATTAATTTCCTAAGACCTTGGCATAGTTCTACTGATCCCATTTAAGTAATTGTTCACAATTATTTATCTCCATGATGCAGATGAAGTTAGGGATGTGGATTCTGCCTCAGGCCATCTGAGTTAGAACCCCAGCTCTTCTCCTGACCAACTATGTGAACTTGGCTGAGTAGCTTAACCTCTTTTTACCTGGGATTCTTCACTCATAAAATGGCAGTAATAATAGTGCCTATCTTTTGTAATAAACTTAATACCTGGAGCATGGTAACTGTTCAATGTATATTAGCTATTATTATCTGAAAATTATCAATCTCTAAAATGTCTTTGACCCTTTTTATATTGTCATCTGATGTTGACCATACAAATGGAGGGACAATAAATGAATGAATTTGTGGAGAGTAAGTCACTATAAATCTCTGCTAAATGAAGATTTTTTTTAGACAGCCCAAGTTAGAAGCTGATTTTAAAAGACCAACCAGTTTGACTTTGGTCTGAATTTCCTGTTAGAACCAGTTTCCAAAGAGTGCTCCTGGGTAGAGCCATCTAGGAAATCTTGACTGGTATTTTAGAAAGAGAAATTTTATAGTTAAATAGGCTTTAGCATGGCAGAGAACTAAAGCTTGCCAAAGGATTCATGACACACCTGTAGCAAGATAATCAGAAGAGACAGCAAAAATATTTGCTTACTTGTTAAATTAGAAGGGTATTTAATCATTAGAAGGAATTTTGATCAACACACATGATAAACACTTTGGAAATTAGAGATCCAAGTTTTAAATATAAATAGGGAGCAATAAAGGCATTAACATTTCATTTTTGTTTGATGAGTAAAGAGAGATTTTCAACAAACAATATTTTATTTAAATTCAATCCAAAAGTGTTTAAAACTAAAGCTGTAAATAAAACTCCTGGAGTAGCTAAAATTTGTCATTAAAACTTTCTTCTTTTCTTGAATTATTTTATTTTTCATCAGTGGTGTACCATTTTTATTTATATTTCATATCTCCCTCCCTCATGTATATATCTTTCTTCACCTAGACACCTAATATGTCCATAGTGTGGTTCATTGTGTTATTTCCCTTAGGAGAAATGTGATTCTGAGTGGTCCCTGACACCATGGAGGGATTTTGTATAATATATTCTGGCTTTTTTAATAATAGGTGTGTGACCTTGGACAAGTTAATATCTCTGTATTTCCGCTTTCATGTCTGTAAAACTGGGAATATAATAGTATCTCCTCCTAGATTTATTGTCATAATTAAATTCATATATATAAAGTGCTTAGAACAGTGCCTAGCACATAGTAAACACTGTAAAAGTGTAAGCCATTGTCATCATAATAATCATTATTTGTACTACTAGTAATAAATAAAAAATTCTATAAATGTTTATGTTTTGTAGGAGAATCTCATAGAAGAGAACTTACAAGATTCAATGGGTAGCATCTAGATTTGAGGAGAGTGTTTTCTGGGCATTGACCTGCCTCAAAATCCCTTAACTCATATCACCTACTCCATCTATTCATGAAGCCAGGCCTATACAAAATAAATGTGCTCTTTATTCTCCAGACAGCGAATATGATAAAAAAAATGTGATAGTCATAGCCCTGGACTGGTAAAATCAACTATAGTTCTCTTTCTTTCAGCTTATCACAAAGAATATTTTAAAAATTCATATTTTAGACTTTTTTCAATCCTATATATTCAGCGGCCATAGGGAGGTAATAAACATTAAGTCAAAAGCTCTACTGTGCAATATTTACATTTCTTTTACATTCCATTCTTCCTATTAACATTCTTGTCTAGTTATCCCAGATAAAACAGTTTTTATTTTTTTAATCATAAGGTACATTTCTAAAATTTAACCAATTTTGGAGAAATATTTTTAGCTATTAAGTTACCTGATAGAGTTTTGATTTAGTTCATATTCAAAATATGATATTGTCTTCCTGTTTATAAAATATATTTTCTGAAATAAGGCAAAATTTCTGTTTTAATTATAATATTTGAATCACACAAATATAGAACTTTTCATAGATGTTTTATTCTATTTTATGTTTGAAACTAGTAAAATTCTGATTTTTTAAAGCAAACTACATGATAAGTGAATACATGCTGCTTCAATTTCTTTAAGTAAAATAAATTTAAATACCCCAAAACACCAAACTTCATCACTTGAAAAATTCAGTAAGTACTACACAGAAGCTAGAAAATTATTTTTTGAAAACCACATTTTATAGGAAAATATTGTAATTATTAAGAGATTTTATGTTTTTATAATTATTTTTGCAAATCTTATTGTATGAACAACTCATGGTTGAAATAGTCAAAAAATAAGCATTGAACTTTATTATTAATATTTCATAATCTGTCCTGTATCGAATATATTTTTTACAAATTTTCTGCTGCAGTGTTTTTATCTTGGATCCTCATTTTTCATCAGAGAAAAGACAGTCCACTGTCTTATGTCAATCACTGAAAGAAAAGGAATACATGAAATTAAGAAGAATTAGAGAAACTATACAAACACTGGTAAATTTTGAGTTAAGTGAAGATTAATTTATATCTATTAGGAAAAGAGTACACCTATGTTTTGAGCATCTGCTTTATTTCACACATTATGATAGCATTAAAATTATCATCGACAGTAAACATGGCTTTTGATCATTAGGGGAAAAAATGGCAGGAGTATGAGTGTTTGGCGTGTTTGGTGGTCAAGGATAGGAGATAACAGTTAATGTAAAAATTGTGGATTATTCTCTATTCAGGGGCAGTATTGTTTTAAGACTAGATATTGCGTCTCCAAATGTAAGATCTCATTTTTAGATAAATGGCCCTTATTCTGTAGCATCTGACTTTTAATGATATAGCATCATGCACTAAAAATGAACAAAGGGACAAGCCAACCCAAACTTAAGTCTCATCCTTCCTCCCTATCTAGTCCTGTCATCCTAGTATGCCCCTTCTCAGATAACATAGCTTATAGGTCACCTGACTCCAAGCTTTTCAAATTAAGTTTAGGTTCCTCAGAGAATGACATCTAGATACAATTTCTGATTTCAAAATATGAAAATGCCTCCATGATTAGTTGATTTATCCTATTCATAACTTCAATTCTCCTAACACTACTGACTGTATATTCTATACTGACCCCAAAGCTCCCAGATCAGACAGCCTCTGTTATAATAGGCCCCAATTTTATGTTTGGCATCCATTTGTTCACTCATGCAGCCACTCATTCCTTTTTTAAAGAAATATTTATTAAAAGCCTACTCTGCATCATGTATTGTTCTAAGCATTAGAGTATGACAGGAGCCTAAGTTTGAGTTACTAGCATATAATAATGCATGTAAAAAAAAAGAAAAGCATGTTTCTTATGTTTGTTTTTGGCTGCAACAGGTATTTTAAGTTCAGATATATGAAAGAATAGATGGTGGTGTCAGGTGGTAGGAATAATTGGTAAAGAATCTTAGAGATCAATTTCAGGTTTGACAAAGCAAGAGATCCTGGAACCAATGTCAAGCTAGTTCATAGGCACCTGCTGTTCAGGACAAAGATTCCATAAGTCAGATAATTTAGATATGATCAAAGCACTCTGAAAAAATAAAAATCAGGAGGTCAGGCATCAGTAATGAGTGTTAGGAGCTCAACGAATATTGTTTTGGCAGAAAGAGAATGACATATATGAAGAATGTCTGAATAACAGCTGTAAGATAGTTGCAACAGGAATTGTTCAATTTTGGCTAAAAAATAAAAAAAAAAGTCCCTTTGTGACCAGTTGGACTTGCTCCCTCCTATTATAGAGGTTTTCTCTAAAATTAGATTCAAACTTAAGTTTAAGGTAAGTGAATACAACCTAAGAGAGTAGATGATGAATAGTAGGGTAGTTCTACTTGCTTTGTCTAGAGTGAGATACTTTAGATTACAAAAGCCAAGAATACTTTGTTCAAACTTACCAAAGTGTCAAAACTGCAGAGAAGAGTATGATGAATCTAGAGAGATGGAATCACAGGCTCCCCAAAAGACTTCTAGGCATTAACAAAGGCAAGGAAATACAAAAAGATTCTGAGCCACCAGCACAGTGGAGAATCAGTAGCAACATGGAGGAGTGGCTGCAGAGGTGCATGAGCAGGTCGTTAGTGGCTCCATAATAATTTCCATAAGCTCCCTCAGAGCCTAACCATATAAACACATGATTCAAATAAAAACGTGTTAGCTACGCAAATCCAGTCTCAAGTTCATTGGCATTTCTCCTCCACCTAAATTGCAACTTCTATGTCCCTCCTGATATGAAATCAGGACCAGAGGCTGTACAGGAGCAGCAGAGACCCACTGGACCTGAAGGCCAAGTAGACAGACAGAGACAACAGACACCTCAGAGGCAATGGGGACACAAGGTGCAGGTCTGCATGCTCTACCTCCATGTTGAGTACTTTAGCATTATGTAAAAAGGATCCTGAGTCACAGTATGATCCTAAATAAAGAGAAATCCTCTGAGATGAAGTTTTATCACCTAGGTCATATAAACACTAAGAATTGGAACATTATGTAAAATAAAAATATGCTTCTGGGGCACTTGATTTTTCAAAGATGTAATTTATATTCTTGATTCTATATATGATATGTGTTTCTAGAGAAGAAATTAGCTACACATAATTTTCTAAGTTTAATAGATTCATTCATTTAACAATTTTTTTGGCCAACTACCATGTGCCAAGCCCACTTCTTGGGATTAGGGATAGAGAATTAAATAAAGCAAATAGACGAGGTCATGTCTACTGAACAAAGAACACTTTTCTTTGGATGGCAGTGTACACATCCCGTGGAACATCTCCAGTACCAGTATTTCATGGAAAAACAAGTCAAGGCATACTAAAGTCAAGAAAAGAAGAAATATTTATGGGGTCATACTATGTCTACAGTAGCATCCAAGGTACTATAAATTTTGTCATATTTCATGGAAAACACTAACTTCATAGACTACATTGTTTGATTCTCAAACATTAGTTTTCCTCTTTTTTAAATGGTTACTTCTTTCCTTCTCTCTCTCTTTCTCTCTGCCTTTCTCCCTCCCTCACTCCACCTCCCTCTCTTTCAAAGAAAGATGATGACTTCTGCAATTCCTTTGAAATAAGTACCCTTAGGAACCTTATTTTTTAAATTTAATATAATTTTTATTTTTTTCATTTTTGGCTGCGTTGGGTCTTCGTTGCTCCTCACAGGCTTTCTCTAGTTGTGGCGAGAGGGGGCTACTCTTTGTTGCAGTGTACAGGCTTCTAATTGCAGTGGCTTCTCTTGTTGCAGAGCACAGGCTTAGGTGCGAGGGCTTCAGTAGTTGTAACACGCAGGCCCTAGAGCATGCAGGCTTCAGTAGTTGCGGAACGTGGGCTTCAGTAGTTGTAACACGCAGGCCCTAGAGCATGCAGGCTTCAGTAGTTGCGGAACGTGGGCTCAGTAGTTGCAGAGCGCAGGCTCAGTAGTTGTGGCACACGGGCTTCATTGCTCTGTGGCATGTGGGATCTTCCCGGACCAGGGATCGAACCTGTGGGCAGGCAGATTCTTTTTTTTTTAATAGTTCTTTTTTTATATAAATTTATTTATTTTATTTTTGGCTGCGTTGGGTCTGTTGCTGTACGCAGGCTTTCTCTAGTTGTGGCGAGCAGGGGCTGCTCTTTGTTGTTGTGCACGGGCTTCTCACTGCAGTGGCTTATCTTGTTGCAGAGCACAGCCTCTAGGCACACGGGCTTCAGTAGCTATGGCACATGGGCTCAGTAGTTGTGGCTTGCGGGCTCCAGAGCACAGGTTCAGTAGTTGTGGTGGCTTAGTTGTGGCTTAGTTGCTCCACAGTATGTGGGATCTTCCCGGACCAGGGCTCAAACCCATGTCCCCTGCATTGGCAGGCAGATTCTTAACCACTGTGCCACAGGGAAGTCCCGGGAACCGTATTTTGGGAAATACTGACACAGAAGAAAAGCGTTAAGGTGGAGAAAGTGTACTTATTCATTTGTTACAATGATATTTTATACACATTAAATTTCTATTAAATACATTTTTGTATTAGCTTATCACAGTGGAAATTTCATTTGAATATAATTAGTATTTGAAAATAGTATTTGATCTAATTTCTGAATCATAGTTTGGTCATTAGCGTTGAATTATTCTTTTTCTACTTTATAAATCAATAATCTCACTTTTCACTTCCGGCAAAACTGAAAGCCAGTTTTTATTTTCTGTTCTTAATAAAATGTCCCTTTCTTGTTCAGGAATCTGAAAAGCTGCACAGTGCCGAATACCAAGAGCTATATTATAGCTTAGAAGGTGATCTTTCTTTTTTTCACCCTTTGGAAGTGAAGAAGCCACACAAAAACACAGTGGGGTAGCCCTTCTTTGCATACACAGTGTGCTGCAATCTTAGCATACTCCTATTTACAGTAACAGATGAAGGACTGAAAAGAGGATCTTGCTGAGATCAACTCCTTCCGTGCTCACCTGGTTGATTAATAGAGTATGTGTTTGGCTTAACTGCTCAATAATAAAAGCAAAATAGATGTCATTACACATACTGTAGTTTCCGATTAGTAACTTTCACAAAAACTCAGAAAATAGTTTTCTTTTTCTAAAGCTTTGTCACTATGCTTCAAGTAGGTGAAATCTGAAAACTAAGAAACATTTAATCTGAAGGCAGATTAAATTTATTTTTCATATATATTTTGTTTCAAAAATATATATATCATGTTCCTCTATTGCCCATTCTAGAACTTGAACACTTGTGTGATATGGATGTATCTTTTCTCTTGAAAGTAAGGTCATAAAGGCAGAGACTGAATTTTATGCCTTTAGTGTATTTGTAGAAGAAATTACCATAGCAGATCAGGTTCAGTAACTACTTATACAAATAGTGTCTATCTCCCACCCCACCACCCACCCAGATCCCACTTCAGTGTGACATTTTCTTCATCCAGGAAAGGACTTGTGAAGTGATTCTTTTTCCCTTTAGTCTGATGAGGTAAGGAGAACTGATCCCCTTCTCCGGGAAACTGGGGGTGCTGTAGACCATGGACTATTGCTGCCTTTCCTGCCATCAGAGGACTGCCTGATGGTATTCTAAGGAAGGCAGAGGCGACATGGTGGCTCTCAGACGCAGAAAACCTCTGGAGTTTTCCAATTTAGGAGTGACACAGCCTGGGTTTTCACACAATGAATTTAAACTGCACTTCTCTGAATATGTATTTTATGACTTTTTTATTTATATAAAATTCTATATCAGTCTTTCCAAATCAAGTGACAGATTATTTATTTCCTTGGTGAAAGAGATAAAACGGTATTGGGAAGAAATCAGTTCTAGTGATATAAATTCATTTTTTCTGTTTCTGTTCCCCAGTATTTTTTTTAATTTAATTTTTTAAATGAAAAATTGTGTTTCCCAAATATCTTTTCTTTCTTTACTTCTTTGCTTTTCTTTGGTTTATACCCCAATAAAATTACTAGCATTGTGAAAAAGAAGGACTATAGTTTTAGACGCATTCTTTCATATTTATATACATTCATGTTTAATTTTCTGTTTTATTAAAGAGTGGATCACAATGTGATACAAACATAAAAGCCCCCTTTAAAAATATTATTATGTTTAGAGATAATCCTGTTATATTCTCAGCTAAGATAACTTTTAGTGACATTAGATATTTCACTAGAATTTTGTGTATATAATGCATTGTTAGAGTTTAAAACACAAATCAATTAGCAATTGAAAATTATTATATAAATTTGAGCATAAATTTACCTGCTAGTAATTGTAAAATATTTTAAAAACAGTATTACTGAAAATTATCTTAAATTCTATGATCAAAGTTATCTCAGAGATATCCGTTTGCTACCAGCATGGTTTTATTAAAACGTACTGAGTCAGGAGTGTGAAGCAGATTCTTCCCTGTCATTAAGAATTAACCTACGTGGGTAGAAGATGTTACAGTTGCTCAAGAGGAATGAAGAGGAACAATATGCATAATGAGTAATGCCCAGGCACTAAAGGAGAGTAAATTGTTATCATCACTGAGGCTCGTATGCAGAGTAATCTGCAGAAACACAAAGGTCAAAATTTGCTACTAGCAAGCCAAAAGATTACTGGAGTGTCAGCAACCAGTTGCCAGAGAAAATGGGGTATGAGCAAAAGATTATTCTTAATTACTTTTGCTAACTAGAAGATGTTTGTGTTGTACCATATTCATGTATAACTGGCTAGAATCCCTGGTACCAACATTTGTTGCTACTCCATTGTTGCCACTCATGCCTGCCTGGAGGTAAGAAAATGTGTGTGAGAGGAAGGAGATCAAGAAACAGACTCCCGGGCTTCCCTGGTGGCACAGTGGTTGAGAGTCCGCCGGCCCATGCAGGGGACACGGGTTCATGCCCCGGTCTAGGAGGATCCCACATGCCGCGGAGTGGCTGGGCCCATGAGCCATGGCCGCTGAGCCTGCGCGTCCGGAGCCTGTGCTCTGCAACGGGAGAGGCCACAACAGCGAGAGGCCCGTGTACTGCAAAAAAAAAAAAAAAAAAAGAAACAGACTCCCTCCTCTTGGAACTAATTGTTCCAAGAGGAACAATTACATTCTAAATTTCTACAAACTAAATTTTGAATGTAATTAAAAGCAGGCAGATAACCATCTAATTATTATTTTTGAGAAGATTCTCCTTTGCCAAATCTTTATCACTCTTTCTCATATCAGTTATTTAAAACAATATCAGGAAGTTATACAGGTATGATATGACCTCATTCCAAAATAATTTAATCATTTTTTGAACTCCAGGAAGAAAAGTAGAAATGATCAATCACTAGACATTTTTAAAAATATCTGTGCTCTTTCAAAATATTAATTTATATAAGGTTGTAATAAAATATAAAAATACCACAGATTTATAACCAGTTTAGATAACAAAGAAAATCATTGAAGTAAATACATCTACTTGGATTAAAATATGAGCAACAAAATGTTAATATTTAACTGTGTTGTTTTAGATACCAACATAATCTATAATCTATTTGATTAAAACATCCAGTTGACCCTGTCATTTTAAGATCTGTGTAACAAATTAATTGACTGGTTATTTAACTCAATCCACCAAGTAATTATTTCTGAATAGTCTATCCTAATTTATCCCATATAAATATTACCTTAGTTTATTGATATCAACAATAACAAACTTTTGGGGAGTATCTACTGTATTGGAAAACATACTTTCCAGAAATTCTTTCTGATATTTTGAGTACACTTGCAAAATAAGGATATTACCATCCACATTTTTAGATGAAAAATGTGATGAATATAGTTTGCAGATGCATATAGTACAATGAAGTTTCTTGATATTACAGTTTCTAAGATAGAAAGACAGAAACCCACCTATATCAGAGTCCAAAATTCATATTTATATTTATATTTTCACCAAATTGCCTCAATTATTAAACTTCTTGTGTTTAGTTCTTTACCAAACAAACAAGATGACAATGACTTTTCACCTCTTCCACTTAAAAAAAAATAAAACAGATAGCAATTCCTTAATTGTGTATCTGAATGAGATTTTAATGGAAGGGTTAAGGAAGTCTGTGATGGAGCCTGAATCCAACAAAAGGTGTCACAGCTGTACATGTATGAATGATGTGCATTATACCATTATGGTCTTGAGCCAAGATATTTGACTTCACCAGTACAGTCTTAATCTGGTATTGTAGGTACCTGAACACTGTATACATGGGCTGCACTGATGATGTCATGATTGTTGACTCCTCATGGAAATAAATACAGGACAAGTTAAGGACTGGAGTTATCCATGTGACAAAGAAAGGCTGGCTGGAGAATCCTGCTAAACATCCAGGTTCAGCCCAGTTTGTGAAATTCTGAGTAACTATGCATGCCATCACTACAATGGTTATCCCTGAAAATATTAGAAATAATTATAGTTTTCCAACCCCACCATTTAAAAGTATTCTAAGCATCTGGCAGGGCTATTTGGGTTCTAATGAATCCCGTTTCCCACTTAGGAATTTTCCTGGCTACTATATATAAGGTTGCCAAAATGAAATCTAAATTGTGATTGAGTTATGAGCAGAAAAAAGATTAACAAAAGGCAGTTATTCAGGAACTCTCAATAGTACATTATAACTCAATAGTTTATAAGATTTTAAACGTGCTTGCAGTCAGAAGTTATGTAGACTGAGCCCTTTGGCAGAAATTAATTCATCCAAAACTTCTTGTGTTTTGAGCTCTAAAATAGCCTGACACAGCCACTTTTATAGCTTCTTTGAAAGACACTTTCTTATTTGTCATTGGGTGTTGAAGGAGACGGTTCCTGCCACTGAAGGATATCAGATAATTCTGAGACCATAAATATCTATCATGTTTCAGGTAATGTTGGAGAAAGTCCAATAGAGAGAAAGTGGCACAGCTACGCTCGTTGATAAAATGGAGCTGATATATGCAGAACCATGATTAGGGGGATTTCATTATGAGTTCACACATACCAAGCCCAGTTTCTTCACTGCTTGCAGAGTCCTGTGATACAGCTCTTGAAGGATCTCCCTTCCTTGACCCAGTATGGTCTGAAGGCTACGTTTCCTTTCCAGCAAAGCTAATAATGCTGTTTGGTCCACATTAGTGTTCTAAAACTGAGGTTGAATGGCTGTTTTGGAAACTGTTTGCTATATACTTGATAGACAGCATAAAACCTTACTAGGGAAGGAAAAGATACAGTTCACACTACTTGAAACTGGGAACAGTTTATTCAGCAGGTGCAGGTGGAATTAGTCTCCTACACAGAGAATAACATTTGGATCTTTGTAGACCCTTGTGCTATAGCCAATGGCCTTACAGTAAAGGAGATAAGGAAGTCCTAGCAAACAAGATGACAAACTCCACCCCTGTTTGAGTTACTCAGTTATGGAAGTCTCTTTGGTAATTTATAGAAAGGATGAAGGTAATTCATGTAGATGCCCTCCAAAATGACCAACTGCCAGCTAAGAAGACATTGGAAAACTATGGAGATATTGAGGTCAGATCTGGACAACTAGTTACCTGAATTCATGAAATGAATAGGCATGAGTATGCTCAGGCTGTGAATGGTTCAACATCAAGTCAGTTGAAACCACTAATGTGGTTAGAGACTCTGCTCTTGGCTCCTGCCAATAGGAAAGATATCTCCTTATGATGGCTCTGTGTAAAATTCTTATTGCTTAGGAACCAGCGCTTTGCTGGAATGCATGGACTCCTATCAGTAGCTGCAGGGGACTGCAAATGGGTATTGTTTAGAATTGAGAGATTTTTTTCACTCTTTGTTTTGTTTATTCAGTTTCAGAAGCAACTGTGGAAAATACAATTAAAGTTTGGAATTAGTAAACAGGGTATCAAATTTCTCCACCAGGCTATATTTCTTCTGATCAACATTACCACTTTATGTTACCAGTGTATGGCCATAAGCAAGAAAATATATTAAACAGAAAAATCATATTCCTTAATATGTTCTTAATAGTGATATCATTGAACACACTATTTTAAGCATTATGTTACTTAAAAGAGGTGATGAGAACGGTTTGAGAGACTGGCTGAGTCAATTAAATGAATATGTCCTGACGTTGAATCTAAAAGGCATAAAGGAAGGACTCCACTGGAACAGTTATTAGGATCTGGAGATAGGAATGAAGTATTGAGTGGTAAAGCAATTCTACAACATCTTATCTCTCCAACCTTACATAGTTCTTCTCTTTACCTACTTGGTCTGGTTGCTCTAAGGCAACAGCTGTATTTACATATGCCAGGATACAGAACAATATTGATGCATGAGATACAATATCTGTTAGCTAAAATTGTCAGTAAATATGCCTAAATGAACTTTAGGGTAAGACAAAATTTTGGCCCTTGCAGCTAACTTAGGTGTAACTATGATTGTGTCACCCTTACCAAGTGGCAAGGACAATCTTATAATTTTTTACCTATCAAGTCCTAAGACTTCTTCCTGGAAAGGGGTAAAAACCAGACCTGTTGTAGCAATTATTGTCAATGCTTCTGTCTTTCTTTTCATAAGCATTATGTCCAAACCAGAGCCCCCCACTAAGAGGGGAAATATATAAGTTAAAACAGGTAATAAAAGGAGAAATAAATGTATGGCAAAGAGGAAGAACACCTATATATAGGTTGTAATTTCAGGGAAAGATGCAGTAATTTTATTCCCATAGAATATCTCAGAGCAGAAGAATAATACTCTTAGCTGTCTCTAAGTTCTCATATTAATTATTGGAAAATGTTGGGAAAAGCATTTGACCTGTTTTGTAGAAAGAATGGAAACTGACTTGTGCTGACATGTATTCTGCCTAAAAACTCAGTCTGGATAATTTGGAGAAAAAAATATGGTCACAGGACACCCGGATGATTCAATCAGGTAGAACTAACATTGGGTTCATGATTTGTGGACAGTATTTGCTATTTTTTTTCTTTTAAAATATATCATGGGCCTCCCTGGTGGCGCAGTGGTTGAGAGTCCGCCTGCCGATGCAGGGGATACGGGTTCGTGCCCCGGTCTGGGAGGATCCCATATGCCGCGGAGCGGCTGGGCCCGTGAGCCATGGCCGCTGGGCCTGCGCATCCGGAGCCTGTGCTCCGCAACGGGAGAGGCCACAACAGTGAGAGGCCCGCATACCGCAAAAAGAAAAAAATATATATATATATATATATATATCATGAGATAAATATCACGCTTGAATCATGCTGCTTAGCTTCTTCTACACATGGCATGGCTTTGAAATGAATGTGATGAGAAGCCAATTGATGTCATTTCCCAGAAGGTCAGCAATTGACTTGCTTCCTTTGAATATACTAAATGGGAATGTAGATTAAATGTTTTTTTAGAAAAGTGGCATGGAAGCAGGGTAGCCTCAAGAGAAACAGGTTTCAGGTTTATATGGCAGACATATATCACAAATAACTCTCCTTTTGAGAGGCATGTGTTCTATTTATGGCAACATATGCTAGCTGTATTTAGGTTTACACTCTGCCAGTGGAGAGTTTAATGGGCTATACAATTCTTCTGCAGGTGTACCCAGCCTGTCCTTTGTCAAAAATACCCAATGGTAACAATATATATGGTGACTTGATGAGAACTAGACATGTTAGGCAAGATGTGGTGCAAATTTTAGTTGACTGTCTCATGATTCTAGGAGTATAATAGGCAAATTATTTCAGGAGACTGTCAGCAGCAGCCAGTTAGGGAAGATGATGAATAATTTATAAGTTAGCTAGGCATGTCACTAAACTGCTGAAACACCAAACTCATTCATAGTTCTGATAGAGGGCTTACGCCTTCACTTAAGGAAAAGCAGAATGGATTCCAGTGTTTTTAAAAATCTGTAGTAATTAATGTTAATGACCCAGGCTAAGGTGGTGTATTTTTGAGGGACACTTTGGATAGCATAAACTAAGAAAAGATGCCCCAGGGGCAAGATCCTAGCTCTCTATTGTCCCAGGTGCCAAAGATAAAAAGAAAAATTCCCCCTCCTATGATTCAACTGAGATTGGATGCATAAAGAATCAATGCCATGTTGTCCCTATGTGGGGAGGCATGGAAAATGTCATATGATTCTGGAAACCTATATCTGTAAAAGCTTATATTATGACATCCAGGATATGCTTATATTCATAAGTCAGAGAGAATCTGCAATTTATTGAATAATGGCCTCTAATTGCTACCCTGGTCACTGGAAACATGGGAAAAGGTAATTTCTATTGGGAAGGAACAAAACATAATAGTGTAACTTTTTAATCTCTCTGTCATGTCTATGTGATGTAATATGAATTTGTATATTCATTAATAAAATTAAATGAAGCAAAACCTACTTATATGGGCCCCCATAGCCCCCAAATGAGAAAATATTTAGGAAGACTGGTTTGAAACCAACCAATGATGGAAAATTATTGGCCAGGAAGAAAAATGAAAGTGGCTTTAAATTATACAAGAAGTTGATAACAGCAGCATTTCCTTTCTCTGAGATCCAGGGTACAGTGATTGATCTAGGACTCTGTTCCTCATAAACATGGTATGATATTTACTAGTGGAAAGGTAGGGGTGGTGTTCTCTACTTAGAAAGAAATGCCTTTTTATTTCGATCTGCCAGTATGCCTAGATTGCTTATTGTAAGTACCCTTAAGAGTTTATAGATTTCTTTGGAGAATAGCTGACTGGAGAATAGTAGGTAGGCATGTAAACATCTTTATTATGTGAAACTGAGGAGTCCCCAAAGTAAATGACTTCTTTTGAGAATGTTTCCACACACATTGTTCAGAACTTGTTCATTAATCCCAAACCACAGCGCATAGTAAATTGGGAGTAACGATTTTTTTTTTCTGAAACTGTGTCTAAAAGATTTGGTTTATTTCATATAGAGTATTTCTGTATCAATAGAATTATTATTTATCCTTGGTGTTGGCTAAGAACTATAATTTTTATGAGTCTGACAACTTACCTTCTGTGTTATTACATCATGAATTTAAATATCACCTATATATAGAATAATTTCATTTTTTTCCAACTGAGACCTATATACTGAGGTACAGACTCATAAATTTTGTTTCCTTGATGTATCCACTTGCATTTCTCACTTAACTTAAAATTTCATCACTTGATTTACATCTCTTCGATCCACTTCAAATCTGATTTTTTTGCTCTTTCTCCCCATTTTACATTTATTCTCCCTCTTATAAATTGGCCAGTCATAGAAATATTCATTTATTTCTCCCTTGCCATTACCCAGAACACACAAAATCCATCCTATTTTTCAATATCTCAACCATCTATCTCATAGTGCAAAATATGAGTATCTCTCACATAGATCATCACAGACCATCAAATTGGGTTTTCCAAGTTCCCATTTGCCCTTATGTCCATACATTGTAATAAATATCATTGGAAAACTTAAATGGTGTTTAGCAATTTGGTAACCATAGCTGACCTCAAATAGCAGCCACCACAACCCTGCAATTGAAATAGCTCATGTAATCCTGGCATCACTAATCTTCTTAGGCAGATGGAATCTTAGATAAAGAAGGTAAAAACCCTAGCTGGGAAGAGCCAATAAGAAAACAATAAGAGCTTTAGACTTATTATCTCACTTAATCCTTGACACATTCAAGCCTGTTAGATACTATTATTGTCCTTGTTTCGTAGATAATGAAACTGAGGCACCTAGAGATCAGTGGTAGTACCAGAATTCAAAATCACAGCAGAGGCTGCTACAGGATACTATATGAAAGGAAGATGAAAAGAGCAAGATACAAGAAAGTGGAGAGACTCAAGAATCTAAAGTAAGAGGTGGAGTAACAGAGACGGGATTTTTCTTCCCACTTAACCAACAAATAAAAATATATGGAACAACAGTTTACAGGACAATGGGCATCAGACAGTGAAAGGCAGTAATCTCTGAAAGACAGGAAACAAGTGAGGGTGAGTCATATGATTGCCCCAGTTTACTGCCTTGAGACAGTATCCAAGCTGCAGTACAGGGTGGGCAAACTCAGATGGAGCACAATAAACTTGCTGGGTTGAAGAAGTGATAGTCAAGGGAGACAAAGACAGCAAGAATTTGCAGCCTAGAGTACAAGAGAGGCAAGAGCTGCATAGATAGAGAGCTCCAATGTATTCTACTATAGATCATGCTTTTAGTGTCTTATCTAAGAAATCTTTGCCTAACTGAGGTCACAAAGATTTCTCCTATGTTTCCTTCTAGAAGTTTTATAGTTTTAAACTGCACAATTAGGTCTATAATCCATTTTAAATTAAATATTTGTGTGTGGTGCAAGGTATAGAAGTTTACTTGTTTTGCATGGGAATACCAACTGTTCTAGTCCCATTTGGTAAAAGACTACTCTTTGTCTACCAAATTCCATTTTTATCTTTGCCAAAGATCACTTGTCCTTATATGAGTATAATTCTGAACTCTTCTGTTCCATTGATCTATTTGTCTGTCTTTAAAGCACATTCTTTTTTTTCACTTTTATTGAGATATAACTGACAAAAGTGTAAGATATTTAAAGTGCATAATGTGATTATTTGATATACATACACATTGTGAGAGGATTACCTCCATTGAATTAATTAACACATCTATCACCTCACCTATTTACCTTGGATGTGAGCAGGAATGTGAGATATCACTCCTGTGATACATTATAGTTTGAAAGGAATTTTTGCAGGTGTAATTAAGATTACTAATCAATTGACTTTAGGTTAATCATAAGGTGGATTAATAGAGTGGGTTTGACCTAGTCGTATGGTCTACAGGTGAGAGACAGAGAAAGTCAAAGTTTGAAAGCAACAGAGATGTTCTCTTGAAGGAGCAAAAGCCATAATGTAGAGAATGCCACATGGCAAGAATGTGGGCACCTACTAGGATCCAAAAAGATCCAGCAAGAAAATAGCATCCTCAGTCCTACAACTATAAGGAATTGAATTATACCAACCATCTGAATGAGCTTGGAAGAGGATCTTGAGCCTCAGATGCAACACAGCCCCAGATGACTCCTCAACTTCAACTATGTGAGACCTTCAGCATAGAACCCAGCCATGATATGCCACACCCCTGACCAATGGAAACTGTGAGATAAATTTGTGTTGTTTTTAGCTGCTAAGATTGTGGTAATATTTATGCAGTAAAATAAAATTAATAATAAAAAATGGTGGTTGACCTGAAATAGTTAAAATTTGTGTTCATGAGGTCTGATATTACCTGAAAGTAATCACATGCTAATTGTCCCCTTGGACTGTCTAAAGGAATGACAAGACAATTCTCAAAAAAGTTAAAAATATGATTCTTATAAGAGTACTTTCTTAATATATGGCTAAGTTTTACTTAACTTGTTAAGGATGGAATCAGCATGGCATAAAATCTTGTTTAAATAAGGATATAAATGAGAAACAAAGAATGGTAGAATAAGATTGCTCCATGAAGAAAAAGGAACCCTCCTACACTGTTGGTGGAAATGTAAATTGGTGCAACCACTATGGAAAACAGTATGGAGCTTCCTCAAAAAACTAAAAATAGATTTGCCATATGATCTAGCAATCCCACTTCTGGGCATATATCCAGACAAAACTGTAATTGAAAAAGATACATGCACCCCTATGTACCTACCAGCACTATTTACAATAGCCAAGACATGAAAACAAACCCAAATGTCCATTGACAGATGAATGGATAAAGAAGATATGGTACATATATACAATGGAATACTACTCAGTCCTAAAAAAAGAATGAAATAATGCCATTTGCAGGAACATGGATGGACCTAGAGATTATCATACTAAGTGAAGTAAGTCAGAAAAAGAAAGACAAATACTATATGATATCTCTTATATGTGGAATCTAAAATATGACAACAAATGAACTAATCTACAAAACAGAAACAGACTTACAGATATAGAGAACAGACTTGTGGTTGCCAAGGTGGGGGGAGGGAGGAGGGATGGATTGGGAGTTTGGGATTAGCAGATGCAAACTATTATGTATAGGATGGATAAACAACAGGTCCTACTGTATAGCACAGGGAACTATATTGAATATCCTGTAATAAATCCTAATGGAAAGGAATATGAAAAATAATATATGTGTAACTGAATCACTTTGCTGTACATCAGAAATTAATACATTGTAAATCAACTATACTTCAATAAAATAAATGTTTAAAAAATCAAAGATTACTCCATGAGATCCAAAAGTAGTCAGTGTCCCCAAAGGGAATTAAACCATAACTTTTAGAAATACGTTCTCTACCAGATAAAGCATCATTTTCACATTATTAGTTCTCTACAAATTAACCCCTAATGTAGTGTTTGCATTCTAGTCAATAGCAAATACGAGTCAAACAAAATTAGATACTTCTAGTCAAATAATTCTTAGGTGATTTTGTTAGGCAGTATTCTAGTATGATATTGAAATCACTTTTCCCTTTTATTTCTAAGTTTTGAATATTTTTTATTAATGGGTGTTATTGGGTGTGGGATAAGGTGATGATAGAGGGTCTGCCCACTAACGAATTATGGAGCTGAATATTAAGGTGATTTTAAAATATTTTAGGCTGGAAGAAGTCTAGAAATATTCAGACCCTGTAGTAATAAAGGAAACTCACTGTATTAAATAAATGTATTTGTGATAACTAAATATAACTTGCTTTAAAATTATTCTGAAATTAGCTTATCTATATTTCTATATTATTTGAATTCATATTAGCAAAATAACAACAATAAACATTTCCTTTTTTAACTCTTAACTAGTTGAATGAAAATTTGTACTAGAGTGGTTTTTCAAGCTACTTGCCTTAGAATTGCAGTGAGAACTCTAGGTCCATTTAATATTTTAAGATTTCTGCCAATTAATTCATTATTCCCTCCTAAGACAGTTTCACTTTTATCTGATTTCAGTGTTTTCATCCACTTGTTATAATACCATAATGTAAGTCTAACAACTCAGTATCATTTGTCTGGGCAAGATGACATCAATCAATTAATCGCTAAATTTTACCAAAAGAAAAAAATTTGTTCTTAACCTACTTTCCTTCTTTACTCTCACAATATGATGTACTTATCTCCATGAGGATATAAGAATACTTACCTTTTATTGTTTTATAGTTGTTTCCTATAGGATATTTCTCAGAGGGAAGAAAATATGCATTACTTCTCTTTATTCACACAATGATACAGAACTGTTACCTTACTGGCACGTATTCAATGAATAGGGGTAATTTAAGAGAGAGGTTAGTTAAGGATGAAAGCTTACAATTTAGTGGGTGATTACTGTCCACACCTATAGAAGGAAACAGTTTCTTGAGAAGATTGGAATACCCTGTGTTGAACTAACTAGAATTAGGATTCTAATTTAAGATTTTTTAAGCTTCTGGAAGCTCTCTGGTGTTCTCTGTTAAATCTGTTACTTTCATCACAAGTCTTTCTATGTATGGTGTTAGCACCCTGTTTAGAAATCCAATACATATAATTAAATAAAGATTAAAGAAAGAAAAACAGTTACATAAATTTTCTCTTTGTTTCTTTATCAGCATTTGTCATTTTAACTCATACTGACCCCAACTGATGTCTATTTTATAGTTGTAGTTTAAATATTATAAATGAGCAATATATGCCTGTGTATTCTAATAGAAATCTCCAACATGATACAAGCCAGTTGCTTGCTCGGTAGTGACCAATTGTAGTGTAGAAATTGTTTGGTCTTTGTTTACATTTAAATTAATATAAGAATTTTGTTCTTGGAGGACTTTGAACCGGTGTCATTTTTTCAAGCTCTTTCACCTTGTGCTAAATGAGAACATCATCACTAATATTGCTTTGCTCTTCTCTATTTCCTGTAGGATGAATGAGCCTACCTTTTTCAAATATGATTACCCTCTTCTTCCATTTTACTATTCTTGTGGAATTAGATCACCTTATGAAGTACAATAATAGCCTTCCTTAAATAGGTACATGAAGGTCAACTTGAGACTTCCTTCTCCACAGTGATCAAAAAGAGGTATGAAATGCCATTACAGCCTAAATTCTGATTGTCTCTAACCAAGCGGAAGGTGTTTTTGTAAATAAATCTAAGTTTATAACAGATGGCTTAGCACGGGCAGAAACAGAATCAATAAGAAATGTGAAAACAACTATAAACCAATGAATATTAACAGCTTAATATTAAAAGGACATATGAATTCATATTCATATTATTATGAATAATAACTATACATTATTTCAGAAATCATTTTTAATAAAGGATATGTTACAGTCATATGTGATGCAGTTTGTTCTTTCAGTACATGCTTATTTCTAACATCTGTTTTCATACAATTGTAAACCAAAGCAAATTACAGATATGACTATAAATAAACGGCATGCTTGTATTTCTGCATATTCTGTGAATATACCATTTATTGTTCTTATAACTATCAGAATGCTAAGAGTTTTTAGCTCTACCACCTGCAATAGAATTTGTGTAAAAGGATCTTTATAATTTCCCAGACGGTAGGATAAAGAAGTTTTTGCACATGTTTATGAATTTTTATGTCCTCTGATGTTTTTTCTTTAAAAACGGAATGAATTTTTCTCTTTTCATTCAAAATTTTATTGCCAGTGAAGTGCTTAATGATAGGAAATCTCCCTGAAAGTGAACTAGAATTCAATTATTTTCAATCTCATTTTAACTTATAGTTTCTGCTAAGCTTTAGATAAAAATATGACTTGTTATATAGTCATGTTTCCATTGAACTGAATTTCACATCGAACTGACTTCTTTTGCAAATCTGTGATGACTATTGCAGACATACTCTATCTTTTCCATATTCTCTCATGAGTCTTGAAACCTGTTTTTCTCACATAATAAATTATTTTTGTGAAACTTGATTCTGTCTCTGAAATGTCTAGGACAATGTAATTTCACAGTGACATATATGTAACTTGGGCTGTGGAGCCATGATTAAATGATGGGCCAGGTCCATGAAGCCTATTCTTAGCATGCAGCCAGAGTACTTCTACAGTCAGGCCATTCAAGATGACTGTTCTCTTGCTCTCTGTACCTCTCATGCTCCATCAGTCCCTGTTTCACTCACAGGACTATCCAATCCTCTTCATTATAGGGCTTAATCAGTAACTACCTAAGTGCTTGCCCCTGCTCCAGCCGCTGGTTTCCCTGGTAACTGATGAGCCAACCTGAAGTCAATTCCCCCTATAAATCCGAGCCTCCTCCTCCAGTAGTGAAGATTGCTACTGATTCCTGCTTGCCGGCTGCCGTATACAATGAAAGTGTCACTTCGGGACCTTTTCCTTCAGACAGGTAAGACTTTCCTGTCCAATAAACCATTGATGTCCCTGTCTCTAGGCTCTTGCTTCAGTCTTGAGGCTGATCACTACAATGCTTTCAGGCCTGCAGGATGCAGCCCAATAGTACCACATTTCAAATATATTGTTAGCTTACATTTCTGCTCAGAACCCACCGATGGTTTCCTGCATTATTCAAACACAAGTACCCCCAAAGACAATGATTGGGTAAACTCATCTCCTACTTTTCTCTACCTTGCTCACTTAGTTCCAGCCACACTGGCCTCCATACTCTTCCTTCATTACACAGGACGTGCTCTACCTCACAGTTTTTGCACTTGCTGTTGTCTTTGCCTGGAACGTTCATCTCAGGTACACGGCAAAGCCCGTGGCTGGGTCTATCGCCTCTTTTGAGTCTTAACGTAAATATTGCCTTCTGAGTGAGACCTTTTCCGGCTACCATGCTACCTAAAATTGTAACTTTACCTTACCCTGTTATTTAGTCTTCTGTTGCTTTAAGTTTTATTTATTACTTATTATCTAAAGTTGTGTGTCTGTGATATATTTCCTTACTCTATTTTTCTGTTGTCATTCTCTCTCCCTAATTTTCATTTTCCTAAAACTGTGTCCCAGTCTGTAAATAATTCTTGGTTTACTTCCCAAGTATAGCTTAAGGTCTTAGACACCCATAGACACCCTCTGACATACTGGTTACGTTTCAGTTTCTTACATTTTCCTGTTCTGGTATGAGATATCAGGGCTTTATTTCCTGAATTTGGTTTTCCCATACCCTCAGATGAATTCCACATGGAGCCTGCCTCTCTGCTGTTGGCTGTGGTTTCATCTTCAAACACTGTCTCTTGCATCCTTGCACGACTCAGATTCTATCAACTCCAACCTGAATCAAGCATGTGGACTCACTTTATCATAAGTGTGTTTGTACATTAGGTAAGGGAGGTGTTGGGTAATTTATTAACATGCTGAAATAAAGTGGGGTATGGATAGCACCTTTCTGAAAGTTGTGGTGAGTGAGCCTGTAACAGGCTACTGGTAGTGAAGACAGGTGTCAATAACCACAGACAGCTGAGCCAGCAGGCCTCTAGCTCCTGAGCAAACCGTAGTAGCCTATCACAATTGTCTACTATAGAAACATGGAAAATAGTATGATTTTCCTCTTATTTCGTTATCCCAACAAATTCTATTCTACAAAGGTAATATTTCTTTACTTATCCAAAGTACATTAAAATTTTAATTTGGATTTAAAATGATATCAGTCTTTCAATTAATCTTTAAAACATGGCATTGGCTTTATGTTTCAAAATACACTAGAAAAAATGTATTGAGGGGGAAAAAGCATAATTTTAAAACATTCTGATTTGCCTGGTACTAGCTGATTGTAATGATTTGCTCTTTGCAAATTTCTTAACAAAATATTTCTTTGGTAAATGATTAACAACTTTGAACCTGCATAGATTTCTATTTGAAGCTGTCACTAATCATTAATAAAGCAAAGACATATTGTATCTGAGGATTTAAATTACATGAAGTTATAGCTAAAATGGGCACCCATGAATGAGAGAAAAGATGACACTTTCCCCAAAGATAGAAATGATTATTGTTTAGAGCAAGTTCAAGATTTAACACACACACAAAATGTTGCTTATAGTTTGTTTCCTTCTATCCCTTAGAGAAAGATTATAATCTGACATGCATGAATGAAGGAGAAATAATGGAGAACCTAACCATAGAATTTTAAAGATGCCAGAGTCTCTAGATAAAATCTAGTCTGGTATCCTTTATGCAAGTGAAATCAATCTGAGGCCTCTGAATAATAAAACTATTTAGTTTTAGATGCAGGTCTGAAATCCAGTTACCCTGACAGCGTGGTCCTGCTTTTTTTCATCTGACTTCAGTAAAACTAGGTAGTCAAAGAAACAGCTCACTAAATCAACAGTTAAAAAGAAACAGGTTAAAACATTTTTTTGTTAGCTTGAAGTCGTAGAATACAGTCAAAGCCATTAAAGGGTTTAGATAATACCTAAATCTTTTGGTAAGACAACAAGGAATTAGATGGAATGGGGACTAATCTTCCAAAAACTAATATAAAAATAAAGATAAGGAAGTCTAACATTTACTGTATTGACCCTATAATTTTCTTTTTCTTTTTTCTTTTTTTTGTTATATGTAATTCTTCACTTTGTATGTGTTTTCTTTTAGGAATTTTAATAAGTATAAATTATGATATATAGTTTTACATGTATAAATATGAATCTAAATCAATAAACCTGTTGCCATGTATCTTCATAGTGAATGAGTAAGTCACAATTCCACCACAGAATTACACCATGACCAATAAGCATCAGTTTTAGGGAAGGAGGGGGATTGTGTATGATCTCTTGAATTTTTTTTAATTTTTAAGTTTTAAATTGAAGTGTAGTTAACTTGCAATATTATACTAGTTTCAGGTGTACAACATAGTGATTTGATATTTTTATAAATTACACACCATACAAAGTTATTATAAAACTTTGACCATATTCACTGGGCTGTATATTACATCCCTGTGACTTAGTTATTTTATAACTGGTAGTTTTTACCTCTTAATCACCTTCACCTATTTTGCCTCACCCCCCCACCCCCTCCTCTCTGGCAACTACTAGTTTGTTCTCTGTATATGTGAGTCCGTTTCTGTTTTGGTATTTGTTCATCTGTTTCATTTTTTTTTAGATTCCACATGTAAGTGAAAACATACAGTATTTGTCTTTCTGTCTTATGTCACTAATCACAGTACACTCTAGGTCCATATGTATTACAAATGGTGAGATTTCATTCTTTTTTTAGGTCTAATATTCCATGGTATATATACACCACATATTTATCCATTTATCTGTTAATAGGCATGTAGCTTGCTTCCATATCTTGGCTATTATAAATCATGCTGCTGTGAACATTGGGGTGCATATATCTTTGCAAATTAGTGTTTTTGCTTTCTTCAGATAAGGAGTGAAATTGCTGGATAGTATGATACTTCTATGTTAAATTTTGTGAAGAACTTCCATACTGTTTACCATAGTGACTGTACCAACTTACATTCCCACAAAAGTGCACAGGGTTCCCTTTCTCCACATCCTCACCAACGCTTGTTATTTCTTTTTTATAATAGCCATCTGACAGATGTAAGGTGACATCTCACTGTGGTTTTGATTTGCATTTCCCTGATGATTAGTGATGTTAAGCATCTGTTCATGTGCCTATTGACCATATGTATGTCCTCAGAATAACGCCTATTCAGTTCCTCTGCCCATTTTTAAATTGCATTTTTATTTTACATTAAGTTGTTTGAGTTCTTACATATTTTGGATATCAACCCCTTATCGGATATATAACTGATAATGGTCTTCTCCCATTCAGTAGACAGCCTTTTTGTTTTGTCAATGATTTCCTTCACTGTACAAAAGCTTTATAGCTTGACTTGGTCCCATTTGTTTATTTTTGCTTTAGTTGCCCTTGCCTGAAGAGATGTTACCAAAAAATATTGCTAACATTGATGTGAAAGAGCATACTGTCTATGTTTTTTTTCTGGGAGATTCATGGTTTCAGATCTTACATTTAAGTCTTAATCCATTTTGAGTTTTGTTTTTGTTTTTGTTTGTGTGTGTGTGTGTGTGTGTGTGTGTTTTGTATATGGTGTGAGAAAATGATCTAGTTTTATTCTTTTATATGAAGCTGTCCAGTTTTCCTAATGCTACTTAATGAAGAAACTGTCTTTTCTGCACTGTATATTTTTGCCTTCTTTGTTGTAGATTAATTAACCTCATATGTGTGTGTGTGTTTCTGGGCTCTCTGTTCTATTCCATGGATCTATGTGTCTGTTTTTGTACCAGTACCATACTGTTTTGTAGTAGAGCCAAAGTCTGGGAGCATGGTACCTCTAGCTTTGTTCTTTCTCAGGATTGCTTTGTTTATTCAAGATCTTTTGTGGTTCCATACAAGTTTAGAATTATTTGCTCTATTTCTGTGAAAAATGGCCTTGGTTGTTTGTTTGTTTGTTTTTGCGGTACGCGGGCCTCTCACTGTTGTGGCCTCTCCCCTTGCAGAGCGCAGTCTCTGGACGTGCAGGCTCAGCGGCCATGGCTCACGGGCCCAGTTACTCTGCAGCATGTGGGATCCTCCCGGACCGGGGCATGAACCTGTGTCCCCTGCATCGGCAGGCGGACTCCCAACCACTGTGCCACCAGGGAAGCCCTGGCATTGGTATTTTGATAAGGATTACAGTGAATCTATAGACTGCTTTGGGTCATATGGACATTTTATCAATATTCTTTCAATCTATGAACACAGAATATCTTTCCATTTATTTGTATCATCACTTTTTTTCCTCAGTATCTTACAGATTTCAGAGTACAGGTGTCTCGCCTCCTTGATTAAATTTATTCCTAGACATCTTATTCTTTTTGATGAAATTGTAAATTATACTGTGTTCTTGATTTCTTTTTCCAATAGTTCATTATTAGTGTATAGAAATCCAACAGATTTCTGAATATTACTTTTGTATCCTGCAACTTTACCAAATTCATTTATTAGTTTTAATAGTTTTTTGGTGGTGTCTTTAGGATTTTCTATATAAAGTATTTTGTCATTTGCAAATAGTAACAGTTTACTTCTTCCCTTCCAATTTAGGTTACTTTTATTTTTCTCATCTGATTACTGTGACTAGGACTTCTAATAGTATGTTGAATAAAAGTGGCAAGAGTGAGTCTCCTTGACTTCTTC
The DNA here is from genome assembly GCF_964341445.2 of Mesoplodon mirus. Classification (NCBI taxonomy): domain Eukaryota; kingdom Metazoa; phylum Chordata; class Mammalia; order Artiodactyla; family Ziphiidae; genus Mesoplodon; species Mesoplodon mirus. The sequence goes on along the minus strand of NC_138982.1, from coordinate 103,767,767 downwards.
CTGATATTAGAGGGAAATCTTTCAGCTTTTTTACTGCTGAGTATAATATTAGCTATGGGTTTGTCATAAATGGCCTTTTTTATGTTGAGATATGTTCCCTCCATACCCACTTTGTTGGAGTTCTTATCATAAATACAAGTTGAATTTTTTCAGTTGCTTTTTCTGCATCTATTGAGATGATCATGTAATTTTTATCCTTCATTTTGTTAATGTAGCATATCATGCTGTTTGATGTACAGTTAATGAACCATCCTTTCATCCCCGCAATAAGTCCCACTTGATCATGGTGTATGATCTTCTTACTGTATTGTTGAATTTGTTTTGCTAATACTTTCTTGAATGTTTCATCTATGTTCATCATGATAATTGAGCTGTAATATTCTTTTTGTAGTGTCTTTAGTTTTGGTATCAGTGTGATGTTGGCCTCATAGAATGAGTTTGGAAGTGTTCCCTCTTCAATTTTTTTGGAATAGTTTGAGAAGGATAGGTGTTGACTCTTCTTTAAAAGTTTGATAGAATTCATCTGTGAAGCCATCTAGCCCTGGACTTTTATTGGGAGTTTTGAAAATTACTGATTCAATTTTGTTACTTGTAATTGGCCTGTTCAGATTTTCTATTTCTTCCTGAGTCAGTTTTAAGAGATTGTATGTTTCTAGGAATTTATCCATTTCTTCCACTTTGTCCAATTTGTTGGTGTACAACTGTTCATTGTATTCTCTTGTGATTGTTTGTATTTCTATGATATCAGTTGTAATTTCCTCCCTTTCATTTCTAATTTTAATAATTTGGGCACTCTTTTTTCCTTAACGAGTCTGACTGAAGACTTAACAACTTTATCTTTTCAAAACACAGCTCTCAGTTTCATTCACTTTTTCTATTGCTTTTTAAATCTCTTTTTTTTCTCTCTGATTTTTACTATTTCCTTCTTCTACTAACTTTAGGCTTTGTTTTTTTTCTAATTCCTTTAGGTATACAGTTAGTTGTTTATTTGATATTTTTCTTGTTTCTTGAGGTAAGCCTGTATTGCTATAAACTTCCTTCTGAGAACTACTTTGGTTGCATCTCATAAATTTTCAGTCATTGTGTTCCTATTTATTTTCATTCATCTCAAGGTATTTTTAAATTTCCTCTTTGATTTATTCACTGACCAATTGGTTTTCCAGTAGCATAATGTTTAGCCTCCATGCCTTTTGTTTTTTCTTTGTTTTTTCCCCTGTAATTTCTGGTTTCATACCATTGTGGTTGGAGAAGATGCTTGATGTGATTTCGATCTTCATATATTTATTGAGACTTGTTTTGTGGCCTAACATGTGATCTACCCTGAAAATGTTTCATGTGCTCTTGAAAGAATGTATTCCGTTGTTTTGGATGGAATGTTCTGTATATATCTATTATCTGGTAGAATAATATACCTACATGATTTCTTAGGTTTGCTTCAAAAGTTCACACCAAACACGTATATCTTGCCATCATTTTACATTTTTCTCCACAGTGCTAAAAACATAGGAGAACTGGGAAATTAGATCTGTTTCAGGTGAATCCATAGTACTTCTTATGTGACAGAGCTAGAAGAACTGCTCCTATTTTTCCAGATAATTGGTACTTACTGCTTTCATAATTAGCACAACATTGAGATCTAAACACAGGAAAGTCACATAGATACTTAAGCATTTATTTTGTGGTCACCAATGAAAGGTGAAATAGACTCCTTCCCAATTAATAAGTTGAATGTTGAGTTTGATACTCCACACACAAAGAGAATTTGAAACAAATTTTATTACTCAGACAAAGAAACCTGGGGAGAGTAGGGGAAGCACAAGTAGGTCCAGGCTGGTTTGAGTGAGGCAGAGAGAGTGAGTTCAACTAGATAGTACACCTGGGGAAAAGTTTACCTTAGTGAGCCAGGTTTTGTGAAGTTTGAATTTCTCTTCAGAGCCAAATGAGGGGGGCCCATGGGTTTTCTTGTCAGCTTGCCTAGCTGTGAGGCAGAGTGGGTGGGTTCAAGTCACTATAACAAAGTACCATAACTATAACAAAGTACCATCAAGACTGAATGGATTGTAAACAACAGAAGTTTGTTTCTTACAGTCCTGGAGGCTGGAAGTCTGAGATCAAGGTGGCAACATTGTCAGGTCATGGCCTATTTGCTGGTTCATAGCCAGTGCCTTCTTGCTGTATATGTTCACATGGTACAAGGGACTATATAACTTAGTGGCGTCTCTTATAAGGTACTAATCCCACCCATGAGGGCTCCACCCTCATGACTTAAGCAGCTCCCAAGGCCCCACCTTCAAATACCATTACCTTTGGGGTTAAGAATTTCAACAAATGAATTTTGGGGGGACACAAACTTTCTGACCATAGCAAGTAGAAAGGAAAGGCAGGGCTTGAAAGCTATCAGCTGTCAAATATCAAAAATGGAATTGGACTATGGCACTGTATAAATATTTTAGGATAAATATGCCATCTAAATGTATAGGAGGTAAACAAATATTATTTTGTCTGAACATTCCTGTTTCCTGTCTATAAATCAATAAATGTGCTTTACAAGTAAGTAAGATGTATTTATGAGCTCTAATTGGTTAACAAATTACTCATACTTTATTCTATGTCCAAATATATTATGATGCCAAGAAAGAAGTTGGAGAAAAAATATCATAGATGTTGGAAGGGAAGAGGCCACCTGAATGAGATCTTAAAATAGTCAAAGGTAAAAACAGTAGGTCATACAGGAGAAAATTGAATATAATTAAAATTGCCAAAATAAGCTTAAAGTTCATTTAAGAAATTCTGAGGAATGATGATTGAAATTAGGATAGCTAGTATATCCAAGAATGTAGAAATTAGGGAATAAAAGAAACAATATACTACAATTTTTAATCATGGAACTCTGAAGACAAGAGGCTCATGGATTTTATAAAGAGAAGTAAAAAATAAGAATGGTTTATTCTTTATGCAGCAAAATTTAAACACTAAATTTTCCTAATGAAAGATATCTATTCTAGTGTTTTCTTATTGTTTTTTATGGAAGTGTAGTTGATTTACAATATTTTGCTAGTTTCAGGTGTGCAGCAAAGTGATTCAAATATATATATATATATAAATGTATTTTCAGATTCTTTTCCATTAGAGGTTATTACAAGATATTGATTATAGTTCCCTGTGCTATACAGTAGGTCTTTGTTGCTTATCTATTTTATGTATAATAGTTTGTATCTGTTAATCCATACTCCTAATTTATCCCTCCCTTGCCTCCCTTCCCCTTTGGTAACCATGACTTTGTTCTCTATGTCTGTGAGTCTGCTTCTGTTTTGTACATAGATTCATTTGTATTATTTTTTAGATTCCACATATAAGTGATATCATATAATATTTGTCTTTACCTGACTTATTTCACTAAGCATAATATTCTCTAGGTCTATCCATGTTGCTGTAAATGGCATTATTTCATTCTTTTTATGGCTGAGTAATATTCCATTGTGCGTGTGTATATATGTATATATATACCACACCTTAAGCTAATTGTCAGTTGATGGGCACTTGGTTGTTTCCATGTCTTTGCTGTCATAAATAATGCTGCTATTAACATTGGGGTGCATTTATCTTTTCAAATTGGTGTTTGTTTTTTTTCTGGTTATATGCTCAGGAGTGGAATTGCTGGATCATATGGTAGTTTTATTTTTAGTTTTTTCATGAAACTCCATACTGTTCTCCATAGTGTCTGTACCAATTTACATTCCCACCAACAGTGTAGGAGGGTTCCCCTTTATCCACAACCTCTCCAACATTTATTATTTGTAGACATTTTAATGATGGCCATTTTGACTGGTGTGAGGTGGTACTTCACTGTAGTTTTGATTAGCATTTCTCTAATAATTAGCAATGTTGAGCTTCTTTTCATGTACCAGGGGACATCTGTATGTCTTCTTTGGAGAAATTGTCTATTTAGGTATTCTGCCCATTTTTGATTGGGGTTTTTTTTGATAGTGACTTGTATGAGCTGTTTTTATATTTTGGATATTAACCCCTTGTTCATTACATCCCATTCCATAAGTTATCTTTTAGTTTTGTTAATGACTTCCTTTGTGAAAAACCTTTTAAGTTTGATTCGGTACCATTTATTTATGTTTGCTTTGATTTATTTTGCCATGGGAGACTGATCTAAGAAAATGTTGCTACAATTTATGTCAGAGAATGTTTTGCCTATGTTCTCTTCTAGCAGTTCTATGGTGCCATGTCTTATATTTAGGTCTTTAAGCCATTTTAAGTTTATTTTTGTATATGGTGTGAGGGAGTGTTCTAATTTCATTGATTTTTCATGTAGCTGTATAGCTTTTCCAACACCACCTGCTGAAGAGACTGTCTTTTCCCCATTGTACATTCTTGCCTCCTTTGTTGAATATTAATTGACTGTAGGTGTGTAGCTTTATTTCTGGACTCTATTCCATTGACCTATATGTCTACTTTTGTGCCAGTACTATGCTGTTTTGATTATTGTAGCTTTGTAGTATTGTCTGAAGTCTGGAAGCATTATGGCTCCATCTTTGTTCTTTTTCTTCAGGATTGCTTTGACAATTCTGGGTCTTTTGCGGTTCTATATAAATTTTAGGATTATTTGTTCTAGTTCTGTGAAAAATATGGTGGGTATTTTGTTAGGGATTGAAATAAATCTGTAGATTGCTTTGGGTAATATGACCATATTAACAGTATTAATTCTTCCAATAAAGAACACGGGATCTCTTTCCATTTCTTTGAATCATCTTCAATTTCCTTTACAGGTGTTTTATAGTTTTCAGCATATAGGTATTTCACCTCCATGAAAGTTAATTCCTATGTTTTTTTTTTTTTGATGCAATTTTAAACGAGGCTGTTTTTTAACTCTCTTTCTGATACTTCATTGTTAGTGTAAAGAAATGAAACATATTTCTGTGTGTTAATCTTGTATCTTGCTACCTTGCTGAACTCATTTATTCCAATAGATTTTGTGTGGAGTCTTGGGGTTTCTCTATATAGAGTATCATTTCATCTGCAAATAGTGACAGTTTTTCCTCTTCCCTTCCAATTTGGATAACTTTTATTTCTTTTCTTGTCTGATTGTTGTGGCTAGGATTTTGAATACTGTGTTGAATAGACGTGGTTAGAGTGAGCATCCTTGTCTTGTTCCAGATTTTAGTGAGAAGACTTTCAGGTTTTCACCATTGAGTATTATGTTGACTGTGGGTTTGTCATAAATAACTTTTATTTTGTTGAGATATGTTCGCTCTATACCCACTTTGGTAAGAGGTTTTATTATGAATAGATGTTGAATTTTATCAATTGTTTTTCTGTGTCTATTGAGATGATCATATGGTTTTTGTTTTTTCTTCTGTTATGTGGTGTATCACATTGATTTGTGTATGTCAAACCATCCTTGTAACCCTGGAATGAGTCCAACTTGATCATGGTATATGTTCCTTCTTATATATTGTTGATTTGATTTGCTAATATTTTGTAGAGGATTTTTGCATCTATATTCATCAAAGACAGTGGTTTGTAATTTTATTTTTTTTTTGTAGTATCTTTGTCTGGTTTTGGTATTAGAGTGACTGTGGTTTCATAGAAAACATTTGGAAGTGTTCTCTCTTCATCCTTTTGGAATACTTTGAGAAGGATAGGTGTATATTCTTCTTTGTATGTTTGGTAAAATTCCCCAGGGAAGCCTTCTTGTCCTGGAGTTTTGTTTGCAGGGAATTTTTTATTACAGATTCTATTTCACTTCTACTTATCAGTCTGTTCAAATTCTGTTTCTTCTTGACTCAATTTTGGCAGGTTCTATATTTCTAGAAACTTGTCAATTTCTTCCAGGTTGTCCATATTGTCAACATATATCTGTTAATACTATTTTCTTATGATTTTTTGTATTTCTGTGGTATTGGTTATTTCTCCTCTTTCACTTCTTTTTTTGTTTTTATTTGGGTTCTCTCTCTTATCTTTTTAGTGAGTCTGGCTAGAGACTTGTCAATTTTATCTTTTCAAAAGATTCTATTGATCTTTTCTATTTTTTGATCACTATTTTATTTCTTTTCTCTCTGATCCTTATTTCCTTCTTTCTGCTGACTTTGGGATTTGTTTGTTTTTTTCTACTTCTTTTACATGATAGGTTAGTTGTTGGCAATTTTTCTTGTTTCTTAATGAAGGCCTGTATGACTATGAATTTCCCTCTTAGAACTGCTTTTGCTGCATCCCATAGATTTTGTTAGGTTGTATTTTCATTGTCATTTGTCTCAAGGTATTTTATGATTTCCTCTTTAATTGTTGACCCATTGGTTTATTTAAGTGATCTTCATCTTTTTATATTTTTGCCTTTCCTATTGTAGTTTTCTATTTCCTATAGATTCTTGATACTTTTTAGGGAAGGCCTTTGAATATTTCTTTTAGGTATTACTGTATTCTTCACTTTTTGCTTGTCTGAGAAATTCTTTCTCTCTCCTTCTATTCAAAATGATGATTTGCTGGGTAGAATATCCTTGGTTGCAAGCTTTTCCATTTCAGAATTTTGAATGTTATCATGCCACTCCCTTCTGGCCTGCAAAGTTTCTGCAGAGAAATCAGCTGATAGGCCTATGGGGCTTCCCTTGTAACTGACTCTGGTTTTCTCCTGTTGCCTTTAGAATCCTCTTTCTTTATCTTTTGCCATTTTAATTATAATATGTCTTGGTGTGAATCTGTTTATCTTGTCTGGGACCCTCTGTGCTTCTTGTACCTGGATACCTGTTTCCTTTAGGTTTAGAAAGTTTTCAGCCATAATTACTTCAAATATATTTTTGATTCCCCCCTCTCTCTCTCCTCCTTCCGGAACCCCTATTATGCATAGGTTGGCATGCATATGCATGAGATCTCATGGATCTCATATGTTGCCTTCTGGGTTTTTTTTTTTTTTTCATTTGTCTGTCTCCTGTTCTGATTGGGCATTTTCCATTATTCTAACTTCCAGATCACTTATTCATTCTGTATCATTTATTCTGTTATTCATTGCTTCAACATTGGTTTTTATCTCAGCAAATAAGTTGTCTAATTTTTATTGGTTTCTCTGTATACTTTCCAGTTTCTTATTACAGTGATCTGCATTTCTACTGATAATCTTAATTCCTTTAACATTTTTATTATCTCCTTTTTGAACTCAGGGTCTAGTAGCCTGATGATTTCTGTTTTATTATTTGTTCTTTCAGAATATTTCTCTTGTTCTTTTAATTGGGAGTAGTTCCTCTGCTTTTTCATTTAACTTAACTTTCTCTGTCTCTCTGACTTAAGGAGAAACAGTTTTCTACTGTGGTTTTGAAGGGGGTGTTTTTATGTGGAAGTGTCCCTATATAGACTCTGTGAGTGTAGTGTTTTTGTGGAAGGGCTATTCTTGGTATGCATGCCAGTCATGTTTTTCCCCAATGTGTGCTGGCCATTATCTCCTTGAAAAAGGGTGTGATTGGTATTGTGGTGTCCAGAGCCTGGACCAGATGTTGGATGGGGCCTCCTCTTTGCTCCATGGCTGTCACAGCCCTGTTGGGGGTGGGATCTGCTCCCCAGTTGTTGGCTTAGAAGTAATGGTTGGGTTTGATAAGTGTGTGCCTATAAGTGAGTGTTCTATCCTAAAGGAAGTGAGCCCTGAAGCAAGTGAGGTCCATGTGGTCAGAGGGAATCTATGCACTGCCCATGCAGGCATCCATGGTTCTTCCCATCAGCAGCTCAAAATTGTGTCCCCTTCTTTGTTGTGTTCATCCCATACCTAGTGCTAGGCCGGGGACTGGGGCTAGGGCACTATGGCTGCAGGAAACAATGTGGTTTTGCTACCGCCTGGGACCTGGGCTTCCACAGTGGGATGGTTCCTCCCAGGACCTGTTTGCCCCTAATCAGACTCCAAGCTGGGGTGTGAGATGAGAAGAACTAGAACGTTCCTGCCAGGAAAGGAACCACTGCATATTCCTCCTCAGGGGCCATCCACTGGAGACCTGTGGTTCCATGACACCACCTGGTGTGCACACCAGCAAAGTCCACCTCTGTGGGACCCACCACCACTGTTCACAAGCTGACAGTGGGCTCCAAGTTTTGGCCTAGACCACACCCAAGACCCTCCTGGCTTTCTCTGTGCAGTTACACCAAGTCTTCTCCCAGGGCCTGAGACTCAGTGCCTAGCCACTGGGCATACTAGCAGCCCTGCCTGGCATGGATTTTTGCTGGGAACTGTGACAAGGTGGCAGCTGTCAGTGCCTGTCTTTCTCTACCCTAATTTTTAACAAGCCAGCACATGCCCACTCTTCTGGAGCAGAGTCCAGACCCCTCCAGCCCCTCTATCTGTCCCAGTGGACCTCGTAGCAGGCAGGGTAGCTTCCCAGGGTGAGGGCTTGCCCATGCCTCCATCACAGATCCTCCCTAGGGGCACCAGTCCCTTTCTGATGCTTTTTTTTTTTTTTTTTTTTTGTCTTACCCAGTTATGTGGGAATCTTTCTTGCATCTTTGGTTGTATAACAGATATTCTGCCAATTCCCAGTTGGTTTTTTTGTGAGAATTGTTCTACTTTTGTGGTGTTTAAAACTGCGCATCAGGGGCTTCCCTGGTGGCGCAGTGGTTGAGAGTCCGCCTGCCGATGCAGGGGACACGGGTTCATGCCCCGGTCTGGGAGGATCCCACATGCTGCGGAGCGGCTGGGCCCGTGAGCCATGGCCGCTGAGCCTGCGCCTCCGGAGCCTGTGCTCCGCAATGGGAGAGCCCACAACAGTGAGAGGCCCACATACCACAAAAAAAAAAAAAAAAAAAAAAACTGCGCATCAAAAATATCAATGTATTTTCATATTAACTTTGCTTTAGATATATAAAATAGAGGTCAGGATTAGATCATGTCTGCTAGTATGATTATTGTTCCTTTTTTAAAAAAATAGAAATGATCAGTAAAATCAGGGAAAAACTGAAGTTGTATAGTTATTGGTCATGATTTAGGGACAAAATGACTTGTCATTCAGTCAGGAGAAAATAAATGGAGGATGTGAACTGAAATAATATAACATTCTAGCTTTCATAAATTAGATTACTATAATGAGATAATGGATAAAATGTTATACTATGTTTCAAGCAATTTGCTTTTGGGCTATCTGGTGCCAAACAAAATTACTTCATGATTTTTGTTCAATGCACATGAGTCTGCATTCTCCAGCTTTCACAGGTCACCATTTGAATAATATGTAACTAATATTATGTAAACCTCCAAACTGAGTAAATGCAGAATTTTCAGTTTTTATCTCACCTTTCTTTAGCATCACTGATCTCCCTAAGGAATTGTTCAAAAGTTACAGAAGTGTGTCATAGTTTCTCCCTTGTCACATCCTGCCGATGACCACTGCTACATATTTCTCACTCTACCTCTTTCCTTCTTATAACTAGGGTCTTTACTGTATTTTGCTCCTAACTAATTCCCTAATGCCCAGCCAGCTCCAAGTTGAAGTACAAAAATAGGTAGAAAGTTTAAAAATACTATAAGGAAATTACAGTGCTGTCACAAAGTACAGTGTATTCATATGTACACATACACACAATTGGTAATATACTATCTATAAAGTTTATGTTCTTTATCTCTCTAACAGTATACTGTGAACATTTCCCATACCATTAAATATGATCCAAATACATTATTTTAATGCCTACAAATTAGATCCTTTTTGTTGTTATAACTAAAAATGAGATGTGTATTATATACTTTAATCATTTTTTCAACTCTGATTTCATAAACTCTACTTTAGGAAGAGGTAAGATAACATATGCTGGGAAACATATTTTCAATTGGCCAAGGTAAATATTTAATTTATTACATTTGATATCACCAGTTTCAATCCTAAAAATAACTAAAACTAGCAATCAAGATTAGTGTAATTTTTTTCAGAGCCTGTAATTGGTGTTCTGGTTCCTTGCTCATTTTTGTGTACGAAGAATAGTTAAGTGATAGGAATTGGTTCTATGTTGATCAATATCCACACACAAAAGCAATAGGTCACCAAAACAAATGTACATTTAGAATCCCTGATCATTCCTCTAGCTATGCTTATGAAAATAATAGGTAAATACGGACTTTGACAGAAGTTTAAAATGACAGATTTCTAATAAGTAGAAGAAATTGAGTCTACATTATCATGTTTACATCAACTGGTGGCAGAAGCCAGCTTTTCTAGCTTCTGGAATTTTTGTTTTTATACCACCATGTGGGTGCCAGAATTTTTGTTACATATGCAGATGTTTGACCAACAAATCTAGTAATTCAAAATATATGGGGATTTTCTCAATTTTTAAAGGATATGTTGTCTTTATGAAATCTAAATTAATCTAGTTTGTCCTGTCCAAAAGATTTTCAGAGTTTCATTTTGTTCAAAGAGCTGCAACGTCTGAGCAGGAAAGATTCAATAACCGATTTGATTCTGAACAGGTTTACCTGAGGAAATTTCACACATTTCTGTAGACTTTTAAAAATTATTTTTTCATAAGTATATGTATTTCAAATCTGAGCCTGTGGTCTGCAGAACAATATTGGCTGATCAGTGTGTTATTTTGGAGTCATTATACTGGAGTTTATTTCTTGTAAAAATACTTATATATTATTTCTTATTGCTATTAAGGAGTTTGTGAAAAGAAAGGATAAAATTAAGTAATTAGAAGTGTCACAGTTCAACTTAAGTTTACAATTAAGAATTCTATGTTTGCTTGGAAAAATAAGATATAAAATTGTACTTTGGTTTCTGGTATGAGATGGAACTTGGTGTGAAAGTCATTTAAGAAAAGTGAAAAAGCAATAAAACTCCAGCTGTTTTGTTAGGAAAGGTTTATTAGAACTGCCTCAAACTCAGTCAAGCCAATAGCCAGAGTTCTTCATGGGCCACGCTGTGGCTGATATAATTGAAAGTTTATTTCCAATGTATATTGTCCATTTGAAAAGTATGTGTGAAACCAACACTAGTATTCTGCATCCTGTATGTAATCATAAATGAAAGATAAAGACTTCCAATATTTTAAGAGATTAAAAATAGTATATCTTTTATCCTCACTTTTTCAGAGTTCCATTTAATCATGCAAATAACTTGCTTAAGAGTGCAAGGTATAGGGTCAGTTAACTTTCACCTTGCTCTTGGGGTTTGGAGAGAAAAGCTGCGGTTTTGAGTAAGGGAGGACATGCCTGGGTGTAACAAAAGCCAAAACGTGGATGATAGCATAGCTATGTACACTATGAAAAACAAAGATTTTTAATATTTGTTCTGGTTACAGAAAAGATACATATTCACTGTTATTCAACATTTTCAAAAATAAAAGTATTTTAGGGAAGAAATCATGTCCATTTTGCTCAGAAACTCCCCATATTTCCTGATGTGGAAAAATGAGTGATTGCTTACAGTGTCAAGTATTTTAGAGGAAGAGAAAGGCTTGAGGAGGATAAACAAATAATAAGGGAATTATTTGGAGGAGGTCAGCTTACTTTCTTATGCTGACATATAAGGAGATGTAGTTTTCACTGATATTTTCACTAATTGAAAACTATAAGAGTGTTACACTAATCTAAATTTACATTAACCATTTAAGTAATGACAAAGACAGTCTGTAAAGCATCACTACTGTCATCTACCCTGTTTCACAGTGGCACAAATCTAAATTATCACAGTTGGGTCAAAAAGAGAAAAACACATAACAATATTAAAACAAACTCATGCAAACCCATAGGTGCAATGTTCAAAAGAGAGAGTTTTTTCCCATTGTCATGCACAGAAAAATTTTAAAAATAGTTTCATTTAGAGCTTTTAATATCAATATGCTTTAATAAATACATTCATTTTCATTCATTTCTAGGACCTAAACAAGACAAAGTCTGTCACAGAGCTGGAATTTACTGAGCAAATTTGAAGTCAACATGTTATTTATATATTAAGGTTGAGCTTCAAAGTACTGAGTCATTTATTTAAAACAGTGTGTGTGTGTGTGTGTGTGAGTGTGTGTTTGTGTGAGAATTTTCTGTGTAATTTAAGATACCTCCAACTTGATGATTTAGGAACAGGAATCTTCACAGTAAATCTATATACTATCTACAAAGCTTTATAACATTCCATTTGATTGCACTTTACAATATAAACATTATAATATATTCCAATGCTATCTGAATTACAAACAATTAGCTAGCATCAGATTTTCACATTATGGGAGGTGAATAGTACTATGTACTTTGCATTGTCATCTTTTTTGGTTGGTCATTCAGAAGCATGCATACCTAAAACTCAACCAGTGATTGGCTTAATTTTTATTAAAAAAATCATTTTAGGTGGGTGCAGAGAGGTGAATTATAATGCTTGATTGATAACAAAAGTCATGACAATAAATTTTCCAGGTGAAGGAGTCAAGCATAGGTTTTTTATTTAAAATGCTGAAAAGAAGGCATTAAGAGCAAGAAAGAAAGACTGTGGGTCGTTTCTTAATGAACCATGTGTTATGGTTGACATCTCTTAAAAAAAGGAGTAACTTTGTAATCAATTCAAAAATTACCTTAAAAGTGAGACACTATGCACTTAACCTTTACAAAAAGTATATAATAGAGAAGACATCTATTTTTTAAATCATTTTTGTGAAATATCACCTTTTTTTTTTCTTTTTCATGGTATGCGGGCTTTTCACTGTTGTGGCCTCTCCCATTGTGGAGCACAGGCTCTGGACACACAGGCTCAGCGGCCATGGCTGATGGACCCAGCCGCTCCGTGGCATGTGGGATCTTCCCAGACCAGGGCATGAACCCGTGTCGCCTGCATTGGCAGGCAGACTCTCAACCACTGCACCACCAGGGAAGCCCTGAAATATCACCTTTGAAGTTACAGCTGTGTAAAATGCCAACCTGAAATGTTGGGTTAAATGACTTAGCCAAACAATGTAACTCAACAGCATTTCCCTTTGCAACAACAGATGCACAGCTAAGCATTAATCTCTAAACAGGATCAAGAGAGTAATGATGAAATGATGAAGTGTGAACTTTCTCAGGGTTTTATACTTCTGGACAAGTAGAATCAGTGTTACACTTAGAAATAAATTGGTTTATTGGAATACAACATGTTAGTCATTTCAAAAAATTTGTAGTAGAACATTTTCTTAAAACAAACCTCACAAAAACCCCAATATGTGATTAAGTGAGATAGAATTCCAAAAGACCCCTCCCCGCAACCTCCTTCTCCCTAGTTACTTTTCTCTGCTAAACACCAAGGAAGCATACTTGGGAGCCCCTGAGACTACACTGGTACCAATGAGAGCGACTCTCAGTATTAAAACTTTCTCCATATCCTCAGCCCCCAAATCTTTTCCTGTCTTTCTACCAATGAAAATATGTCTTTCAATTTATGTTGCTGTGAGGTCCAGGACAACTACTCAAGACACACTGTAGAAAAGATTATTGAAGAAGCTGAAGGGAGACTGAGGATCCTGATGGATGTCTCCTGTAAGATACCCTCAATGAGATGATTGGAAGGTGGCTTTGAGTTTACATGTGCTGCTGAAGTTGAAAGGATTGACCTCCACATGTCCCCTTCCAATTGACTTAAGAAAGTAGACTACTACCAAGTCTAAGACTGAAGTTGGAGGAAGACAATTTTAAGTGACTCTTCTCCATGAATCCAGTTCTGAAATGCATAAACCATTAGGAGCATTCTGGGAAGCTTCAGCTGGAGGAAATACGTGACCCTATAAAAAGACAATCTTAAGACCTACAGGTTGGACAGGCCACATGTAGACATTCTGAACGATAGCCTGGTTGAACAGCCAGTTGGGAGTGAGTCATCTTGAATGTGCTAATGAGGCAAACCTTCAGACTTCAGCCACATCAACATCTGATGACAATCCTTTGAGACACCTCAAGTGAGAACTTCCTGCCCAACTTTTCTCAAGTTCTTATCTACAAAATTCTGAGCTTAAAAAGGTAGTTATAGGGCTTCCCTGGTGGCACAGTGGTTGAGAGTCTGCCTGCCGATGCAGGGGACATGTGTTCATGCCCCGGTCCGGGAAGATCCCACATGCCGCGGAGCGGCTGGGCCCGTGAGCCATGGCTGCTGGGCCCGTGAGCCATGGCCGCTGAGCCTGCGCGTCTGGAGCCTGTGCTCTGCAACGGGAGAGCCCACAACAGTGAGAGGCCCGCATACCAGAAAAAAAAAAAAAAAGTAGTTATAAGGCACTGAGTTGTGAGGTAATTTGATATATAGCAAGAATCATTGGAACAGCAATTTTCAGTCATATCTGCTTATATGAGCATAAAAATAATAGTGATATGTGCATATAAAATAAAGTAAATAATGAGATATTTGGTCACAAACTTGAGTTAATACAGATTCTGAATGTGATGATTGCATTTCACTTTAAACCCTATAGTTGATAAAGTAAAATGATGTCAAGGTGTCAAATTTGGTTTCTATCACTTGACCTAGGGAAACACACCATTCAAGAGGGACAAATTCTGGTTCTACATTCTGAGGGAAACTGACTTACATCAATCCCTAAATAATAGAATTTAAGCAATGTGCACTCATTTATTCAGTAAATATTTTTGAGGACTATTAAAACCAGATATTATGTTAGTAACTTTGTTTAAAATGAACAGTATCCTTTTCTATTGGAGCTTACAACTTTGGAGTTATGGGAGAATTCACTTATAGCATCTCTTATTTTTAAATTATTCAGACTCTGAAAAATTTGAAGTACAGTATAATGAACCTGCATTTATTGATTTTATCTCCTTTACCTAGGTTTGTGAATTAGTATTTTGTTAAACTGTTTTCTCCTCTTCTTCCTCCCCCCCACTCCCTTTCCTTTTATTCCTTTTCTTTTCTTTCTCTTTCCTCTCTTCCCCCATTTTTTAAAGGATATGATATGGGAATAAATTCTAAATAGGCTGCTTCTATCAATTAATGGGGTAGACATTTGAAAGTTACATCAAATGTAAAAATATGTCCACAAGTTAGGCTATTTTTCAAGGTATTAAAGGGAATATTTAATGGGAAACTAATTCAAATTGTGTGATGAGGGGAGCCCTATTTGAAGATTTGAAATAAAACCAAGATGGATAAGAAAGCATCCGGGAAGAAGAGGCAAGTGGGAGGGTAGGAGAGCATGCTATGTTCAAAGATTTAGAAGGTGATTGCCAACATATAGAGCAAAGTGGAAGACTGGTTTCATAGGACTTTGGAAAGTTAGGTAGAAGTCAGGTAATATGTGGTCTTGATGGCTATTTTATGAAGATTGCATTCCATTCCAGATGTGACAGTCACTAAAGTGTTTTAAGCGACTATGTGATGGAATTTAATTAACATTTATTTAACATGCACTCTGAATGCTGTGTAGAAAGATCATTGGAATAGCCAAGAATATAAGTTAAAAAAGACTGGGCTCTTACAGTATAAAATAAAATAGGATAGTGGCTTGGACTGTGCTATGGATAGAAAGAAACATATTTAATTAAGATATATTTTTAGCAGCTTTATTGAGATACAGTTCACATACTTTATAATTTACCAATTTAAAATGTGCAACTCAGTTGTTTTTAGTACATTCACAGATACGTGCAATCATCACCAGCAGCAATTTTAGAACATTTTACCATCCCCAAAAGACACCCTGTATGGTTTAGCATTGACCTTCTGTATCCCACTCCACAGACCCCCCACCTACCCAACCATAGGCAGCCACTAATAAACACTATCTCTATAGATTTCCATATTCTGAGCATCTCATATGAATGGAATCATCTTTTGTGACTAGCTTCTTTCATTGAGCATAACATTTTCAGGGTTCATCTATATTGTACCATGTATTAGTGTTTCATTCTTATGTCTGAATCATATTCCATGTATTTATATACCACATTTTGCTTATACTATTTGTCCACTGATAGACATTTGGGTTGTTTCCACCTTTACCTACTATGAATAATTCTGCTATAACAGTCATGTACAAATTTTTGTGTAGATCTGATTTCATTTCTCTTGGGTATATCCTTGGAGTGGAATTTCTGAGTCTTATGGTAACTCTGTTTACTCATTTGAGGGACTGGCAAACTGTTTTCAAAGGAGCAGTACTATTTTACATTCGCATCAGCAGCGTATGAGGGTTCTGATTTCACATCTTCACCAACACTCCCTATCACCTGACTTTTTGATTCTAGCCATGCCAGTGAATGTAAAATGGTATTGCATCATGGTTTTGATTAGCATTTTCCTGATGACTAATGAATTTGGCTATCTTTTCATATGCTTATTATCCATTTGTATGTTTTCTCTGGAGCTTCTTTGAATAAATATGGGTATGATTCCATTAAGAAATGGAAAAAAATCAGAAGAGACAGTCACTAAAGAGAAGTCCCTAATACGGAAATAAATAGAACATAGTAGACAAATGAAGAAACAGAGGAAAAATATATATACAACAACTATAAATCTGTTATAAATTTGATGGCAGAAAGATGCCTTCTTTCTTTTTCAGACACACCAGCTGAAACTGAGATGGGAAAAAGAGATTTGAGGAATGTTATAATAGAATGAAATTGACTTTGTACTGTTGGAAAAGCATAGTTACTAGGAAAAACAAAAACAACAACAAAAAAAACAGGTGTTCTGGGTAGAGTCCCCATTTCAGGACAGTAATCATGAAATAAAGTAATTAAGGAAACAATAACAAAAGGATGTAAAGATTAGAAAGTTATCATAATACTAATAATAGTGATTGCTAATATTTAATGTAACCTGCAGTGTTCCAGGAATTGTTTTAAGCATTTTATATGGATTAACTAACTTATTCCTTACATCAACTCTATAAGAACTATCATGTTTATCTAACAGATAAGGGAACAAAGACAGAAGTAAAGTTTCTGAAGGTCATATAGCAAGATCTGCAAGATCACTATATGTGACTTTTTATTGATTTTGGGAACATGTTATAGTAAGAAATTTAAATGAGTGATTCAAGAGAGAGTTCACTTTATTATAATGAGAGGCACAGTGTGACCATGATAGGATAAGGTAAAGGAAAATCCTTTGGAGTTGAATATGGTAAGGGGTAAGATGAGATATACAAAGCGTACTGAAGTTATCATAGAATGGAGTTGAAGTTAAGTACTATGGACTACCAGGTAAGGTCTATAATGAAGGGAGTAATGCCTGAGACTTTGCTTGAAGATCATTAAGAGAGTCTATAGAGCAGGTATGTAGCTAAATGTTGAGAATTTCAATGATAGAAGAAATAATAATCTGGAAGCAACAAAGGAGAGCAAAGAGACTATCAATCCTCCTCTCAAATTTCAGGTATATAGCATGTCAAAAAAAATAGCTTCTTATTAAAAGGACTGCAGGAAATGGTATATCAAAGAGGAAAAGTGTTCCATTTAAGGAACATGTAAGGGGAAAATTCAGAAATGAGTTTAAGACTATATGGTATTTGAAGACCAGACAGTTCAGAGAAAAAAGTGGGGAAAGAGGTTGGGGAGAGGAGATTAATCAGGTACATTCATGAATTGGATAGATGGGAATGAGAGCTCAGAAACTAATGGATGAGCAGAGAGGTTTTTCATTCTCATACTGACAGAAATAAGTAAGGATGATGTGACATTTGGTGGATTTTATCTTGCTTGTGCTCCATATGTGGCTGGGCATTTTAAGGCCTATAACAAAAGGGTATTGGCCTGGACAATAGAGGCTATGGGTATAATTGTTTTTATCCTTTCAAATGGAGAAGAATATCTTAATATAGTAAAAATTAGTTTTGTATGGGATATCTCACTTTATCTTCTTCCTACCAATAATTCTGACATTTACTCCTATTAAATAGTAGAAACAATATTAGTTTCCCAGGCAAATATGAGATCAGAATTATAGAAAGTTTCCAGGCGAATCAGAGGACCTAGGTGCGTCACAGTTCATCTTTAGAATTGTCATATTATGACCTAACAACTGATGCTAATAAGTATTAGAAATAGAGTAAATAGTTTCTCCAAAAAATCCTGATTTTTTCATCTGCCAGTCTACGCCCTTTTTCTTATTTTTGTATTTGGCCGTTTTTTGGCCCTATTACACAGCAATCTAACCTGGAGCTGAATTGAGACACATTGATTTGTTTTATTAATTATTAGGTTGATAGCTAATAAAAAATGAAGACAATAATGCCAAGAAAGTTTATTTTGACTCTGTATAAAATAGTACTTACCTTGTAAGTAAATTAATTATTGGCTAACACAGCATGTTGATTTTAGTAAAACCTTGTAGGTAAGTCGGTCTTGTTATGACTACTGTGTTTTTTAATTAAAAATTAAGATCAGAAAGAACAAGAATTCAATGATAGTTCAGAAATTGCTTATTTATCTTAAAATTTTTATTTTTGAAACTTCCAAGCACAGCAATGCAGCAAAGTTCACATGGCGAGAAGCACTTCTCACAACACACAAGCTGTGAAAGTAACACATTTCATTAAAACAAGCATCTCGGAGCTAAGCACCAAGTCACACAAACAAACATGAGAGGGAGAAAGGAGACTTTGGAAAAACAGTTATCCCCTAGAGATTCTGAGTCAGCTGTTCTCAGCTGCAAAAATTCCCTACTCTTACTGTTTTGTTATCCTCAGGTCCCCTCAGCTGCTATTAAGTAATGGCAACGATTCTTGGAACTTTGAAAACGGATTTTAAAATTTGTGGTTATATATATTTTGGGGGGATGGGAGGAGCAGAGATGGGGAGTAATGCAAACAGCCAAGGAGTGATGAAGTGAATAATATTGACCTTATGCCAAGAACACTTCATGGGGACATAGTAAATAAGCCCTCTCCTCAGCAAATTTAAGAACTCAAGCAGAAGGGACTTGAACAAAAATTGAGGCAGCAGATGAAAAAGAAACTTTCTTCTTAAAAATATTTGCAAGTATTTTTTTAAAAAATGCAAATAAAGTTATTTTTCTCCTTGTAAAATTAAAACATGTTTCTTATTGAAATGTGTGTAGGAAGTGCAGAAAACTATAAGGACAAAATTAAAGTGATCCATAGAGAGACCTTCAAGATGGCAGAAGAGTAAGAGGTGGAGATCACCTTCCTCCCACAAATACATCAAAAATACATCTATATGTGGAACAACTCCTACAAAACACCTACTGAATGCTGGTAGAAGACCTCAGACTTCCCAAAAGGCAAAAATCTCCCCATGTACCTGGGTAGGGCAAAAGAAAAAAACAGAGACAAAAGAATGGGGATGGGGCCTGCACCAGTGGGAGGGAGCCGTGAAGGAGGAAAGGTTTCCACACACTAGGAAGCCCCTTCACAGGCAGAGATGGTGCGTGGCAAGGAGGGAAGCTTCGGAGCCACGGAGGAGAGCACAGCAACAGGGGTACAGAGGGCAAAGCGGAGAGATTCCCACACAGAGGATCAATGCCAACCAGCACTCACCAGCCCAAGAGGCTTGTCTGCTCACCTGTCAGGGCAGGTGTGGGCTGGGAGCTGAGGCTCGGGCTTCGGAGGTCAGATCCCAGGGAGAGGACTGGGGTTGGCTGCATGAACACAGCCTGAAGTGGGCTAGTGCACCACAGCTAGCTGACAGGGAGTCCAGGAAAAAGTCTGGAGCTGCCGAAGACACAAGAGACCAATGTTTAGCAGAGCATGAGGAGAGAGGATTCAGAGCACCGCCTAAACAAGCTCCACAGACGTGAGCCATGGCTATCAGCGTGGACCCCAGAGATGGGCATGAGGTGCTAAGGCTGCTGCTGCAGCCACCAAGAAGCCTGTGTGCAAGCACAGGTCACTATCCACATCTCCCCTCCCAGGACCCTGTGCAGCCTGCCACTGCCAGGGTCCTGTGATCCAGGGACAACTTCCCCAGAAGAACACACGTGTACGTCAGGCTGTTGCAACGTCACGCTGGCCTCTGCCACTGCAGGTTTGCCCCACATCTGTACCCCTCTCTGCCCCCAGCCTGAGTGAGCCAGAGCCCCCAAATCAGCTGCTACATTAACCCTGTCCTGCCTGAGCAAAGAATAGATGCCCTCAGGCAACCTACACACAGAGGCAGGGCCAAATACAAAGCTGAACCCGGGAGCTGTGCGAACAAAGAAGAGAAAGGGAAATCTCTCCCAGCAGCCTCAGGAGCAGCAGATTAAATCTCCACAATCAACGATGTACCCTAAATCTGTGGAATACCTGAATAGACGATTCATCCCAAATTGAGGCAGTGGACTTTGGGAGCAATGATTATATATATATGTTTCCTTTTTCTCTTTTGTGAGTGTGTAGGCATCTGCTTCTCTGTGTGATTTTGTCTGTATAGCTTTTACCATTTGTCTTAGGGTTCTGTCTGCCCCCCCCTTTTTTTTTTTAGTATAGATCTTAGTGCTTGTTTTCATTGGTGGATTTGTTTTTGGTTTGATTGCTCTCTTCTTTCTTGCTTTTCTCCTTTTTTATTACTATTTAATTGTTTTAAATCTTTAGTAATTAGTTTTTATTTTAATTATTTTTTCTTTCTTTCATTTTTTCTCCCTTTTATTCTGAGCTGTGTGGATGACAGGGTCTTGGTGCTCCAGCTGGGTGTCAGGCCTGTGCCTCTGAGGTGGGCTAGCTGAATTCAGGACATTGGTCCACCAGAGACCTCCCAGCTCCATGTAATATCAAATGGCAAAAATCTCCCAGATATCTCCATCTCAATGCTAAGACCCAGCTACACTCAACGACCAGCAAGCTACAGTGATGGACACCCTATGCCAAACAATTAGCAAAACAGGAACACAAACCCACCCACTAGCAGAAAGGCTGCCTAAAATTATAATACGGTCACAGACTCCCCAAAACACACCACTGGACCCGGACCTGCCCACCAGAACACAGACACTAGTGCCCTTCACGAGGAAGCCTACACAAGCCACTGAACCAAACTTACCAACTGGGGGCAGACACCAAAAACAATGGGAACTACGAACCTGCAGCCTGTGGAAAGGACACCCCAAACACAGTAAGTTAAGCAAAATGAGAAGACAGAGAAACACAGCAGATGAAGGAGCAAGGAAAAAACCCACCAGACCAAACAAATGAAGAGGAAATAGGCAGTCTACCTGAAAAAGAATTCAGAGTAATTATAGCAAAGATGATCCAAAGTCTTGGAAATGAATGGAAAACATACAAGAAACATTTAACAGGACCTAGAAGAACTAAACAGCAAACTAACAATGATGACCAACACAATAAATGAAATTAAAAATTCTCTAGAGTGAATCAATAGCAGAATAACTGAGGCAGGAGAACGGATAAGTCACCTGGAAGACAAAAGAGTGGAAATAACTACTGCAGAGCAGAATAAATAAAAAAAATGAAAAGAATTGAGGACAATCTCAGAGACGTCTGGGACGACATTAAATGCAACAAGATTTGAATTATAGGGGTCCCACAAGAAGAAGAGAAAAGGAAAGGGACTGAGAAAATATTTGAAGAGATTATAGTTGAAAACTTCCCTAATATGGAAAAGGAAATAATCAAGTCCAGGAAGAGCAGAGACTCCAATACAGGATAAACCTAAGGAGAAACACGCCAAGACACATATTAATGAAACTATCAAATGTTAAATACAAAGAAAAAATATTAAAAGCAACAAGGGAAAAACAACAAATAACATTCAAGGGACTCCCCATAAGGTTAACAACTGATCTTTCAGCAGAAATTCTGAAAGCCAGAAGAGAGTGGCAGGACATATTTAAAGTGATGAAAGGGAAAAACCTACAACCAATATTACTCTACCCAGCAATGATCTCACTGAAATTGGACAGAGAAATTAAAACCTTTACACAAAAGCAAAAGCTAAGAGAATTCAGCACCACCAAACAAGCTTAACAACAAATGCTAAAGGAACTTCTCTAGATAGGAAACACAACAGAAGGAAAAGACCTACAATAACAAACCCAAAGCAATTAAAAAAATGGTAATACGAACATACATATCAATAATTACCTTAAATGTATATGGATTAAATTCTCCAACAAAAAGACATAGATTGGCTGAATGGATACAAAAACAAGACCTGTATTTATGCTGTCTACAAGAGACCTACTTCACACATAGGGACACATACAGACTCAAAGTGAGGTGATGGAAAAATATATTCCATGAAAATGGAAATCAAAAGAAAGCTGGAGTAGCAATTCTCATATCAGACGAAACAGACTTTAAACCAAAGACTATAACAAGAGACAAAGAAGGACACTACATAATGGTCAAGGGATCAATCCAAGAAGAAGATATAACAATTGTATATATGCACCCAACATAGGAGCACCTCAATACATAAAGCAAAGACTAGCAGGCATAATGGGAAATCGACAGTAACACAATCATAGTAGGGGACTTTAACACCCCACTTTCACCAATGGACAGATCATCCAAAATGAAAATAAATAAGGAAACACAAGCTTTAAATGATACATTAAACAAGATGGACTTAATTGATATTTATAGGATATTCAATCCAAAATCAACAGAATACACATTCTTCTCAAGTGCTTATGCAACATTCTCCAGGATACACCATATCTTGGGTCACAAATCAAGCCTTGGTAAATTTAAGAAAATTGAAATTGTATCAAGTATCTTTTCCAACCACAATGCTATGAGACTAGATATAAATTACAGGAAAAAATCTGTAAAAAATAAAAACACATGGAGGCTAAACAACACACTATTTAATAACCAAGAGATCACTGAAGAAATCAAAGAGGAAATCAAAAAATACCTAGAAACAAATGACAATGAAAACACGACGACCCAAAGCCTATGGGATGCAGCAAAAGCAGTTCTAAGAGGGAAGTTTATAGCAATACAATCCTACCTTAAGAAACAAGAAACATCTCAAATAAACAACCTAACCTGACACCTAAAGCAATTAGAGAAAGATGAACAAAAAAACCCCAAAGTTAGCAGAAGGAGAGAACTCATAAAGATCAGATCAGAAATAAATGAAAAAGAAAGGAAGGAAACAATAGCAAAGATCAATAAAACTAAAAGCTGGTTCTTGGAGAAGATAAACAAAATTGATAAACCATTAGCCAGACTCATTAAGAAAAAAAGGGAGAAGACTCAAATCAACAGAATTAGAAACGAAAAAGGAGAAGTAACAACTGACACTGCAGAAATACAAAGGATCATGAGAGATTACTACAAGCAACTCTATGCCAATAAAATGGACTACCTGGAAGAAATGGACAAATTCTTAGAAATGCACAACCTACCGAGACTGAACCAGGAAGAAATAGAAAATATGAACAGACCAATCACAAGCACTGAAATTGAAACTGTGATTAAAAATCTTCCAACAAACAAAAGCCCAGGACCAGATGGCTTCACAGGGGAGTTCTATCAAACATTTAAAGAAGAGCTAACACCTATCCTTCTCAAACTCTTCCAAAGTATAGCAGAGGGAGTAACACTCCCAAACTCATTCTACCAGACCACCATCACTCTGATTCCACAATCAGACAAAGATGTCATGAAGAAAGAAAACTACAGGCCAATATCACTGATGAACATAGATGGAAAAACCCTCAACAAAATACTAGCAAACAATCCCACAGCACATTAAAAGGATCATACACTATGATCAAATGGGGTTTATCCCAGGAATGCAAGGATTCTTCAATATATGCAAATCATTCAATGTGATACACCATATTAACAAATCAAAGGAGAAAAACCATATGATCATCTCAATAGATGCAGAGAAAGCTTTTGACAAAATTCAACACCCATTTATGATAAAACCCCTCCAGAAAGTAGGCAGAGAGGGAACTTTCCTTCAACATAATAAAGGCCATATATGACAAACCCACAGCCAACATCATCCTCAATGGTGAAAAACAAACCATTTCCATTAAGATCAGGAGCAAGACAAGGTTGCCCGCTCTCACCACTATTATTCAACGTAGTTTTGGAAGTTTTAGCCATAGCAATCAGAGAAGAATAAGAAATAAAAGGAATCCAAATTGGAAAAGAAGTAAAGCTGTCACTGTTTGCAGATGACATGATACTATACATAGAGAATCCTAAAGGTGCTACCAGAAAACTTCTAGAGCTAATCAATGAATTTGGTAAAGTACCAGGATACAAAATTAATGCACAGAAATCTCTTGCATTCCTGTACACTAATGATGAAAAATCTGAAAGTGAAATTAAGAAAACCTTCACATTTAGCATTGCAACAAAAAGAATAATGTATCTAGGAATAAACCTACCTAAGGAGACAAAAGACCTGTATGCAGAAAATCATAAGACACTGATGAAATAAATTAAAGATGATATAAATAGATGGAGAGTTATACCATGTGCTTGGATTGGAAGAATCAACATTGTGAAATAGACTCTACTTCCCAAAGCAATCTACAGATTCAATGCAATCCCTATCAAACTACCACTGGCAATTTTCACACAGAACTAGAACAAAAAATTTCACAATTTGTATGGAAACACAAAAGACACCGAATAGCCAAAGCAATCTTGAGAAAGAAAAATGGAGCTGGAGCAATCAGGCTCCCATATACTATAAAGTATAGTGTTCATGCCACCAACCCCACTACTTCCTATACTACAAAGCAACAGTAATCAAGACAGGATCGTACTGGCACAGAAAGAGAAATATAGATCAATGGAACAGGATGGAAAGCCCAGAGATAAGCCCATGCATATATGGTCACCTTATTTTTGTTAAAGGAGGCAAGAATATACAGTGGAGAAAAGAAAGCCTCTTCAATAAGTGGTGCTGGGAAAACTGGACAGCTACAGTAAAAGAATGAAATTAGAACACTCCCTATCACCACACACAAAAATAAACTCAAAATAGATTAAAGACCTAAATGTAAGGCCAGACACCATCAAACTCTTAGAGGAAAACATAGAACACTCTATGACATAAATCACAACAGGATCCTTTTTGATCCACCTCCTCGAGAAATGGAAATAAAAACGAAAATAAACAAATGGGACCTAAGAAACCATAAACAAGACGAAAAGACAACCCTCAGAATGGGAGAAAATGTTTGAAAATGAAGCAACTGACAAAATATTAATCTCCAAAATTTATCAGCTCATGCAGCTCAATAATGTGAAATGCAAATTCCAAATATAGGCATGACACTTTTGAAAAAAAATTAAAATTGGAAACTTGTGTTGCATATCAGGCCCCTTTGCACAGACTCAGTAATTAAGACAGTGTGGTATTGGACAAGGATAGACAGATCAATGGAGCAGAATAGAGGGTTCAGAAAAAAACATGTGTATATGGTCACTTGATTTATGATCAAGTGTAACTTTAACCAGTTAACATGTGAAATAATGCCCTACTTTATTAGCAAAGAGGGAAATGTACTTAGTCTTATAAGTGGCAAAACCCAGTCAATTCCCTTAAAACGTATACTCTCTGCCCTTCTGGTTACTTATGGCTTATGTATACCTGTGCTGTGCATTAGGTTTTAGTTGGCATCACTGTTAATGAGATTTTGTGAAACTGGGTGGTTTACCCACCTCCTAGTAATCGCGACTTCAGTTTTGTGAGATTGTTTTTATTGTACCATCAATACTACAATATGAAAGAAATAAGAACAGTAAGTATATTACTCTCTACTATGTTGTACTTAGATGATCTATTTTGGATGCTTCACTATGATCATTTTGCACTTTTAAAATTCCTTTTAGTCTTTTGTCAAATGATAAAAATTCTACGTTCATGAACTTTACACTGCAAATTTGTTCTTCCGTTATCATCTGTGACTAATTTGCTGACAAAAATAACTAAAATTCAGAAATCAATATCTTAAGTTACATTTTTATTAGTGTCACTTTACCAAAAAAAGCTTCTGACAGTTTAGTCTATTGATCTCTCTATTAACTAAATTTATCTTATAGCCATATATGGAATTCATTAGAGTCCAAGAGGAACTACCATCGGGGTGAATGCCCATGCATTTTAAATAGTGGTGGGCCTGAAAATTATTAATGTTGGACACCCCCTTTTGATAGATAACAAAGTGTTAAATCACATACTTTAGAAGATATTTGAATTATTGTTGTGTTTTAATTTGTATATTTCTTCAATAATTAATGTTGTATATTTTCCAGTAGAAAAAAAATAACAAAAAAGAAAAAGAAAATCATTTCCTTTGCTCTTTCTTTTTAAAATAATGTTTTGTCAAAATTCAACAATAAAGATATATCATTTTCACATGTATTGTTTTCAAATACTGGGAGAAGCAGGCATTTCATGATAAGGCTTATAGAAATTTGACTTCAAAAAATAATTTCCAAAGTGGGCATTTTTCCACTTGAGTATCTTCCCATCCTCAACAGACTCATTCTAATTTCTGTAGACTACTTCCTTGTCAAAACCTGTTGACAGGATAATTTATGATGAATTCTGATTCTCATATTTTTCTGCCATTTGTGTGAAGTGATTTATCTAATCTATCTGAGTCTTAGTGATATCTCTGTAAACAAGCAATAAAGTCTAGTTCTAATGTGAGGTAATGAAGATTAAATGAGATAACACATGAGAAAGATTTAGTAATGCGACTAGTACACAAAATTTAGGTTAAACTCTTAGGGTCCTCATTCAGATTTGCAATTTTCTGGCCTGCTTTAATGTCTTTAATGTACATTCGAGAGACAAAAGTTGGGCCTCCCTATATTTTTATTCCCTGACATAGTAGACTATACCTCAGCCCTCCTAATCCACAGGATCTGAATCTGTGGATTTTGGTATCTGTGAGTGTCCTGAAATCAATCCCCTGAGGATAGAGAGGGATGACTGTACTTTTTAAATACTCATAACCTTTGGACAAAAATCCTAAATAAAAATAATTATAATTGTTTATTTAAATGCCAGTGTTTAAAAGATACTAGAAAATGTTTTTTAAATGTTTAAAAATAGGACCGAATTTAGTTTTGTTTTTATAGTATCTTGCAGGGATTGGTTTTATTCATAGATTAAAATCATGAAATTTACATAATTTTGGGTTTCTGTATTCCTTATTCACTAGAATCTATTCCACGTCAATGTTTGTATTGCTCTCAGACAAGAATTCAATATTTAATAGTATATCTATTAAAATAACCTATTATAGAGATTTAATAAAACTCACTTATTTAAATAATGTTATATTACTTACTTAACACTGTTATTAAATGATTTTCTAATTATATTTCCCCTAAACTTGCAAGGTAACATCTGCACTAAAGTGGATTTTACATTACTTTTTTTTTTTTTTTTTTTTTTTTTTTTTTTTTTTTTTTTTTTTTGCGGTATGCGGGCCTCTCACTGTTGTGGCCTCTCCCGTTGCGGAGCACAGGCTCCGGATGCGCAGGCCCAGCGGCCATGGCTCACGGGCCCAGCCGCTCCGCGGCATATGGGATCCTCCCAGACCGGGGCACGAACCCGTATCCCCTGCATCGGCAGGCGGACTCTCAACCACTGCGCCACCAGGGAGGCCCTACATTACTTTTTGATCACTTGGTTTCCTCAGGTTAGCACAATTAATAAATTAATATTTCTACAGCTTTTAAAGCTGAATTGACTCACCTAGTGATATCAGTTTTGTTTCTGGAATTCTATTGTTTTATTTTTATCTTTCTTTGTGACTACTTTACATTTTTAAAAAGTGTACCTAATGGAATTAGACAGTCCAATACAACACCATCTGCTGTGCATCACAGTCATATTTTATTGTGGTTCACTGACAAAAATTTTGTGAAACTGACATCTTCTTCTTTGATAAAGTCACAATCTGAAAATGGCAAATTACCTGCCATAAAATCATGTAAAGCACATCATAGCTTTTAAACACATTTACTTCTCTTCCCATTATGTTACTATTTTTTATCTAATTAAAATTGATTTTGGTGATTATATAATAGCTTGGAAGGTTTTTTTAATTTAAATATTGATGAGTTAAGCAAAAGAAACATTCAATATTTGATTTAAAATTTCTATTATTTGAGATGATTTACTTAGATAACCTATGTTTATCATATCTTACAGCTGAGATTTCTTTATCAATTAAAAGAAGTCCTGTTTCCTAAACATTTTTCCTTCAAGTTAATGAACTGATCTTTGTAACTGGGTATTTAAATATGATTGTATGATTTTATTATATACTTTCATTTTTTCAATTTGAAAATTAAAATATGCAAATAGATTTGATAAAGAATCAAAAGTTACATTTCTGGTTTCTCAGTAAGATAATAAATTAGATGAGGCTACTCAAATATGGAGTTGAACAAAAGTGAGATGGAAGTATATGAATCTGAATAGAAATATTAAAATGTTTGGAAGAAGCTGCTGGGAGAGAAGATTCTTTATATCATCTATTCTTTTTCTTTTTTTGCAGTTTTAATTGAACATTTTATGTGATTTCATTTCTTTCCTATCTTAGTATTTCAGTTACACTTCTTATTTAGTGGTTGCCTCGCATTTTGAAATATATATTTACAACTAACCTAAGTCCACTTTTTTTTTTTTTGCGGTATGCAGGCCTCTCATTGCTGTGGCCTCTCCCATTGCGGAGCACAGGCTCCAGATGCGCATGCTCAGCGGCCATGGCTCACGGGCCCTGCTGCTCTGCAGCATGTGGGATCTTCCCAGACTGGGGCATGACCCCATGTTTCCTGCATCAGCAGGTGGACTCTCAACTACTGCACCACCAGGGAAGCCCCCTAAGTCCACTTTTAAATAATGCCATACAGTTGGCCCTTCATATCCACTGGTTCTGCATCCAAAGATTATATTTGGAAAAATAATCCAGAAAGTTCCAAGAAGCAAAAATGGAATTTGCTATGTGTTGGCAACTATTTACATAGCATTTATATTGTATTAGGTCTTATAAGTAATTTAGAGAAAATTTAAAGTGTGTAGGAGGATATTCATAGGTTATATGCAAATACAATGTCATTTTATGTAAGGGACTTGAGTATCCCCAAATGTTGGTATCTGCAGGGGGTCTTGGAACTAATCACCTATGGCTATTGAGGGACGACTGTATATACCACATCACAGGTAGTGTGAGTGCCTTATAATAACAATTCTTTTTCCTCCAATTGCTTGTATCATGGCTGTCATTTATTTTACTTATGTATAAACATATATAAGTATATATTATATACATTCATATATATAAGCATATATAATCAAATACTTTGCTATTATTATTTTGAACAAACTGTTATCTGTTAGATTAAGAATAAGAGAAATAAAAGTTTTTATTTACCTTTACTTATTCCTTCTTCTATACTCTTCCCTTCTTTTGTAGATTCAAGTCTAACCTATATTATTTTCTATCCCTCTAAGGGACTTCTTTTAACATTTCTTGCAAGGTAGGTCTACTGGCAACAAATACCTTCAATTTTTGTTTGTTCAAGAAAGTCTTTATTTTTTCCTTCACATTTGAAGGATAATTTCACAGGTTACAGAATTCTAGGTTGGTGTTTTTATCTCTCAACACTTTAAATATTTTACTCCACTCTCTTTTTGCTTGCAGGATTTCTGAGAAGTCAGATGTAATTCTCATCTTTGAACCTCTATAGGTAAGGTGATTTTTTGGTTTCTTTCAGGATTTTTTTAATCTTCGATTTCCCGTAATTGAAAATGATATGCCCAGGTGTAATTTGTTTGTTTTTGCCATTTTTCCTGCTTGGTGTTCTCTGAGCTTCCTGAATGCACTCTTAATTGGCATTAAGAGTATCTAACATTAGTTTACAGAAATTCTCAATTATTATTGTTGCCAGTATTCTGTTTCTTTCTCTCTACTCCTTCTGGCATTCCCATTACACATATGTTACACCTTTTTTAGTTGTCCCACAGTCCTTGTATATTCTCTTTTGTTTTCTGCAATTCTGTAGGATGCTTCTTCATTTTGTTGATTCTTTCTTTTGCTATGCAAAACCTTTTGAGTTGAATGAAGTCCCATTTGTTATTTTTGTTTTTGTTGCTTGTGCTTTGGTGTCATATCTGAAAAGTTGTTGACAAGAGCAATGTCAATAAGCTTTTTTTCTATGTTTTCTTCTCAGAGTTTTACAGTTTCAAATCCTACATTTACGTCTTTAATCCATTTTGAGTTAATGTCTGTGAGTTGGTATAAGAGTGGAGTCCAATTTCATTCTTTTGCATGTGAATATTTAGTTTTCCCAACACCACTGATTGAAAAGACTATCTTTTCCCCACTGAGTATTCTTGGCTCCTTCGTCAAATAGTTGACTGTATACGCATGGGTTTACTTCTGGGCTTTCAATTCGATTCTGTTGTTCAATGTGTCTGTTTTTATGCTAGCACCATACTGTTTTGTAATATACAGTTGACCCTTGAACAACATGGGTTTGAACTACACAGATACACTTACATGTGGATTTTTTTTCACTAAATATGTACTACAGTACTACACAATCCTTGGTTAGTTGAATCTGTGAAAGTTGTACCTCAGATACAGAGGGCAGACTGTAAATTCACACGTGAATTTTCAACTGCATAGAGGGTTGATACCTCTAACTGCCACGTTGTTCAGGGTCATCTGTAGTTTGAGATCAGAAAGTATAATGTCTCCAGCTTTGCTCTTCCTTTTCAAGATTACTTTAGTCAAGGTTTTTTATGGTTCCATACTAGTATTAAGATTGTTTTTTTCTATTTCTGTGAAAAATACAGTTGAAGTTTTGATAGGAATTGCATTGAATATATAGATGGCTTTGGGTGGTATGGACATTTGAACATATTAACTCTTCCAATATATGAACATGGGATATCTTTCCTTTTTGTGTGTGTGTCTTCTTCATCAGTGTCTTATAGTTTTTAGTGTATAGGTCTTTCATCTCTTTGGCTACATTTTTTCCTAAGTATTTTATTGTGTTTGAATCTATTGTAAATGAGATCATATTCTTTATTTCTCTTCTAGATATTTCATTGTTACTATATAGAAATACAGCTGATTTCTGTATATTGATATTATATCCTATAACATTATAAATTTTTTCCTGAGTTCAAAGAGTTTTTATGGTAGAGTCTTTAGGGTTTTCTAAATGTAAGATTATGTCATCTGCAAACAGAGACTATTTTACTTAGTTCTTTCCCATTTGGATAACTTTCGTTTTTCTTTTCTTTCTTTTTTTTCTTGACTAATTGCTGTAGTTAGGACTTCCAGTACTATGTTAATAAGAGTGGTGAGAGTGGGCATCCTTGTCTTATTTCTGATCTTAGAGGAAAAGCTTTCAGCTTTTCACTGTTGAGTCTGATTTTACCTGTGGGTTTATCATATATGGCCTTTATTATGTTGAGGTGTGTTCTGTAACTAATTTTTGAGAGCTTTTATTGTGAAAGATGTTGAATTTTGTCAAATGCTTTTTCTGCATCTATTGAGGTGGTCCTATGATTTTTATCCTTCCTTTTGTTAATGTGGTATATTATAGTTATTGATTTGCATATGTTGATCCATTCTTGCATCCTAGGGACATATCCTAGTTGACCATGGTTTATGATCCTTTTAATGTGTTGTTGAATTTGGTTTGCTGGTATTTTGTTGAGAATTTTTGCATCTATATTCATTAGGGATATTGACTTGTACTACTTTTTTTTTTGTAGTGCCCTTATCTGGCTTTGGTATCAGGATAATCATGGCCTCATAAAATGAGTTTGGGATTATTTCCTGTCCTTCAAATTTTTGGCATAAGTTTGAGAAGGATTGGCATTAATTCATCTTTAAATGTTTGGTAGAATGCACTAGTGAAACTAACTCATTTTCGGCTTTTCTTTGTTGGGAGAATTTTGATTAATGTTTCACTCTCCTTAGTCCTTATTGGTCTGTTCAGGTTTTCAGTTGCTAAGAGAATAGAACTTAAATGTTCTCATCATACACCCCCCCACACACACACAAGGAATTAGGAAAGGTGCTAGATGTGTTAACTAAATATACTGCTGTAATCACTTTCCAATATATACATGTAAGAAATCATCATGTTGTATGCTTTAAACTTATACAATGTTATATGTCAATTATATTTTAATAAAGCTGTAAAAAATAATAACATTAATATCATCTCATCAGTTGTAACAAATGCACTGCACTAATGCAACATGTTACTAATAGGGGGAATTAAGGAGGAAGGGAAGGGAACAAGGTATATTGTTACTCTTTGTGTTTTCTGCTCAAGTTTTCTGTAAACCTAGAACTGCTGCAAAAAAAAGTGTATTTTTTCAAAAATTGATCATTCACAATAGCAACCAAACATATAGAATATCCAAGAAGTTGAATGAGAAATATGTCAGATTTATCAGAGGAAAAGCTATGGATCATCAATAAAGTAATAAAATAATACAAAAATATAAAAATAGAACTATATCTTACTTAAAAGGGGAATATAAGAAAGTTTTCATTTTTTTAATTGAGAATTTTAATTTTTTTATCAAAATTGTACTTTGAAATATGCATAGAACAATTAATCTTTTATTTTTAAATCAGTTTTATTGAGGTAAATTTACATAAAGTAAATTTATTTATTTTAAGTGAACAGTGGTTGCATTCTGTACACAGTCCTTTCTACTGTTACCACAATAAAAAAAAATTTCCATCATCCTAAGGCATTCCCTCATACTACTTTGCAATCAATCACTGTCCCAACATCAGGAACTGACAATCACTGATTTTTCTGCAACTAAGTTTTACAGATTGATATTGGACCTTAAAAATAGCCTGTGCTTGTAGCAGTCAAACAAAGAACTTGACACTCACTCTCCAGTGATATACCCTACCAGTGTCAAAACAAATGTCTGCTCCTTCATACCTAAGGATTGAGTTTAGTGTCTGCCTAATTCAATATTTTTAGCTCAACATTTATTTTTTTTCTTACTAACAATATTTATTTGGAACAAATGCACATTTTATTAAATATAATTAAATATATATTTATTATAAAACAACATACTTTTATTTTTTTGGAAAAAGTGTGTGCTAAGTCCAGTATGAATTTAGGTTTTATAAATAAATTTAATGACTATTTAATCTATTTCTCCTTTTTTTTATTTTTTAGTGGATATATATATATATATTTTAACATCTTTATTGGGGTATAGTTGCTTTACAATGGTGTGTTAGTTTCTGCTTTATAACAAAGTGAATCAGCTATACATATACATATATCCCCATATCTCCTCCCTCTTGGGTCTCCCTCCCACCCTCCCTACCCCACCTGCTAGGTGGTCACAAAGCACCGAGCTGACCTCCCTGTGCTATGCTGGTGCTTCCCACTAGCTATCTATTTTACTTTTGGTAGTATATATAAGTCCATGCCACTAAGCTGGGATGAAGTGACAGAGTGGCATGGACTTACATAGCTCAACATTTATGACCAATCAGAAGAATGTTCTGTAAATACTTCTAAGATTCAGGATCCCAAATAGAAATGTGCTCTAACAGCTTAGCAATAAAATATAGGAAAAACTACCCTTGGAGCCAGGACGACTGTTTTCTAGTTCCACCATTTTTATTACCTAGCTATGATATCTGGATCCATCATTAAACTTCTCTGAGACTCAGTTTCTCAAAACGAGGGTGCTCTATGATCCAAGACTTCCAGCTAATGTATAAACACAGGGAAACACTCACATGCAAATATTATTATCTTCAATTCTGACTTCTAAAATTTCCCATGTTTTAAAAGTGAGAAAATCTGCCACATCTTAAAACAAATACTCACTGTTACTAATTAATAAATTCAATTTTTCACTGAATGATATATTGTCTATTTGCATGTGTGTATATACATATTTGTATTCAAGCATATATATAATTATGTGTATAAATATATAAAATACATGTATTAATACACATAAACATATATTTAAAATAATATCCCAGTTAGTTATGGATAACATCACAATAATAAATTATAAAATATTGTTTATGTTCCTATCTTAAATACTTTC
Organism: Mesoplodon mirus; assembly: GCF_964341445.2. Lineage (NCBI taxonomy): Eukaryota > Metazoa > Chordata > Mammalia > Artiodactyla > Ziphiidae > Mesoplodon > Mesoplodon mirus. The sequence continues at coordinate 103,733,794 of NC_138982.1, read as the reverse complement.
ATTTGGTATGAGTATAGAGATATTATATTTTTCACTTTTTAATATGAAAGCATGCTGTTTCTTTTTTTTTATGCTGTTTCTTTATCCTTGTTTAAGATTCATTCTTCTTTTGTTTAAAAATCCACAACTGTGGCCATGTTCAGTGTTCTTTCATCTTCTTTGTCTTAGAAGTGTCATAACTTTGACAACTAAGCAAATATATTCAACATCTTACAAAATTTATGGAGAGATGATGGCTTCACACAGCTGTTTTCAAAGCACTGAAAAATAAATGTTGCCATTTTTTGTGTGTCTAAGTAATTGAACTGCAACAATACTGGGAATTACTTGTTAATTATAATATAGATTGGTTTATACCATCTGAGTTGTCCCAAAATGCATGTTTTCAGAGCAGCTGTTAGGAGGACACCTTAGTTTTCAGCTAAAGTTTCATCTCATAAATGAATTTTGTATAAAGAAATTTCTGTGTGGAGAGAGTGCATGCACCCTCTTTTTATTTTTATTTATTTTTTTTTATTCACCTCCAGTAATTTCAACTGAGAAAATAGATGACTGAAGTTCTCATAAATGGATCAACAAGAATGTTCATCACACAGTTTTCAGTAGTTTTTGATAACTAAAAATATATATTAACAACCAATATACCATGAAATGGAAGATTTGTCAAAAATATGCATGCACCCTCTTTTTATATTTGAATGAATACTTATACAAAAAATATTTAAGAAACAAAAATATTTTAATCTAGATGGGAAAAGAGGGGAAATTTTTAAATAAAATTTTCCAAGTTTCAGGTAAATTAAAACATTATCCTAATGTGCCAATAAATTTTATAACTCTCAAGTACTGATTAGCAAGTAATTTCATCTATTTGGCATCAGTTATTTTCTCCATAAATGAGGACCCTATTCTAAACGGTCTCCAAATTTTCCTCAAACTATGTATTTTGTATATAGTTTATATAATTAAGTTTAATCATATGATCCTGCATTAAAATTTTGTTTTGTAATAAAGACAATCTGTATAATAAGATAATAATTTAATACTAAGCTAAAAGAAATTATTGTATTAAAAATTCTCCTTCAGTAATTGTACAAATGTATTGTTAATAACCATATCATTAGTGTAAAGTTGGCTTTAGCTATATGCATATTAAAAGCCTGGTATAAATCAGGAGCCAGCAAACTGTGGCCCATGGGCCAAATCCTACCTGCCATCTGCTTTTGCAAATAAAGTTTTATTGGATAACAGCCCCATCCTTCATTTACATACTGTCTGTGGCAGCTTTCATATTACAACAGCAGAGCTGAGTGGAAGTGGCAGACACCTTATGGCCCAAAACACTTACAATCTGTCCCTTAATAGAAAATGTTTATCAAAGCCTGTTCTTTTACAAATAATCAGATATAACACCCCAGGCAAAGTCATAACCACCTTAGGCTGAAGTAGCCAGGTCAGATTGTATTTAAGTGGTACAAAGTCACAGGGAGGTAACCAACAAATTCTGGATTGAGGGAAATTTTATAAAACAAAGGACACTGTCTGTGATAGGGGTGTGTGGGGGAAACGCAAGATTTAATAGAGTTTTAAGAGACAAAGTAACCAATTGCAGGGGGTGGACATAGTTTGAATCCCAATTCAAATAATTTTTTTAAATGTTGAGGACACAGAGAATTGTGAAAACTTTCTTGAATATTTGATTATATTTTTAAAGATATTATTTGTGTGTGTGTGTGTGTGGTGTGTGTGTGTATATGTATATATGTGTGTGTGATGGTACTTTGATTATGTTTAAAATTCAGTTCTTGTCTGTAGAGGTATATGCAAAATATTTAAAGGAAAGTAATGTTTTTCATATTTGCTTCAAAATATTTGTTGGTGGGATGAAGTGAATGAAACAGAAATTTTATATTATTAATATTAATAAATATTTATAAGTTTTATCTTAATTTTTATAATAATACATTTTAATTAAAATTATTTAAAATGTTTGTGTCTGAGGAATGGTGCTGAGGATGGGGGTGAGAATAAAAGCTAAATTTGGGAGTACTTTTAAACTGCTACAAATTCTAATAAGTTAAAGAAAATGTTAAGAAAAAAAATCATGAACTAATTGAAGCTTTTAAGAGGAAGTGTTTTTTGCTTGAAAGCCTTTTCCCAGATTATCAAGGTTCACTTCCTCACTTAGTTTATACTAAATTTATACTAAATCCTCAACTCACCCCAAACCAGGCAGCATTTTTTTCTTCTATCATACAACTTTCCTTAACATATTGTATTCCTGAAGGTGTGTGCTTTCTGACTCTCTCAATGGCATAGAATCCATTGGCTCCCTAGAGCCTAGAATGCTTCTCAGCAGGTAGAAGGCACATATACATTTAGATAGAACAAAAAGAAAAGATAAGCATATAGATAGTTTCCATTCTGTATATGAGTGTGATTTTCAGTAAATGCATAGAACTTTTTTTTTTTTTTTTTTTGCTGTACGCGGGCCTCTCACTGTTGTGGCCTCTCCCTTTGTGGAGCACAGTCTCCGGATGCACAGGCTTAGTGGCCATAGCTCACGGGCCCAGCTGCTCCGCGGCACGTGGGATCTTTCTGGACCAAGGCACGAACCCGTGTCCCCTGCATCGGCAGGAAGACTCTCAACCACTGCGCCACCAGGGAAGACCCCTGCATAGAACATTTTTCCATGAAGTATATTTTTTTATGTTTACCTCAACTACCTAAATTAATTATTTGAATATGACCAAAAAAGGCTATCAAATTCCATTTTGAAAATGTCATTGGTCTATCTAGACTTTTTCCCCATATCAATAATTTGAATTTTATTTATAACTAACCAACTTCAGTATCATCCCTAATATATTTGTATACTGTTGATAGGGAAAAGCAATAGCTATTACTATTAAAAGTAATAATTAACAATTTTTGTTTGTTCTTTTTTCCCTTTTCATGCTTGGGAGAATAAACAAGCGTCTATCAGTTTTTCCATTTTCTTTTTCTTTAATTTTGTACATAGTGTTTTGGAGTCAGAGTAAAAGGAATGGGATAATTACTCATGAAAATTAGATTCTGAATGCTATGCCATAAATGATTATTTTCTTTTCAAAGCACATAAATACTATTTTCCAAATACTTTCTGTGTAGTTTATGCCATAACCAATTATCCTTCTCTTATCCCATGCTTTAGTGAGCATTTATTTTTTAGAAGATCAAAAAATGATTTATAGAGGTTAAATGATGCATGAGCCTGGCTAGAGATACTTCTTGAGCTCTCTGAAATGAATTAGCTACATTTCCTTCTAAAAAAGAAGTTTTAATATTTTAATAGGCAGATTATACATATATATTAGTGTTTGTATGTTTGTGTGTGTAAATCCATTTTGATGTGATTATTTTGTCTGAAAATTTTGAATGGAATATTTGAGGAGTTGAACTAGCTATATGAATATACTTTTTATAATTATTTCATCTTTAGGTTGCTTCTCTCATTTATAATAGTAAAACTAATTTCACTTAATGATTCCAGTGTCATGGGTGTTTTTAAGTATATGATGTATGTAAGTAAGAATATGTGAATGTGTTTGTAATGTTTTTAGTGCTGGAGACAGAGTAATGCAAAGAACTGCTAGAAGGAAGGTAAAAAAAAGGAAGAAAGAAGAAGTGGCAAGAAGTAATGATAGACAGGAAAAGAGGGAGGAAAAAAGATGGAAGGAAAAAAGATGGAAGGAAAGCGGGGGAGAGGAAGGGAGAAAGGAAGAGAGGAAGGAACAAGTGAGAGAAGTAAAGATGGACAGCCAAGCTGTAACGGAGCTTCCATTCTGGAGCCTTTTGATAAAAACTGTGAATAAATAAAAATATAATTTTGGTTTGTGAAAAGTGCCATAAGAAAAACAAAGTATAATTTCAGAGTTTGATCGAGTTGTGGTGGACTAATGTTTAGGTAGCGTTATTTGGGAAAGTCTATCTCAGAAGCCAGTTAAAATGTTTTTTTGAAAACAGAAACCAGAATCAAGTGAGTGAGAGTGAACCAAGGAGCTCTGGGAAAAGATTGCTCCCTGCAGAGGAGATAGCAAGAGCCAAATTCTTGGGTAGGAACAAACTTTTGTTGACCTAGGAATGAGATGAAGTCCTAGTATTGAATCTAGCAAGGAGTGGGAGAAGGAAGCATTATGGGAGGGAGTTTCAGAAAGGTGAGGAGGGAGCAGCTTATTTATACTTTTGTAGTCTACCGTAAAAAGTTGGATTTTATTCTAAATGTGTGTCAAGGCATTTAAAGTTTTGACCAGGGAAGTAATACAACTATTTAAAATATCACTTTAACTGTTGTACTGAGAACAGCTTGGCTGTTAGGAGCAAACTGAAGCAAGAAATGAAATAGTGTATTTCAGGAGTCAGGTGAGAGACTTTGGTAGACAATGTCAGAAGGGTAGATGTGGTAATGGTGAGATGTGGTCAGATTTGAGATATATTTTGAAACTGGAAAGGATGAGGTTTGCAAGTAAACTGAATGAGGTGTGGAGAGAATTATGACCCAAATAATTGGAAGACTCATGATATCTGATGAAGGAGAGGGGGTGGAGAAGATTTGGGGAAAAAATTAAGTGGTCTTCTTTCTGTATTACATTTAACACACCAATTAGACAACCACATTGGACATCTCAAGTAAACATTTGTATTATCATGAGAATGATGCTCAGAAAAGAAGTCACATATTGTATAAAATGAAGGACAGAGTTAAGAAACATAAATACGTAATTATTAGCATAGAGATCAAATGTAAGCAGAAAACAGAAGATGGAGAAGAGAGACAGAATCCTGGGATATTACAGCATTTAGAAAACTAGCAGAGGAGGAGGAGCCAGCAAACTGTCTGAGAATATGGATTTAAAGAGAGTAGAGTTTATTAATTACATAATTATAACAAGTACAATATTGATTATAAGTATATGGATGTTTGCAGGGTAGTACTTCCGATGAGTAGAAGGGATGTTCATTCTATAAATATTTATTGATTAAAGCCAAAGATGAAATAATTCATTTTTGAAAGAAAATTATGATTGTTTTGACTAATTCTTAATGAATTTTATATCAAAATATATTTATATTTGCACTTCAAATATCACATATCTATTACACATAGTTACTTGTATATGCATTCAGGCCAAGAAGCAATGATAAAATTTTATGGAGGGCTTCCCTGGTGGTGCAGTGGTTGAGAGTCCGCCTGCCGATGCAGGGGACGCGGGTTCGTGCCCCGGTCCGGGAAGATCCCACATGCCGCAGAGCGGCTGGGCCCGTGAGCCATGGCCGCTGAGCCTGCACGTCCTGAGCCTGTGCTCCGCAACGGGAGAGGCCACAACAGTGAGAGGCCCACGTACCGCAAAAAAAAAAAAAAAAAAAAAAAAAAAAAATTTTATGGAAACTGAAAAATATAAATAATATTTCTTCTTGTAAAAATTTATCAGGGCCTTATACCTCCATTTTTTAAAGCCTCTCTAATTTTAGAGCAGTTTTAGACTTACAGAAAATTTATGACAATAATACAGAGATTTCCCATAAACCAGAACCCAGAACCAGAATCCTCTCATTGTTAACGTTTTATATTGGTAAGGGAAATGTGTTACAACTATTGAACAAATATTGATATATTATTATTAGCTAAAGGGCACACTTTATTCACATTTTCTTAGTTTTACCTGATGTCTTTTTCCAGATATCATACAATATTAACCAGGATATTATATAATATTTCATAGCCATGTCTCCTTAGAATTCTCTTGGCTGTTTAACTTTTTCTCAGAACTTCCTTGTTTGAATGCCTTTGTCAGGAGTAAGGTCAGGTATTTTGTAGAATTTCTCAATTTCTCTCAATTGAAATGTTTCTCTCTCTCTTTTTTTTTTTTTTTTCTCTCATCACTAGGCTGGTCATGGGTTTTAGAGCAGAAGACCACAGAGGTAAAGTGTTATTTTCATCTCATCATATAAAGAGTACACACTATCAATATAACTTTGCATTGTTGACGCTGATCTTGATCACCTGGCTGAAGTAATATTTGTCAGATTTCTCCACCGCCAAGTACTCTTTCTTCTTCTTTTCATGTTTTACTCTTGGAAAGGTAGTCGTTATTTGCAGCCCACACATAAGGAATAGGTGGTTGCATTCCACTTTCTTACTGGTGTGGAGTCTACACAAATTATTAGGAATACTTATGCATGATATATTTTATAGTCTTCCTTATTTATTAAATCAGTCATTAGTTTATATCAGAGTGGCCTCATATATGTTTATTTTGTATTTCCGGTTATCATCCAATACTGTGTCATTTGTATCTTGCTCACATTTTTCCAGCTTTGGATATTGGAACCTTTTCCAGTTGGCTCCTACATGCCTTTGGCATACTCCCATCACTGTATTTTTAATTTTTCTTTTTAGCACTTCTTCACTCTGGGACCACAAGAAGCTTCAGGTTCATGTTGTGTATTTCCTGCCCCCATCCTAGAACCAGCCTTTTATTCAAGGCACCTTTGTTCCTTAGGTTGGAGAATGATATTAGAAAACAGGATCTGTGCACTAGTTTAGTTCGTTGCTACCAGGGTGGTGTTGCTTCTAGGCCACCTCAGCTGACAGAGTAAAGAAATACATGTGTGTCTACTAACTTATTTGTAAAACATAAACCTATAAATATTTCTATATATAACCACCTGTAACTATATTAAGGTAGACATGAGTTTATACTTAATGTCTCCCAATTTAATCCATTACCACATGGATCATTCTAGTCTCCTTCCCTTGCTTACCCATAAATCCCCCTCCAACATAAACCTGTGTCCCACCATCTATATCCATTTACTTAATTGTTGAATTATAGTAGACTTTATTTTTTAGCACAGAATTTAAGCTCACAGCAAAACTGAGCAGAGGGTACAGGATTCTCCTGTATAACCCGTCTTCATATATACATAGCCTTTCCCATTATCAACATCTCACACCAGAATGGTACATTTATTACAACTGATGAACCTACACTGACACATCATTATCATTCAAAGTCAATATTTACAGTAGAGTTTTTCATTGTTGCACATTCTATGAATTTGGGAAAATGTGTAATGATGTGTGACCACCATTGTAATATCAGAGCAGCTTCACTGCCCACAAAATCCTCTGTAATGCACCTATTCAACCCTCCCTCCCTGTTAACAGCTGACAACCACTGATCTTTCTACTGTCTCCAGTTTCGCTTTTTCCAGGCACATATATGGTTGAGTCTTGAACAACTTGGAGGTTCCCAAATTGTTCAAGACTGACAAGTCCCCCCCCCCACCCCCGCTGCACCTGAAAGCGTCAACCCTCTGTATCAGCAGTTCCCCCATTGGTGGATTCAACCAGCTATGGATCATTATTGAAAAAAATCCACCTATATACGGATCTGTGCTGTTCAAACCTGTGCTGTTCAAATATCAACTGTAGTTGGAATCAAATAGTATGTAGGATGTTTTAATTCTCTGCTGTCTTTCAGGATTTTATATTTATCTTGGGCTTCTTCATCTTTCTTGTAGATGTCTAGTTTTTATCCATTTGATGTTTAATGTTACACCTTTTTTTAAATTTCACACAGTTCTTGAAAATTCTGTGGTTTTAAAAAATTCTTTTTCTTTTCTTTACCAATTTCTTTTTTTAAAATTGAAGTATAGTTGATGTACAGTATTATATAAGTTACAGGTGTTCAATATAGTGATTCGCAATTTTTGAAAGTTAGGGTTTCTTTTTGTCTCCTTTATTTTGGGAATATCTTCAAGCTCTTTTTGTTTTGGGGGTGGGTCTCTCAAGTCTGCTGATGAGTACATCAAAACTATCCTTAATTTCTGTGACAGTGCTTATGATTTCCATTATTTTTCTCTTACAGTTTCTTACAGTTTACATTTCTATACTTTCATTATCCATTGGTTATGTATTTTCTAATTTTCTATTTTTTCCATTAGAATCCATAATATACAATCATAATTTATTAAATTCCCTCTTATAATTCCAACATCTTTATCTTATCTGAGTCTGTTTCTAATGCTTGCTTTGTCCCTTCAGACTGTATTTTCTTGCTTTTTAGCATGCCTTGTAATTTTTGTTGAAAACTTTATTACGTAGTTTCATGTTATTCTGTACTGTTTCATTATTTCTTGTAGTTGTATATGCCAAGTACCTGAAATTCATCTGGTGGTCTTGTTTTACCTTCTCTGTTGTCTTTGGGTTTCTCTATGAACTCTTCCTTCAATAGAGAATATACCTCTCACTTCATTTAGCTGTAGCTCACTATTATTATACTGGAGCCCTGGAGATGTAGGGGTGAGGTGTGAAGGATAGGAAGCAGTCTGTGATCTTATATATAAATCTCAGTCTTTTAGTGGGCATATATGTCTGGGCTTGACCTTCACAAGTATTTCTTTGCTCCTCTTACCTTTTGTAGATTCAGGAAGACTAGGGGAACTTGCAAGGGGAGAAATCTTCTTCCCCCCAAAACTAGATAAAGTTTTGGTAAAGTCTTTTTTCTCTGAAAAGTATGACTCAGCTACATGAAATCCTGTGGAGATATTTCACAATGGATATTCTTCTCCTGCCCTCCAGAGCCATGGTGGGATTTTCTCAGCTGTTCACCATGTGAATCTGGTATTATTCCTGCAGGAAAACCATGAAAGTGTGGTGACTCTCCTAAGACTGTGGCCCCCAGAACTTTCTCACTTTTGATCTAGTCCACATTCAGACACTGGCTTAAGAATTATCATTTAAAAATTCCTACCAGTTTATTCTGCTTCTGCTGCAAGGAAGCTAATCTCAGCTATAACTCTCGATTTGCTTGTCTCTTTAGATTACAGGGTAGCAGTTCTCTGATGGGTCAAGAAAAGTCATTGATTTTCAGTTTTTCCAGCTTTTTTTTGCTATAAGTGTGCTGTGACAACTTTCAAGTTCTTTACCTGTTGGAGCTGAAAAAGGAAGATGTATTGTTTTTATTGTAGAACAAACAAGAGTTATCACTATTGAGAATATAACAGGCTAAGCTGTTATAAAATTTTATAATTTTGACAGGCTCATCTGTCCAGAATTAAATTAAAACTTTTGAAGCTTCACTTGAACATGCTGTGAGACTATTTGAAAGCACATTCAGTGGAGACACTAGTGTAAGCAATCATAAGGAAAAACCAACAAAATAACAAGGCTAGACAAATGAAATGTGGCTCTGCTATTATGCCACTGGCTACTGTAATTTTCCTTGGGTTAAAAGTTAACATTAGGATAGATAAAAGTGAACTCATTTTGCTCCAGGGGCAAACTCAAATTCCTGCTTGTTAGATTAGTTCCCTGAAGGAGAAAAAATATCAATGATAAATTTCTCCTTTTTTGTAATAAATTTATTTATTTATTTATTTTTTGCGGCATTGGGTTTTCATTGCTGCGCGCAGGCTTTCTCTAGTTGCGGCGGGTGGGGGCTACTCTTCTTTGTGGTGTGTGGGCTAATCATTGCGGTGGCTTCTCTCGTTGCCGAGCACGGGCTCTAGGATGTGTGGGCTTCAGTAGTTGTGGCACTCAGGCTCTAGAGCACAGGCTCAGTAGTTGTGGTGCATGGGCTTAGTTGCTCTGTGGCATGTGGGATCTTCTCAGACCAGGGATTGAACCTGGGTCCCCTGCATTGACCCATGTCCCTGCATTGGCAGGTGAACTCCCAGCCACTGCGCCACCAGAGAAGCCCTAAACTTATTTTTTAAATTGGCGGCTCAAAAATTCAAAGCAGGAATCTTTGAAACTGTGGGAACTGAGAAATTTCCACCTATAAAAGTGCAGGTACCTTTTCAACTGAGTCAAGAAGGACATAGAAAATACAGAGAGATAAGCTTATAGATGTATGAAACCAACAAAAACTTTCAAAAATTGTTATGAGAGTCTTGGGATAGATAATATTTGCCCTCTATTCATAGTAAATTTGCAAAGATATTTTAAAAAGAAAGAAGTTAAATAATTACTTGGGGGAAGAAGAAATAAAGATAAAATATAGTGTATTCAGCTTAATTTCTCTGATTAGTTTAGTGATAATAAATTAGTTTTATAAAAATTATTAGCTAGTTCATCTACCAGTTCAACCACAATTTAAAAGAGAATGAGAGGCAGAAACAAAACTTATTTAAACAAGCTTATTTTTAAGGTTCTTGCAAACAACGTACAAAGGATTTGAGGATGTGTACTAATATCAAAAACTGTCAAAAATTCAAGTAACATTTTACCATGAAATTGACGAAAGTTTACTGGCCAACGTAATGGGTTTGAACTTACTGTGCATGTAGTCACAAGCTAATAATATGCATCTTTCCATTTGACTTTTGAAAAGATATTCTGCAAGACTTGCAATAAGCTTAGGGAAAAAATGGACATAAAGCAATTTCAGTTTACAGGTATTATTAGGACTTCTTGGCACTTTGTTTAAATTTTACTTTTATTGTGCCATAAGCTTTAGCAAAGAAATAGAAAACTATAGATGTATACTTTTTAGCATATATTTGTATACTTCCACAATGACCCCAGGAAACTAAGATTCTAAGAGATTTACATGGAATACCAAAATATTTCAATGAGGGCTTTAAGAAAGAAAATTACTCACAATCTGGAAAAAAAATTTACACCCATCTATATACATCCTAACAAACTCTCATTTGTATCCCCTGTGGGACAAATTGATTCTAATGATATAAGAATTTTTTAAAAGCTCACATAATTATTACCAAAAATTTTAACTGAAATTCTCTTATTATCTTGAATTTAAAGTATCTGTATTTTAATTGGGTATGTCATATACTCAATAGTCAAAGAAAAATGAAACCAGTATAATGGAATTCTTTTCTGGTTAGCAATTAATCTTTTAATTGTTCACATCTTCTTACAGTATTACTTCAAAATTACTTCAGCTTAGTATATTTTTGGGGAAACATTTATACCTAAAAAGAAACAAAAAAATAAACTATGAAGTTAGCTTTCATTCATAAAGAATTTATTTTCTAAGAATAGACTTCAATTAAAAAATTTACTCCTATTTACAATTTTCAGAGACATAATGTTAGTATATGTCTTCTTATTCTTAAAAATGTAACAAGAATATGCTTATAAAATATTACTATCTGAAATAATATTTTAAATGGCTCATTCATTTTGAAGAATGTTTGGGTATGATCAGATATTCACATATACTTATTTATATATGATTTATTTATTTATTTATATATGATTTTTAATTTATTTTTTATTAAACATTATATGCCTTTTCATATGCATAAATTATTTCCCTAAAGGCTTCTGGTCTCTCACTTGAGCAAATGTGTAGAGGAAAAGGCTGGCTTTTGGTGTATAATAGAACCTATTCATTGTGAGTTAAATAATTTTAATTATTATGCAGCTGAAATACTATGTGTTCATAAATTATGTTGTTTTCATTTTTAAGTGTAATATACTAAATTAAATAACTGTGTGATATCAGCAGAATCTAGCTAGTTATTTCTTTCTTCATCTATGAAATTGTTGATATTAAAATAATTATTTTTGAATGAGCACTACCATGTGTAAATATTTGAAGATAGCTAGGTAGATATTTTATATTTTTGTATATTTGATAAGGCATACATTTTTTCAATCTTTTTCTTCCTTCAATGCATTTTTCAGTCTATACTATGTACCAAGTGGTACACAGGAACTTATCCTCCCAAAGTTACAAAAAGATAAATAAAACATATTCAGGGATAGAGAAAATGGAAAAGCTTTGAATTTGCAGGTAGAGAATATTTTGCGTAAATAACCTGAGAAAAGGCAAATCAATATACATAAGCATGGGGTGCAGACACAAGTTCAGTAGGTGACACACTGGTTATAGGTGGGATGACTAGTTGCAAGAAATGGAGAAAGTAGAAAGAGTCCAGGTGATAGGAGCCTGGAAACCTTGTTGAGGTGTTTGAATAATGAGAATGATGGGGAGAGTGAAATGAAGAAGGTGTGGAGGAAAAGAAGGCCAGATTTCATGTAGTTATGTTAAAAAAGGTTCTGGTCAGTATCTGAAGATCAGATATAAACAAGGAAGATTTCAAGACAGTAGTGCCTGAGGTTTAGTTGAATTTTAACAGATAATCTATACTGGAGAGAATAAAATGAGAGAAATCTCTAGACTAAAGGATGTTACAGCAGTTCAGGTGAGAATGACAATAGCTTAGAACAAGAGGAGGCTATTGAGATAGAAAGATATTTACAAATTTGAAATATATTTAAGTGGGAGGATAGTCTATAGAGGGAGAGTGGCTGTCTGTAGGAAGAGGAGTCAAGTAATAACTTACAGATTTCTGTATTGAACAGCTGGGTGGAAAGTGATACTCAGTTTGGAGATCAATTGATTAGTAGGAAGAATATAGTGAGCTTGATTTTAAGACAACAGTATTAAACATTTTGAATTGTAGGTGTGACAAAATTGAATTTGGCTTGAGTCCTGTGCTCTTGGAAAACAGCAATGATGAAGGGGTCTTACTGCCAGGAGCCACCCTTCCCCATATGACTTAGATATGACTCATGAATGCCCCCTTAGTTACCTATGATGAGGTCAGACACAGATCCTAATTCTGTGCCTCATACATGATGAGCTGAACTCTTTTGTCCCTATATTACCTATGATGAGGTCAGACACAGATCGTAATTCTGTGCCTCATACATGATGAGCTGAACTCTTTTGTCCCCACTGGTCAATTGGAATAAAATGCCTGTTAAAAAAAACTTTAGATATTTTTCTCTTCTTTCAGGGCCCTGGACTTTGACACATCCTCACCTTGAACAGGCATGCAAGCCCTCCTTTAGGCCCTTCTAAGAATAGACTGACTTCAGGTTAAAACATTCTCTGATCTACTGTCACATCATGTCACCCTCACTCATCCCACTTCCCCATACCTGGTTATTTCTAGCTTGGTTTACTACTCCCTATAAAACAAAAGCACTTTTCTGCCTAACCATTAAGATGCTTGCCGATCCCATGGCTGGTTTTCCTATTGCAAAAGTTTCTGTCATCCTTGCCTCTTTCTCCCTTTGCCCATCACCTCCTTTCCTTCCTCCCTCCCTCCTCTTATAAAAATAAAGAAAGAGAGAGAGATACAACAAACTCACTTTGAGAGACCAAGTTGGACTTTTGCTTAACAGATTGATTTGGATATAGCCTTTTTAATTTTATCTAGAATATTAGAGAAAGGTGAAAGCAGGCATAATTCCTCTATTTGCTCTTGTCCTGAAATATTGTAATCTTTTAATTTCCTTGCCTGAGGTTTTATACATGCTGCATGGAATAATTCTATTTCTACATAAATTGACCTTTGAGATCTTCTCATTTATTGCTGTCATCTCCTACCATCATCTCCTGTAAATATAATATTTGCTTACATTTATTTAGTAACTATTATGCATCAGCCATTTTGTATTTATATATTTAGATATCTTGATACTTTAAAAAAAAACCCAAATTCCTTTACATATATAAATTATTAGTTGGAAATAGAAATTTTATTTTCCAGTGTGCATCTGAATATGCTCCCATCATAGATTCATCTAAAAAATTCTATGTGGTTGTGTGTTCTAACAAACCCCCGGATAACACTAAGAAAAGGTCTTCTACATATTCATTTTTAAGTATGCATGTAATATAATTGTTGCCAGTAAGAGAGGTTAAAATAAAAGTAACTTTTCAAGGCAACAATTGTTTAGTGTATACTTTGAATACTGATGAAACTACCACTTATTATTTAAAAGTGAATGCAAAGGTACTTGTTTTTAAAGGATATAGAGCTTTCTTTCTTCCTTCCCCCTCATTTTGTAGGTTAGAAAAATGTTTGCTGCATTTCAAATCCTAAAAGAGCATTAATACTATATTATAGATATTTCTAAAGATTTTAAAGAACAGAATGGTATTATGTTCAATGGTTGTAATGCTCTACAACCCCATGCTCTAGTGCATGAAGAGGCTGTGAAGTACTATTAAAAAACCTGAATAACCTTGATTTCAGGGAATTTTCTGATTGTGGTAACTGCTTCATTAGGCAAATTGTTCACCAGCTGATTGTCATTGCTCTGGGGCAATACAGAATAAGAATTTACTCTTTGCCCTTTTTTGGTTGCAATATTCGATAAAATTATCCTGAAGAGAGAAACAAGGTAAAAAAAAAGTAATTATCTCAAATGCCTTCTTCCTAAGTACAACAATAGGATACATCTCTGAATTATCTATGTAACTTTAACTTTACCTGGCTGATAAATGTAACACAATTGCAGAATCTAGTCAGGAGGTAATGAAAAACCATGCTGTTTTTGACAAAGTCAGTTGGTGGTTTGGATGCAGGGGACTTAAATAGAGAAAAAATGTGTCTAGGTTTATTTATAATGTGAATATTTTATTTTTGATTGATTTTTCATTATTAAATTCTGAAGAAATTGTGTATAATTTCAAGTATTAGATTTGCATTTCACGTATTTTTCAAGTATTTGAGTCACATTTAATATATGTCAAAGTGATACTTCTAAGAGAATTTAGTTTCAACATCTTAGAAATGTGACATTCTGTTGTTAGGTTCATACACATTTTGTATTGTTGTGTCTTCTTGAAGAATTTATTATTTCATGTCCCTCTTTAGGCCTGATAATCTTCCTTATTCTGAAATTTGCTTTGTCTAAACTTGATATAGCTACTACTGCCTTCACTTAAGCAGTGTTAAACATGCCCCATTCTTTACTCAGAAGATATCAGAATATTTATATTTAAAATGGGTTTCTGGTAGGAAAAATACAGTTGGGTTCTCTCTTTTTTTAACCCATTCTGACATTCTCTATATTTTAATTGGTATGCTTAGATCATTCAAACATATACATTTATTCCCTTATTGGTTCTTTTGCTCTAGAGAGAAGCCACCAATAAACCAGTTGGGCCTGGGGGCTACCAGGGTAGTTTTAGACTTTAAGTAGAATCTTACAAATCATTAGTCAGCTAGTTATCCCACTCCTCACTTTGGTGGCCAAAAGTCAAAGTCAGTCTTCTAGGGGCTCCTGGAGATAAGCATAGAGCTTTCCCAATCTAGTTGAACTTCCCCTACACATACTCTCTGAGTTCATGTTTGAAATTTCAAAAATGTGACCAAGTCAATGATATAATGTTGACATATACTACTTAATGAATACATACTGATGTGGTTAAAGTATAAAGAAAAGCAAGCAAATGATAAACAGAGTATTCAGAGTAGTTGTTAGCTCTTGGAGGAAAGGAAGAAGGTAGGATTTGGGGCAAGAACATGGGAGTTTTCTAAGATAGTGGTCATGATGAATTTCTTAAGCTGTGTGGTATATGTGGGTGTGTTTCTTTTATCAGTAGTTATTACACTCCACATTCATGTTATAAATACCCTAATATCCTTAGACTTATTTTTCATGTACTATTCTAAATGTTTTTTGTATCTTAATTCCTAATATCCTCATAATGATGCTGTGAGGTATCCTCATTTTACCAAAGGGAAAACAGAAGAATAGCGAGGTTAAGTAAACTACCTGATAGCACATAGCTAGTGAATCACTGAGCCTGTATTCCAAACCTGGCAATCTGGTTCCAGATTCTATGCTCTTAACTATTTTATTATATGTAAATAAAAGAATGCTCCAAATAAACAAGAATCAAAGAAATCAACAAATACCTAGGTTTGTATTATATGTCAACATGTCTTTAAGGGCTGTAAGTGTGGTAGTAAGTGAAGACTTCAGCAGTTTTCTTCACACAGCAGTATTCCACACAGTTTCCAGTGGTTACTCTGGAGACAGTGCACAATGTGTGATTTGAAATAAACAAGCAAGCAAACAAACAATATAGATATACTTGTTGTTGTTAGCTTACTGGGAGATACTAGGAAAATACAAACCATAGTCTTTAGAGGTCAGAATTCTATATTAATTCACAGTAAAAAAAAAAAAAAAAAAAAAAAAAGGCAGTTCCTTCCATCACCTGATGGCTCTACATATTTTGCACAATCCTGACTAAAGACTTGCTTATCACAGGGAGTGGCCTGTGGTTTTTCTGTCTATGGAATGGAAACTACTGCTTTATGTTCAGACTTTGTGTCTAGGATATATATATATGTTTGTATCCTGTAAATATACATGTGTGTGTCTCTCTGTGTGTATATTATGCACATTGTATACATGTAAACATATTGAGGCATATAGTTCTGTTTTGTTTGTTCAAAAATTGCAGTGAATTTATCTTATTTACATTACATTCTATTTCTTCATCATGTTTTACATAGAAAGGCAGTATGTCAATGTAGAAAAGGAAATATGTACCAGTGGCCATGTTAATCTCTAGAATCTGTGGGACCTGAATTGTGAAAATTCAACCATGTGTTGTATCAACTTGAACAGCTTATCTAAATTCTCGGACATTTTTATTTCATCTGTAAAATAAACATAACTAAATTATTTGTGATCTAAGGATTAAAAGAGATAACAGAAGTTTATCACCTAACAAAGTTTGTCATAAACCCTCAGAAAAGTTAATTCCAATCCTTATATCCTGATTCCACTGAGTCATTATTTCTAAAAATATTTAGGTGGTTTTGTGTATATTTTTCTTTGCTCTGAAAATTTAAAAAGTCAAACTATAGTCATTTCCTGAGATTTCACCCAATGTGTCAATGAATAAGATAAAGTCCTAAGAAGCAAGTTACCTTCAATTTGAAGTTTCAGGGCACTGGAACTGTGTTATGAGTTCATATTTTGGGTTACCAACTGGCATACCTCACCTTTATAAATGGGATAGGTATTAGGCTTTATTGAATGTTATGGGCATTTTGAAATATAGAGTTTATAACTAAGCCAATTAGATTGAAAAAATAAATATAGATAGAGAAAGTAAGATTTCAAATAGCAATAAAATACTATTGGGGTACCTGGTAAATTTAAATAATAAGCACTTGCTCTATATGTTAGCCTAGTGGGGAAAATAAAATGATAAAATATATTTAGCAAACAATATTTTATCCCACAGTATGCTATGGGTAAGTGGTACCCAAATGTTTAAAAAAGCAAAATGTTTATCATTTGGAAAAATGCCTTTGCCACTCAACTCTAACATATGCTGAGAGAGAGAAAAACCATGAGAGTGATTTTTTTTTAGCTTCACTTATGTATGAGAACCTGCTTGCAAGTAAATTTTACAGAAGGATAACTGCTAAAAACAACTGTGAAAAACCACCATGGGTTGTCATGTTTGGGGATGGTTGTCACATCACTTAAGTCTTACAAGCTGTTTTTCTTCACACTCTATTAAGACTGTTGGAAGTTTTCAAATCACTTAATCTGTAACTTCACTCATTTTCATCTAATATTAATTTATAATGATAAAAATTTTATATTTAAATATAACTATTCCTATGTTTCTATTAACAGTTTCAGGGCAAAGATGGCTAGCACTTTGGAGCCATGTGGAAGGATGTTCATATTTTAAAATTTGTTTTTGAATGACTATTTTAATGCATATTTGACTTATTGACTAAAAGCTTTGCACCAAACGATAAAGACACTTACCAAATATGTAGAGAACTACATAGAACATTTTGTTTTGCCCACTTAAGATAATGATTTAAGAAAAAAATCACTGATTCTCATAATACTCTGAAATATTTTGTTTAATTAAATCCATTTGTAAATTCATAGGGTCCTAACATAACTTACTATAATTTACCATCTGGACTAAAATCCAAACCTCATCTGTAAGATCAGAAAACAGGGCTTCCCTGGTGGCACAGTGGTTGAGAGTCTGCCTGTCGATGTAGGGGACACGGGTTCGTGCCCTGGTCTGGGAGGATCCCACATGCCGCGGAGCGGCTGGGCCCGTGAGCCATGGCCGCTGAGCCTGCGCGTCCGGGGCCTGTGCTCCGCAACGGGAGAGGCCATGGCAGTGAGAGGCCCGCGTACCGAAAAAAAAAAAAAAAAAAGATAAGAGAACAATTTATGCTTTCAATACACCACTTTTTAATGAGGAGGGAAAACATTCGGACATCAATATCACTATATTAAAGCCACAATTAGGGATGGGAGTATAAAAAAAAAGATTTTTTTAGAGGGATCTATTTTATAAATTTTAGCAAGACACTAAAATGGCAGGAAGAATTTAGTGATAATTTGGTAATATTTTAAAATATTACATAGGCAATAATGAGATTATTATTACCTTATGAAGGTAATAATTTAAAACTATGAACATATTTATTGCATAAATATTCTTTTTTTAAAAATTATTTATTTATGGCTGTGTTGGGTCTTAGTTTCTGTGCGAGGGCTTTCTCCAGTTGTGGCAAGCGGGGGCCACTCTTCATCGCAGTGCACAGGCCTCTCACTATCGCGGCCTCTCCCGTTGCGGAGCACAGGCTGCAGACACGCAGGCTCAGCAGTTGTGGCTCATGGGCCCAGCCGCTCCGCGGCATGTGGGATCCTCCCAGACCAGGGCTCGAACATGTGTCCCCTGCATTGGCAGGCAGACTCTCAACCACTGCGCCACCAGGGGAGTCCCTGCATAAATATTCTTAAGATAAAACCTTTATCTCTAATAATTCTACTAACCACTCTAAGCTATTAAAAAGGTACAATGGCAAGAACTTTATATTTCTACATTTAGTCTTCTTGGCAGTCATGTGAGTTAAACATTATAAACCATAATTACCAGATAAAAAACAACAGCAAAGGGAAGTGAAGTCTGGAGTGTTCAGGAAATCACTGACATTCCTGGAGATAGTAAGTGCATACACAGTATTCGACCCAGGCCTGCTGGATTACAACCTTGCCTGATACATCGTGACCTGAGGATTGGTTGCAACAGTATTGAGAGTAGAGGTGGGAAGCACAGAGCACAGGTTTTTCTCCAACTTCTTCAGAGGTACACAGAACGCCAGCCACACATCCTGGGGTTGAACTCATCCTATTGATAGGCAGAAGCTCAAGTTTCATTTTGCATGCATTTTGTAAAATAACCTTTATTACCTGTTCTTAAAAATAGTCACTTCAAATTTCCATAGAAACTTAATCAATTTCAAAGCCCTTAAGTCTCTATCAGCCAACTTCTTTCATTGCCCTAGGATGCTAGTGCACAAATTACCCATAGAAATAAAATGGCATAAGCTTGCCATGACC
Organism: Mesoplodon mirus; assembly: GCF_964341445.2. NCBI lineage: Eukaryota > Metazoa > Chordata > Mammalia > Artiodactyla > Ziphiidae > Mesoplodon > Mesoplodon mirus. Next base: position 103,714,569 of record NC_138982.1, on the reverse strand, counting down.
CTTTTCCATGAAAAATACTATAGGATTCATAGTCTTATGATAAATTCAATAAAAGGGCTTCTGTAAGAGCACACCCTGGTAACTAAATCCATTTTATCTCTTTGAGTACTGATCTAAAATCTAACTCCTGCAAAAGTTCATAATTAATCAAAATTTTAGCCATTTTATTGAAGAGTGTTTTCTCTGTTGTCATAATATTTATATGTACAAATCACTCATGAGTTCCTATTCCACCGTGATGAACAGTACATGGTAGGATTGACTGACGTTAGGGCTTCCCCTATAAAAGAAAATTGTACCCAATTATTTGTAAAATCAAGCAGTAGTAGGATCTTCTAATTATAGATTAAAGATAATTTAAGAAAAATCACTGATGAAAATTGTCAGATCAGTATAAACATACATCTAAATAATGAATTATTGTTTCACTTTCATATATATTACACCAAAATTACTCTGTATGTAACTTTGTATAGGCAAGAAATATTGTGCATATTAAATTTGAAACATTGAATAAGTTAAGTTGTTCCTTTATATATAAATTTCTTTATATCATATACATAAAATAGGTAGTATTTTATACTTTATTTCATAGTAATCTTGATGCTTCCTGCCCTCTCATGTGGTTGATTTAAAAGTTACAACCTTAAAAATGCCAAGAGAGAACTCACTGAAATTTTCAACTTCACAGCACCACTTTATTAGTTATGTGGTGATCATCGTTTGAAAGTGAGTTGAAAGTTATCCTGGCAAATTATCCAACAAATGTTGCAAATGACTAAAGCATTCATCTGTTCCAAATTAGACTACTCAATCCTTTTATATTGAGGTCCTTACCAAGCCCTTTGCCTCTAGAAAATCACACAAGCTCTCCTTGAAATTCCCTAAAATACAATTTTTATAAAGGGAAGATCATAGACACTAAAGAGGAAAATGCATGTTACATTAGAATTAAAAAGGAATTGCAAATGCACAGAAAGAACCTTTGATGAACTCATTAGTGGTAAAGGTTGATAGCAAGTACTGTCCCTCCCAGCTGTTACAGTTTAGGGTGAGTGTAAATTTTGCATGTGTTTTATTTTAGAACAAGAAGAACAAGAAACATTCATGTTCTTCCTCTTGTCTTGACCTAATTTTACAAATGAAAAAGCTGTTCAGCCATCTAATTTTGACTTGGTACTCATTTTGAAAACATTTTTTAGCAAGTGATTTTGCTACTCCACCATTGCCCTTCCCTCTAGCTTATTTTTCTTGTTAATGGAGAGCATTGTGTTGATGAGATAGTTCATTCATAGGAAAGTGCTTTGAAATTACAGCTTAGTTGCTTTAACAATGAAAAATTCAAAATCAGTGCAACCATTTATAATGCTTATGCTAAAACTTCCTAAAATGTAGACTTGTTTGCACTCTAATTGAGTGCAATCCTAGACTTTTTTTTTTCCTCAGGTAGATAAAGGGGAAGGAGGTGAGTAAACTGAAAAGAAGTAAAAAAGTAAGACCCAAGTATTTCCTGAACTTTCTGTTGAATGGAAATAAAAGTGAAATGTAGGCATATTTCTGACTGTAGTCTTTCTCACAAGAATTCTGAAAGATGATCAGCGCACTTATTTCTTCCTGAAATTTAATATTTGTTTACAAATGGTACAGTATAAAACAAGAGAAAAATATATTGAAACTAGTTTTCTAATGCTATATGCAACAATTAATTTTCAACATACATTTCCTTAGAACTATTTGGTGACATCTTTATAAAAACAGTGACTTTGCCAGATTTTGTAGTAGGCAAAATATACTTTAAAAGTGGTCATTTCAAATCTCCCCTTTTTTATTTCTCTTTAGTGCCTGGTTAATATTCATATATCTTCTAACTAGAAATAATCTTTCATCCACAGTAATTTGATTTTGTTAATATTCATACATCTTTAGAGTAGCTTCATGTTAGGATTATATGATTAATTTTTATTTTGGCGTAGTATTAGATTTACAGAATGATTGTGAAGATAATCCAGAGTTTCTATATACTCCACACTGAGGTCCCCATATTATTAACATCCTACATTAATATGTCACATTTGTCACAATTAATGAGCCAATATTGATACAATATTATTGGCTAGAGTTCGTACTTTGCTCAGATTTCTTTGGTTTTTCTCTAAAAGAGATCTGTCTCTTTTACCCATTTATTTATCTATTCAATCATTTATCAGTATGCACCCCACTCATAGATATTTATTTTAAATTTTGTGTTATAATCCAAAACTACTTTATCATTTTTACTCAAATTTTTTCAGCTTTGGCCATTGGGAGCTCTTTCAGTTGGCTTCTGTGTCCCTTTGATACCTCCATTACTGAGATATTTTTATTTTGTTTGGAATTTTTTTTTAGCACTTTCTTACTTTCTGATACTATATGATGATTCAGGTTATCTTGTGTATTTTGGACTTGTGTTTAAATATTCTAGCAGTGGTTAGCTTAAGTATAAGAATTAGTTCAGTTAATACATACATTTAGTCATATCGTATGTAGATAAGAATGTGAAAAAGCATAATATACTCCGATTAAGACATAAGGCATCAAAATATACAGTTTAAAATGTTTTAGAAATGAAAAATAACATATATTTTACTATTACGGGTTAAATTTTGTCTTCCAAAGAGATATGTTGAAGTCCTAATAACCCAGTTCCTGTGACTGTGAACTTATTTGAAACAGGATTTTTGCAGATGTAATCAAGTTAAGATATGATTATTCTGGATTAGGTTGAATTCTAACATTGGCTAGTCCTTGTAAGAGAAGAAACACAGACACAAGACATACGGAAAGAAGATGGCCATGTGAAGACAGGGGCAGAGATTAGAGTTATGCTGCTACAAACCAAGGAACACCTGGGGTTTCCAAAAGCTGGGAGAGATAAGGAAGGATCCACCCCTTGAGACTTGAAGTGAGCAAGGCTCTGCCAATATCTTGATTTCAAATTTCCATCCTCCAGAATCATGAGAGAATACATTTCTATTGTTTTAAGCCTCCCAGTTTATAGTATGTTGTAACAGCAGTCCTAGGAGACTAATAGAATTATTAAATATCAACTTTAGTGCAAAATTCAAAATACTGCATTTATTCCTTAATGGATCAAATACATAAAAGTATGTGACCATAAACTATCAGAGTAAATACATTACTAGAAAACATCTATTTGTATTCAGTGCTAGTCTCTCTTCTAGCATGGATTATGGCATAGAAATTCTGTGATATGAAACAGTTAATATTTCCATTTTACATGCTCAAAAAGTGAAACCTAAAGCAGTTAAATGGCTAATATGTATCAGAGTCAGGATCTGAAATTTGAATCTAGTCTGTTCACACCATAATCAATAAATCTTAAACTTTCTTTCTCCTCTCTCTCCCTCTCTCTCCCTCTCTCTCTCTCTCTCTCTCTCACACACACACACACACACACACACACACACACACACACTTCTCTACCTTTGAATTTGTCTTACAGTCTTTGTGTCTGTGTACTTATTTCCTATCTCTATCTCAGTCCCTTTATGAAACTTCCTATTTTATCTGCCTCTGTGCCCATCTCTCTTCATTTCTTTTATTGTTGATTCACTCTTTATCTCTGTTTTCTTTTCCTTTAAAATACTAACATGCTTCAAAGGGAGCATATCTCTAGTTTTAAAATATCTGTGGAATATTTGTATAAACTGATCATATAAAACCAAAATGAAACCCTCAATGAAATTCCTAAAATAAGAATTAATATGTTGTATTCTTTGACCCCAATGAAAGGCAATTATATTAAAACTAATTTTCTATCCTTTAAAGTTTTTTTTTTAATTTCTGTGGGTTTTTTTGTATGTTTGCTTTTATAAAACAGTTATAGAGAACTCTTGGGAAAAGGAAGAAATCAAACTTAAAATTTCAGGCTACTTAGAAAATCACCAAGTACCAAATATCAAAACCTATGGTAGCCTAAGGATGTTCTTAGAGACAGAGTTGAAGCTTTAAATACTCATTTTTTTTTAAATCTTAAAAATATGTTAACTATATGTTCAGCTCAATTACTTGTTAGTGGTGGGGAAACAATAGTTTAACAGTGAAACAGATCAGGAAACAGATTTTACACATTTGAAACATGATTTTCATGAGGATTTATTATAAAAGGAATATTTGAAAAGTGTATTTGTAGCTGTCCCACACAAAGAAAGCTGCATTAACCTGGGGCTTACAATGCACAAGCAGTTACCATCTTTGGCCCAAAGATAGGAGTCAGGGGAGTGGTAGCAAAATACTGTCAGAAAGGCTGGTAAAGATGAGGTATGCGGCCACCATGCAGGAGAGATTCTCCAGGGAGAGAGCTGAGGAAATACAAACCTCAAGCTCACTCTTATTCCTCCCTCTGACCCCCTTCCTGGGATGCCCATTGGTCCAACCCAATGTGAACTGAAAACATAGAACCCATTGATGAATCCACTACAAGTGAGCCACTAGAAGAAAAAGGAGGTGTCAACAGATGGGCAGTGCATTTGAAGGGTAAAATTGATAAATTGTTACACATACTGAATGAATAGCTTCTCTGATTGAATTCTGACTGAATTAAGCCTAGCAGTCATACTGGCAGAATTTATAGGGTTAAACTGATGGGGTTCTAGTTGTCCAGTACATAGTCTTTCACTTCATCTCACTATTTTCTATAAACTCCTTCCGTTCCCAGCAAGCTTGAGTCCTAGAGTTCACTTTCACAGTCTCAGCCTCCCAATAAACTACATATACAATATAATACAGGAACAAAAGATGGAAACTACAATGCAATGGAAGATGATAGAGGGTACTTTAATCCTACTTTTTCAGCTCACCCTTACATTTTCCTTTTTTCCCCCACATCTTTATAGGAGTATAATTGCTTTACAATGTTGTGTTAGTTTCTGCTGTACAACAAAGTGAATCAGTATATGTATACATATATCCCCATATCCCCTCCCTCTTGAGCCTCCCTCCCACCCTCCCCATCCCACCCCTCTAGGTCATAAAAAAGCATCAAGGTGATCTCCCTGTGCTATGCAGCAGCTTCCCACTAGCCATCCATTTTACATTTGGTAGTGTATATATATCATTGCTACTCTCTCACTTTGTACTAGTTTCCCCTTCCCCCTCTGTGTCCTCAAGTCCATTCTCTACATCCCATCTTTATTTCTGCCCTGCCACTAGGTTCAGCAGTACAGTTTTTTTCAGATTCCATATATATGTGTTAGCATCCAGTATTTGTTTTTCTCTTTCTGACTTACTTCATTCTGTATGACAGACTCTAGCTCCATCCACCTCACTACAAATAACTCAATTTCATTCCTTTTTATGGCTGAGTAATATTCCATTGTATATATGTGCCACTTCTTCTTTATCCATTCATCTGTTGATGGACATTTAGGTTGCTTCCATGTCCTGGCTATTGTAAATAGTGTTGCAATGAACTTTGTGGTACATGTCTCTTTTTGAATTATGGTTTTCTCAGGGTATATGCCCAGTAGTGGGATTGTTGGGTCATATGGTAGTTCTATTTTTAGATTTTTAAGGAACCTCCATACTGTTCTCCATAGTGGCTGTATCAATTTACGTTCCCACCAACAGTGCAGTAATGTTCCCTTTTCTCCACACCCTCTCCAGCATTTATTGTTTGTAGATTTTTTGATGATGGCCATTCTGACTGGTGTGAGGTGATACCTCATTGTGGTTTTGATTTGAATTTCTCTAATGATTAGTGATGTTGAGCATCTTTTCATGTGTTTGTTGGCTATCTGTATGTCTTCTTTGGAAAAATGTCTATTTTGGTCTTCTGCCCATTTTTGAATTGGGTTGTTTGTTTTTCTGATATTGAGCTGCCTGAGCTGCTTGTATATTTTGGAGATTAATCCTTTGTCAGTTTCTTCGTTTGCAAATATTTTCTCCCATCCTGAGGGTTGTCTTTTCATCTTGTTTATGGTTTCCTATGCTGTGTGAAAGCTTTTAAGTTTAATTAGGTCCCATTTGTTTATTTTTGTTTTTATTTCCATTTCTCTAGGAGGTGGGTCAAAAAGGATCTTGCTGTGATTTATGTCATAGAGTGTTCTGCCTATGTTTTCCTCTAAGAGTTTTATAGTGTCTGGTCTTACATTTAGGTCTTTAATCCATTTTGAGTTTATTTTTTTATATGGTGTTAGGGAGTGTGCTAATTTCATTCTTTTACATGAAGCTGTCCAGTTTTCGCAGCACCACTTATTGAAGAGGCTGTCTTTTCTTCATTGTATATTCTTGCCTCCTTTGTCAAAGGTAAGGTGGCCATACACATGTGGGTTTATCTCTGGGCTTTCTATACTGTTCCATTGATCTATATTTCTGTTTTCATGCCAAAACCATACTGTCTTGATTACTGTAGCTTTGTATTATACTTTGAAGTCAGGGAGCCCGGTTCCTCCAACTCCGTTTTACTTTCTCAAGGTTGTTTTGACTATTCGGGGTCTTCGTGTTTCCATACAAATTGTAAAATTTCTTCTTCTAGTTCTGTGAAAAATGTCCTTGGTAATTTGATAAGGATTGCACTGAATCTGTCGATTGCTTTGGGTAGTATTGTCATTTTCACAATGTTGATTCTTCCAGTCGAAGAACATGGTATATCTCTCCATCTGTTTGTATCATCTTTGATTTCTTTCATCAGTGTCTTATAGTTTTCATACAGGTCTTTTGCCTCCTTAGGTAGGTTTATTCCTAGGTATTTTATTCTTTTTGTTGCAATGGTAAATGGGAGTGTTTCCTTAATTTCTCTTTCTGATTTTTCATTGTTAGTGTATAGGAATGGAAGTGATTTCTGTGCATTAATTTTGTATCCTGCTAGTTTACCAAATTCATTGATTAGCTCTAGTAGTTTTCTGGTGGCATCTTTAGGATTATCTATGTATAGCATCATGTTATCTGCAAACAGTGACAGTTTTACTTCTTTTCTGATTTGGATTCCTTTTATTTCTTTTTCTTCCCTGATTTCCATGGCTAAAACTACTGAAACTATGTTGAATAATAGTGGTGAGAGTTGCACCGCTGTCTTATTCATTCCACCCTTAAGAATTATGTTGGCTGTGAATTTGTCATATGTGGCTTTTTAGGTTGAGGTAAGTTTGGATGGGTCCCATATCAGACGCCTGGTCTGTGAAACAATCTATGGTTAGTGAATTCTAGGAGAGTATGTGCCCTGGATCTGGCCTCCAGTCTTTATGGGATAGGATAAGATGGAAAATTTGTAAAATTAGGTTAAGGCCTGGGACAAGATAAAGAATTTCAGGGGTTTATTGGTTGGACTGGAATTTGAAAATCCATTGTTAGAGACCATTATGTCTCTGTTAAACTGGCTATTTGGGATCTATTAGGGACTTTAAAGTTCTTTGGAATGCCTTTTCCAAGAGCCTAGCATTGTGTTATTTTAATAAGTGAAATGTGTCTTGTGTCCTACCAGTAATGTCTGTAACTCTGGAGGGAACAGGAGTGCCCTTATACTCCTTGTATAAAGCATTACAAAGCAAGGCCTTGTATTGGTAGCCTGGTGTTATGCAGAGGAATGTGTGATTGTGATTTATATTTAGGGTGTATGTGAAGCAAGAGATTCCCAGGTGGGTTTTTCCCCCCTGAACGGGACAATTTTAGGCAATAGCCCAACAGTTTATTATACGCGTGAAGATGGGGCCAGTGTTGGCCAGAGCATCTATCACTAAGATGACTGCCTGAAGTTTGGTTTCTTGGGTCCTGTCCTTTGTTGGAGACATTCTGGCTGAGGCAACAGGAATGGAAAGCAGCAACATTTCACTGAGCTGCATCACATGATAGCAGTGCCTTTCATGCGGTCCGTGAGCTCCCATTGTTGTTCACTCAGTTAATCTCAAGGGGCTCCCCAGATAGCCAAAGTTTCCAGGGGAAGGGTGACCTCCTCCAGCACCCTGACATCTGGCAAGGAACTGAGAACAGGAGAAGCCACCCCGCCTGCAGGTAAAATATGCCAGAGGGTCCAGATTTAACTTCCTGCTGTTTTAGGGAGGGCTCTGTAAGCTGTGCCAACCTTGTCGGGTGCTGTTTCTATGGTCCAAGATATAACAACATGTTGGGTGTTGAGGGTGACAATGTTCAGGGTCTGTGAGAGCCTCTATTTCCAGGAGAACCCAGTAGGTAGGCAGTCATTTGTTGGTGTACAGCACAAAGCTAAGAGGGGCAGTTTTTTTGCATCAGAAGCTTGGGGCAATTTAGGACCATCGTAAATATCCAGATGCTCCAGGAGGCAATGAGAAGAGATTGCCAAAGCCTCTACAGTGAAGGACTTTTTTGAGGACACCTGTAGGGGTGCCTGTTGATGTTAATCTGTAAGTACAATTTGTAAATGAGGAATATGTTACCACCAGAACTCAAAAAGGACTAAAAGATGTTGGACTTTACATGTCCTTAATGAGTATGTCAAGTGAATCTCCTTGGAGGAGGATATTATCAATATACTGTCATACCTGTGCTCCTGGAGAAAGGTGGATGTATTTAATAGTTAAGATCTTGTCTGAAAGGATTGTGTGTGATGGCAAAACTGATGAAGTACCTCCATAAGGAGCCTGGAAAAGGAGCACGGTGTCATTTTGGAGGTGAAGGCAAACTGAAGTTGAGAGGCAGTTGAAATAGATGCTGAATAGAATGTGTCAGTCAATTTATTAGAGAAAAATATTTACCAGTTGTTGGTTGAATAGAATCAGTAATTTTAATAATACTGAGTACTGGATATGGGGGCCTTGATAGATGGAACCATAGAGTTATTGTTGTAGTAATCCGTTAGAAGGCACTATTTATTTACATATTTGTCTTTTTTTCAGATTTAAAACAGGCAAAATTGAGCTGTCAAATGGAAAAGCAGTGGAGATAATTATCCTTTTATTTATTAAGCTTCATATAATAAATTTTAATCCTTGAAGCCCTGTTTTGACTTACACTGGGTCCCATTAACTATTTTAACTGGAGGTTCATGGAGTCCTATTTTAATGAAGCCAGTTTGTAACTGTTAAAGACTTACTTTAATTTTAATTAATCATTTATTGTTGCAGAGCATCTCTACCCAATGTGAAATATTTTAGTGTAATGAATATCACAACTGTGAGAAATTTAGGCAAGACTACAGTTAAAATGAGGCATACTCATTTTTCCTCCATTTTCTATTTAGTTGCATTCTTAAGATTATAGAAGGTAAATGTTTAAATTTACGGGGATCACTGGTATAATTATAATTTGAACTCAGTATCAAATCCATGAAGTTTGTCAATTGATGCATTTTTAGCAAATGTTAATGTTAGAACAAAAGCCAATCAGTGCCCCTTTTATCTCTTGTTATATAAGTTCTTCTATTGTATAAATGTTGGATTTCCCATTGCATAAAATTATGGAACATTGTTTAAATTAGTTATATATTATATATACATACACACAATTTAATTATTTTATTTTTATATTAAGATATTATATATGTACACTTTACTTAATTACATTTTATTTCCTCCCTTTCTATTTCGGGGCTGGTTTTTTAAATCAGTTAGTAATCTAGGGCTAGCATTATGTTTGCTAGACTTAATATTTACTCATTTTCCCCCCACCCCTTGGGCTTTTAGTCACTTAACCATGGTTTTTAATTGTTGCCTCTGGTTGATAAGAGGAAAAGGGAGAGGAGGATGAGACCTGGTGCTTCTAAACAGTAGTATCTCCCTGGGATGCCCCATCACAGGGTAATCAGTCCTCATACCACCCCCCCCACTCTTTTTTCTCTCTTAAGCAAAATATTTTAGAAGAGCTTGTTTCTCTAGGTAGCGTTTTCCCCCTTCTCTCTTTGAATGATATCTGACAAGCTCTTGGTGGTCCCTGGGTAGTTCCTATTGTGACTAGGGACCTTCCTCTTTTGAGTGTCCCAATCAGCCACAGAGGGGCTGGGGTCTACATCCAGGACAGCAATAGTGGCCTCAACTTTACCTTTAAAATATTTTTGTGACAATTTAATTTTAAGGAAGACACTCTTGTCATGTCAGTAGGAAGCAACACTTGTAAGTTAGCATTGACCAGGAGATTTGTAATCTCAAATGAGCTAAGAAACCCCCTCAAGTGTCTTAGGGGAGTCAAAAAAAAGTGGCCCCACCCATTTTTCCAGTTTGCATGGATGGAATCTTTGATACCCTATGGGGATGGGGAATGAAGATTCACAGCAGCAAGAAATGCAGCAGAAAAGGGGCTGGCAGCTGGTAGCATCAACCCTCCTGGGTGCATGCTAGGCTCTTCTAGAGAAGGGACACTTCGGACACCAAACTGGAAAGGAGCAGTACTTTCCCTTCATAAGTCTTACTCAAAGGCATGCTGAGTCATGTGGATAGGGTCATCCAGACAGTAATCTAGTACAAACTGACACCCTCTGTTTTCCTGGTTAACACTCAGCTTGCTCGGTAGATTTTTCAGTGCCTTAACCAAGACCCAGAGGGGTTCTTCCCTAATTAATCTAAGTGAGGAGACCATAGTGGGTCCAATCTTAGGCACTCCATGTGAAATAATAGCCAGTGTGTCCAGTGGCTCTGTGTCTTGGAGAGAGATAGGATGACTTTACTGTTCTTGCCAAGATCAAAGGCTGGCAAACAGGATCCTGGGGAGTTCTACTTGGGATTGGGTCAGGATCTTCACTTTAGGCTGGGGAGTCTTGTCAGCTTTCTCAAGGGGCAACACAAATCAGTGCAGAACAATACCAGTGGTAGAGAGGTCCCCGCAAATGGTAGAGCCCAATTGGGACAGCCAGTTAATGAGCAGCCCAATGGCACCTCACTGGGATTTTTTTCATCCATGACTTAGATTATCTCATGCTTGTTGCCAACTCTGATGTAAGGAATAATTATATTACATTAAAATGGGGTCTTTTGATGATCAGTCAGGTGAAGACACAAAATAATACATGGGGAGGAACATGAAAATGAAAGAAATTTATTATACTCACAGGTCTCAGAAGGGGGAGGCACCACGCCAGGCAGGGGGTGATACAGGAGGAGCACCCAGAGAGCCTTTGAACTTGTGATATATTTATATTAACAGAGCTTTTTTTTTTTAGCTAGTTTTTTACACTGTGTTATTCTCTAAGGATTCATTTGTCACATACATTTAACTAATCTCTAGAAGGACCTTGTAGTAACTAATAATATGGATATTTATTAAAGATTTTATGATATATGTTGCAATAATGCTAATAAATTAAATTTAAGACAATTTAACAGGTGAAAGCTGTGTAACCATACATGAAAGTACACAACAAATATTTTTAGTGTTTTCAGAAAAAAACAAAAACAGATTTTTTAAAAATGTGTCGTTATTTTTTCTTTTGTCATAAAAATAATATTTTTGCAATTTTAACTTTGTTGAGAAATTTTATTATGCTATTTTTTCCATTCTGTTAGCTCTTTAATTGTCTATGTGTATTTGCTTTCAATCTATGAAAATAAGCATGTCCTTTAATTGTTTTTTATCACTGTTGTTAGACGCTACTGGCCAAATACTGTGCTAACATATCATTGGAGCTGTCTTCCAAATCTTTTTTCCAGGTTTGCTAACTGCTATAAACAATGATGTAGGTCACATGAGAAGTGTTTGATAGTTCTCCCTAAGACTGACATGCCCTACAGAAGTTTTTTCAGCATTTGTACCTCCCAGCATGACTGCTCTGTGTTCAGGGATTAGATGACTTTCTTCCAAGATTACTTTGAAATATGTTCTATAACAAACCTGATATAAACAATACTACAGCTTGAAATCTAATGTTATCTTGTCAATAGATTGGTACACGTGTTTCTTTCTTTTATAATTCATGATGCGATAAACATTGTTCTGTGTTTTTCTTAAGTTCCTCTGGAATATTAAGCTGATTGACTATGCAAACAGTTGTCAAGAGCCTGTAAAAGCCACACTGTAAAATCCCTCTTTTGGAATCAAACCTGATTCTTCTTAAATACTGGGAACAGACTTTCACAGTTATCAGAGATTATATACTTTGCACTGTTGTATCAAGCATCTACTCTTAATATTTACAGTTGTCATGTATTTTAACACTTAAAAATCCCCAATTCTAATACAAAGATAATAAGGAAGGATAATTTTATCCTTATTCACTTGTAAGAAATGATATTAATATTCATATTTTGACTGTAAAAATGGAAAGTTATACAGAAATATAATTACAGTTGTGGAATTAATATAATGTAATATAATCTTTAACAAATTTTTTTTAAACAGAGAGACCTGAATTATAAACTGAATATCTGTATAACCTAGGACAGTTTATTTAACTATTTGAAAACATTTGAAATTTACCTATAAAATGGGAAAAACACCCACCTTGAGGAGCTTTTGTAAAAGTTAAATGAAATAATTTGTGTAAAGCAATTAACAAAGTTCCAGGCATAGTATAGGAATTCAATAAATAAAAAAGTGTTCTTAGGTTTAGGGGTCATAAAAATTTTATAAATTTTATGTTTAATTCTGATGATTAATGGTTATTTTAATGTCTTTTCCATCATATACACTAGGGAGTATTTTATATTTCCAAATTAAAATATTAGTAAAACATTAAAATTTGATTTAGTAGTAGATAAAGCATAAAAATTCATTAAATCATTTCTTATGCAAAGTAAGACAATAAAATATCAAAGGAAGAAATATGGCTGAAGTATGTTTATGAGCAGAATGCAATGAATTACTGCAAAATATAAATTATCCAGATTTGTGTTTGCTTAACTGCAAGATCTACAGGAAAAGAACTTTAATCGTCCAGAAGCCTAAACTTATAAAAGCCAATGTTAGATCTTTAGATTCATGAAATAAAACCCTTGGCTCCATCTTTAAAGTGCAGATAAAATGAAAGGATGGTTATACAAATGATTAATATGATTGGTATATTCGGCAAAAGTATGCGATTATATGTTTAACTTAAATTATATAATTATATAATGGGTATCAAGTCAGACACATAATTGAGAGATCTGCCATTTCCCTCTTCTGCATATAAAATCAGAGTAAATGAGAATTACGGTTTTTTTTCTTCTGAATATACACATTACTATAGTTACTTTTAAAGAATATTTGCACAATATTTATAATACTTGTGGTTAGAATTTTATAACATGCTGTTGATAAATACAACTAGATCATATATTCAAAAGATATCAAAATGGCAAGCAAGGGAAAATCATTGCTAGTGGGTTTTTAAGTAAACAGTGGTATTCTTAGCGTTGATCACAAAGAATTTTCAATATGATTCATGTTCCAGAGAATCAAAACTTTGTGATAGTCTCATAATAATATATTATTATACTGAAATGCTACATAAACAAGGTATTTTTCAAATGATTTTATAGTTTGTGATTTCAAAAGTACATCTTAAACTACAGGCTTTTTCTCTATAAGTGGGTGTTCAGCAACACAAGCTCTTTCTTTGTCAATAAATGTCATACTGTCAAACGTTTCACTAACCATTTTATTTTTAATTGCCTAATTAAAGTCTGTGGTTCCATGTGGTTAGCACCACCTATGTAGTTAACATTATGTAATGGTAAGTTTAAATTTACTTTAAAACAATCTCTACTATTGTCTTACTATTGCCTTCATGGTTTCTCTCAGAGCTCAGTGTAATCTAAGTACTGTTTCTCAATTGCAAAAACAGCTGAGGAATAGTAATTCTTAAATAATCTGTAGATTATCATCTGTTTGTCACACTCATTTGCCCTGATTCTAGTCATATCAAGTAGTGTCATCTGCAGTTATGAATGTACTGAAAAGATATGATGGTGGAAAGAGATCAGGCCTTTAGTTTTATACTTTTTATTTGCACAAACAAGATTGCATTCATCACTTGGTCTTCTTTGCCATAATTTTCATGTATGATAAGTATTTATTATACGGAGATATTGTGAAATATCTGGCTCTGCAGTCATTAGAATGGCACTGAATTTTTTTTTTCTTCTACAGATGAACTTACCATTAGAAAAAGCAGATAGGCTGATCAGTTCAAACTTAAACACCCATTTTAAAGTAAAGATAGGACTTCCCTGGCAGTCCAGTGGTTAAGACTCCATGCTACCATTGCAGGGGGCACGGGTTCCATCCCTAGTTGTGGAACCCAGATCATGCATGCTGCGTGCATGGCCAAAAAAATTAAAAAAAAAAAATGTTAAGATATATAAAGAAAACAGTCCAGAAAATTAAAGGCAAGCTAAATGAAAATAATATACACAAAAAGTTAACTTAAAATTGACATTAAACCTAGGCACAAAGAGTTTAGGTTTACTATAAAACAAAATAGAAGAAAACATAGGACTACTCCATTATGACTTGAGATTGCAAACAATTTTTAGACAGAACACAAAAAACATTAACTATACAATTAAAATGAATTATAAAAATTTAGAAAAATGAGAAATTGGTTTTCAAGCAAGTCACAAATTAAAAGAAAATAGTAAATACACACATACACATGCATCCCCACCCACATACATATATACATCTACATATATATATCTGACATAGTACTGGTATCCAGAACATATAAAGAACGCTTACAATTCCATAATAAGAAAATAATCTGATTTTTTAGTTGGTGAAAACAACTGCACAATTTATAAAAGACAGTATACAAATTTCCAACAAGCACTTAAAGAGCTACTCTGCATCATTAATCTTCAGGGATGTGAAAATTAAGAACACAATTGAAGTATTGCAGCATACTCCACTTTGTCTAAAAAAGACCAAATATACCAAACATTAGCAACAATGTGGAGAAACTAGAATCCTCATATATTACTGCGGGAGTATAAAGTGGGACAACCACTTTGGAAAGCAGTTTGGCAATTTCTTACAAAGATAAACATACACTTATCATAAGACCCAGTAATTCTATTCAGAGGTATTTCTCAAGAGGAATGAAAACATGTCCACACAGAGTCTTGTATGCAATATTCACAGCAGGTTTATTCATAATAGACAAAACCTGAAATGACTAAATATTTATCAGCATTAAATGTATAACAAGTCATGGTAGATGTAAAGTAATAAAAATGAATAAAGAGGTGATATACACAAAAACCTGGATGGAACAATAAATGGAACCATAGATATCATCTTAAGAAAAAAATACTAGACCCAAAAGGATAAATCTGTATGATTCCATTTATATGACACTTTAGAACAAACAAAAAGAATCTACAGTGGCAAAAAGCAGATCAGTATTTACCTGGGGTCTAAGATGGTTAGGGAATTGACAAAAAATTTGGACTAATTAAAATATTGTATATCTTGATTAAGGCAGTGATACATGTTCTATACATTTCTCAAAAGTCATCACATATTATACAAAAATGGGTCAAAATGGGTGCATTTAAATAGCTACAAATTACAGTTTAATAAATATAAAAATAAAAATGTAAGTGCATACAATTAGTTGTATTTATATTTATTATAGATACAGCTTGTTTTCGGTACAATTTATTTCAATTTAATATAGTGAATGATTCTTGAGCACATATTGATGTTACATTTCATCATATTCAACATTTAGTAGACATAAACTGAATATCAGAAACTCCAAATTTTAAGATTCGGAATATAATTTTACTGTTTTTCATTATTACCACATTTTAGATGCTATAATTTATTTTATAACACTATAATGCATAAGTCAGGAATTGCACCTCCAGTTATAATTTTTCTATAGGAAAATATCCATGTTGCACTGTTTTTTTCAAAATGCAGTTCCAAAGAACATTCTAGAGCAAATGAAGATCAGAAACTGTCTGTATTTAAATGTTTGTCATATTAATCTACTCACTCTGAAGTTTCTGAATTTCTTTACAAAATAAAGTAATAGAATTCATTCGGAAGTTTCACAATTTGGTCAACAAGCAAATGCAAGATGTCATCATTTTTACCTTGACATGAAATTTCAGGAAATTAATGCCTATGGAATGAAATAATTGAGTAACAGGACAAGTTTCTACATATATTGCAGTTCCCAAAGCAGCAGGCAACTATTATCCCTTTTGTTGAAAAGTTGAAACTCTGAAATAGTGTATTATATATTGTTAAATGTAACTATGAAAAAGCTACTCTATTTCCAGATCTGAAATTTGCCATCTATCTGACATTACAATAGAACTTATATTTCTTCATTTAATTTTTGAATTTATAAAATGGGGTTATTTTTTGTACCTTAAACTCTTTTGAAAATCACATAAAATTATAAACGTGAAAATATTTTGATAACACTTTCACACACAATGAATGAGATATCTGCCTATGGAAAAGTTGTATTTATTAAGAAAAACAAAACTTGATTTTGTTAATTTTATAAAGCCTAGAATCACAAACCTCTTTATGATATTAATAACATAATTAATTCTAAGTTTTAAAATTAGTTCTTAAGTTAGGAGCTTAGAATTTAATAGCATATTTCTTAATGTTTAGTAGATGATTAAAACAGGATAAGTGTCTACTTGAGTATTAGGATGTTTGTAGCCAATGTATTTATATTTCTCTACTATTGAAATTGAAAAAAGTTATGTACATTTCCAGTTAAGTGGTTTTAGATTTTTTAAAATGTACCAAATAACAAAGATAAACTTATATTGGTCAGCAAGATATATAGACCAAAGAAAGTAGCCAATGATTAATTGATGGATTGATTTCAAGGTATATGTTTAACAAATACTATGTGCCTGGCATAGTGTGTTCCAGATTTTGGGAATAAAACAGTGACCAAATTGACAAAAATTCCTGCCCTGCTGAAGTTTATATTGCAATGGAAGGAAGGATAGATAAAATAAATAGTATGTATGGTATGATTTATTTTACTTACCTCTCTAATAAGAGACCACCAAAGACAATAGTAATTATAATCTCTGTTGGAGTTTTCAAAATAAGATGATATGAGGAAACATCAATTCCTAATATAAAAGTCATGGAACTCTATAGAAGCTATGCACGTTTTGATACAAAGAAGTTAGGTGTAAGGGCAAGATGATGACCCCTGATGCTCAGTATGAGCTACAGTTGTTGCATTACCCAATATACAAAGCTAATTCTTTGAGTGTCATTTGATCCCTCATGAAACAAGCCAAGCCACTGAAAATGCAGGTCCTATGAAGATATGTCTTACCTTTAGAGAGCTCATTTCTATCATATCACATTATATCCACATCCAGTTATGCTTGTTCTAAGGGACAGCAAGTTGAGCATGAGATTACTAAGGAAAAGAACGTAAAATTGAAGAATGATTCACTGTTGCCATTTATACCTTTCCCTTTTTACTTCTACCTACCAAACGTATGTCTATTTTCTTGGTTTCTGGTATACACTGTGCTAACCTTCATTGAATCTTATGCCAGGTCTAAAAATAATTGAAATATGCTATTGCCCTTTAGAAGTTTTAAAGTCAATGTGTAATATTTCCAACATTTGGATCCTCTCAAGGATTTATTCCTCCTGTCTTATTTTTTCCTGATTCTTTTCCTTGGTATACCTAATAATTTTTATTTCATCTGAAACATTTGTATAAAAGATCACAGAGGCTCTGGATGAAGATGTTATTTTCTCACACTATCCCCTGTCAAGCAGCTGCAGCAGGAAGGGAATCCCTCAAACCATTCAGAGACTGAGATAACTTGAGTCAAGTGTCAGACTTTGTAAGGCTCATTCTGACTCTGATTTGAGCTTAATCTTATGATGAAGATCTTGAGGGGTCCCAACTGAGAGCCTGTGAATTTTGCTAGGGCCACTTCTCTTTTGCTTCTCCATTTTTCCTCCACACCACAAGAATAGCAAAAGCTCTGTTCAGCTTTTCTGCACTTTCTGCTGGTCTTCTTAGCCTTTCATCATGAACAACTTAAGAATCACAAATGCTTGTGAAGTGAATCAGTGCACAGAACTGGTAATGGTCTGAACCTCCTGCTTTCTAGGATCTTGACCCTTCAAGTCCTCCAAGCCCAGCTTCAGACTTCTTCCCTGTGGAATAATATAATACAATGTATAAATTAGTCTCTGATCCTGGTTTCTGATAATATTTGGTTTTTGATCCGGGTTCCTGGCTCCTAAAATCCTTGTAATTTTCTGAATGATCAAGTGACTGATGCAGAATTCATAAATCCCTTAGACTTTCCTGGGTGATGGGAGTGTCTTTTTTTCTAATGAGGCAACTGTTGGATGGGCCTGGTCAATACTAGAAAGGTCAAGTCACAATTAGAAGGATTAGAAGCTTGCAAATTTCAGCCCTACCCCCATCCTCTGGAGAGGAGTGTGGGGCTGGAAAATGGGTTAACAATTGATTATGCCTACCTGGTGAAGCCTCCATAAAAATCCCCAAAATATGAGGATCAGAGAGCTTCCAGGTTCATGAACACATCCACGTGCTGAGAGGGTGATACACCCCAGCTCCACCAGGACAGAAACTCCTGCATCTGAACTCTTCCAGACCTTACCCTAAGTATTCATCTGCCTGTTCATGTGTCCTTTATAATATCCTTTGTAATAAATCAGCAGGAGTAAATAAACTGTTTTCCTGGGTTCTGTGAGCCAGTCTAACAAATTTAAAAACTTGAGAAGGGGATCGTGGAAACCTCCAATCTGTACCCAGTCAGATAGAAGTTGTGGGTAACTTGGAAGCTATTACTTGCAATTAAGAGTTGAAGTGTGGCAGGGGTGGGTGGTCCTGAGGGACTGGGCCTTTAACCTGTCAGGTCTGTAACAAACTCTGGTTAGTGTCAAAATTGAGTCAAATTTTAGGACACCAAGCTGGTATTGGAGAATTTGTCAGTGCAAGAAAAAACCCACACATCTGACTTCAGAAGTAGAGAAGTGAAGTGTGAGAGTTAAATGTGTTTTTCTCTATGTTGCTTCATTTTACTTTAGAACTGGCAAATTACCCAACAGGGTGCTTGCATGTGTAATGTTTGGGTTTGTATCTATGAACTATCCTTTCTTCCAGGATCATGAATCCTCAAATTCTGACTGACACAGAAGTTCTCAGATGCCTTCAAAGATACTTTCCCTGTTTTATACAGCTATAGTTGTTCTCAATGGATAAATGGTTTTGTTATAAGCTATACTGCAAAAATCAAAAGTGGGAGTCTAGAGTGTTTATAAATTAAACACTGTAGTTCAGAACCCATCTTACCGGGAGAACTGGGATAGCAATATTTCTCATAAAATGCCTAAAAACCCTAATAATATACATGATAATAGGAAGATATCTGACAGGAAAGGCATAGGAAGAAATGTGTAATTAATTTCTCCTCCCAAAGGCTTTACTTTATTTTTTAATGTCAGATCATATGAACAAGAATTTTAACACAGGGCAAAGGAAATTTCATTTTAATTTTCCATACACTATAACCCTGTTAGACTTTTGAAAAAGTGTCACACCATCATAAATTAGCATTTTAGCTTCTTTCCTCCTGTGAACATAATTAGACTTTAGTGAGCTAGGATACCTCAGAGTGGTATAAACTCATCTGAAAACAGCAAAGAAGTAACTCAACTGTGGCATTCTCTTTGTTTTACCTAGAATTGCTGGGTAGGACTCACCCTTTCGTAACTCAATTGTCTTTACTCTAGATCAGTTTCATGCTTACTTCTCCAAACAACTTCTCATGATTACATTCAGACTTATGCCAATCCTAATTATTCTATTGGAACATATGGTATCACTTCCATAAGTGCAGCCTTCTTATTGACAGATTGAGCATTATTTTCTGTCCCTTAGAGATCTTTTTGAAGTTTAGGGTACCCATCATGAGTACTCATTGGTTAACTTAAAGACATAATTTTCAGAAATTTGTAGGGAAATTTTCTTATCACCACCAAAGGACCTTTATATTTTTGGGGCAAGCCACCTCAAATCCATGCTAAATAATTAAAACACTTGGCCTTACAAAGTGCAGGTATAACATAAATATTTTTTAACTGGCAAAACTTTGTCTCAAGGTATCCATTCCTTTCCTAAAACTATAAATCAAATGGTATTATGATGTACTTTGAAAAGCAGTTAACACTGTTTTGTTTTAGTGGGTTCCATTTTGTAAATTGCTCATTGACCAAAAAAAAAAAAAAGTGTTAAGCGGGTACTTGGAATTTAGTTCTCTCTCTTTTTTTTAATGGATACATTTTTGCTATTGGAATGTTCAAGGAGATTTGAACTGTGTTGAATTTTAGAGGTGCAAAACACATATCACATTGAATGCCATCAACTAAGGGCTAATGGGAAATAATTCCACAAATGTCTGTTTCTCTTTTTTGTATACAGACTTTAAATTCTAGTTAAAATCATTTATATTTCAAAACTGTATAATATGCCTTCACCTCATTTATATTCTTACATAGTTGTGCAGTTTCAAACAGCATAATATAACACTTATACAGTCATAAGTATGTGATGTTTACCTACATAGATTTCCATTTTGGTGTAAGTATTGATGAAATATAACTTCTTATTCATAAAGTTAGTTTTCCTAATCTAATAATAGGTAACTAGTAGAAGAATTGTAGGATACCCTAATGAGATAAGCAGAATTCTTTCTTAAGCATCATCTTCCTTTAAAAGTAGAGTAATTATGGTGTGGTTACCTTTCTGCAAAGTCAGTGATTTTTGGGTCAAAATACCTGAATATGCAGCATTTGCTTTTTAAAATTCTTTTTCATAATATTTTTATGTTTCCATTGGTAAATATTATATAATAGGATATAATAGGATATATTATAAATAGTACAGAATTTAACACCATTTACCCATAAATTAATGGTATATGGTAGACATTTCTTTCCATCCTTTTTAATAACATAACTTTGTGGAATTCTCCATAAAATAAATTGCAGTTTTTAAAATATGATTTAGCATAAGATTTCAGTACTTGCCTCTCAATTAGCTTACAGAAAATATTTTGCTCTAAGCATGTTTGTATTCATTATTGACCATTCTGTCTCACTGCTCATTTTATCGACTTTGGGCTCCAATCGCAAAGGTTTTTTTTGTTTGTTTGTTTTTCTAATTTTTTAACATCTTTATTGAAGTATAATTGCTTTACAATGGTGTGTTAGTTTCTGCTTTATAACAAGGTGAATCGGTTATACATATACATATGTCCCCATATTTCTTCTCTCTTGCGTCTCCCTCCCTCCCACCCTCCCTGTCCCACCCCTGTAGGTTGTCACAAAAGCACCGAGCTGATCTCCCTGTGCTATGCGGCTGCTTCCAGCTAGCTATCTATTTTATGTTTGGTAGTGTATATATGTCCATGCCACTCTCTCACTTTGTCGCAGCTTACCCTTCCCCCTCCCCGTATCCTCAAGTCCATTCTCTAGTAAGTCTGCATCTTTATTCCCATCTTGCCCCTAGGTGCTTCATGACCTTTTTTTTTTTTTTTTTTTTTTTTAGATTCCATATATATGTGTTAGCATACGGTATTTGTTTTTCTTTTTCTGACTTACTTCACTCTGTATGACAGACTCTAGGTCCATCCACCTCACTACAAATAACTCAATTTCATTTCTTACTTGCTATTTTACAGTTTTATTTTTTTTTTGAGATCAACATTTTTCTTAGGTAGATTGTAAATAAAACATAATAGAGGCCAAATGTATCTCTGATTGCTTTCATCACTTTCCCTACCCCCAAATCCTCTTATCCTTAACCAGAGCTAAAAAGAAGGATCTAAGATCTACCTTGAAAAAAGGGAAGTGTGTTATAAATTACTGTTCACTGATTTTCACTGAAATATATTCTCTCGTTTAGAATTAATTTTATATTGTAGCTACCCATATTTAATAAACATTCAGAAAAATATTTTTCTTTAAGAATGTGTATGTCAGGAAAATGAGTCTCTTCCTTTTGTATAAACTTTATACTGTGAAGCACAATATAAGAAACAACTATACTCCAATAAAAATTAATTTAAGGGGCTTCCCTGGTGGCGCAGTGGTTGAGAGTCCGCCTGCCGATGCAGGGGACACGGGTTCGTGCCCCGGTCCAGGAAGATCCCACATGCCGTGGAGCGGCTGGGCCCGTGGGCCATGGCCACTGAGCCTGCGCATCTGGAGCCTGTGCTCTGCAACGGGAGAGGCCACAACAGTGAGAGGCCCGCGTACTGCAAAAAAAAAAAAAAAAAAAAAAAGGGCCTCCCTGGTGGCGCAGTGGTTGAGAGTCTGCCTGCCGATGCAGGGGATACGGGTTCGTGCCCCGGTCTGGGAGGATCCCATATGCCGCAGAGCGGCTGGGCCCGTGAGCCATGGCCGCTGAGCCTGTGCATCCGGAGCCTGTGCTCCGCAACGGGAGAGGCCACAACAGTGAGAGGCCTGCGTACCGCAAAAAAAAAAAAAAAAAAAAAAAAAAAAAAATTAATTTAAAAAAAAGAACCAAAAAAGTTAACATCACCAACAACCACAGGTACCCCTCCTGCCCCTCCCAGTTATTGTCTTCTCCCTCTTTCCCACACATATACTATGCTGTTATGCTATAACGTTGCATTGAAAACTAGAAAGAAAAAAAAATACTAAATAATATACGTTGGTTTTTGTTTTTAATTTTATGTACAAGAAATCATATGATAAGTGTTTTATATCTTTTCTTTCACTTAATACTACGAGATTCATAAATAATATTGCATGTAGCTATGGTTCATTCATTGTTATTGATGCCTATTGACTTTAATTTATCTTAATTTATTCTTGTCTCCATTGTTTCGGCTAACAGGAATATTAGCTGACATTAACATTTGGTACATGCCTTTTGACACAGATTTACCCAGTTCTGTTGGGTATTTACCTAAGTTTGAAACTGCTGAATTACATGTTATGCATATTCTTAACATTAGTGTACATTGACAAGCAGCTTTTAAAAGTGATTTTATAAATTTACACTGGCAGATAGAGTGAATTACAGTTCCATCAGCCTTCAGCCTCCATCCTCACTAACATTTCATACATAGTACATTTCATTTAGAGTCTCAATGTAAGTTTAATTTGCTTTTCTCTGATTTTGTATTGCCTCTGTTAATTGACCACTTTTTTTGTATTATATTTGAGAAGTGACTATTTACGCATTTTGTTCAATTTCTAAAGTGGTGTCTGCCTTGTTCTTATTTATTGGTAATAGATATTTATATAGTCTGGATATGAATCACTTGTTGAATATGTTTTATAAATACATATATTCACATAAATAAATCGAAAATCCAAATTCTGTTGGATTTTCAACTTAGTGATGTCTTTCAATAAACTGAAGTTCTTGATTTCTTTAGTCCTTTCCTATATTTTTGATGCTTTGTGTATGGTTTTACAAATTTTTAATTTACTTAGTACATGAAGAAAACATCCTCTGTTATCTTTCTAGCAAGTTAACTGCTCTTCCCTGTTTTTTAGGGAAGAAATCTGCGTAACTCCTTCAGATAGATCTTCTAGTTTAGTGCTTCATTCTTATGTAAATAATCTGCTGCTTAAAATTTATAAATTTAATGAGCATATTTTTATGTTACAGTCTGTTTTTTTCTCATATACTTAACATATTTGAACAGTATCTTTGTCTTTTCTCATTTGCTTTATGCCTTTAAAAATGTTTTTACCATTTAAAAAATTCTGAAGAATTATAAGGTCTGTGCTACATAGTGATCTAAGTGTCTTTTTTTTTCTTCTTCTTCTTCTATTGAATCTCACCCATAGTAATATATTACAGTTTTACAGTTGTACTGTGTACTCATATTCAGATGCATTCTGTGGAAATCCTGGCTGGCCTGTGCTGATCGTGTATTCCTCATCTTTGACTTTTATAAAGCTCTTTAGAATAACCTAAGTGCTCAGTTATATGTTAGTTAAATTAATCTGTTATATTAGGAATTTTGAAAACCAAGTCAGTAATATAAATTCAAGCCCCACATGTAAGTTAGAGTAGGAGAACCTTTTTCTCACATTCAATCAGGTCAAAGACAATCATACTTTGTTTTAAAATTGTTTTCCCATGAGTGATATTGCTTTAGTGCACTGTTTCATTTTGGCTCTGGGCCGTCTATTTGTTTAAGCATATGCAGTGTTTAGTATCATGTATATCAGGTTGCAACATGTTTTCTATATTTTATGTTCCTATAACTGTAAAAGCCATTGATACTAGGTTCCTGAGTTGAACAACCACTCTCAAATATTTGTGGATTTAATGTTGCTTACCACTACAGTTTCCTGCTATCTTCTCGTTTATTTGTCCTGGAAATTTCTTAACCATTTGTTATTAGTTAATTTATAAATATAAAGGGTGTTCGCTGTATTACTCAGTGCTTTGCAATGGCAAATTCCCACCACCCCCCTCCCAGCATATATAGTGCATACCATAACAGGGATTGATAATATTTTATATTATATGGGTAAATATATATCTATATAACTCATTGTATAAGGCCATGTTACTCTGATACCAAAGCTAAACAAACACATTATGATAAAAGAAAAGTAGGGACAAATATAGCTAATGAATCTAGATACATAAATTCTCAATAAGTTACAAACCCAGAAACATCTAAAAATGATTATACAACCTGACCAAATGAGATTTATCCCAGGAATGCAAGGTTGATTTAATATTGGAAAAATCAATTCATGTAAAAAAACAAACTATAAAATAAAGGACAAAAATCACATGATCATCTCAATAGAAAAAAAGGATTCAGGAAAATTCAATACACTTTTAAACACACATACACATATACATACATAATCCTCAACAAACTAGGAATAAAAGGGAACTCCTTGAACGTAATAAGTCTTCTATGAAAAACCCACAACTAACAAAATATTTAATGGTGGGAGATTAAACATTTTCCTACTAAAGTAAAGACAAGATGTCACCTCTTTCAAATGTTATTCAATGTTGTTGTGGAGATTCTACTTACAACATTTAGGTAAGAAAAAGAGATAAAAGCAAGCTAGACTGTAAGTGAGAGTGATCTCGGGTGGCCTTGGCTGGCAGCAGTTTGAAGCAGGATTTCAGTTCCTAGCCAGAGATTGAAGTCAGGCCGCGACAGTGAGAGCACTGAATCCTAGCCACTAACCCAGTGGCCAGTGACAAGGCCCTGGCCCCTAAGGCTTTGCAGAAAATGAATTTCCACAAAGAAATGGAAAGTAGTGAAACAAGTAAAGGAGGAAAAGAGGTATGTGTGGATAGACACATGGGCAGTCTCAGAGAGAGAGTCGCACCCAGTGGTAGTTTGAATCACTTATATGGGGCATTTCTTCTGGGTTTCCTGTGGCCAGTCATCTTGCTTTGCCTGGTTCTGAGTCTGTACTTTGTTTATCTCAGGGTCCTCTCATATGTGCACACGCATTTCTTAGCCAAGATGGATTCTAGCAAAGTAGCCTATGGGTAGGTTGATATCACAAAGGTATAAACTATTTCTATATGCAGATTGCATAATCTTGCATAATGAAATCCTGAGGAATCCATTAAAATATATTAGAACTAATTAATGAGTTTATAAACATGGTAGGATATAAGATCAATATAAAAATCATTTGATTTTCTGTATACTTACAATTAATAATCTGAAAAAAATTGGCAACTCCATTTAAAATAGCATTAAAAATATAATATTTAGTAGTAAATTTAACATAAGAAACCTATATTCTGAAAATGAGAAAACACTGTTAAAATTTAATCAAATATTCTTTCAATCTTTCAAATTTTATAACGTAGTATTTTATTCCTTAAAATGGATACAGGATGGATGTGAAAGTTCTGAAACATAGAAATAAGTAGTAAACTCCCACCACTTGGCTCAAATCCTAGAACCTTACCAATGCCTATGACTGTATAAGTGCATTCTCCATTTATCCCTCTGTTAAACAGAGGTAACACATACCTTGAATCTTGTTTCTGCCAATGCTTTAGTTTAAAAAAATACATTTACAGTTGTGCCACATTACCCTTTTACAACCTAGCATCAAATTCACCTTCTCTTATATTTCACCCATCTTATCAGCAAGAAACCTAAATCTACATTTCTTGACACAACTGCCAACAGCATTTTTGGTTAGATTATAGTGTTGAGAAGCATGTAATATTTGGAAGGCAGAAGGAAACTCTATCAGTCTCCAAAGAGAAGAGGATTTTGATTTGCATGTGTGGAATTTAATATAAATCATCTATTTGATGTGGCTACCAGTGAGTGAGATTATTAAATCATTTCCTGAGATTTCTGCAACCTCCTAATATTATGTCATCAGTTAAATTTTTCCTGATCTTTACTTTCCCACCATTCAAGGAATTCTGTAAGCCTTTAATTCCATGTAATAATCTCTGCCCCCTATACACAGGGATGTTTCTATGTCCCTGTCTGAACCACAATGATAAAAACATATATGTATAAATCCAAAACAAAATGTAGTTTTTTCTTTTATATTTTTGAGAATCAGAAAATAAGTCTAAATTGTCCTATATGACTTGCTTTTTTACTCAGCATTAAATGTCTGATTCATTTATGATGTTTTATATAGATGTGGATCATTAACATTTAATGTTGTAAAATATCCTATTGTATGATTATAGCACTGTTTATTATCCATTTTTTTTATTTTGATAAACATTTGAGTTACTTTTATTTTTCCTTTTTTGTTGTTTTTGGATTTTTTTTTGCTACTTTGAGTAAGATGGCCAGGTGCATTCAAAAGAGTCTCCTGATTCATGTCTATAAGAGTTTCTGTAGGGTACATACATAGAAATGGAATTACTAAATTATGGAGTATCTGCATTTTCAGTTTTAAGCAGTGTTGTTATATTGTTTTTAGAATTGATTCCAATGCACGTATATTAAAAGTACCCAATTCTCATATATTTGCCTGTTTGTGGCATTATTGCCAATTTAATGGATTTAAATTGGTATCTATTGTAGTCTTAGCTTGCACTTCCTAATTATTAGTGAGTTGAATATTTTGCCTATTGTTATTTCTCTTTTTTTTTTTTTTTTTTTTTTTTGCGGTACGTGGGCCTCTCACTGTTGTGGCCTCTCCCGTTGCGGAGCACAGGCTCCGGATGCACAGACTCAGCGGGCATGGCTCACGGGCCTAGCCGCTCTGCGGCATGTGGGATCTTCCCAGACCGGGGCACGAACCCATGTCCCCTGCATCGGCAGGCGGACTCTCAAACACTGTGCCACCAGGGAAGCCCTATTTCTCATTTTTTATGAGATACCTGTTAATAGGGCTTTGTCAAATTTGCCAATAAATTATTTTTCTATTGCATATTAATTTGTTGGAGGTCCCTATATTCTCAGGATATGATGCCACTGAAAATACATTTATTTCAAATAATTTCTCCCATTTTGTGGTTTGTCTTTTCATTTTCTTTTTGGTGCCCTTTGAATAAAAGACTTTTTTTTACAATTAGCTTTTTATGTCTCATTTCAGAACACCTTCTCTAACTCCATGGATAAAAAGATGTCCTCTATTCTTATAAAAGTTTTAGATTTTGATTTTCATTTGTTAGATGTATTACAGAACTTCTGAGCTCTCCTCCATGTCTTTTTATTTTTTTTAAAAAAATTTATTTATTTATTTATTTATTTTTGGCTGCGTTGGGTCTTTGTTGCTGCATGCGGGCTTTCTCTAGTTTTGGCGGGCTGTGGCTACTCTTCGTTGGGATGCACGGGCTTCTCATTGCAGTGGCTTCTCTTGTTGAGGAGCACGGGCTCTAGGTACTTGGGCTTCAGTAGTTGTGGCACGTGGGCTAAGTAGTTGTGGCACGTGGGCTAAGTAGTTATGGCTCACGGGCTCTAGAGCACAGGCTCAGTAGTTGTGACACACGGGCTTAGTTGCTCCACGGCATGTGGGATCTTCCCAGACCAGGGCTCAAACCCGTGTCCCCTATATTGGCAGGCGGATTCTTAACCACTGCACCGCCAGGGAAGCCCTCCTCCATGTCTTTTGACCTCTCCTTACTATATTCAATCTCTTTATCCTTCTGTGATACATTACAGATAGTGTTTGATTTTCTCATTACCTAGTATAGTCTTATTTTAAACCCATCAATTAAAGTTTTATTTTCCATGATTATATTATCCATTTCTAAATGATTTATATTTGTGTTCAAATCATTCATATTATTTTAATGATATATTGTTACTCCATTATTTATATTTCTTCTTTTATTTCTTTAAACATATTAAATGTAGTTATTTCATATTATAAATGAAATTTAAAATATCTAAAATCCTTGATGATGTAAATATTTTCTGTGTTTAGTACAGAATAACTGAGTCATGAGAATCTGTGCTTGGGAGTTATGAGACTTTGCTATGTTGTTGCTATACTTGGTGTGTTGCTTCCTGTCTCATATCATCGCCAAAGCAAAGAAAACTTGGAGCTGGGTGAAACTGAATGTAAACAGTGAGGTTGTTGTTAATCAAAATCATTACCAACGCTGTCAGTAGAGCAGACTGGGCATCTGGCATGATTAGCTAATTTTATTTTTTTTCATTTTATTTTAATTTATTAAAAAATTTACTTTATTGAAGTATAGTTGATTTACAATTTTGTGTTAATTTCTGCTGTACAGCAACGTGACTCAGATACACACACACACACACACACACACACGCACATCTTTTTCATTTTCTTTTCCATTATGGTTTATCACGGAATATTAAATATAGTTCCCTGTGCTCTCCAGTGGAACCTTGTTGTAATCCATTCTATAATAGTTTGCATCTGCTAATCCCAAACTCCCAATCCATCCCTCCCCAACCTCCCCCCAGGACAACCACAAGTCTGTTCTCTATGTCTGTAAGTCAGTTTCTATTTTGTAGATAACCTCATCTGTGTCATATTTTAGATTCTACATGTAAGTGATGTCATACATTATTTGTCTTCCTCTTTCTGACTTACTTCACTTAGTATGATAAACTCTAGGTCCACCCATGTTGCTGCAAATGGCATTATTT
This sequence comes from Mesoplodon mirus, assembly GCF_964341445.2. Taxonomy (NCBI): domain Eukaryota; kingdom Metazoa; phylum Chordata; class Mammalia; order Artiodactyla; family Ziphiidae; genus Mesoplodon; species Mesoplodon mirus. The sequence continues at coordinate 103,685,554 of NC_138982.1, read as the reverse complement.
CATCCTTTTTTATGACTGAGTAGTATACAATATATATACACATATACATACATACACAAGACATCTTCTTTATCCATTCATTTGTTGATGGACATTTAGGTTGCTTCCATGGCTTGGCTATTGTAAGTAGTGCTGCTATGAACGTAAGCGTGCATATATCTTTTTGAATTATAGTTTTGTCATGATATGTGCCCAGGAGTGGGATTGCTGGATCATATGGCAACTCTGTTTTTAGTTTTTTGAGGAACCTCCATACTGTTTTCCACAGTGGCCACAGCAATTTACATTCCCACCAACAGTGTAGGAGGAACCCCTTTTCTCCACACCCTCTCCAGCATTTATTGAGTTTTAAATGATGGCCATCCTGACTGGTGTGAGATGGTACCTCATTGTGGTTTTGATTTACATTTCTTTAATAATTAGCTACATTGAGCATCTTTTCAGGTGCCTGTTGACCATCTGTACGTCTTCTTTGGAGAAATGTCTATTTAGGTCTTCTGCCCATTTTTTTCATTGGGTTGTTTGTTTTTTTGTTATTGAGTTGTATGAGCTGTTGGTATATTTTGGAAATTAAGCCCTTGTCAGCCATATCATTTGCAAATATTTTCTAAAACAAAATTTAATGAAATGAGGGTAAACCTTTCTACTGACATTTTGTCCTCATATTTTCTGACCTATTGTGTTTCATTTCCTCTATTCTATTTTAGCCTTTTAAGTAATTTTTATGACCATTAAATTGATTTAGTAATACAAAAATTGGCCACAACATCAATCTTGAAAAGCATTTCCCAAGAGAGATTATTGAATCTGTAAAAACTCATAACAGCAGTGTTTTAATAGCAAAATCGTATGGCCTGAGGGTGGTAAATGTCCAATAATAGGTTAATGAATAAAGAAATTGTGTTTTTGTTCGTAAAATCAAGTACTATATAAAAAATTAATGAACTGCAACTGCATATGTCCACATGGATGAATTCCAAGGAAATAAAAATTGAATGGAAAAAAATTAAAAAGTTGCCAGTTATAAAAAATTTGAATATATTCAACACTTGAAAATATGTATTTTAACAATAAATAAATAGGATGTGAAACTAAAGAAAACCAGTTAAATGACAAACAAACATGAAGTTTATAGTTTTGTGGGTGGCAGGAAGGACAGAATAAGTGTGGTGAGGGAAAGAGCTTCAAGGCTAAAAGTTCCTTTGCTAAAGGCACAAAGGATATTAAAAGACTGCAAAATTCTGTTGTTAAGCTGAGTGGTGAGAACATGAGAGCTTAATTCTTATTAAACTAATTAACTTAATTATAATTAATTTTAATATTTCATTAATTTCCACTTATAATTAATATAAGTGGGAAAATGCCATAAATAAGGTGGGATGTGTATAAGCAAAGATACTCCACATTATATGTCATCAGGGAAATGTAAATTAAAACAACAATGGTATATCACTACACATCTATTTTAATAATCCAGTACACTGACAGCAGCAAATGCTGGCAAGGATGCAGAGCAAAAGGAACTCTCATTCATTGCTGGTGGAAATGCCAAATGGTGCAGTTATTTGGAAATGCCAGTTTGGTGGTTTCTTACAAAACTAAACAGACTCTTATCATATGATCCAGCAATCGTGCTTTTTGGCTTTTACCAAAGGAGTTGAAAAGTATGTCCAACAGAAACTTGCATATGAATGTTTATAGCAGTTTTATTTATAATAAAACCTGTCCTTCAGCAGGTGAATGGATAAACTGTGGTACTGCAGACAATGGAATATAACTCAGTGCTGAAAAGAAATGGGCTACTGAGGCATTAAAAGACAAGGGGGAACCTTAAATGCATATTACTAAGTAAAGAAGCCAATCTGAAAAGGCTACATACTATATGATTCCAACTATATAACATTCTGGAAAAGGGAAAACTGTGGAGACAGTAAAAAGACCAGTGATTAACAGGGGTTTGTGGGGAGGAAGGAGTGAAAAGGGAGAGCATGGAGGATTTTTAGAGCAGTGAAACTATTCTGTATGATACTAAATGGTGTATACATGTCAATATATTATTCAAAACCATAGAATGTACATCACCAAGAATGAGTTAAAGAGTTTGTTAAAAAAATAACATATGTTTTATTAGGTACATAGAATAGGCAAATTCATAGAGAAAGAAAGTCGATGGAGATTATCAGAGTCTTGGGAGAAAGAGCAAAGGGAATTATTGTTTAATGGGTACAGAGTTTTTGTTGAGGATAAAGAAAATATTTCGAGCATAGTTAGTGCTGGTTGTTACCCCCATATAGTAAGTGTATTTAATGCCACTAAATTGTATATTTATGAATGTTTAAAATAATAAATAGTATATTATATATATTTTGGTAACAAAAACATACAAAGCCAAAACCCCACTATGAATCAATGATACAGGCTTGCATTTCTAAAAATTATTATTTCAAAAGATTTGACAGTGAAGGTAATATCCAAGTAATCCATATTGATATTTTTTACAAGAAATTCACTATTCAGGAAAATCATAGTAAAATCTTTCAGGGAAGACATATTTTAGAGTCAGCTGTTATGTTTATTAAAAATCAAATATGGAACTAAGTCCCAAATACAATGAATTGAAGTGTGAATTTACACTTTTTTGTGAATAGGGTAATGGGGGTCATTCTCTGATCTGTTCACAACAGGTTTGCAAAACTGGCTGTAATTTTTTTTTTCTTTTCCTAAAACCCATCTTTGTACCAGGTAAGCTCCAGTTTTAAAATATTGGGTAGATAAGCTAAATTCCCCTATCACATTATATCATAATTTCTATATTTTAGATTAAAGAAATTGTTACTATCTTTTGATCCCTTGCCAACTTAATTCTTAAATTGATTAGAAATTATAGAAGGAATCCTGAAATTCCAAAAACATGCAAATTTTGAGAGTTATAAGATAACACATTTAAATAACTAACACAACATGGTTTATTACTATTATTACATTTAATCTATAGAAATTTATACTAATAAAACGTTGTGTCCATGTTTTTGTCCCTTGACTTCTCTTTTATTGTGTATGTACATGTAGACTGTTCTCTTCTCAGGACCACAAGGAACACTCAAAGATAGTCAATCATTTTATAAATTACCCAAAGGCAAGCCCAGAAGTTCATAAAACTTGGTCTATAATATTGAGATAATCTGCTTAAGATTTAGGATACACAGTATACATGAAATCGTTTTGGGCAACTTTAGGCAAATTTTAGCAGGGTAGGAAATTATCCATCAAAAAAGCTGAAAATTGCATATAATGGGAGATCTATTTGACAGCTATTTAGGAAGATACAAAGATATATTAAAATGAACTATGAAAACTATGTAATGTCTTCCAATATGAGTATATTCTAAGTAAGAGAGCAGCAAAAATTTATTAATTTAACTATGGTGAGATATTCTTCCAATAATACTGAGTATTAACAAGGTCACTTGTAATCAAATCCCAATTAGCGGCCCCAAATAATTCTTTTTGTTTGGTAAAATCTGAGAATGTTTCCAAAATCCATCTGGAATAAAACCCAATATTATGAATAAGCACATTATTTTGAGGAAAAAATAGAAAAAAATTAACAGATTATTAAAGTTGGGAGAATATGCATCTCTCAGGTATTAAAATATATCATGAAATTGAAAGAGTGGAGTGTATGGTTTTAAAGAATGTGAAGCCAACTTAAGAGGAAAAAATGGGAAAATTAGAAATAAAATATATAGCCAGATTTTCTTTTGTATCTAACCAAATGCAGTTGTATCTGGTAGTTAACGCATAGATAAGAACCTCTCGGTTATTCTAAAGGCATATTGAGTTTTCTTAAAAAACTCTTGGCCCTAACAGGAAAAGGCAACTGCTAAATGTTCTGCCAATCTTCTATATATATTGATTTGCTTAATGGAACAATTTAGTATTTTCTGCCAACAACTACAAATTTGGCTTTGGCATAGTTAAAGGTTTTCTTATATTTCTTAATGTAAATGAAAAGTTTAGCTAATTCTGAAGCAACTTTCAGGTCATAAGCACATAAAGAAATTCCTAATATGTTATAGAAGTAGAACATAATTCAAATAATTTTCAAGGCTACGGCAAGTCATTTAAATAGGTAAACAAGAAAGAATAACCATTTAGACCCAGCATTGTTTAATGTCACTTGAGATTGAAATTTTACCCCACATCTGAAAAATCACTTAATTTCTTTCATGCTCCCAGCAACTGTTGTTATTTTTCTGCTTTTGTGCATATGAAAATCTTCCTGATTAATTCTCTTTATTTTAAGCTATTTATCACATTAAAAGTGACACACATTAGAACGTTTTTGGCATTTTTAATGTTATCTTAAATTTTCACAATTTAAAATTTTGTAAATAATTAAAAATTTTTGACTTTCAAGTTATTGGGTTTTTGAAATATAAAATACACTATTTTCTTTAAATATCAGGTTTCTCTTTCTGATCTTGTCATTCATGTGGCATTTTCCTTCTCAGAGGAAAAAAATAGTTAATTGTTTTAAATAATAGTAATAAGCATCTCAATTATCTTCATTTTCCGTATCTCTCTATATCTATCTATCTATAAGAACTAAAATCATTTCAAGAAGTCAAATCTCAGCGCATGTCAAGAGCAATAACAAAAGTTAATTTACACCATACAGACCAAGGATCTGAAATGAGATTCAATTGTTGCTTTGAAATTTATGAAAACATATATGATGGTAATTGCTTATAATTAAATCTATAAAAGAAAAATAGTTTTAATGAGAAATAATATAAAAATAAAGCTTTGTCTTTACTGAAATTTGTAAAGTAGTGCAGTGGATTATAAAGCATAGCTATGGATGCTTCCCATATGGAAAATAAAATTTATACAATGTTGATTATTTATAAAATTAAGAACTGTGCAAGTACTTAAAAAATTAGACTGAAGACAATTTTTATTGTTACTTTCCTGCTCTCATTAAAGTATCTAATTAGAGATGAATTCATTCAATCTGCTATAAGTTGATATAAATTACTGATTTATTACTAGTTTACATTAGACTTAGATTTAAAATACAGACAGAAATGAATGTAAACTAAACTGCTTTATGAACTTGTAAGTAAATCTGTCACTTTTATGATTATAGCAGTGATCTCTTGGGATGTATCAGTGAACAAACCACACAGGTATTGATCTAGTGGTAGACTGGAGTTTATAAGAACAGATTGTTAAATATTTAGGATGTTTGCTAGTCAATTGTTAACTGCAGGTGTCCATGGTGGGAATATTTACACCATGAAAATCATGCAAACAATAAAAATCAGGGCTTTATTTTTTTTTAAGAGCCAAGTTACCAGCACATCATTGCAAATATCACTGTTCCAGCACAGAGACTTAGGCAATAAACAACATGCATGATAAGTAAGTGTATCATGTAGGATGTTAAATGGTAATAAAAGGTTTGTCAACTACATAAGAGAATGGGGGTGGGCTTATGAGTGCAGTAGGTGAGCAGTTTGCAGCATTAAATAGGTTAGTGAGCGTAAGCCTCATCAAACAAAAACATGAAGTTTCTTAGGAAGTTAGCCATAGAAAAATCCAGAAAAAGTGTCTGGCATTGGGAACAGGTAAGAAAAAACTCTTGGTTTGAGAGATTGCCTGACATACATGGGGAGCAGCAAGTAAGCTGCTATAACTGAAGCAGAGTGAGCAGGGCAGAGTAGGAGAAAGAGTGACCTGAGAGGTAATAGGATCAGCTCAATCATCTTCTGTAGCCTAGCAAAAGGCTTTGCGCTTTGTTCTCTGAATGGGATGGAGAGAACCTGCAGGGTTTCAGAGTGATGGGATCTAAGTTTTTAAAGATAACTCTGCCTTCTATGTTGAATGTGAAGTCAGCATGCAGGAGACATGTGGATAAAACTAGAAGAGAAGCCTGTTAGGTTACATGGCGTTAATCCACCTGAGGAAGGACAGCAGCTTACAGCAGAGTAGGAGCAAGTAGACATGATGATACATCCTGGATTCTAGATACATCTTAGAGCTAGAGCCAAAAAAGGGTTTAGTGGTGGCAATTGCACAGGCCTTCATCGCTATTAACTAGTCACTTTAAGGAGGATATTTTGAAAAGCTAAACTTCCATCATGACTAGTGGGTTGCCTTTGGTGCAAAAAAATTAAAATGTATAGTTTATTATTATCCTTGTGAGCTAGGCTTGTCACGTTGACAAATTTAATTTTGGAATTTTACAATCCTTTTGAAGTTAGGTTAACTTTCTTTTCAATATTTTTGAAGTGTTAACAATATCAGTTTGACTTTTAGCTCATTTAAAGTCTTTGTATTTCTGTTACCACATGCCATGAGAGGGTCTTGTTCACCAAGAATGTCACTAGCACCATAATTAACTTAACTATCCCAGACCTGAGACCATTAAGATACATTTTGCTTCACATGGGAAATCTATGTATTATTCATCTTAAAAGTTAACATATGTTTTTTTGCTAATGAACTGAAGTGGTATGAGATTTCTAATTTACTTAAAACGAAGACTATTTTCTTTCAAGTCCCTGGCTCTAATAGAAATCTACTTCAGGGCACATTTCAAGGTACATTAGACACCATCAACTTTATTCACACAATGCTTTTATTATTGGAACATTAAATGATCCCCTCTTCAATCTGAGCACAGCATCTAGTCTCTGTAGAAATTAGCAGAAATCTTTCCTATAGATGTAACAGATGAACTGTATCTATATTAAATAATCATTATTTCATACATAAAATATTAGTGCAACCTGCAGAGGACCTTTGTGTTCAGGTAGTAACTTGCTCCACGTACTAGAGAACTTCTGGACTCTATAAAAATAACTGATAATGTGATTTGAAAGAATCACCTTAGGGCATCTTTATCTGTCAACATTCTTATGTAATGATCTAAAGTATTTGGCCATAATTCTTTTGATGATACCTTGATGGCATATTATAATTATATATCACATGAGAGCTACTACTATGATATGATTTTAACTCAATTTTGTGTCATAAAACTAATCTAAGAAAATTCAAATATTTCTTTCCTAAGAGTTGTATTTGAAAAGAGGTATAATTAGTACAGTACTTTAATTTTAGAAATCATCACATAGGTTATGTGCATGAGATTACTATAACTGGAAGGGATTTTAGATGTCACATCAAAACTCTTACATAAGGGATGTGGTAACTAACACCAAATGAGGTGCTATAACTTCCCTAAGGTCATGCACACAGCAGTATTATTGGAAATAAATCCATCTTTCCTGAGTCCATATTCTGTGCTACTTGACTCATTCCACAGTATACCTCTGGATTTCACTATCATTTCTAAATTTGTCTAAAGCATTACAAAGCAATTCTCTATTTTGTAGTTCAACATCAAAATATTATTCAATATTGATGCAAATAATTTCAATAAAATATTTCTAATAAGCAAACTCATACTTTTGAAAGATATTTTAATGATTCCAAGTAAAATACAAGATCAAGTATTATATGCCATGTGTTAATGAATATATTTTGAGTTATTCCTTTGTATATTTACATGATTTACAAATCATCAGTTCTGTTACATGTAATTAATTCTTTTGACAAGAAGTGTTTTTAAATCTAATGCAAATGACTTTCAGTCAAAGTGAAGATCTGGGGAAATTTGACCAATTAAATTCTTATGTAACATAATAAATCAAAACCAAAAAATACATTTTAAATAAACAAAACCTTGTCAGATACTGCATGAAGCGATGTTGAGTTGAACAATTAAATATGTATTTTGTGCACATCGTAATGTGTAAAAGGCTAGAGGATGTTGACTCAGGGCCATATGTGACAAGCCCACAGCTAACATCACATCTAACAGTGGAAAGCTGTAAGTTTCTCCTCTAAGACCAAGAATAAGACAAGAATGCCCACTCTTGCCACTTTTATCCAACATAGTATTGAAAGTCTTAGCTAGAGCCTTTAGGCCAAAAACAAAAACAACAATAAAAACAAAAAACAAGGGCTTCCCTGGTGGCACAGTGGTTAATAATCTGCCTGCCAGTGCAGGAGACACAGGTTCGAGCTCTGGTCCAGGAAAATCCCACATGCCGCGGAGCAACGAAGCCTGCACACCACAACTACTGAACCTGTGCTCTAGGGCCCGAGAGCCACAGGTGCTGAAGCCCGTGCTCCTAGAGCCTGTGCTCTGCAACAAGAGAAGCCACTGCAAAGAGAAGCCCGTGCACTGCAATGAAGAGTAGCCCCTGCTCACCACAACTAGAGAAAGCCCGCACAGCAAGAGGACCCAACGCAGCCAAAAATAAAATAAATTAATTTAAAAAAAACAAAAAACAAAAAATCCAAATCAGAAAAAAGTAAAACTGTCACTATTTGAAAATGACAGTCGTTCATATAGAAAACCTTAAAGACTCCACCAAAAAACTGTTAGAATTAATAAATGAATTCAGTAAAGTCACAGGATACAAAATCAATATACAAAAATCTGTTGTGTTTCTATACACTAATAACAAACTATTTAAAATAGAAATTAAGAAAATAATCCTATTCACAATTCCATTAAAAAGAATAAAATACCTAGGAATAAATTTGACCAAGACGATGAAAACACTGAAAACTATGACACTGATAAAAGAAACTGAAGAAGACACAAACGAGTGGAAAGATATTTCATGTTCATGGATTGGAAGAATTAATATCATTAAAATGTCCATACAACACCAACCAATCTCCAGAGTCAGTGCAATTACAATCAAAATTCCAATGGCAATTTTTACAGAAATAGAACAGGCAATCATAAAATCTGTATGGAACTGCAAATGACCCTGAATAGCCAAAGCAATGCTTAGAAAAAAAGAACAAACCTGGAGGCATCGCGCTCCCTGATTTCAAACTATGTGACAAAGCTGTAGTAACAAAATAGTATGGAATTGGCATAAAAACAGACACCATAGATCAATGAAATAGAATAGAGAGCCCAGGAATAATGGGGAAAGAACATTATCTTTAATAAATGGTGCTGGGAAAACTGGACAGCCACATGCAAAGAATAAAACTTACATTGTACTCAAAATTCAACTCAAAATAAGTCAAAGATTTGAATATAAGATCTGAAACAATAAAACTCCTAGAAGAAAACATAGGTGGCAAGCTTCTTGACATTCATCTTGGCAATGTTTTTTTTTGGATCTGACACCAAAAGCAAAGGCAACAAAAGCAAAGATAAACAAGTAGGACTATATAAAATTAAAAAGCTTCTTCACAGCATTGGAAACCATCAACAAAATGAAAAGACAATCTACCAAATGGTAGAAGATATTTGCAAATCATATATCTGATAAGGGGTTAATATCCAAAACATACAAAGAATGCATACAACTCAACAACAAAAAACCAAACAACCCACTTAAAAAATTGGCAGAGGAGGGCCTCCCTGGTGGCGCAGTGGTTGAGAGTCCGCCTGCCGATGCAGGGGATACGGGTTCGTGCCCCGGTCTGGGAGGATCCCATATGCCGCGGAGCGGCTGGGCCCGTGAGCCATGGCCGCTGAGCCTGTGCGTCCGGAGCCTGTGCTCCGCAACGGGAGAGGCCACAACAGTGAGAGGCCCGCGTACAGCAAAAAAAAAAAAAAAAAAAAAAAAAAAAAAAAAAAAAAAAATTGGCAGAGGATCTGAATAGAATTTTTTTTCCAAAGAAGGCATACAGATGGTTAACAGGAACATGAAAATATGTTCAATATCACTAATTATTAGTGAAATGCAAATAAAAACCACAATGAGATATTACCTCACATCTTTTAGTATGGTTATTATCAAACATGCAAGGGGAGTGGGATAAATTAGGTGTATGGGATTAACAGATAACAGTATATATAAAATAAACAACAAGGATTTACTGTATAGCACAGGAAACTACATTTAATATCTTTTAATAACCTATAATGGAAAAGAATCTGAAAAAAATATGTATGTATATATGTATATGTATAACTGAATCACTTTGCTGTATACCTGAAACTAACACAATATTGTAAATCAACTATAGTTCAATAAAAAATAAAATAAATAAAATTTTAAAATAGTGCATGGTTAATAATAAACATGACAATTTGGCACTAGTCAGTACACTTTGAAGAACAGCTTTGAGTGGACAGATTTGGATATATTTAGACTAAAAATACCAATAAAGAAAATAACTTTCAGCCACAAAATAGAGCAGGCATGAACCACTTAAAAAACGCAAGAAATAACAAGTGTTGGAGAGGATGTGGACACTGTTGATGGAAATGTAAATTGGTGCAGCCACTATAGAAACCATGAAGATTCCTCAAAACAAATAAGAATAGAACTACCATATGATCCAGCTATTCCTGTAGTTTGAAAACACATATGCACCCCTATGTTAATCCCAGAATTATTTACAAGATATGGAAACAGACTAAGTGCTCATGGATGAATTAACAGAGGAAGAAGATATATACAACAGGATACTGCTCAGCCATAAAAAATGATGAAATCTTGCCATGTGCCACAACATGGGTGAACCTTGGTGGTGTTATGCTAAGTAAATAAGTCAGACGGAAAAAGGCAAATACAGTATGATTTCCTTCATATGTGAAATTAAAAAAACTTTTTAAATAAATGAACAAACTAAAACCAAACAAAAACAAACACATAGATACGGAGAACAGAGTAATGGTTACCAAAGGGGAAGTGGGCATGAGGGAAGGGCAAAAATGGGGCCAAGAGCATGGTGACAGATGGAAACTAAGCTTTTGGCAGTGAGCACACCATAGTGTATACATTAGTTGAAATACAACATTGTACACATGAAACTTATAAAATGTTATAAACCAATTTTAAAAAGAGAATGTGGTGCATATATGAAATAAAATATTATTCATCCATAAAAATTAAGGAAATCTTGCCATTTGAGGCAACATGGATTGAACTTGAGGGCATTATGCTAAGTGAAATAAGTCAGAGGAAGAAAAATACTGTATAATATCACTTTTATGTGGAATCTTAAAAATTAAGCTCATGAACAGATTTGTGGTAGGAGTAGGGAGTGAAATGGAAGAATGGGAGAAGGGGGCTAAAAAGTACAAACTCCCAACTATAAAATAAATGTCATGGGGCTGTAATGTACAACATAGGAACTATAGTTAATAATATTGTATTGTATATTTGAAAGTTTCTAAGAGAGCAGATATTATAAGTTTTCATCACAAGAAAAATTGATAACTATATATGGCAATGGATGTTAACTAGACATTGTGGTGATCACAATGTATACAAAGATTGAATCATTATATTGTACATCTGAAAGTAATACAAAGTTATATGTCAATTATATCTAAATTTTGAAAATATTTTTGCTGAAGTACAAATTTAATAAAGCCTTTGGTCATGTTTTAATCCATAAGTTATCTATGAAAACAAAAAATACCCCATAACTTTTTAGAGCCATCAAGAATCATCATGGTATCAATTCGTACCAGCTATAAAAATACACATTCAGGGTTCAGATTAGATAGCACAATATTTCCAGCTGTTGAAGAGAATAATTTAAATGAAATTACAAACTACCCCTCCTCAAAAAAACAAAGTTGGTTCCTAGAAAGTACACTTTCCACAATCCTACACTGGCTGATTCTCAGGTAATAAAAATCAAGTGAGATCAAACTGCTCTGAGCAGATTGACAATTATTTAGGCCCCTGCTCAGTGCATGCCCATGTTCAGAAGTGATCTTCAACGAATTATGTTTAAAGAAAATGGAAAATCCACAGAATCAGATGTTACTAACAAATTCTAAGTAATAATAATAAATTCCTGTCTGTCTTTAAATTTCTTGCCATCTTTCCATCAGAGTAAAATGTTGTTCTCTAGATGCTTTAACATAGCCAGGCTTGGACCCAGCCAGGCCACTGGGACCCAGCTGAGGCCGTGGAGACAAGTCTTGCCTGCTTTGCTGCCAGCAGGAAATGTCCTGCTGGAAGGTGTTTTGCGGCTTAAGAGAGCTGCGAGCCCTAAGCTGGTTCCAGAGAACAGAGGAGGGTCCAGGCACACCTGGTTTCTTCTGGCTTCAATTTTGGTGAAGAGGAAGCACAAGGAACTTGATGAGGGGAGTGGCCAACACAGACCAGTGACAGGGGCTTTGTCTCAATTCCTGCATCTAAAATTTTCATGATAAAGGTGAAAAATGAGGGCAGAGGAACACAATGTGATACAAGAGAATAGGAAGTTAAAAAACAAAAAACACACAGAAGGTGAGTGAGTTTCCTTAGCTTTGTGAGCCCTTGTGAGTACAAGGAGCTCCTAGGTTGCCTGTGCTGAGGAAGGACAGGCAGCAAGACCCAAGTTTTCTGGGATTTTACAATCTATGGAAGTAAAACCACTGCCCAAATGGGATAGGTACCTTAGCCTAGTGTTTGTTCCTTATGTCAAAATTTCAGAAATAGCTGAAGTAAAACCAACGAATCACTGAAGTAGTAATTAGTAAAAGTTTATTCTGCATACACCAAAAAGAGTTGGAATGGAATGAGTCTCAGGAGTATATTGTTATAAAGCAGTTTATGTAGTGAGGGGATGATTGTTTATTCTTCACAGTGATTGGTTATAATATTAGAAATTTCTTAAGTGATAGGGAATTTGTGAGTGGTTACATCCATAGCAAACTTGGGAAACAAAGTTTTTCTTATAATGCCCAGAGGCGTAAGTTAGGAATGACCCAGGTCAACTTAGTCTTGCAAAATAAGCTAAATTAAGCTTTGTTTGTATGACTAAACTGTTTGTTTTCTGCTCAGGGAATTTTCAAGACTGGTTTCTGTTTGTTTTTCATTTTAACAATTCTCCCCTTTTGGTCGTTCTTTTAGCAGTCTGAGAGTATGACCAACCAGTATAGCTTTATTCTCAGTTACCAACATTGACATAGGCCAAAGAATCACATATTCGCTGTTTCACTTAGTTGAGTCATCAGGCCCAGAGAGGTCTATGAAGTCACCATCTTCATCATTTATGTGGTTATTGTTAATTTCATCCAGTTGTCTGATCCTGATGGATACAATTTGGCACACGAGTGGTTTCTGACAGGCGTTTAAAATCTTTGAAAAGATATAAAGCACTAGAGAGATTAACGTGATGGCTATAAGGAGACTAATAGTCAAGGACTGAAAAATTCCTCAGAGCAGAGATTTTTCAGGAGCCAAGATTTAACCAATTAAATAGAGCTCTTTTAAAAATATGACACAGGCATAATATACACACATAGACACATAGACATATAAAAACATACAGTTGCAAATAGAGATCTTAGTCATGTCTCAGGTACAGAATTCAAAAGAATAGTTGGATCTATTTTTTGGTTCCGGTATATGGACTAAGTGAAGGTTACTTGCCCAGATAGCCAAAGTTTTTCATTCCATATTTTCCAAAAAGGCACAAGATCCCAGTCCATAGACCAGGTGGAACCCATCTTTACCTTTAGATTCCCTACGATGTCTTAACTGTGGGGGGGATGGTCCTGTTTTCCAACAGCTTTTTCAAAACAGAGGGAATCACAGGTGTTCCCCATCCCTCCACCCTCACCCTGAAGCCTTTTGAACAGAATATGGCGACTTAACAAGAAACTTCAACAAACAAAATACAGCATGCACGGTAAAGTTGAAGAGCTTTATGTATGAAAATGCACACACCAAAAAGACAGTTCTCGAACTGGGAGCATTTAAGCCAAACACTGGAATGAGGCTAAGGGGTATATTCTCATAAAGCAGTTTATATAGTGTGGAGACAGTGACTGTTTATTCGCCATAGTAATTAGTTATTTAAAATTTTCTTAAATGATAGAGAATTTGTTAGTGGTTACCTCACATCAACCTCGGGAAACATTTAAAGTTTTGCTTATGATTTCCATAGGCACAAGCAAGGAATGACTCAGGTCAAGTTAGTCTTGCGAAATAAGCTAAATTAAGCTTTGTTTGTAAGACTAATTGGTTTTGCCTGCTCAGGGAATCTTCGAGGCTGGTCTCCAGTTGTTTCTGATTTTAACATTTATCAGATAACAAGAGGAGCGAACAAGCAGGAAAAGGCAGCTGCCCCCTTCAGAATCAGAGGGCTTTGTGTAAGAAGCAGCATGTTTTGGAAACAGAGTTACTCTTAAGGGCCAGTCGTTTTTTCCTTACAAACCAAGGATGCCACTGTGAACGCACAAGACAGGAACAAGCCAGTGGAGGCTCCCTGGCAGCGGGGCCTGCTGAGGACTCCGAGCTTCTGAGGTGAGTGAGGGAGGGGGTACTGCTTGCTGTGTGGTTTCTAGGTGGGAGCAGCATCCTGAACTTCCTGATAAAATACATACTCAAAGTGCTCAATGAATGCTTGGTAACTTAGTCCTTGCTGTTCTGCCTAACAATTAGAACCTTGAAAGACAACCTTAACTCTACTACTGGCATTTTAAATATGGTATATACAGCAATTTGTTGATTCCTGATAGTCAACTAAAATTCAATAGTCATAGTTTTCTTCTTACTTTGAAATAATTTTAAGCTTATAATAATGGAGCAAAAATAGCACCATAGGGGCTTCCCTGGTGGTGTAGTGGTTGAGAGTCCGCCTGCTGATGCAGGGGACAAGGGTTCGTGCCCCGGTCCGGGAGGATCCCGCATGCTGCGGAGCGCCTGGGCCCGTGGGCCATGGTCGCTGAGCCTGCGCGTCCGGAGCCTGTGCTCCGCAGTGGGAGAGGCCGCAACAGCGAGAGGCCCCCATACCGCAAAAAAAAAAAAAAAAAAAGAATAGCACCATATTTTTTCTTGAACAACTTGAGACTTCCTAACATAATATCTCATTTCTCATGAATATATTAGTATGAATTTCTTACAAATGAGTATATTATCCTATATATCTATATGTAATCACTGAAATCAGGAAATAACAATGATCCATGACTATCATGTAACCTTTAGGATCCTTTCACGTTTCAGTTGTTGCCAATGTCCTTTATACCAATAGGATGCAATTCAGGTTACACATTCTATTTAGTTATCATGTCTACTTATTCTCTTTTAACCTGTAGTAGTTATCAGTTGCGTTTTCTGAGATTCATGACTGTGACACTTTTGGTGATTACAGGGCAGTTATTTTTTAAAAAGATTCCTTGATTGGGGGTTCATTTATATTTTATTAGATTCAGCCCATGTATTTTTGCCAGAAGTATGACAGGTGTGATGTTTTGTTCTTCTCATTGCTTTTGGTCAGGTGTTACATGATTTTGATTTGTTCCATTATTGTTGATGTTAAATTTGATCACCTGATTTAGGTGGTGCCTGACAATATCTTTATTGTAAAGTTAGTTTTTTTTCCCTTTGCAAGAAAACTCTTAACATCTTTATTGAGGCATATAATTTACCATTCAATACCACAAATGTATCCATTTAAATGTACAATTAAATGACTTTTAATAAATTCACAGAGTTGTAAAACCACTTTTAGAGTATTTCCATCACCTCCTGGAAAAGATCCTTATGCACATTTGTAGTCAATTTTCATTTCACTCCTGGCTCAAGGCAACCACCGATCTACTTTTTTTCCACTAAAGTTTTGCCTTCCTAGATATTTCTATGAAATCATACAAAATGTAGTCTTTGTGGGAAAGTACTTTGAGGCTTGTCAACATCATTTTCTTCATCAAACTTTCATAATTTTATGGATTTATTGATGCTTAAGGCTTATATATCTTGTTTTTAATTAATTTTTATTGCAATATAGTTGATTTACAATGTTGTGTTAGTTTCTGCTATACAGAAAGGTGAAACAGTTATACATATACATATATTCACTCCTTTTTAGATTATTTTCCCATATAGGCTATTTCAGAGTATTGAGTAAAATTCCCGGTGCTATACAGTAGGTCCTAATTAGTTATCTATTTTTATATATAGTAGTGTGTATATGTCAATCCCAATCTCCCAATTTATCCCTTCCCCCTACCCCCTGTCCTTTCCCCCTTGGTAACTGTAAGTTTGTTTTTCTATATCTGTGATTCTATTTCTGTTTTGTGAACAAGTTTATCTGTACCATTTTTTTAGGTTCCACATATAAGTGATATCATGATATTTGTCTTTCTGTGTCTGACTTACTTCACTCAGTATGACAATCTCTAGGTCTATCCATGTTGCTTCAAATGGCATTATTTCATTCTTTTTTATGGCTGAGTAATATTCTATTGTATATATGGACTACATCTTCTATATTCATTCCTCTGTTGATGAACATTTAGGTTGCTTCCATGTCCTGGCTATTGTAAATAGTGCTGCTATGAATATAGGAGTGCATGTATATTTTTGAAGAATAGTTTCCTCCAGATATATGCCCAGGGGTGGGATTGCTGGATCATATGGTAGCTCTATTTTTAGTGTTTTAAGAAACCTCCATACTGTTCTCCATAGTGGCTATACCAATTTGTATTCCCACCAACAGTGTAGGAGGGTTCCTTTTTCTCCATACCCTCTTCAGCATTTATTGCTTGTAGATTTTTTGATGATGGCCATTCTGACCAGTGTGAGGTGATACCTCATTGTCGTTTTGATTTACATTTTTCTAACAGTTAGTGTTGTTGAGCAGCTTTTCATGTGCTTTTTAGCCATCTGTATGTCTTCTTTGGAGAAATGTCTATTTAGATCTGTGCATTTTTTGATTGGGTTGTTTGTTTTTTTGCTATTGAGCTGCATGAGCTGTTTATATACTTTGGAGTTTAACCCCTTGTTAGCTGCTTCATTTGCAAATACTGTATCCCATTCTGAGGGTTATCTTTTCATTTTGTTTATGGTTTCCTTTGCTGTGCAAAAGCTTTTAAATTTAATTAGTTCCCATTTATTTTATTTTTAATTTTCATTACTCTAGGAGGTGTTTTAATAAACTTTCCCTGAATGACATAATAATGAGAATATTTTCATGCTTAATTGCCATCTATATATCTTCTTTGGTGTGGTGTATGTTCAGATCTTCTGTCTATAATTGGACTTCTATTTCCTCTTGATGAATTTTAAGAATTCATTGTATATTTTGGCTTCAAGTCCTTTATGAGATAAGAAAATTGCAAATATTGCAAACCTGCCATCTTGTGAATTGTTTGTATTTTAAACAGTGTATTTTGTAGAGCAAAAATTTATAATATTAATCCAGTTTATCATTTTTCTTCCTCATGGGTTATGCTTTTGCTGTTATGTCTAAAAACATCACCAAACCCAAGATCATCTAGATTTTCTCCTAGGTTCTAATCTAGGTGTTTTATATTTTGCCTTTTATATTTAGGTCTTTCATCTAATTGAGATAATTTCTGTGTATAGAGTAAGGTCTATTTCTATATTCTTTTTTTTCCCCCTATGGATGTCTAATTGTACCAGCACAGTTTTTGAAAAGACTATCTTTTCTCCATTAATTTTTCTTTTCTCTTTGACAAAGATCAGTGAACTATATTTTTATGAGTCTGTTTCTGGGTTTTCTGTTCCATTGATCTATCTATATATTCTTTGACTAATATTATGCAGTCATGATTACTGCAGTTCTTTAGCAAGTCTTGAAAGCAAGTACTAGGTGCCCTCCAGCTTCATTCTTCAACATTATGTTGACTATTCTTGGTTTTTTTTGCATATCCACATCAATTTTAGAATAGATTTTTCAAGTCTCCAAAACAGCTCACTGGGATTTTGATTGTGGTTTCATTGAATCTACAGATCAAGTTGAGAAAAATGACATTTCAACAACATTGTGTCTTTCAACCCAGTCAAAAATAATGCTCAATTTAATTAGATTTTTTTTTTTACATTTTTTTCTTCACTGTTCTGTAGTTTTCCACTTGAAGAATCTGTGGTATTTTGTTAGATTTCTAAGTAATAATTTCATTTGACACTTTAAAATTTCCAATTCTTTTTGTTTGTTGCTGGCACTTAGAAAAGCAGTTGACTTTTGTGTATTGTCCATGTATCCATTGACCTTGCCAACTCATTACTTAGTTCCAGAACTTTTCGTTTGATTTTTTTTTTTTTTGATTCTTTGGTTTTTCTACATAGACAATCTTGCCCTCTGTGAATAAAGACAGTACATACTTTCTTTCCTAGCCATATATATTCCATTTCCTCTTTTCTCATTGTATTATGTAGAAAAACCTTGTTTAGAGAGGACTTCTTTGACTTGTTCCCAGTTCTTAGGGGAGAAGTGTTTCATTTCCCACCTTTAACTAACTATAAGGTAGGCTGTTTGGTTTTGCTTTCTGAATATTTCCTTTATTAGCTTAAGGAAGTTCACGTTTTAGTTTTTTGAGAGTTTTTTTCATGAAAGGGTGTTGGAATTTGTCAAATGCTTTTTATACATCTATTGATATTATAGGGTTTTTGTTATTTAGTCTAATAAAATAGTAAATTACAATGATTGCTTCACAAATGTGGATTGAGCCTTACATTTGTAGAATAAAAACTTTGTTTTGACATACTATCCTTTTTTGTATTTCTGAATTTGGTTTGCTGATATTTTGTTCAAGGTTTTCATGTCAATATTCATGAGAGATATTGGATTATAGTTTTCTTATTATGTCTTTATATGGTTTTAATAATATAATACTAGCCTCATAAAATTTAGTTACAAAGTATTCTCTCTTCTACTTTCTGGAAAATGTGGTGGAAACTGGCTATTATTTGAATGTTTGGTGGATTTCACCTATAAAACCTTCAGTCTAGTACTTTATTTTGTTGGGGGAAGAGTTTTAATTATTTCAATTACTTTAGTAGATAAAAAGCTATTCAGGTTAACTATCTTTTAAGTTTAATGGTTTTTATTTTTCAAGGAATTGGTCAATTTCATCCATGTTATGAAATCTTGGGGCTTAGAGTTGCTTGGAATATTCACTTATTTTTCTTTTGATGTGTATTGGATCAGTAGGGATGACCCCTATTGATTTGTTATTCATAACTAGTGCCTCCTTTTCTTCCCCCATAGTTAACCTGATTAGAGGATTATCAATTTCATTAGTCTATTAATAAGAAACAGCATTTGGTTTCATTTATTTTCTCTATCATTTCCTCTTTTTTAATTTAATGGATTTCTGCTCTTATTTTTCTTATCTCCATTCTGCTATTTCCTTTAAACTTAATTTGCTTTTATTTGTCTACTTTACCACAATTTAAGATAGGCTCCTGATTTTTAACTTTCTTCTTTCCTAATATATACACCTAATACTATAAATTTCCCTATAAATACATTTATTTCTACATTCCCAAAACATTGATAAAATATATTTTCATACAGTTCAAAAGATGTTTCAAATTCTGTTGAAACTTTCTCTTTGATCCATGAATTATTTGGAAGTATGTTGCTTAATTTCAAAGTATTTGAGAATTTTCCACCTTTTTTTGTGTTACTGGTTGGTAGTTTAATGCTACAGTGTTCTGAGATCTCTATTCTTTTAAGTAGGTATGGCGTGTTTTATGGCACAGAATGCATTCTGTCTTGGTGAATGTTCCATGTCAATTTTAATAGAATGTATATTCTACCATTGTTGGATGGAGTAGTCTATAAATGTCAATTATGTTAATGATTGGAGCTGTTCAGGTCCTTATTAAATTCCTGCCTTCTTCATTCATTAATTACTGACTATACTAGTAGATTTGTCTATTTCTCCTTTTAGGTCTTACTTTTTACCTCAAGTATTTTGATGTTCTATTGTTACATTCAAACACTTTTAGGACTCATTTATGTCTTTAGGTATTATCCCTGATATATTTATTCCAGATTTTTTTTCTATTAATCTTAGCTTGCTGTTTCTTTCTTCTTCCCCTTATTTTGAACCTATCTGAATGTTTAAATTTAAAGTGGGTTTTTAAAATAAAACATATAGTTGGGTCTTATGTTTATTAATTAACACTGGTTATCTATTTTAGTTGGTGTGTTTAGACTGTTCACATTTACCTTATTGTTATATTTGAATTAATATCTACCATGTTTGTAACTGTTCTGCTTTTTGCAATTTTTGGTTTTGTTGTCCCCCTATTTCTGCATTATTGATTTTAATTGAGAATTTTACATTATTCTATTTTGTCTCTTCTTATAGTATATCATTTATATTTTCTGTTGCAAGCCAGTATAGGAATTGAATTAAATAGGTCTTTAGTATGATGTTTTATGTTAATCTGTTTAGGATTTGGACTGGGTTTAATGTATACCAGAGGCTTCATATTTCTCTGTCATTCTTTTATTGTTGTCTCCCTTCTTGACTATGGGGCTTCCTTGTGTGCTTCTCAGAAAGTCTGTCTCTTAAAAATCTTTCAGCTGAAATTTGCTATTATTACACTGTTATCATAATAACATAAATATAATGTCAAAGTGATAGTAATCCATAGGAAGGATGTGTTTTATGTTCTTCCTATTAAGTTTCTGTCTGTTAGGAAGCTTATGTCTCAGAGCTTGACTTTCAAAAATGTTGCTATCTAATCTTAAAGAATTAAAAAAAAAATTTCCCATTGTCCCATATTCCCTTCTTGGATTTAACATTCCCATTCCCAATCTATTTCCTTGAAGCCTTGATCCTTGTTAAGTATCCCTTCACCCTTACCTAGAGGATATTGGAAGCCTGGAGGTGACTGGGGTGGGGTGGAATTTCTTTCCTCCAGCACCAGGTTTTAGAATTTCATTCAGGCAAAAACCTTTGCTCTAGAGCAGGGGTAACTAACCTCTGGCTGTGGGCCAGTACCAGTCTGCGGCCTGTTAGCAACCAGGCCACACAGCAGGAGGTGAGCAGCGGGAAAGCGAGTGAAGCTTTCACCTGCCGTGCCCCATCGCTTGCATTATTGCCTGAACCATCCCCCCTATCGCTCGCATTACCTCCTGAACCAACACCACCACCACCCCACCCTGTCTGTGGAAAATTGTCTTCCACAAAACCGGTCCCTGGTGCCAAAAATGTTGGGGACCACTGCTACTCTAGAGAATAGGGTTTTGTTGTTGTTGTTGTTGTTTTAATGGAGAAGGCTTTGTGTATTTTTCACAGTGCTTACTTTTCCCCTCCCCTTGCCAGAGCCAAGAAAGGATCTTTATCCAGTTTTCATAGTGAGAGCCAGGGGTTTCCTGGAGGAAGATCCATGAAAGTGTGGGGATTTCCCAAGACTGAGGCCACCAGGGGTTTTTTGCTCTTATGCTAGTCCACGTTCAGCCTCCAGCAATTCATCAAAATCACTGTTTAAATCTTCCTACCAGCTTATGACTACAGTGACTTCTGCTCCGTGTAAGCAGACTTGGTTGCTATATCTCCCTGGATATGCCTTTTTCTCCAGATTTTTTGGTGATGGTTTTCCCTGAGACCTTACTTCTCTAATTAGTATAAGAACAGTCATTAATTTTCAGCCTGCCCATCTTTTTCTTGTTATAAGGACAGACATGACAACTCATAAGTGAGAGCTGAAACTAAATGTCTTTATTACATTATTTTTAATTCAATGATTTTATAGTATGTTTTAATAAGGGGCTAAATGATAAATTGTTATAGGTTGTTGACATTTTTCTAACTCTGGAGATAAAATGGAAGTGAGGGAAAAGTATATGAATCTAAAGGACTAATAAAAAGCTATGAGAAGTGCTTTGGTAAACAGAAGACTCTGGCCATGTATAGAAGAGAAACTAACCAGAGCAGAAAGTAGATTCTTCAGGGAAAAGTTTTTATTGATGCTCTTATCTCTGGCGGATTTCCCATAAGGTATTATTGCTTCCTTCATTACCACTGTAGCACAGAATACCTGCTTCTTTAAAATAGTCCTAGAAGACAAAGTATCTTTATTTTTATTTATTTTTTAAGTTTCAATGGCCTTTTTCTTTTTTTATTGAGATAACAATTTATAACATTAGGTAAGTTTCATGTGTACAACATTATATTTCTAGTTCTATACACCCTACAGCATGTTCAACAACAAAAATTTAGTTTCCATGCATCACCATACAGTTGATTTCTTTTACCTGTTTTGCCCTGCCCCCACCACTTCCTCTCTGGTAACCACTACTCAGTTCTACACATTTCTCTGTGTCTACACATTTGTTTTTGTTTGGCTTGGTTTGTTCACTTATTTTGTTTTTCTGTTTGTTTATTAGGTTTTTTTCCACATATGAGTAAAGTCATATGGTTTCTGTCTTTCTCCATCTAATTTATTTCACTTAGCCTAATACCCTCAAGGTTCATCCATGTTGCCACAAATGGCATGAAATTCATCTTTTTGTGGTTGAGTAGTATTACATTTATATACATAAATATATATATACATATATATACACCACACACACACATACACACCACGTCCCCTTTATCCATTCATCTGTTGATGGGAACTAAGGTTATTTCCATATTGTGGCTATTCTAAATAATGCTTTGATTAACACAGAGGTGCATATAGCTTTTGGGATTGGTGTTTTTAAATTCTTTGGCTAAATACCCAGAAAAGGAATAGCTGGATCATATGGTAATTCTTTTCTTAATTTTTTGAGTAATCTCCATACTGTCTTACACAGTATGTCTGCCCCGATTTATATTCCAACCAACAGTGTCTGAGGGTTCTTTTCTCCACATCCTTGCCAGCACTTGTTATTTGTTGTCTTTTTGATCAGTCATTCTGATAGGTGTGAGGTGAAATCTCATTGTGGTTTTGATTCACATTTCCCTAATGATTAGTGCTGTTGAACATCTTTTCATGTACCTGTTGACCATCTGTATGTCTTCTTTGGAAAACTGTCTATTCCTCTCCTCTGCCCATTTTTTAAATCAGGTTGGGTTTTGGTTGAGTTGTCTGTGTTCTTTACATATTTTGGATATTAACCCCCTATCAGATATGATTTGCAAATATCTTCTCCCACTTAGTAGGTGTCTTTTAATTTTATTGATGGTTTCCTTTGCTGTGCAGGAGCTTTCTAGTTTGATGTAATCCCATTTGTTTTTGCTTTTGTTTCCCTTGCCTGAGGAGACATGTCTAGAAAGATAAGACTGTCAAAGAATGTACTGTGAAGGAGAGAATGTACTTTGAAGGAGAGGGGGTAAATTCTATGGTTATTTACCAATGATGTTATTGTGTACATGAAAATCTAATAGATCAACAAACCATTGTGACTAATATTAGAATTCACATTTGGCAAAGAGAAGATCAACTTTCAAAAAGCTATGGAATATACTTCCTTCAGCAATAGACCACTAGAAAATAATATAATCTGGCAGTCAAATCTAGATTCTTAAAATGTTTGGAAATCAACATTTGAAAGTATATATCTAGGATCTTTGGATCCACCACATGCATGCCCCAAGATCATATTTTCCTTGGCCTGCTCCCAGCAATGTTTGAGTATAGTAGAAATTCCTAAGGGTAACTTAGGCTTGAGGACTACCCGTCAGCATTCTAAGACTTTCTCAAAGCAGTGCTAAGGTATGATATCCTCCCTATGCAATCTTTTCTTCCTTTTTTTTTCCCATGGGTCTAAAAGAGCCTTGCTGCCTGAGAGTTTTTCTTGTCTACTTCTGCTTCTGAGGATAGTCAATGAGATGTGTTGAGAACAGTGAGTTATTGCGGACCTTGGAAATGTTTTTCTCTGTGATTATGCCAACTGTGTTTTCTAATTGGTGCCCGTTGAATTAGTCTCCTACCTTCCCACAGAGACTGGGAGATAGGGGCCTGATATTCCTGGATGGTTATATTTTAAAGGAATGGGATGGATCTAAGGTCCTTCCTCTAAGTGTCTTTCACTTCTAGTTTGTGAAGCTAGCAAGAGAGCTTTTGAAAGGAGTAGAGAAAGAATGTACAATTATACATTATCTAAAATAAATGCTTTAAGAAAAGGGAAGTCAGAGACCCAGAGTCAGGAAGAAGCCTGTCTAACATTTAGTCATACTGAGGGGAAAATTAAGGCCATATTAATTGCTAGTAAAGAAAAATTGCATTAAGAACATTTTAACATGGGGTACTTAAGATGGATAAACACCCATTTACTGAGTGTGTAAAAACATAAGAAAAGATTAAATGACACTAACTGTGGAGCTTTGATAACTTACTTCTTGTTCCAGGACAAAAAACTTTGAAATGTAAAATGTTCTTCCTGGGGTATTTTTTGAGCTACATGTGTTCCTTCTTTCTGGTTTGTGAAAAAGTGGAAGAGATCAGGGGGAATTATATCATTGACATCTTCCTCAATCTATATTCAGGAATCTTAAGTTTCATAGTGTGTCTCTCTACTTCATCTCAATCAAGACTTACTGCACATTAGTTCATATTTTATTAAGAAAGGTGTAGAGAGTATGACCAAACTAGTATTGCTTTAAAATTTTAACTTACTTTGAGAGACACAAATTTAATGAATGAGAACATCTTTTTGATTGGGTTCTGATGATCCATAAAATATTAACTTGTGATTAATGGTGTGTTTTATCATAACAAACACAGTCTAAATAGAGGAGAAACAAATCAGCAGCAAAAGTTTCTTATACACATGAAAAACATACTTCACCTCTTTAAAGGTTATAGTTTACAATCCATAAAATATTAACTTGTGATTAATGATGTGTTTTATCATAACAAACACAGTATAAATAGAGGAGAAACAAATCAGCAGCAAAAGTTTCTTATACACATGAAAAACATACTTCACCTCTTTAAAGGTTATGGAGATGAGGTTCCAGGATTTAGACTCTCTGAGTTGTAGTTAATGTGCATAAATGTCCTTGGGTTCAACAGCTATGGAAAGGAAGTAGGATTGGACAGATGGAAAAGTCAAGCTCTGATACAAGCCCAAAACTCCACAAAGATCTTAAGATTAGAATGATTTTTCATAGTTGTCACAAGTGAGGTTGATGTCCAGGCTGTTATAACCCATATCAATCAGTCATAGTATGTAGCCTGACCCAGAAAGGGTTGTGGCCTTGGTTAAACGACTTTTTGCAGTTGAAGTCATTCCTGGAGGGGTTGACAGGTAAAGGGTAGAGCATGGAGAGAAAGATACCTATGTTTTTTCCTCTTTTTATAAGAGCATTAATCCCATAATGGGGACTCAACCCTCTTGACCTAATCTAACCCTAATTACCTCACAAAGGTCCTACCTCCATATTCTGTCACATTGGAGATTAGGGTTTCAACATATGAATTTGTGGGGGACACAGATATTTGGTCCATAACAAGGGGATTTTGGATAGTACAGCACAACATAGGATCCATAAATAAACAATTAAGAAGTATTCACCATACTCATAAATAATGACTTGCATGTCATTATATTATAATCTGGTAGAAGAGATATAAACTTTAAAAGTACAGTCCTTGAAATTTCAGTAGAGAAAATAGAACCCTACTTTCAAAATAATGAACACTGGCAAGATTTAATCTCTTTAGAATATTAATTAAATTAGACATAAAATATGTTCCCATAAAATATTCCAATATGGTAGAAATATAAGGGTAAAAGTAGAAAATCTTCTCTATAGTTTACAATCATTAACTGCACTTTGCCATAAAGTAAATGGTTTTGTAAGTTTTCTATAACTTTTATAACTGTGAATCCTTACAGATTTTAAGTATATTTAAATTTTAGTATTTTTAAAAGGTTTTAATGAAAAATTGAAGTCCATGTTCCAATGGCCTTTCAATCAATCCTCTTAGTTTCAGCTCTGTTTGAACCTTCATTTAGTTAGCAGGAGTCTTCCACTCCTGGGCTTCCTAAGGTTCAAGAGAGGCTTTGTTTGCTGCATCCCTCCAGTGCTGCTTTAAATTTCAATTTTTCTTCTGGCCTGCTAAATAAGTTACTGCTTCTCTATCTGCATTAAAGCTTCTAATATTTTTTGCTGCCATGTTTTTACCTGTTCCATTTGACTTTGTTTATTGATGTTTCAGAAGGAAATGGTATTAAGAATGTATATTAAGTGTGTCTCGATTAACTAGAAATTCATGTATAGGGATAGCTCTCAGAGTCATCAAAGATGCTTTTAAGGATATCCATGCCTAAGCTTTTCCCTAAATAATTCTGATTTAAGTGATCTGGTATGGAAGTCCAGATGATTCTGATATATAGCCAGGGATAAACTGTGTACATGGGTATGGCAAACTCTGTTTATCTTCTCTATTTTTTTCTGTAAATCTAAAACTTCTATAAAAAAACTATCAAATATGATATGTGAAAATTAATACATATATTTTTATGTGATTTTACTTTCTTGAGAAACTAAATATTAATGGCTATTGATATTTCTTTCTCTCTTTGAATAAGGAATAAGAAGCTAAATTTTATAGCTGTGTTTTTGCCCTTCTAGTGAATAATCATTATTTTTTCCAGAGTTACTTAATAAACAGTTTATCCTCTTAAAAAATATTGAGACCTACCCTGTTATGTTTTGGGAAAAAATATATTCACCATCCCTTCCCAGTAGCCTACTCAAAGTAATGAGCTATGGATGATGTTGAACAGTTCTAAAATATGTGCATTAGTGACATTTAATAATCTTTTATCTCTCAGCTTTTATTCCAAAGTTTTAAGAGTGTGTATATAACAACTTTGTACTCTACATCCTAATTAATAACTCTGCATTATAGTCTCATATATACCTGGGATTTTCTTCTGGATTGTGTCTTAAAACTTAGATTTTCAACCTGAAAATTCTTACCTTTAAATTTTACAGAATTCTTGGCATATTGATCCTACCTATTTATAATGTAAACTTTAATCTTATCTCCCTAGGCTTGCAGGACACTGTATTTGGACTTGGTCTCCAAGATGAAGTCTACACTTTCAAATAATTAGGCAAGTCCACAAATTAGAGGGAGATAATTTTATAAATGTTCTATTGATACCAAAAGTCACACATAGATACACACAAACACACACACGCACACACACACACACAAACATTTAGTTAATATACTAAACAAAAATTAGTATTCATTACATTAATTATGAAGGACAGAACACTATTGCTCTTGTCCAACTGTTAAGAGAAGGATTTGAATGATTAATTGCCCTAATTTTTACTGATTTTCCAATTAGATCCCAGAATATGACAGTTGGAAAAACAAGATCGCAAATTCTTTCTTTTCACTCTCATAAAAGAATTCCTATTTCTACATACATGCACATGACCCATGCAAAGATTTTTCTTTTTAAAAAAATAAAATTTGACAATGATGCTATCAGCTTGTAGTAGAGTAAAAAGTTGGGAAAAAATTGTTTTATGTTTATTTCTCAACATGTTTATGTTAAAAAAATACTTAGAAAGAGAAGGAAAATATAAAATATTTATGTTCAATTATGTCAAATGGTTACTAAGTTAAAGACTCGAAAAGATTAGAATTTTAAAATTTATTTGCAACATAAACTAAACAGCTAATACTATATATATTTGGAGGAAAACAAATTTCCTGTAACAAAAGAATTTGAAGCTTTCTGACTCAGATCCCATCAACAAACCATATGGTGGTTTGTTTTCTCATCACTCTTTCATAGGGAAATAGCTTATCAATTATTTATCTTTCCTTTTGGGGATTTTACTTTGTTAATGTACATAAATAATTTCTCCTACTTTACAAAAATCAAATGGTGGCTACAGACAAGTAAGAAGAGATAACATTAATGTAGTTTTACATTGTTTGTGTCTAAGTGTTTCATAAAATTGTCCTCTGGATATAATTTTCTCAGTTGTTGAAATTACACTGAGTATTATAAAAGCCCATTACATGCTAAATAAAACGATTTTCTTTAAATGACAAGACAGTTTATAGTGCCATGCTCAACTAAATATAAAGTTACTGTAAGTAAGAAACTGTATATCCTTCCTGTCCTAGTATTCTGTCTCATAACAACACTATGCTGTGGCGAATTACAGGAAAGTTAAGAAAACTCCTGTGATTTTGTGCCTATAATCTTTTTTTCAAATCTGAAATGTATATTTATTTTGTAATAATAGAATAACCATTTGTAATTAATTAAAATATAGCTCTCACAAGCAACTTTGGTAAAGTTAGTAGCATAGT
Organism: Mesoplodon mirus; assembly: GCF_964341445.2. Lineage (NCBI taxonomy): Eukaryota > Metazoa > Chordata > Mammalia > Artiodactyla > Ziphiidae > Mesoplodon > Mesoplodon mirus. The sequence continues at coordinate 103,657,502 of NC_138982.1, read as the reverse complement.
GATGATGAAGATTTATTTACCATACTATTTTTTTTAAACAAACTCAAGGTGGTTCAGCCATGTCATCTGAAAATTTACTTTGTACCTCTTACTGAAATCAGTCACGGATGGCTTGGGTACTGGTGATCTAGATGCTTTCATATGTTATCTTAACTTCAGGGTTTAACTTCTTTGTCAATCTTTGTCTAATTTTATGTAAAATTTTCTTCTTTTGGTGAAGAAGAACAAGCAGAATAGTAGTTGAGTGTATCCACAAATTCTTTTGCTATATGTTTGCATTGTCTATCTGTTTCAAGCCATGCACACACTTTAAAGTGTTGTTTTACTTCCAAAGGCAGCTAAGAAATCAATATTAATGGAATAGTGGTAGAATCATAATGAAGTAAGATAAATCGTTGATAGAAGAATAGAATAAATGCCTTTCCTTTAAGAATGTGTCATAAAATACAAATTTAATAAAGTCTTGCTAAGTAGAAAATTTCAGTCAATCACTATAATCTCTCTAATCATTTCTTTTTAGTATATATAAGCATATTTCTAGAGAGTTATGATACATTTTTGATTGATGTTGCTTCAGTTCAATGATTTCTTTGCCCCTAGAATCATGTTTACACATTTAATTTGATCCTTAAAATTTTTATCTAGGAAGAAATTACCAGCACCCTAAACCAAGCTTCTCCTTGCCTGAGTCTGAATGACCATGCATTCCCAGAGAAGTTGTTTCCCGTACTCACAGAACGATCATTTCTTCAAAGCACAAGCATCCCATCTCTTTCATAAGGCTACCATTCGTTACTCTGTTTATGTGTGTGTGCACATGTGTGTGTATATATACAATTTTACAACCATCTAGTTGAAAATAAATGGACATATGTCCATTTTAAAGTATAATAAAACAATTAGAATTATACATATATGTATAATATGTTTATATGTATAAGATATACTTCAGTGCCTTGACAGAAGAATAGAAACACACAAACTTGTTGACAGTATTTGTCTCTGTTTTGGGGGAATATAAGAAATTGTTATTTTTCTTTTCTCTACTTTCCTCTATATTTAATTTCTATCTCATGAATATTTATTATATTTTAAATATGAAACAAAATCTTTACTAAAGGGTGATATTTACTCACTTTAGTTTTATTTTTTGCAATATATATTTTTATGTAAGAAACATATGTTGAGTAAGAAATGGAGTATCCCCAAATATGTTGGTTTTTACATTACAGAAAACAGACCTGTTAAGCAAACTAAACCCATCATCTGGAGGCAGTGACATATGCAATGTCAAATACTCAAAGAAACCATTCTTGTAACTAAAACATTGATTGATCAGATCAAGGAATATGCCTGAAAATCATCTGCAATATTTGTTGTTGAATATTTCCATGGTCCAGCTTTTTTTTTTTTTTTTTTTTTTTTTTTACTATGGCTCAGTTTTTTTAATGGGTCCCAGAACAGTCTTCCCATATGCCATTTAAAACCTCTGATCTTACTAGTTTTGTTACTCTAACTAGTCATTCATGTTAGTCTTCTGTTAAAATGTATCAATATGACCCTTCAGATGTAGAACAAACGTGGAACAAAGATGAAATGTGGAACAAAGGCGAAATAATAGATTTACCTAACATATACCTTAATAGTTTACAGTTGTCTCTTCTGATATGCCCTTAGTATTCTTAGTATATCAGTAGTTGCAAACAGTCAATGAATCCTAGCATGCAGAATGCTGTCTCTTCTAAGAACCCATCTCCTATCAAATATTATATTATACGGAATTTTTTTTCTGTGTTCCACACTATTCAAAGTTTTGAACAATGTTGCCAAATAGGGGAAGAACTGGATAGAACAAAGAATGCTGTGAAGGAATACACAATAAATAGAAGTATTGTGTGTGTGTGTGTGTGTGTGTGTGTGTGTGTACTGAAATTATAGTCGGAAAAGATGGTGTTTTGACAAAGTGTGTTTTTCAAATGCTAACTTATCAATGAGTCTTAATTAATTTGTATATCTGGGCATGATTCCTATAAAATTTGGGGACTCCTTGGGCATTATTTAAGTTTAGAATGAATAGTGAGTTAAAATGATAATAGTAACCCTGGAAAAAGTAGGTTAAAGTATAATAGCCTATTTGCAATGGCAGATCCATTTTTTAATTTGTTCATTTGTTATTGCATTCATTAATTCTCCTAGAGTTTTATTATACTGTGAATTATACAGGAGAGAAAATGATTTGTATTAATATTTCTGAAAACTAAATTGGAAACCACTTTAGTTTACTGTACCATTGTCAATTTAGAAACATACTTTTCCTGAAAACCAGGCCAAAAAAAAAAAAAAAAAAAAAAGCAAATAAGATACCCCAGAGTGTAAATTGTTGCTTTTTTTTTCTGAGGAATGGACTAATTGCACCTTGCATTCAATTTAAAGACTTTGGAGTCATCATTTTACAAGTAGGCTACCTGGTCGATTTCTCTAACCCCTGAGGTAAATTTGATGTTTATAGAGCATGTATGTACAGTTCTCACTGGTTTCTAGTTAAAGTCATAAAACTTCACCTTCCTTTCTCTCCCACTGCTGCAAAATTTTTAGAGTGTATCATTTCCTTTGAGTTTCATGTAATGACTCAGTCAACACTAGCTGTTTATTCCTTTGGGCCATCGATTGGTGTTTCCAGGTTATTAACTTTCTCTGTTAATTTGTTCAATTTAGATTTCAAACCTTTATGCCCCCTTTGCAAACTATCTGTCTTTTTGTCAATTTTCATTAATAGGGCATGAGTGCAAAGCCACTAAGAACAATTCTATTGGTTCATTTGATTGCTGTACTACCCACAGAATGCTCCAGATATTGGCTGGGAAAAATATAACTCAGTGTAGCATTCATATTGATAATTTTCCTGCCTCCCTTGATCTACTTCTAACCATTCTAAAGCTTTCTGAGTCAAAGCACATAAATCACATCCCTTTCCAGCAGATCAACCATCTTGCGTCTTGATGGTTAAACATCTGGATCCAGCCTGTTTATATTCTATGTCATTGTGTGATGCCTGGTTTACTTTATTTCAAGTTAAAAAAAAAGTTATAATGAGTTTTTGAAGATTTGCTGAGTTGATCAATTTAATTGATTATCTAATTTTTAATGCCAGACCCCAGTGTAGTGACAGATGTATTTTTTAAAAAATTGGTAGAAGTATAATTTAGGATCAAAATTTACCATATTAATGAGTAAAATTGAAATAAGAGGGATGAATTTTTTGTTTATGAATCTTTGCAATCAGAACTATGCTAACAAAGTTTTATTAGCATATTTTAATATGCTAATAAAATATAATTTTACGTATAGTTCTTTTCATATGCAGTTTTGTGAACTTAGCAGTATTTTAGACATCTAAGTTATTCCTGCTATGAATAACTTGTGCAACAGTCTTCAAACTTGCAAGTGAAAGTAAATATTTTCCTTTAAAATTATCATTGTTTAATATTAGTAAATGTCACTATAGGGATTCATACCTGTGATAATCAATTGACCACAATTGCTTTGATCTTAATAAAGCATACACTTCTTAAGATATAAAAACTCAAACTACAGTGGTATACATAAACTAAATGTAATATAAATGAAATATCTGTCTTTATTATGTTAAACCTAATATTATGAAAGTCTTTGAAATTTCTTATAGTTGCTACCCAGAATTACATGATCTATAGTTAACATTTAGAAATACGTTCTCATTCTAAGTAGGTCATTTAGACTATGTTAAAACTTACTAAGAGAATGTTTTACCATTAAGACTTAACAGCATCATACTGGCTCTACAATGGTATTTTTGTGTTGCTATTCCAAAGTATTTTATAAGGTGTCAGTAGGTAGGGGGTCTTAGATATTAGCCTGAAGAAAGACATTAAAAGTCAATAGAAATCAAAGCAAAAAAAAAAAAAAATCAAAGCAGTTTTCTTGGAAGCAGAAATTAACTTCCCTGAACTTTGCAGAGACAGCTATGTCTTTGCAAAGCAACACTACTCAAATATTAGAAAGGGAGAATGTAAGTTTATAATTATCTATGTTTTTTAATAATAAAACATAGCCATTATCTTTATGGCTGAAGTTAATCAAGTAACATATGTGCTTAAGTTCTATTTACCTCCTTTGAAATAATAGTACCTTATGAAAAGTAAGAAGATAGAAAGCGTAAGAAAGTCAGGTATCCTAATGTTTCTGTTTCTTGTCTAGGATTGAGACTAGTTTTAAAATTTTTCAGTGGACCAAGTTCCAAGAATTGAACATATTCATTGAAGTATCTGAGCACTAATATTAAAAATAAGAGGGGCTTCTCTGGTGGCGCAGTGGTAAGAATCCATCTGCCAATGCAGGGGACACCGGTTCGAGCCCTGGTCTGGGAAGATCCCACATGCTGCGGAGCAACTAAGCCCGTGTGTCACAACTACTGAGCCTGCGCTCTAGAGCCCACGAGCCACAACTACTGAAGTCCACGTGCCTAGAGCCCGTGCTCCGCAACAACAGAAGCCACTGCAATGAGAAACCCGCACACCACAGTAAAGAGTAGCCCCCGCTCGCCACAACTAGAGAAAGGCCGCATGCAGCAACAAAGACCCAACACAGCCAAAAATAAATTTTAAAAGGTAAATAAATAAGAATTAACAGGGAATCTTATCTCCATGAGTTAGATTTAAATGATTTCATAAGTGTACAAAAGAAATACACATTATCAAATATTTCAGTGTATTGTTACTTTCTTACAACTAAAATTTATGCTGCTGGTACATATAAAATTTCAAGTTAAGAAAGTTAATATAATATAGTATAAAAAGCTAATATTTAAATCCTAAGACAAACCATAATGTAGAAAGATCATTTTATATAAACTTTACAATAATAGGAGATATGTCCATACTAATAAAACTAGAATAATAAAGTTTCTAAAAGAGTAACAGTAAGTTTTCAGTAGCATATTTACTTAGAAACATCATTCCAAAATAGTATAGTATTAAATTAAAGTAGTCAATTAATTTTCCACTCACAGGAAATATGTCAAGACTCAAGATATCACTAAGTAACACACTAGGTCAGGAGCAGAATGCATTTTTATAAATAGCATGCAGTGGTAATTATTGTAGTTTTCATTAAATTCTCAGATTTTTTTTCTTCTTTTTTGTGGGAAAAGAGGATATTCAGTAGTTAAAATCAGTTTATGTAGCTCCAATAAAGTGTAATAGACCAAATTTAAATGGGAATTTTATAGAGTTAATACAGTAGTTTTACAGGAATGTTAAAATATTGAAAAATCAATCCCATCCCCCAAAGACATTACATAGTATCTGATTTATTGATCTTAGATGTGGGGGAAAAAGCTGGATTGTCTTTATAGATTACTTCAAATATTGCTAACAAGTTACCTTCTTTTATGAATATTTAGAAATTCTGCAAGTTTATAAGTTAACTCAATGTTCCTGCAACTGACATTTTAAAGAAAGCATTTGGATATAAAGCAATGATGTAGAAAATATAAATAGCTGCTCTTAAAAACATCAGCCTTGACTCAAACCAGACAACTTTGTTCTCTGCCTCCTCATGAGTCAAATGGAGACATTCATACCTCTGCCATTTCTCTTCACAGGCACAGAGATGTCCTCACACCCATGTTAAGCATGCGCCAGTAGGATGACATATAAATCAAACTTAGTAAAATAGTATATTTTTGTTCAAGGCTCTTAAGATCATGCCTCTACATTATTCTAACCCCTATAGCTATAAGAATTCCTAGTTTAGTACTCAGCAAGTTAGACTTGTCAGTTCTGCTTTTGGTATTATTCTGACCTTTTCTCTACAGTTTCTTATTAATTGAGTTCCTGCCACCTCCCATATTCCTAGAATCTTGTGTCATTGCCTCTAAAAACAGTACTCAGAGACAAGTCCTCTGCCAATTTCAGAGATGGTAACTTCAAGACAAATCAGTGGGGGTTGAACCAAGAGGAAAAATTCAGGAGGATGAAGTTAATGGGGACAAAATGTCAGCAAGGCTTATATGATAGGTTGTGTCTAGAGAGCAAGAAAATTTACTGTAAGTTTGAAGTTACAAGATGAACTACAAACAGGGTCTCAAAGGAGAAATGACTCTAAAAACACATCTAAAGAATGGAGTTAAGTCTGCATTAATGTACAAGATCAGAATCTAATTAAGGATAGATGTCAGTAGATCCTGAAGTTCCAACAATAGGAATTATCCAGCTATTCCTTTGATCTGAGATAATTCAAGTCTTCACCAGCTATCCTACACTTGGAGAATGAAAGGGATTGGATAGGGATTATTTGTAAACCATAGAGTCAATCTATCAAGAAATATTATAGTCAATCAATTAAATAGCTGTATTCATATTCTCTCAAAACTTGCCTATGGAGACTTCCGGGTAAGATGGCGGAAGAGTAAGACGCGGAGATCACCTTCCTCCCCACGGATACACCAGAAATACAGCTACACGTGGAACAACTCCTACAGAACACCTACTGAACGCTGGCAGAAGACCCCAGACCTCCCAAAAGGCAAGAAACTCCCCACATACCTGGGTAGGGCAAAGCGGAGAGATCCCCACACAGAGGATCGGTGCCGAGCGGCACTCACCAGCCCGAGAGGCTTGTCTGCTCGCCCGCCGGGGCGCGCAGCGCTGGAAGCTGAGGCTCGGGCTTCGGTCGGAGCGCAGGGAGAGGACTGGGGCTAGCGGCAAGAACTCAGCCTGAAGGGGGCTAATGTGCCACAGCTAGCCGGGAGGGAGTCCGGGAAAACTCTGGAGCTGCCGAAGAGGCAAGAGACTTTTTCTTCCCTCTTGGTTTCCTGGTGCGCGAGGAGAGGGGATTAAGAGCGCTGCTTAAAGGGGCTCCACAGACGGGCGCGAGTCGCGACTGAAAGCGCGGAACCCAGTGACAGGCGTGGGACGCTGGGGCTGCTGCTGCCGCCGCCAAAAACCCTGTGTGCGAGCGCAGGTCACTGCCCACACCGCCCTTCCGGGAGCCTGTGCAGCCCGCCACTGCCGGGGTCCCGGGATCCAGGGGCGGATTCCCTGGGAGAACGCACGGTGCGCCTCGGGCTGGTGCAACGTCACGCCGACCTCTGCCGCTGCAGGCTCGCCCCGCACTCCGTGCCCCTCCCTCCCTCCCGGCCTGAGTGAGCCAGAGTCCCCGAAGAGGCTGCTCCTTTAACCCTGTCCTATCTGAGCGAAGAACAGACGCCCTCCGGCGACCTACACGCAGAGGCGGGGCCAAATCCAAAGCTGAGACCCAGGAGCTGTGAGAACAAAGAAGAGAAAGGGAAACCTCTCCCAGCAGCCTCAGAAGCAGCGGATTAAAGCTCCACAATCAACTTGATGTACCCTGCATCTGTGGAATACATGAATAGACAACACATCATCCCAAATTGAGGAGCCCGGAGTCAGTGCTGTGCCTCTGAGGTGGGAGAGCCAACTTCAGGACACTGGTCCACAAGAGACCTCCCAGCTCCACATAATATCAAACGGCGAAAAACTTCCAGAGATCTCCATCTCAACACCAGCACCCAGCTTCACTCAACGACCAGCAAGCTACAGTGCTGGACACCCTAAGCCAAACAACTAGCAAGACAGGAACACAACGCCACCCATTAGCAGAGAGGTGGCCTAAAATCATAAAAAGTCCGCAGACACCCCAAAACACACCACCAGACGTGGACCTGCCCACGAGAAAGACAAGATCCAGCCTCATCCACCAGAACACAGGCACTAGTCCCCTCCACCAGGAAGCCTACACAACCCACTAAACCAACCTTAGCCACTGGGGACAGACACCAAAAACAACAGGAACTACGAACCTGCAGCCTGCAAAAAGGAGACCCCAAACACAGTAACATAAGCAAAATGAGAAGACAGAAAAACACACAGCAGGAGAAGGAGCAAGATAAAAACCCACCAGACCTAACAAATGAAGAGGTAATAGGCACTCTACCTGAAAAAGAATTCAGAATAATGATGGTAAAGATGATCCAAGATTCTATTTCCCAGATCCAAAATCTTGGAAATAGAATAGACAAAATGCAAGAAACAGTTAACAAGGACCTAGAAGAACTAAAGATGAATCAAGCATCGATTAAAAACACAATAAATGAAATAAAAAATACTCTAGATGGGATCAATAGCAGAATAACTGAGGCAGAAGAACAGATAAGTGAGGTGGAAGATAAAATAGTGGAAATAACTGCTGCAGAGCAAAATAAAGAAAAAAGAATGAAAAGAACAGAGGACAGTCTCAGAGACCTCTGGGACAACATTAAACGCACCAATATTCGAATTATAGGGGTTCCAGAAGAAGAAGAGAAAAAGAAAGGGACTGAGAAAATATTTGAAGAGATTATAGTTGAAAACTTCCCTAATATGGGAAAGGAAATAGTTAATCAAGTCCAGGAGGCACAGAGAGTCCCATACAGAATAAATCCAAGGAGAAATACGCCAAGACACATATTAATCAAACTGTCAAAAATTAAACACAAAGAAATCCTATTAAAAGCAGCAAGGCAAAAACAACAAATAACACACAAGGGAATCCCCATCAGGATAACAGCTGATCTCTCAGCAGAAACTCTACAAGCCAGAAGGGAGTGGCAGGACATAATTAAAGTGATGAAGGAGAAAAACCTGCAACCAAGATTACTCTACCCAGCAAGGATCTCATCCAGATTTGATGGAGAAATTAAAACGTTTACAGACAAGCAAAAGCTGAGAGAGTTCAGCACCACCAAACCAGCTTTACAACAAATGCTAAAGGAACTTCTCTAGGCAAGAAACACAACAGAAGTAAAAGACCTACAATAATGAACCCAAAACAATTAAGAAAATGGGAATAGGAACATACATATCGATAATTACCTTAAATGTAAATGGACTAAATGCTCCCACCAAAAGACACAGAGTGGCTGAATGGATACAAAAACAAGACCCATCTATATGCTGTCTACAAGAGACCCACTTCAGACCTAGAGACACATACAGACTGAAAGTAAGGGGATGGAAAAAGATATTCCATGCAAATGGAAATCAAAAGAAAGCTGGAGTAGCAATTCTCATATCAGACAAAATAGACTTTAAAATAAGGACTACTAGAAGAGACAAAGAAGGACACTACATAATGATCAAGGGATCGATCCAAGAAGAAGATATAACAATTGTAAATATTTATGCACCAAACATAGGAGCACCTCAATACATAAGGCAAATACTAACAGCCATAAAAGGAGAAATTGACAGTAACACAATCATAGTAGGGGACTTTAACACCCCACTTTCACCAATGGACAGATCATCCAAAATGAAAATAAATAAGGAAACACAAGCTTTAAATGATACATTAAACAAGATGGACTTAATTGATATTTATAGGACATTCCATCCAAAAACAACAGAATACACATTTTTCTCAAGTGCTCATGGAACATTCTCCAGGATAGATCATATCTTGGGTCACAAATCAAGCATTGGTAAATTTAAGAAAATTGAAATTGTATCAAGTATCTTTTCCGACCACAATGCTATGAGACTAGACATCAATTACAGGAAAAGGTCTGTAAAAAATACAAACACATGGAGGCTAAACAATACACTACTTAATAACGAAGTGATCACTGAAGAAATCAAAGAGGAAATTAAAAAATACCTAGAAACAAATGACAATGGAGACACGACGACCCAAAACCTATGGGATGCAGCAAAAGCAGTTCTAAGAGGGAAGTTTATAGCAATACAATCCCACCTTAAGAAACAGGAAACATCTCGAATAAACAACCTAACCTTGCACCTAAAGCAATTAGAGAAAGAAGAACAAAAACATCCCAAAGTTAGCAGAAGGAAAGAAATCATAAAAATCAGATCAGAAATAAATGAAAAAGAAATGAAGGAAACGATAGCAAAGATCAATAAAACTAAAAGCTGGTTCTTTGAGAAGATAAACAAAATTGATAAACCATTAGCCAGACTCATCAAGAAAAAAAGGGAGAAGACTCAAATCAATAGAATTAGAAATGAAAAAGGAGAAGTAACAACTGACACTACAGAAATACAAAAGATCATGAGAGATTACTATAAGCAACTCTATGCCAATAAAATGGACAACCTGGAAGAAATGGACAAATTCTTAGAAATGCACAACCTGCCAAGACTGAATCAGGAAGAAATAGAAAATATGAACAGACCAATCACAAGCACTGAAATTGAAACTGTGATAAAAAATCTCCCAACAAACAAAAGCCCAGGACCAGATGGCTTCACAGGCGAATTCTATCAAGCATTTAGAGAAGAGCTAACACCTATCCTTCTGAAACTCTTCCAAAATATAGCAGAGGGAGGAACACTCCCAAACTCATTCTACGAGGCCACCATCACCTTGATACCAAAACCAGGCAAGGAGGTCACAAAGAAAGAAAACTACAGGCCAATATCACTGATGAACATAGATGCAAAAATCCTCAACAAAATACTAGCAAACAGAATCCAACAGCACATTAAAAGGATCATACACCATGATCAAGTGGGGTTTATTCCAGGAATGCAAGGATTCTTCAATATACGCAAATCAATCAACGTGATACACCATATTAACAAATTGAAGGAGAAAAACCATATGATCATCTCAATAGATGCAGAGAAAGCTTTCGACAAAATTCAACACCCATTTATGATAAAAACCCTGCAGAAAGTAGGCATAGAGGGAACTTTCCTCAACATAATAAAGGCCATATATGACAAACCCACAGCCAGCATCGTCCTCAATGGTGAAAAACTGAAACCATTTCCACTAAGATCTGGAACTAGACAAGGTTGCCCACTTTCACCACTCTTATTCAACCTAGTTTTGGAAGTTTTAGCCACAGCAATCGGAGAAGAAAAGGAAATAAAAGGAATCCAAATTGGAAAAGAAGAAGTAAAGCTGTCACTGTTTGCAGATGACATGATACTATACATAGAGAATCCTAAAGATGCTACCAGAAAACTACTAGAGCTAATCAATGAATTTGGTAAAATTGCAGGATACAAAATTAATGCACAGAAATCTCTGGCATTCCTATATACTGATGATGAAAAATCTGAAAGTGAAATCAAGGAAACACTCCCATTTACCATTGCAACAAAAAGAATAAAATATCTAGGAATAAACCTACCTAAGGAGACTAAAGACCTGTATGCAGAAAATTATAAGACACTGATGAAAGAAATTAAAGATGATACAAATAGATGGAGAGATGTACCATGTTCTTGGATTGGAAGAATCAACATTGTGAAAATGACTCTACTACCCAAAGCAATCTACAGGTTCAATGCAATCCCTATCAAACTACCACTGGCATTTTTCACAGAACTAGAACAAAAAATTTCACAATTTGTATGGAAACACAAAAGACCCCGAATAGCCAAAGCAATCTTGAGAACGAAAAATGGAGCTGGAGGAATCAGGCTCCCTGACTTCAGACTATACTACAAAGCTACAGTAATCAAGACAGTATGGTACTGGCACAAAAACAGAAAGATAGATCAATGGAACAGGATAGAAAGCCCAGAGTTAAACCCACGGACATATGGTCACCTTATCTTTGATAAAGGAGGCAGGAATGTACAGTGGAGAAAGGACAGTCTCTTCAATAAGTGGTGCTGGGAAAACTGGATAGGAACATGTAAAAGTATGAGATTAGATCACTCCCTAACACCATACACAAAAATAAGCTCAAAATGGATTAAAGACCTAAATGTAAGGCCAGACACTATCAAACTCTTAGAGGAAAACATAGGCAGAACACTCTATGACATAAATCACAGCAAGATCCTTTTTGACCCACCTCCTAGAGAAATGGAAATAAAGACAAAAATAAACACATGGGACCTAATGAAACTTAAAAGCTTTTGCACAGCAAAGGAAACCATAAAGAAGACCAAAAGACAACCCGCAGAATGGGAGAAAATATTTGCAAATGAAGCAACTGACAAAGGATTAATCTCCAAAATTTATAAGCAGCTCATGCAGCTCAATAACAAAAAGACAAACAACCCAATCCAAAAATGGGCAGAAGACCTAAATAGACATTTCTCCACAGAAGATATACAGACTGCCAACAAACACATGAAAGGATGCTCAACATCTTTACTCATTAGAGAAATGCAAATCAAAACTACAATGAGATATCATCTCACACCAGTCAGAATGGCCATCATCAAAAAATCTAGAAACAATAAATGCTGGAGAGGGTGTGGAAAAAAGGGAACACTCTTGCACTGCTGGTGGGAATGTGAATTGGTACAGCCGCTATGGAGAACGGTATGGAGGTTCCTTAAAAAACTACAAATAGAACTACCATATGACCCAGCAATCCCACTACTGGGCATATACCCTGAGAAAACCATAATTCAAAAAGAGACATGTACCAAAATGTTCATAGCAGCCCTATTTACAATAGCCCGGAGATGGAAACAACCTAAGTGTCCATCATCGGATGAATGGATAAAGAAGATGTGGCACATATATACAATGGAATATTACTCAGCCATAAAAAGAAATGAAATTGAGCTATTTGTAATGAGGTGGATAGACCTAGAGTCTGTCATACAGAGTGAAGTAAGTCAGAAAGAGAAAGACAAATACTGTATGCTAACACATATATATGGAATTTAAGAAAAAAAAATGTCATGAAGAACATAGGGGTAAGACTGGAATAAAGACACAGACCTACTAGAGAATGGACTTGAGGATATGGGGAGGGGGAAGGGTAAGCTGTGACAAAGTGAAAGAGCGGCATGGACATATATACACTACCAAACGTGAGGTAGATAGCTAGTGGGAAGCAGCCGCATAGCACAGGGAGATCAGCTCGGTACTTTGTGACCGCCTGGAGGGGTGGGATAGGGAGGGTGGGAGGGAGACGCAAAAGGGAGGGGATATGGAAACATATGTATATGTATAACTGATTAAATTTGTTATAAAGCAAAAAAATAAAATTAAATTAAAAAAATAAAAATAAAAAATAAAAGTCAAAAAAAAAAAAAACTTGCCTATGCAAGACAGCAGGAAAATAGAAAATGGAGACAGGATTTACTTCATATATGGTTGACAAGCCATCTTTATTTATTCATCTATCAGTGGAAATTTGTTTCCAAATCTTGGTATTTGTGAATATTGTTGCAGTGAACATAGAAGTGCAAATAAATTTTCAAGATCCTGATTCTTTTGAATAGTATACCCAGAAGTAGAATTGATGGATCATATGATAGTTCCATTTTTAATTTTTGAGGAACCTCCATACTGTTGTCCAGAGCAAATGAACAATTTTATATTTCCACCAACAGTATGTGAAGGTTCCAATTTATCCACATCCTCACCAACACTTGCTCTCTTTTCTTTTTTTTTTTTTTTAGTAATGGCCATCCTAACAGGTATGAGATGATGTCTCATTATGGTTTTCATTTGCATTTCCCTTCATTTACATTAGTGATATTGAGCACTTTTACATAAACTTGCTGGGCATTTGAATATCTTATGTGGAGAAAAGTCTATTCAAGTCTTTTGCCCATTTTTAATTTTTTTTTTTTTTTGCTATGGAGTTGTAGAATTCTTTATACATTTTGAATAGTAACCCCTTATCAAATGCAGGGTTTGCAGATATTTTCTCCCATTCCATTTGTTGCCTTATCACACTGTTAATTTCCTTTGCTGTACAGAAGCTTTTTAGTTTGTAGTCTCACTTGTCTATTTTTGCTTTGTTGTCTGTGATTTGGTATCGTATCCAAGAAATAATTGACAAGACCAATGTCATGAAGCTTTCCCCCTGTTTTAATGTCTCCTATAATCCTGAAAGAATATGGAATCCACATTTCTAATGTTCACTTTTCCCCAAACGGGCCTGTTGGAAACCAGGAACAGAGAAGACCTCTAGAAGTTGTAAATAAAAGAAAAATTCAGTTCTGGGATATTATAGCACTCAAGATTATCTCTGAATGATGTAACTTAAAATATGTATTTTCTTAAAGGTGTCCCAAGGAGACTTATTTATTTCCCACCATCAATGTTGATTTTATGATTTTTATAACAGATCTAAACTTCATATTTGGAATATATACAAAGTGTTACATCCTGGAAAGGGTCCTTAGGTCAGAATGGCTGCAAAATGTTATTTTATATTTTGTCAAGCACTAAGAGACTAATTATGAAGAAACAAAATAGCATTTATGCTCATTGAGGTATATGGTTTAATATGCATGCAAGGGACTTTAAATTTGGTTCCAAATTTAAATTTGAATTTTCATCAGTGTATCTTCATCATTGTTTTAAATACTTTCATGCTCTTGTTTCATTAGACTTTATTCCTCAGATTTCTTATATGCTTTGACATCTTTGTATTTTTGCATCTACCTGGAAGGCTTTTCCTATCTATCTCCATTTTCTCCCATTTTTCACCCAGAAAACACTTAGATTTCAATATCTATGCATTTTCTTCCTTGCTTTGCCTATTTAAGATAGACTTTGTGCTGGGATTGCACGTGATCTTGTGAATACTTATTTACAGCACTTAATTAGTACTATAGTTACTTATCTCTCTAATGAGACTACAAGCTATTTGAATGTAAATATAATGTATTTCTTAATTTTTATATCACTGGTAATCTTCTCAAAACTGGACACATAGAAAGTGCTTAAAAATGAATAGTAAGTGCTTAAATATTTGTATTGCTTGCTTGACATGGATTTCATATTTTTCATATTGAGTTATCTATTCAGAAGGAGCAATTATACAATTATATAATATCTATTATAAATTAGCAAGAATATATTATTTCTTACATAGCTTATATGTCCTGAGAAAGTCTATATTGAGGATTATTTTTAGATGGGATTCATGTTGATTAATGGGCTCAAACTATATTTCACTCTATAAGGTAAATTGTCAGATTTATAAAAGTTCTCCAATCCAACATTTAAAAATGTCAGATTTCCTCATTTAAAAATTATTTCTTTTGACACTCATGTATTTTTTAAAATTTTAACTGAATAACTACTCTTTTCATTATTTTCGCAAGCATAGTTTTTTGTTTGGTTTGGTTTTGGGGATTTTTTGGTTTTTGTTTTTTGCCTGCCTCCTTGAGTTTTGTCCTTTTTGGAAATAGTTCTTGTGATTAAAAATAAGATGAATGGAAATCATTTCTTTCTTACTCCTTTATTTTTAAACTATGTATACCACCTTTGAATTGTCAGGAGTCTGTTTGCCTAACTTTATACATGTAGCTTAAAACTATGGTTCAAGTAAAAGAACTTATACCAGAGTATGGAGCATGAATTTTAGTGCAATATTGGCAGTACTCAGAAAGGTAGTGAGCTCTGGATGCAAAAGGAGAAAAGATAGATTTCAGAGAGACTATGGAACAAGAGTTGGCAGGTCTAAGTACATCATGGAAAAGAGGATCAAAAACAAAACATCTAGGTCGGGAAGAATTCAATGTTCTCAGGTTTGTGTAAGTGAAAATGAAGGTTTGATAATGTTACAGTGCAATTTCAACATAATTTTTCTTCAATCTTGTTTAGGTTATTATATATTAACATTCAATCCATCATCAATATGCACTGAGCAACCACTACCTACCAGGGACTTTTGTAGGCATTGGAGTTCCAGCAGTAACAGAAATTTCTGCTCTAAGAAACTTAACATACTGTAATGAAACAAAATAGTACTTATGAATAGTTGTAGATTTTAGACAATTTACTTTTTTAAAGTTAAAAAAATTATATTGTGATTCATTTCACATAAAGAGTATATAGCATGACTGCAATCTGAAGGATAGTGATAATCATCAAACAACTGTGCACACAGGACTTAGCTTAAAAATAAAACATCACTAACATCATTGAAAATGCTTGTATCCCGTTGCCTGAAATTATTCCGTTTTGACCGTCAAGTCATTAACTTCTATCCTTTTTCTAGTTATTTATATTCGTTTCTTAAAAATACATTTACCCCAAACATAAATATTTGTTAAATAATTGTTTTGCTTATTTTTAACATTAAATATGCTAACAATTATGTATGTTTTTGAAATTTGTTTCTTCAGTAATATTTTGGTGGGAATTTTTGGGATAGCAAAAACTAACAATTTTATGGTACTTAATATGAACATAAATATTCTAACATTGCAAAAATTTTTGATGGTTGTTTGCTTTAATTATCCTTATTATATACATGAGAAAAGTGAGTGAAGGAGAGGTTAAGTATTATGCATAAGGCTAAACAGCAAGTAAATGGCTAAGCCAGGATTAGAAACCAGGAAGTCTGGCTCCAAACACCTAGTTATTTTATCATAGAGTCCCATTAGAATTATTAATATTGATGACGTTTGCCATTCTTCATTTTCACAATTTTATGTTATTTCATTGAGATACAAGAATTTTTTTCTGCTATTGAGTATTTCTGTTATATACATTTCCAGGTTATATATTTATTTATTTACTACTATTATGAATGATGCTGATATACACACTGTTATACATATCTCTGGTGGATATGTGGGACAGTACTAAAAGAATATATTTCTAGGAGTGGAATTTATATAACATAGTATATGCACAAATTCAAGTGTGATAGGTAACACTAAACTGTTTTCCAAATACCACCACAGTAAATGAGAGTTCTTGTTCTCAACATAAAAGAAAGACTTATTATAAGCTTATAATAAGCTTATTATAATAAGTTTTATCTCAATTAGGTATGTTTTAAATAATAATCTTTTTTTTTTCTTTTTTCAGTACAATTTTTCTTCCCCTGACCCTTTGCCTCTGGTAATCACAAATATGATGCTTTTTTCTTTGAAATTATTTGGCTGGTTATTTGCTTTTGAAGTATAATTGATATGCAGTACTATGTTAGTTTCTGGTACACAACAGAGTGATTCAGTACTTCTGTACATTTCAAAATGATCACCACTGTAAGTCCAGTTACAATCTGTCACCATACACAGATAATACATAATTATTGACTATATTTCCCACACTGTACATTTCATACCTATAACTTATTTTGTAGCTGAAAATGTGTACCTCTTAATCTCCTTCAGCTAGTTCTCTCCTCTCCCCAGTCCTCTCCCTCTGACAATTGCCTGTTCTCTGTATTTCTGAGTGTATTTTGTTTTTTTAGATTTCTACATATATGCAAATTTATACAGTATTTGTCCTTCTCTGTCTCTCTTATTTCACTTAGCATAGTACTCTCTAGGTCCACCCATGTTTCAAAAAAGTGGCAACATGCAACATTTCTTTTTCATAGATAAATAATATTCCATTGTGTGTGTGTATGTGTGTGTATATGTATGTGTGTATATATATGTATGTGTGTATATATGCCACATCAGCTTTATCCATTCATTTGTTGATGTGCACTTAGGTTGCTTGTGTATCATGGCTATAGTAAGTAATGCTTCAATGTACATAGGGGTGCATAAGTCTTTTCAAATTAGTGTTCTCAAGTTCTTCAGATAAATATTGAGTAATAAAATTGCTGGGTTGTATGGTAGTTCAATTTTTAATTTTTTAAAGAAACCTCCATACTGTTTCCCATAATAGCTGCACCAATTTACATTCCCACCAATAGTGCACAGGGGTTCTTTTTTCTCCACAACCTCACCAACACTTGTTATTTGTTATCTTTTGGAAAATAGCCATTCTGAGAGGTGTGAAGTGATAACTCATTGTGGTTTTGACATGCATTTCCCTGATGATTAGTGTTACTGAACAACTTTGCATGTGCCTATTGGCCAACTGTATCTCTTCTTTGGAAAAATGTCTTTTAAGGTAATCTGCCCATTTTTTAAGTTGGATTGCTTGGGTTTTTTGATGTTGGGTTGTATAAGTTCTTTGTTTATTTTGAATATTAACTTCTTATGATTGATATATATTGTTTGCAAATATCTTCTCCCATTCAAAGGTCCCATTAAGTGACCTTTTCATTCTGTTGATCGTTTCCCACACTGTGTACAAGGTTTTTAGTTTTATGTAGTCCCATTTGCTTATTTTGGCTTTTGTTTCCATTGCCTGCCTAGACATACCAAAAAAAAAAAAAATGTAGTACTAGGACCAGTGCTAAAGAGTGTACTTCCTATGTTTTCTTCTTGAAGTTTTATGGATTTAGGTCTTATATTTAAGTCTTTGATACTTATTGAGTTTATATGTGGTGTGAGGAATTCTAAAAGAATTCTAATTCTTTTGCATGTAGCTCTCCAGTTTTCTCAGCACCATTTATTGGAGACAGTCTTTTCCCCATTGTATATTTTTCCTCCTTTGTCATAGATTAATTGACCACATGTGTGTGGGTTTATTTTTGGGCTCTATATTCTGTTCCATTGATTTATGTGTCTATTTTTATGCCAGTACCGTGCTGCTTTAATTACTGTAGTTTTGTTGTATAATCCAGTCAAGGAGTGTGATACTGCTGGCTTTTTTCTTTTTTCCTCAAGATTGCTGTGGTTATTTGTGGTCTTTTGTGGTTCCATACAAATTTTAGGATTATTTTTCTAGTTCTGTGAAAAAATGCCATGGGTATTCTTATAGAGATTGCACTAAATCTGTAGATTGCTTGATGAGTATGGACATTTTAATAGTATTACTTCTTCCAATTCATGAACATGGGATGCCTTTCATTTATTTGTATCATCTTCAGTTTCCTTCATCAATATCTTATAGTTTCATTGTATAGGTCTTCCATCCCCTTGATTATTTCTATGCATTTAATGCTTTTTTGATGAGATTGTAAATAGGATTGTTTTCTTGATTAATCTTTCTGATAGTTCATTACTGAATTCATTTACTCTAATAATTTTTTTTGATGGAGTATTAGGGTTTTGTATGTATAGTATTATGTATTCTGAAATAGTGACAGTTTTACTTCTTCCATTCCAACTTGAATGTCTTTTATTTCTTTTTCATCTCTTATTACTGTGACTAGGACTCCTATTACTATGTAGAATAGAAGTGGTGAGAGTAAACACCTTTGTCTTGTTTCTGATCTAGAGGAAATTCTTTCAGCATTTCACCATTGAGTATGATGTCAGCTATGGGCTTGTTATATGTGGCGTTTATTTATGTTTATTATGTCCCCTACATATGAATGAGTTCAGTTCTGAGAGCACTTTCATAAGTCCAATTTTAGCCTAGGTACTCATCTAACTGAATTGGCTATACAGTACTGTACTGTAATAGGTTTATAATACTTTTTACACAAATAATACATAAAAAGCAAACAAACACAAAAAATAAAGAAAACATTTTTAATCTTACAGTACAGTACTTTGAAAACTACAGTAGTTCCAGCTACATCACTGCTGCTTTTATGCTTGTTTCCAGACATCCTGGGCTTGAAATAAAGATACTGTACTACTGTACTCTATATAGTACTATACAGTAAAGTACACAAAAGCACAACCACTTGTAGAGAATGCATGCATGTGACAATGTATGACAGACACGTGAACTAACTAACATGATTGGACACACGAATGCATGTTTTCATCTTTGAAAGTTTGCAACTTGAAGGTTCGTTTGTAGGTGACTTACTGTACCCACTTTGTTGAGAGTTTTTATCATAAATGGATGTTGATTTTGTCCAAAGAGTTTTCTGCATCTACTGAGATGATCATCTGATTTTTATCTTTCCTTTTGTTAATATGGCTTATCACATTTATTGATTTGTGGATATTGAACCATCCTTGCATCCCTGGAATATATCCCACTTTATCATGGTCTATAATCCTTTGTATATATTGTTCAATTTGGCTTGCTAATATTTTGTTGAGGATTTTAGCATCTGTATTCATCAGGGATATTAGCCTGTAATTTTCTATTTTGTGGTGCATTTTCTGCTTTTGGTATCAGAGTAAGAATGGCCTTATGGTATGAATTTGGGGATGTTCAATCCTCTTCAATTTTTTGGAATAATTTGAGAAGGATAGGTATTAACTCTCCTTTATATGTTTGGTAGAATTATCCTGTGAAGCTGTCTGGTGCCAAACTTTTGTTTGTTGGGGGATTTTTGATACTGATTCAATTTCAATACTAGTAATTTGTCTGTACAGTTATCTATTTCTTCCTGATTCAGTCTTAAAAGATTGTATGTTTCTAGTAATATATCTGTTTCTTGTAGGTTGTCTAGTTTGCTGGCATATACCTGTTCATAGTATTCTCTTATGATTGTAATTTTTTGTTTTGTTTTCCATTTAAAATTTTTTTATTTTTATTGGAGTATAGCTGATTTACAATGTTGCATTAATTTCAGGTGTGCAGCAAATCGAATCAATTATACATATACATATATCCATTCTTTTTTAGATTCTTTTCCCATATAGGCCATTACAGAGTAGAGTTCCCTGTGCTATGCAGTAGGTCCTTATTAGTTATCTATTTTATGTATATTAGTGTGTATATATAAATCCATATCTCCCAATTTATCCCCCCCCCATCCCTGGTAACCGTAAGTTTGTTTTCTGTGATAGCAATTGTATTTTCTCATTTTTCATTTCTTATTTTGTTTATTTAGTTCCTCTTTCTTTTTTTCTTAATGAGTCTAGTTAAAGGCTTATTAGTTTTGTTTATCTTTTCAAAAAATAAACTCTTGGTTACACTGATCTTTTCCATTGTTTTTTGGACTCTATTTTATTTATTTCCTCTTTGTTCTTTATTATTTCCTTCCTTCTACTGACTCTGGGATCTGTTTGCTTTTCTTTTTCTAATTCCTTTAGATGGTAGGTTAGGTGGTTTATTTGAGATTTTTCTTATTTCTTGAGGTAGGCCTGTATTACTATAAACTTTCCTCTTAGAACTGCTTTTGCTACATTCCATAGATTTTGAAAAGTTGTGCTTCATTTTCATTAGTCTCAAAGTGTTTTCTGGTTTTCTCTTTGATTTCTTCATTGACCCATTGGTTTCTTAGCAGTATGTTGTTTAGTCTTCATGTGTCTGCATTTTTCCCATTTTCTTTCTGTTATTGATTTCTAGTGCCATACAGTTGTGTTTGGAAAAGATTCTTGACATAATTTCTTTCCTCGTGAATTTGTTGAGACATGTTTTATGGCCTACTATGTCATCCACCCTGGAGAATATCCCATGTGCAGTTGAAAAGAATGTGTATTCTGCTGTTTTTGGATGAAATGTCCTGTGATATCTATCAACTCCACCTAGTCTAATGCGTCATTTAAGACCACTGTTTCCTTATTGATTTTTTCTCTGGAAGATCTGTCCATCGATATAAGTGGGTGTTAAAGTCCACTCTTATTATTTTATTATTGTCAATTTCTTCCTTTATGTCTGTTAATATTTGCTTTATATATTTAGGTGCCCCTATATTAGATGCATGTATGTTTACAAATGTTATATCCTCTTCTTGTATTGATCCCTTTATCATCACATAATGCCCTTCTTTGTCTTTTATTATAGACTTTGTTTTATAGTTTACTTTGCCTGATATGATTATTGGTACTCCAGCTCTCTTTTTGTTTCCATTTGCATGGAACATCTTTTTCCATTCCTTTACTTTCAGTCTATATGTTTTTAGTTCTGAAGTGAGTTTTTTGTAGGCAGCATATAGATGGATTTTTTAAATCCAATCAGCCATCCTGTCTCTTGATTGGGGAATTTAGTCCATTGACATTTAAAGTGATTACCGAGAGGTATATGCTATGTATTTCCATTTTGTTATTTGTTTTCTGGTTGTTTTTGTAGTTCTTCTCTGTTCTTTTTTTAGGCTTTCCTTTATGGCTTGATTTTTTTTTTTTTTTTTTTTTTTAGTGTTATGTTAGTGTTCTTTTCTCTCTAGTTTTTGTGTATTGTACGTTTTTCATTTTTGGTTACTATGGAGTTCATCTATAGCTATATCTAGTTATTTTCAATTGATAGTCATTTAAGTTCATACACACTCTAAAAGCTCTACATTTTTTACTTTCCAACCTCATGTTTTTATGTTTTGCATTTTTTATGTCATAGTTTACATCTTCATGTCTATTCCTTAACTGTTTATTGTAGTTAGAGTTGATTTTACAATTTTTCTCTTTTAAGCTTTGGACTAGCTTATGTAAGTGGTTGATCGACTGCCTTTACTTACTTTACTTTATATTTGCCTTTACCAGTAGGATTTTTCCTTTCTCATACTTTCTTATTTCTTGTTGTAGCACTTTTATTTCACTTAAAGAAGACACTTTAACACTTCTTGGAAGATCAGTTTAGTGTTGATGAACTCTTAGTTTTAACTTGTCTGAGAACCTCTTTATCTCCCCTTCAATTCTGAATGATAACCATACTGGCTATAATATCCTAAGTTGTAGGTTTTTTTCTTTCAGCACTTTAAATATATTTGGCCACTCCCTTCTGGCCTGCAGGTTTTCTGCTGAAAAACTAGTTGATAGCTTTAGGAAGGTTCCCTTGTATGTGGCTCTTTGATTTTCTCTTGCTGCCTTTAGAATTCCTTTGTCTTTAATGTCTATCATTTAAATTATGATATGTCTTGGTGTGGATCTCTTTGGGTTTATCTTGTTTGAGACTCTCTGTCTTTCCTTTGGCTGAAGACCTGTTTCTTTCTTCAGGTTCTGGAAGTTTTCAGCCAGTATCTCATCAAATATATTTTCTGCATTTTTTTCTCTCTCTTCTCCTTCTAGGACCCCTATACTACAAATGTTAGTATGCTTGATGTTGTCTCAGAGGTCCCTTAAACTATACTCATTTAAATTTTTTTTTTCCTTTTTGCTGTTCTGATTAGGTGATTTCCATTATTCTACCAGACTGCTTGTGTGTCCTGTTGTATCACTTAAACTGCTGTTAATTCCTACTAGTTTACTTTTTCTTTGCAGTTATTATATTCTTGTGTTTATCTGTTCTTTCCCCCAGCCTAAGGTAAATTATTTATATGTGTTTCATTAGGGTTTTTTTTTTCCAGGGTTTTTTTCTTGTTCTTTCATTTTAAACATATTTCTCTGTTTCTCGTTTTGTTTAACTTTGTCCCTGTGAAATTAGGTGAAGCATTTACCTATCCAAGTCTTAAAGTTGTGTCCTTGTGTGGAACATCCCTCTTCAGTCTGCATGTGTCCAGTGGCTCTGGTGGAAACCCAGATTTTTAGTGAGCATGGTCTGTGTCTTCTCCCAAGGTGTGCTGGTAGCCTCCACTTTGGTGAGAGGTAGGGATGGAATTGGAGAGGCTGGAGCTGAGCCAGCTGCAAGCAGGGGCTTCTCCCATGTTTAGTGGCCATCACCACTCTATCTGGGGCATGGTTGGGGCCCAAGGGGCTGGAGCAGGAACCCTGAGTGAGTTGAGTTTCTCCCTGGTGTGATGGCAGTCTCCACCTTGGTTTAGGACATTGCGGGGACCTGATGGCTTGGGGCTACACTTAGTTCTGGTTTTACTTTTTCCCCTGGTGGGCACACCTTAGTTGGTAGCTGGCTTGGGGCTAGAGAGGTTGGCACCACACCACTGAGCTGTCTCTGCCCCTACCCAAGTGTGCACAGGACTGTGCTCTGTGGAGGTGTTGGTCTCTGCCCTGGAGCTACCTTCACTCCATTCAGAGTGTGAACACCAAAGCATGTCCCAGTCAGAGATAGGGACTGAGTCTGACCTAGCTACTTTCCCTCCAAATGTGTGCAGTCTCATTGATAAAGGTAGCTTCTGCCTTAGTGGTGAGAAGCACTGAAGAAAGAAGTACTGGAGCAGGAGCCGAGTGTGGGCTGGGGGGCCCACTGGGATGGTCCTGGCAGGCTGGCCAGAGCCCCAGGCAATTTTCTGTCTACTTCCTCTGCCTTGTGACTGGAAGTAAGCAAATCTGTGAATGTGCTCTTAAGAGTGGAGTCTCAGTTTCCTATAGCCCTCCAGTAAGCCACACTAGTTTTCAAATAAGCTAAGGGGCTTGTCTTCCTGGTATTGGACCCCAGAGCTGGGGTGCCTAATATGTAGCTCAACCACCTTACTTCCCAGGTAAGATCCCCAAGCCTGTGATAAGTCTCCTCTTCTTTTGTCCCCTGCTAGAGGTGCAGTTCCTGACCAGCTTGCTTCTCATGCAAAGTTTGTGTTGTTCTATCTTTCTTTTTTTAAAATTTTATTTATTTATTTTTGGCTGCATTGGGTCTTCGTTGCTTCATGTAGGCCTTCTCTAGTTGCGGCAAGCAGGGGCTACTCTTTGTTTCAGTGCACAGCTTTCTCATTGCGGTGGCTTCTCTTGTTGTGAAGCATGGGCTCTAGGTGCACAGGCTTCTATAGTTGTGGCACTCGAGCTCAGTAATTGTGGCTTATGAGCTCTAGAGCACAGGCTCAGTAGTTGTGGCACATGGGCTTAGTTGCTCCATGGTATGTGGGATCTTCCCGGACCAGGGATTGAACACGTGTCCCCTGCATTGGTAAGCAGATTCTTAACCACTGCACCACGAGGGAAGCCCCCTGTGTTGTTCTTTATTAACAGCTAGTTCCCAGGTCAACTTCAGTGAAAGTTGTTCTATATATGTATTTGTAGTTTTGAAATGTTTGTGAGGGGAGGTGAGTCCAGTGTCCTCCTACTCTGCTATCTTGAACTCTCTCTAAAAGCATGGCCTATGTTTTAATGAGACATAGCCAGAAGTAATCACTGGGCTTAAATGAATTTATAAAAAGATAACCTATGCCTTTTTTAAAACAAAGAAATCATAAATAAATAAATGATAGCCCTTGCTTACCTTGAGTCTTTAGTAATGCCATATTTTTCCTCTTTGTTGAATATCCTGCAGTGGGTTGATAATGGTTGCATAAGATTAAAGGTATTTCACTGATAGATAAATTTGTTTTCCATCTCCTTACAAGTTTTCAGCCTATCTTTAATCAAGTACTTTAGCAAGATATCAAAGCATAGAATTTTGGAGCATGAAAAAAATGTGTTTCACTGATTTCCATGTCGGTTTTATTTCTGCCAGTTAAGATGGATCCCTAGTTTGTCATTTATAATTTAGAAAAAAAATTCTTACCTATGCAAATAATATTTATTACAAGTCAGTAGTGAATAGAATTTTTAAAGTTATTTTCACCCATCAAATGAGGTTCATATTACTGCATTTAGGTTTTATGATTAATGCTATGGTACTTATTTTTGATTTTCCAAAAGATTAGTGATTTTCTAGAATAACAAGTAAGACCAAGCATGCATTACTGAGCTATCTAGTAATCTCTTTAAAACATAAGGTATAATTTTTGTTTCATTTTCATTAGTTATTCTTGTGAAAACTGTATTCTTGTTTCAATCTGTATACCTTGAGATATCACTGAATATATCTGAATTAGTCATTATGAAAATACTTCCCTTGTACAATAAATTATTTTACATGTGATCCATATCAGCCTTATAATGAGATTAACACTATAGAAAATGCTAGCCTGAATCACCTATGTAAAATATTAGGTCTAAAATAAACATTAACAAGAACAATAAACTTAATATTTCTCAAAACATAAATACTGGGCTTCCCTGGTGACACAGTGGTTGAGAGTCCACCTGCCGATGCAGGGGACGTGGGTTCGTGCCCTGGTCCAGGAGGATCCCACGTGCTGTGGAGTGGCTGGGCCCGTGAGCCATGGCCACTGGGCCTGCGTGTCTGGAGCCTGTGCTCCACAACGGGAGGGGCCACAACATTGAGAGGCCTGTGTAACGCAAAAAAAAAACCCCCAAAAAACCCCAAGAAACCCCCATAAATACTAAAAGAAGCATATGTGAGGAAAAATGCTGAAGCAACTAACTGTGTATTTCTGGAATATCAGTTTAAAACAATACTGAACTGTGAAATTACAAGAAAGATGTCATGGTAGATCAAAACAAATATTATGGGGAAAAGATTTTTAAGTGTGGGAAACTTGAGGCAATCTTTAAAAAGTATCACCACTGGGGAAAAGAAGGGAAAACAATACTTTGGAGACAAAATAATGAGAGAAAAAATAATGAACATGGGATATTGAGGAACTTTTAAGATAAAAGAGAACAACATAGGAATAATATCTTACTAAAAGAAAACAAAAACACGAGAAGCCATCAATTAAACCACAAAACTGTCCTTTGCTAGACTAATGAAAGAGGATGCTCTTGAATCTTGTCTACAATGTAAGTAGACAAAAGTATTAGTCAACATTACACAGCAACTATAACAAAATAAATTCTCAACTTAATTCTTTAAATGAGAATTAAACCATGTAAATGAATGTCAAAAATAAAACAAGAATTAGTCAAGAAAATATATGGAAGAAAAGGTAAATTTTCCCAGAAGTGAAGGCAAAATTATAATGTGCCCAAGAGAAGAAAAGACTTATGAAAACTGACCCACATAAATTTTTTTTTCTCTCAAATATATTTTGCAAAGGAACAAATTGTTTGATGTCAAATGATCTAGAATTAGATTCCTTTTATATCACCCTATCACTTTGTGATGATGGACAAATCATTTTCTAAGTCTCATTTTCCTTTTCTGAAAACAATAATTTTCTTATATTTATTAAATTTTATTGTAATTTCTAAGTTTTTTGTATCTACTTCATCATTTAAATTCATTCATTATATAAAATTAATATTATTGACCTTCTCTTGTTATTCCCCAAGTTGTAGTTTTAATTTACCCTTCTGCTGAATTTTTCTCATGTTTTTCCTATGTCTTATATCTGTGTCTCCTTCAGGGACAAGGTACAATATCAGCAAAAACCTGTGAGGCCTTAGATCAGCATCACTGGAAACCAGAAGTTTTCTGATACACATGATGGTCAGCAAAACAAGGTCAGGTAAGAGCATATCACTTGGTTATTTTATTTATGGAGAATATGAAACTAAACAGATAATCAGATTGTATGTATCCACTTTGCTATGGAAATTCAGTAGTAATCTCAGAACTGACAAGGAAGAATAATTAGGGCATTGATCTGTATAAGAAGCGCAAGCTGAAGCCAACTTGGTTGTCTAATGAATGTCAATCACTCACTTCCTATGGCCCTGATAAAAAAATATTCAGGATATTCCTTCCTGTGCTCATGTGCCTTTATCAGGAAAGTGTTTTTGTGACTTCAGTATTACATGTAGAAGGTTTTAACAATGATTCTTTCATTTCTTGATCAATATTTTAAAGCTCCAAATTCATTCAAAATCTCTGTAAGGTTTAGTCTTCTATTTTGCTCATGGATTATTCATTTTCAAATTAACAGTACATATGGTCATTTAAGTAAAAATGTAATCCAAGAGTGACTTTCATTTCATCATTTATTTTTTCTGTGTTAGTTAATATAAATCTGCAATTTCCTTGAGTGAAATTTAAAGTACATTTCTTCAGGACTAATGAACTGTAACCAAAATTCTTTAATAAGTATTCACAGTTATATGAATTTAAAAAAATGTTTTTTTTGTAACTGTGTGACTCAGTTATGAATATGTTCACTAAAATTACTTATAACCACACTGATTTTCATTTCTGAACTGTGCTTATTGTGACTTACAGCAAATGTACCTCCTACTCACTCAGAGATGGTTCAGTGGAGATGTGGCACATAATTGTATTTATCTGTGGCAAGCATGCACAGCAGGTTATGTTCATCTCTTTCTTATTTCTAAAATTAAATAATAAGATATGGTAAAAAAAAAAAAGTGGTAGAGATAGACTTGTACCAAAATAAAATAAAATCAACAAAACAAAATTAAAATCACTCAGGTATTGTAAGATTACTTTCTCAAAGAAAGAAAAGCTAAGGAGATAGAAAAAAGGTAAGATAGAAGGAAGAGTGTCAGTGAGAAGTGTTATCCTTGAAGTGTTCTCTTGGCTTCTATCATTAATGACCAACCATTACACCACTTAGCAGAAACAGTTTTACACTAATACCTCTAGGTAAATTTTACCTTAAAAGTCTAATTTTGTGGTTGTTTCAACTGTTTTAAAATTTCCTTTGAAGCAAAGTTTCAGTAAAATATACTTCCATTGATGAAAGTAAAATAAACTCCTTTTACCTCCCTTTATATTGTAAAATCCTCCGTGCATCTATTTAAATTCATGTTTAAATCCATTTGTCACTGTGATCATTTTATTTACCTATACCTTTGCTCCTCCTTGGGTCTCTCTGCATCTCTCTTTGTCTCAAGAGGTCTGTCCCTTTCTTTCTGTCTCTTTATTTTTCCTGCTGTGTTTCCTCTCTTTTGAGTATTACTGTTTAATATTTTGAGTATTTTATACAAATACTGTGTCATTTATTAATTGAGCAACTTGTCTTTTTATTATTGAGTTGTGTTTTAAATATTCTGGATATCAATCCACCATCAGATATATGATTTGCCAACATGGTTGTGGGTTATCTTTTAATTTTTTAATGATATTATCTTCACAATGTTTTAAATTTCCATATAGTCCAATTTAATTATTTTTGTCACATGTGCATTTGGTATCATATCTAAAAAAAAATTTCCTAAATCAAGACCATATAGATTTATCCTTCTAAGAGTTTTATAGTTTTAAGCTCTTACATTTAGGTCTATGTTCCATTTACAGTTAATTTCTGTGTATAGTGTAAATAAGGACTAACTCTTCTGCATGTGAATATTCAGTTGTTCCATTGCTATTTGTTTGAAAAGAAATATCTTTCCCCTTTGAGTGATTTTGTAAACCTTGTCAAACCAATCAATTACAAATATTAGGGTCTTTTTTTTCTGAACTCTAAATTTTATTACAATTTCTATGTGTCTGTCCATGTGCCAGTACCACATTGTCATGTTCCTGTAGTTTTCTAGAAAGTTTTGAAGTCTGGAAGTATGATTCTCCAACATATTTTTTCAAGATTATTTTGACTATTCTTTACATCTTCCATTTCCATTTGAATCTTAGAATCAGTGTGTCAGTTTCTATCAAAAAAAGATATCTGTGATTTTTGTCAGCCTTATTGTATTTTTGATTGTAGTGAATTTGTATATCATTTTGGAGAATATAGTCATCTTAATAACATTAAGTCTTCCAATCCATTAACATGGGATGTTTTTCCAATTATTTAAAACGTCTTATTTAATTACTTTCAATGATGCTATGTAATTTTCAGTGTACAAGTCTTGCACTCCTTTTGATACATTTATTCCTAAGTGTTTTGGTACTTTGATTTTATAAATTGATGTTTTAAATTTTATTTTTGGATTGTTCATTGCTAGTTTTTTAAAATTTTTTCCTAAATTTTCTTCTAATTTCTAATTTTAATACATTGAAATAAATTGAATTGATTTCTAATTTCATTCCATTATCACCAGAGAACATACTTTGAATGATTTCAATGTCTTCAAATTTATTAAGGCTTGTTTTATAGCCTAACTTATGGTCTATCTCATAGAATGTTCCATGTGCTCCTGAAAGAATATGAAATCTGCTGTTATTGGGTGAAGTATTCTATACTGATCTGTTAGGTCTAGTTGGAATTTTCAGGTTATTCAAGTCTTCCATTTTCTTTTGATCTTCTGCCTAATTCTATTTATTATTGGAAATGGAGAATTGAACTCTCCAACTATTATTTTTGCATTTTTTATTTCTCTCAAAGTTTGCCAGTTTTTGCTTTATGTATTTTGGGTCTCTGCTGTTAGCTGTATACATGTGTATAATTACTGTTTCTACCAGATATGATAACAAGTTTATCATCATAAAATACCCCTCTTTATCTCTAATATTTTTGTTTTAAAGCCTATTATGGTTTATTTTAGCCACCCCAGCTCTCTCACTTGCTGTTTTTTCATCATTTTATTTTCAACTTGTTTCTTTGAATCTAAATTGTGTCTTCTGCAGACAGCATATAGTTGTATTTTAAACTCTAATAATCTCTGCCTTTTGTTTGGATTGTTTAATAAGTTCACATTTATTGTCATTAATAATATGGTAGAATCAACATCTGCCATTTAATTATAGTTTTCTATATGCCTCAAGTCTTTTTGTGTGTGTGTGTGTGTGTGGCATGCTGGTCTCTCACTGTTGTGGCCTCTCCTGTTGTGGAGCACAGGCTCCGGACATGCAGGCTTAGTGGCCATGGCTCACGGGCCTAGCCGCTCCACGGCATGTGGGATCTTCCCAGACCGGGGCACAAACCCGTGTCCCCTGCATTGGCAGGCAGACTCTCAACCACTGCACCACCAGGGAAGCCCTGCCTCAAGTCTTCTTATTCCCTTAATCCCCTGCTCCACTTTAATGTCTTTATGAAATGAATATTTGCTAGTATAACATATTAATCCCTTTAGTAGTTCTATATATATATTTTTTATTACTTTATTGCTTGTTTTAGGGCTTATATTAAACATCTTAACTTCTTGGATATATTTTAGATATATAAAACCTCAGTTCTAAAAATAAACAAACTTGGGACTTCCCTGGTGACACAGTAGTTAAGAATCCTACTGCCAATGTAGGGAACACTGGTTTGAGCCCTGGTCTGGGAAGATCCCACATGCCATGGAGCAACTAACCCTGTGTGCCACAACTACTTAGCCTGCAAGCCACAACTACTGAAGCCTGCACACCTGGAGCCCATGCTCTGCAACAAAGAGAAGCCACCACAATGAGAAGCCCGCACACCGCAATGAAGAGTAGCCCCCACTCTTGCAACTAGAGAAAGCCCATGAGCAGCAACAAAGACTCAACGCAGCCATAAATAAATAAATAAATAAAAACATTATTCTTTTATAGTTTTTATCTATACCCCCTTCTTTGTGCTATTATTTTAATATATATTCCTTTCATGTTATAAAATCAACAAGAGATTATCATAATTATTACTTTATATCATTTTATGTATTTCAAATAAGCTGAGAGTAAAAAAGGAGAGTATATACTTATAGAATTTGTAATATTATCTTTACCTACCATTTTGATTTCTGCAGATTTCTTTCTGTGAGTTATTTTCTTGAGTCATTTTCTTACTCAAATATATCTTTGTTCCCTGTCGCCACCTCTGTGCTCTTATTGTACGATATATTATATTTCTATATATTATAAACAAATTCAAAAATATAATTATGTAAATATTTTATATATTTACTTTTTAAATCAGTTGAGAAAAGAAAGAAGTATACAATTATAGTATTTTATAATTCATAATTACCTTAACCAGCATTATTTAAACATTTTTTGCATAAATTTTAATTATTGTCAGTAGTCACTTGATTTATTTTTTGATTGCTTGTTTTTTGATCATCAGAATTTATACTTTAAAAAAAATTTTTATTGAAGTTTAGTTGATTTACAATATTGCATTAGTCTCAGTTGTACAGCAAAGTGAATCAGTTATATATATACATATATCCACTCTTTTTATATTCTTCTCCCATATAGGCCATTACAGAATATTGAGTAGAGTTCCCTGTGCCATACAGTAGGTTCTTATGCGTTATCTATTTTATATATAGTAGTGTGTATATGTCAATCTCAATCTCCCAATTTATCCCTATCCCCTCCCCCACTTATCCTCTCGTAACTGTAAATTTGTTTTCTATATCTGTGACTCTACTTTTGTTTTGTAAATAATTTCATTTATACCTTTTTTTTTAGATTTCACATATAAGCAATATCATATGACATTTGTCTTTCTGTATCTGACTGACTTCACTCAGTGTTGTACTCATTTGATTTTAGCATGAAGAACTCTCTTTAGTATTTCTTGAATGGTAGAATACCAGTAAAATATTTTCTCAGGTTTTGCCAATCTTGGAATGTCTTTATTTTACCTATATTTTTGAAATATGGTTTTGCTAAATCTATATTTTTGAGGTTTTTAAAAAAATTTCACTACTTAGGATACATAGTTAAGGTGTTTTTTCTCCTCCATTCTTTTTGATGAAAAGTCAGCTGTTAATCTTATTAGGGTTCCATTTATATGATTTTTTTCTTTGTCTTTGTCAGTAGTCAGCATTTTTATTATGATTTGTCTGGGAGTGGATCTTTTGTGTTTATCCTATTGGAATTCATTGAACTTCTTCGATATATACATTACTATTTTTATCAAATTTGGAAAGTTTTCAGCTGTTATTTCTTTGAATATTTTTATGTTCTTTCCCTTCTTTCCATCTAATACTCTCATTATATGTATGTTGATGAACTAAAGTATTCCACATTTCTCTGAGGCTCTGTTTAATTAATTCTTTTTATTTCTATGTTCTTCAGACTGCATCATCTCTATATATCTGTGTTCAAGTTTTCTATTTTTCTAACAACTCAAATCTACTTTGAAGTCCTCTAGTGAATTTTAAAAAATTTTATTGTCATTTTTCAATGCCAGAATTTTCATTAAATTCTTTTTTTGTAATATTTATCTTTTTGACATAATTTATTTTATGCCACATTGTCATCATACCTTCCTTACATTTTTTGGACATCATCTCCTTTAATTCTCTGAACATATTTATAATAGCTGATTTAAAGTCTTTGTTAGTCAAGTTTAACAGAGCTCCTTCAAAAATAAATTTTATTACCTGATGTTTTTCCTGTATAATATTCACACCTTCCTATTATATTGTATGTCTTCTATGCTTTGTTGAAAACTAGATATTTTAGATAATAAACAATATTATATCTACCCTGGACACTCAACCCTTTAACCCCTGAAGGCGATGTTGTTTCCATGGTCATTTATTTATTTGTATAATGGCTTGACTAAACTGATTATATGAAATTTCTTTCCCTGCAATATGTAGCCTCTGATTTTTGTTTGTTTTGTTTTTATTTTTTAGCCTGGCTCTTTAAGAAATTCCCCAGATTAACATATGCCACTTACAAGTCTAAGATTATACTTAATCCTAGCAAAGACCTTTAGCAAGTTGTATTTTACCCCCATATAATTGTGTGAGTGTGTAGTGTGTGTGTGTATGTATTGGAGGTTTTTATCACAGTAAGGAATTATTTTGTCCCATTTTCACCCTAGGTCTAACAGTTGAGATTTTTCTTCTCAAAACCCTTTGACACTCCTGAGAGTGTGCAGTCTTAGATGCAGACACATACTTCTGGATTTTACTTTATTCCTGGTTTCCTATGAGTTGCTGTGGGTCATAGTAGTTTATTGTTCAGCCTGGGGTTGGCAGAGGTTTTGATTAAGTTCCTAGTGCTATTAAGACTGCCAGTCTTTGTTTACTAAGAATATTTTCAACTTAGCTCCATTTTCTGCTCTTATTGCTCTTGAGTAGAGGCAACCTAGCACTTATTAACAGGCTTCCTAACTGCTAGAGTTGAAACTGCTAGACTGTTTGAAAAATAGTCATAATTTAGAATTCTACACTAAAGTTTCTAGGTGTGTGAAAATTGCCAAATTTCAGAAACTCTCTTGTGTTGATGTATCACATTTTTATCACAGATCTAATGTTCCTATCTCATAGTAGTATTTGGAAAATTAATTATATAATTCCATAAATCGTGATTACTATTATTCTTGTCATTATTATCAACTATGATGTCTTTTTAAAACAATTAAAATTAGATTACATATAAAGATTTATTTTTGCTTTAATTATCTATAAACATAGTGACTTTTTATCTAGAATAAATACATTCATAAATACTTTAATAGTTGTATAATATTTTATCATATAAATGCACTGTAAATTCACTGGTGTTATTTTTCTTAGGTTTGAGTTATGTCACCTAACTCTTCACTCTTTTCTCTTTATTTCCATCTCTTCTTTTGTATGATGTAGATTTATTATTTTGTTTTTATTTGAAAGTATGCATCCTACTGTCCTACTATTATATTTAATAAACATTAAAAAGATTATTTTCCTTTTTGTTGTCAAAGTTAAAGTGAGATCAAATGAGATATCATCATTCTAAATTTATGAGTTAAAAGTTTAGCATATTTTCACTACTACACCTCACTTGGCATTTTGTTGATATAATCTGGGTGATGGTGGTGGTGGTGATGATAGTTAATCATTCTTAAACTGGCTACATTAGACACTGACTTTCTTTTATCCCATAATCTGAAATTTCCAGAATTATTTTTTTGTTTTGTTAACAGAAATACTACATTATTTAACTTTTATTCAGAAAGAAGTGTCTCTCTTTCCCAATATTCTAAAAATGTTTTTCTATAGCTCTCAGAATTTTGTGACTACCAAAATCAAATATGATTTTGACTAAAGGCCACATTCTTTTTTTAAATTGTGGTGTTTTACATTGTAAATAATTGTACTGGCCAGGGTGATTTTTGCTTCATTTTAAGTTGTATATATTTTCTGTCCAAAAACTTTTAGAAACTTAATCCATAACTTAATTAAATAAAAAGAATAGAATATGTTTAGGTATCAAAATATGTTTATTAATTTTGCCTACATTCAAAAGTTGATATTTCTTAGCATGTGAAGTCTCTTATTGTTTCCTTTCCATTAAATCTACCATTTCTTTCTTGACTCTAGTTCTATAGTAAATAAATGGGATATGTTCTGGATATGTTCCCAAGGTATTCTTAAATTTTGTTTTATTTAAAAAACTTTTTTTTGATCAGTGACTTTCTTTGCTTTATATTACCTTAGTTCTAGAAGAATTTTTCAACTTCTTCATCATTTTTACACATTTTTTTTTCTGTACCTGCAGTTTTGTTCCTTGTTTCCATTATAGTTTATAATAGACAAATTGTCACTTTTATCTACAAGTATTTTTACCTAAAACTCAAGTCATTTCCCTTTAATTTTTCTTAGTTTTTATACATACAATATCCCCTTGGCTGGATTCTTAAAAAAAATTTTTAAGAGAGAAGCATTTTCTTTCATCCAGTATATTTTCATGGATTTTGAGCTTTCTCTTTTGCACATTTTATTTTTGAAAATACTATACAGTTTCCCTTTCCTTGTTTTAGTTTGTAGTTACCATCAGAAAAGAAGACTCGCTATCTTGACCCTGCCATCTTGACATTTTCCTTGAAATGGTTGCTTATTTCAGAATCTATTCTCCACTCTCTGATTTAGGGATGGGTGGCAAGGATCCATGAATGTTATTCTCCACCTACTTCATGATACTCTCTAATAAGATACTCTCATAATTATATGTTGATATTCTATGATGAGAAGTCATTGTTAGGTAACATCAGGAAAGGCTTCCATAATGATGCCACAGACCGGGTGGCTCATTAAATGATAGAAACATATTTTCCCTCATATTTCTGAAGTCTAAAAGCCCCAGATCAAGGTGACAGCAGATTTGGATTTTGGTAAGAGCTCTCTTCCTGCCTTGCAGATTGCTACTTCTCCCTGTGTCTTCAAACACGTTTTCTTCTGTGCACTCTGCAGAGAAAGAGGTGCCTCATATCTCTTTCTCTTTGTATGGGGACATCAGTCCTATTGAATTAAAGCCCCACTCTTAATGACCTCACTTAACCTTTACTACATACTTGTAGGCCCTTTTCCCAAATACAGTCACATGGCTTCAACACACAAATTTAGGGGAAACATATTTCAGTCCATAACACTGATGTACATTATATCTAGTAGTAATTTCTTTACTTCAGAATGTTTAACATAATCCTTTTACCACCTAGAATTATCTGTAATAGAGAAAAAAATTACCTTTCTTTTCACAATATTACATTTTCTGTAAACATTTGTTTCTACAATATAGAAAATTTCATTTCATTGAAACATTAATAAGCACTCTAGTGATTTGATAACATGCAAATATATAGTGCTATAAAAACAGGTGATGCCCGGTAAATATTATTTAACCACTGGAATGCTGATAAAAGATATTACTATATCTCCTTAGGTTTATATGTTGCTATGTTCATATTTGCATATTCTATTTTTTTGAGAGCATAACACATTTTGCATAAGAGTAAATTTGTTCTTTTCCTCAGTCATTTTTGAACTCAACCCATGTTATCCAAATTAGCTTTTACATGGTTGCCATGGATTTAAAAATATAATATTTAATTCAAATGCATAACTCATGTCATCTCACTCACATTTTACCTTATTAATATTTCTGCTGTCACAGTGAGCTGCTTGAATGTATAAGCTATGGATTCAAATTTATTCCTTTTCTCTTTTCTCCTCTCTTTACCAAAAAAAAAAAAACCCACTTAACTGAAATCAGAAAACCCAGTCATGAGTTACTAAATGTTAGCAGTT
This sequence comes from Mesoplodon mirus, assembly GCF_964341445.2. Taxonomy (NCBI): domain Eukaryota; kingdom Metazoa; phylum Chordata; class Mammalia; order Artiodactyla; family Ziphiidae; genus Mesoplodon; species Mesoplodon mirus. The sequence goes on along the minus strand of NC_138982.1, from coordinate 103,621,359 downwards.
CTGTCTGGAAGTGCTAAAATTTAACCCTTTAGCACTAAAGTTTTAAACTAAAGTTTTACGCTTTTCTTCTTATAAAGTAGACATCCTTTACTAGGTAAAAATAATCTTGCAACATATTATGTAACTATTCATGTATTCAGTGAAAAAAACATTGTCTAATGACTATCTTCTATATGTCAGGCACTGAGCTAGACTCTCAAAGGTATAAGGGATAAAAATTATACCCAAGAACTTCACTGGAGTGTAGAAGACAAACATGAAGATAGGGAAGGGGGATAGTATTTGATGAATATTAAATACCATTAAATTATCATCTGCAATGAAACTATGTGCTTATTCAGGCTGCAACCCTCAAAGCCAATCATTAAGTCTGCTAACACAGTGAATGAGTTGGTATGTCTGAAACCAAGTGTTCATAGATCAACTTTGAATAAACTGTAGATAATGTCCTTGGCATCTCTAATAAGACAACAAATGTGATTATTTCTTGTCTAATTTTCCAGATACAAAGAATTGCTTCCCTTGCACATGTGGAAGCACACATTACCAAGCTATCTTTTCAGACATTACTAAAGCAGTGTCAACTGCTTATAATTTCTCCACACCTGGAAGAGTGACATCAGATCTCTCTTCCACATAGGATTAAATAAAACAGATATGATGATAGATCAGAGAGTATAACTTTAAGGTGACTCTTGAGTTTTCTGACTTAATTGACTAGGATATGGTGGTGTCATTTATCAAGCTGTGTTCACTGAAAAAGAAAAACTTTATTGGTAGGGCTATATGTGTACAGTAGGGCAATTTATTATTCAGTTTTCAATTTGATGAATAAAGTGATGAGAATTCAGAGAGGTATCCATGAGGTAATCACTCTATTTCTCTAAATGGAAGTGCCATTCTTTAAGTTAACTCTATTTCATACCTCAAAATGTATTTCCCTCCAAAACTCTATCCTGTCAGCTGTCAAATGCTGCTGGTTTTCTATTAGCTTTAACTATCCTTCAGCTCTCTTTCATTTATCTTGTCACACTTTCTGCAGTTTGGATGCATCTACTATCCTTTGCCCTTCAAAATCCCTTTCTCCAAATTGATAATTTACATTGCTCCTAGATTAAGATATCTCAGACTTGGGTTAAATCATGTCATTTCTGTGATCATAAATTGTCAGTGATGCCCACATAATTCTCAAAAAAAAAATAGCTGGTCTCATTAGCCTAGGGTTTATTAACTAATATGTATTTTAACAGTATATATTTCCAATTTTTTAAACATTTTTATTGGAGTATAATTGCTTTACACTGTTGTGTTAGTTTCTGCTGTATAACAAGGTGAATCAGGTGAATCAGCTATCTGTATACATATATCCCTATATCCCCTCCCTCTTGTGTTTCCCTCCTACCCTCCCTATTGCATTCTGCTAGGTGGCCACAAAGCACCAAGCGGATCTCCCTGTGCTATGCAACTGCTTCCACTAGCTCTCTATTTTACATTTGGTTCTGTATATATGTCAATGCTACTCCCTCACTTCATACCAGTTTACCCTTCCCCCTTCCCGTGTCCTCAAGTCCATTCTCTAGGTCTGCATCTTTATTCCTGTCCTGTCCCTAGGTTCATCAGAAACTTTTTTTTTTTAGATTCCACATATATGTGTTAGCATATGGTATTTGTTTTTCTCTTTCTGACTTATTTCACTTGGTATGACAGACTCTACATCCATCCAATTCACTACAAATAACTCAATTTCATTTCTTTTTATGGCTGAGTAATACTCTATTGTATACATGTGCACATCTTCTTTATCCATTCATTTGTCATTGGACATTTAGGTTGCTTCCATGTCCTAGCTATTGTAAATAGTGCTGCAGTGAACATTGGGGTACATGTCTGTTTCTGAATTATGGTTTTCTCAGGGTATATGCCCAGTACTAGGATTGCTGGATCATATGGTAGTTCTTTTCTTATTTTATTAAGGAACCTCCATACTGTTCTCCATAGTGGCTGTATCAACTTACATTCCCACCAACAGTGCGAGAGCATTGGTACCCCTTTCTCCACACCCTCTCCAGCATTTATTGTTTGTAGATTTTTTGATGATGGCCATTCTGACCAGTGTGAGGTGATACCACGTTGACGTTTTAATTTGCCTTTCTCTAATGATTGATGATGTTGAGCATTATTTCATGTGTATGTTGGCAATCTGTATATCTTCTGGGGAGAAATGTCTATTTAGGTCTTCCACCGATTTTTGGACTGGGTTGTTTCTTTTTTGATAGAGCTACATGAGCTGCTTATATATTTTAGAGATTACTCCTTTGTCAGTTGCTTCATTTGCAAATATTTTCTCCCATTCTGAGGGTTGTCTTTTTGTCTTGTTTATGGTTTCTTTTACTGTACAAACACTTTTAAGTTTCATTAGGTCCCATTTGTTTATTTTTGGTTTTGTTTCCATTTCTCTAGGAGGCAGGTCCAAAGGATCTTGCTGTGATTTATGTTCATAGAGTGTTCTGCCTATGTTTTCCTCTAAGAGTTTTATAGTATCTGGCCTTACATTTAGGTCTTTAGTCCATTTTCAGTTTATTTTTGTGTATGGTATTAGGGAGTGTTCTAATTTCATTCATTTACATGTAGCTGTCCAGTTTTCCCATAACCACTTATTGAAGAGGCTGTCTTTTCTATGTTGTATATTCTTGCCTCCTTTATCAAAGATAAGGTGACCATATGTGCATGGATTTATCTCTGGGCTTTGTATCCTGCTCCATTTATCTGTATGTCTGTTTTTGTGCCAGTAACTTACTGTCTTGACTACTGTAGTTTTGCAGGATAGTCTGAAATCAGGGAGCATGATTCTTCTAGCTCCATTTTTCTTTCTGAAGATTCTTTCGGCTATTCGGGGTCTTCTGTGTATTCATACAAACTGAAATTTTTTGTTTTTGTTCTGTGAAAAGTGCCTTTGGTCGTTTGATAGGGATTGCACTGAATCTGTAGATTGATTTGGGGAGTATAGTCATTTTCACAGTGTTGATCCTTCCAATCCAAGAACATGGTATATCTCTCCATCTGTACTTGTATCTTTTCAAATTAATGTTTTTATTATTTCTGGACATATACCCAGGAGTTGAATTGCTGGGTCATTTAGTAGTTTTGTTTTTAGTTGTTTTTTTGTTTTTTGTGGTTTTTTTGCTGTATGCGGGCCTCTCACTGTTGTGACCTCTCCCGTTGTGGAGCAAAGGCTCCGGACGCTCAGGCTCAGGGGCCATGGCTCACAGGCCATGGAGTGGAAGTCCTAAATTTTGCACTCAAGCCAGCTCTGTTCCATTCAAGTGTGTGTTTTTCCTTCTCCCTGCACTGAGACCTTTGCTCCAAAGAAGGGTAGTGCTGAAGCAAGTGGTCTTGTTCACTTACAGGGGCCTGATTTGTTGCCTGTGTAGGTGTCTGTGGCTCTGCTTAGACACAGCCCATGGTCCTGTCTTTTCCCTTGTCATAGTGACCCCAGATCTAGTGTTAGGCTGTGATGTGGAGCAGGCAAGGCTAGACCATTTGCTTGGCTGGAACTGGGGAGCACAGCGTGCTGGTTGTGGGAATTCAAGCAGCCATGGTGCCATCAGAAGTCTGAGCTGCTTCTGGGGTGCTGTTTGAGTAAGCACCAACAGTGGTCACTGCCACCATACCTGGGCTACATCCCAGGTCCCTGGGTCACTTCTGCATTCCTAGATCAAGTATTTTCCCAGGTCCTGGGTGGCCTGGATCTAGTACCAAGCTGTGGCATGGAGTGAGTGGAGCCTGGGCATTTGCTTGGCTCACACTGTGATGCCTGGCAAGGTGGCAGCTGCTAGGACACATCTTTCTCCACCCAAGCCAGCACCTGTACACTTCTCACAAGTGGAGTCTAGCCTTCTCCAGACATTCTTTCTGTCCCAGACTTCCTCCTAGCAACCAAGGAGGCCTGTCTCCCACAGGTAGGACTTCCTGACTGGGCCACTCAGTCTGTGGCTTGACCTGCTCACTCCCCAGAGCAAGTGACCACTCATGTGATCTCCCTTTTCCTCATGGTCCCCTCCCAGGGACATATGTCCTGACCTAATACTTTTCTTCTCATCTTACCCAATTACGTGTGTATCTTTCTTTTAGCCTTAGTTGTATAGGAATCCCCCTTCAAGTGTTCAGTTAGTTTTCCATGGCAATTGCTTCACATGTAGATACATTTTTGTTGTGTTTGTGGGGTTAGGTGAACTCCACATCCTCTTACTCTGCCATCGTGATCTCCCTCCAGTGGAAATCCTTTTTTATGTTTTGAGTCTCTACTCTAGACTTACGTTTTGCAGTTACTATGAGGTTTGTATAAAACATCTCATAGACAAAATAGTCCTTTTTCTACTGATTGCATCTTATCTTCATTTGCCTATACAAGTTCTGTCCTTTTCCTCTTTAATGCTTTTGTTGTCTCAAATTATTTCTCTTTATGTTGTGAGTTCATTACCAAATTAAAGTAGCTATATTTATTTTTACTTCTTTTTTCCCCCTTAACCTTTATGCTATAATTGTTTAACCACCTATTCTGATATAGAGTTTCAATTTTCTGATATAGAGCTTCAACTTTCTTGGTCAAAGTTTCATGTACTTTTGCCTTTTCAGGTAAAAAGAGCTCCTTCCAACATTTCTTATAAGGCAGGTCTAGTGGTAATGAACTCCCTCAGATTTTGTTTGTCTGGGAAAGCCTTCGTTTTTTCTTCATAGCTAAAAGATAACTTTGCTGTATAGAGTTTTCTTGGCTGACAGTTTTTATCTTTCAGTATTTTGATTATGTCTTTCTACTCTCTCCTGACCTGTAGAGTTTCTGCTGAGAAATATGCTGATAGCCTAATGGGAGGTCCTTTGTAGGTTACTGTCAATTTTTTCCCTGCTGCCTTTAAAACCCTTTCTTTGTCATTGACTTTTGATAGTTTTAATATAATATGTCTTGGAAAAGATCTTTCTTTGTGTTAAGATAATTAGGTGTTTTATTAGCAGTATGGATTTGTAACTCCAATTCCTTCCCCGGGTTTGGAAGTTCTCAGCTAGTTTTTTAAAAATAAACTTTCTGCTCCCTTCTCTCTCTCTCCTTCTTCTGGGATACCCATTATCCTTATGTCGCCCTTCCTCATGAATTTGTATATTTCTTATAGAATTTCTTCATTTTTTTCAGATTTTATTTCTCTCTCCTCTTCTACCTTTATCATTTTTAGATTTCTCTCTTCAAGATCGCTAATTCTCTCTTCCATATGGTCTGCTTTATTTCCAGTACTAATGTGTTCTTCATGTCAGTTATTGAGTTCTTCAGCTACAAAATTTATTTTTGGTTCTTTTTTTTAATGTTTCAATCCTTTTATAAAAAAGTATTTCTTCTGCTCATTAGTTTTATTTCTGAGCTCATTTAACTGCCTTTCTGAATTTCCTTGTAGCTCATTGTTTTTCTTTGTGACAGCTTTTTGAATTTTCTATCAGTTAGATTAAAATATTCTGTGACTTTAAGTTTGGTTTCTGGAGAAATGTCCTTTTTGTGATACCATGTTATAGTTTTTCATGGTGCTTGATAAGTTGTTCCTCTGTTGGCACATTTGACATAGTAAACAACTTTCTTCTTTAGGTAAAGATTTTTTTTACTTGATTCTAACCATTCAAAGGTTAGTAGTTAGAGGCCTTTCTTTTGGTTTTGAATAGATAATTCTAAAGCATAAGCTTTTTAAAAACATTTCTCTTACCTACGTTGTCTCTGGCTATATTTGAGAATTGACACTTTCCACCCTACACCACCTCTGCTAGAGGTGTTGCCTTGGGCCCTTATTTTTGCTGCTTATGTCTCCAGGGTCACTGATGCCTTGCTGCTGCTTGTTTTGTTGCTGTTGCTGGCATTACTGCCTGGGGCTCCAGGACGATGGGTGTCTTCACCCATATGGGTTTGCCTAGGTTGTGGGCTCTTCCAAGGCACAGGGAGTGGGAGGATGGGGCAGTTTTGGGGGAATGGTCACCTCTGCAATATCTGGGTTTGTCATATTTGTGGACACCACCACTGTGGTAGGGGGACCAGAGTCATTGATGCCTCCACAGCTGAAGGTGAGGTTACATGCCCCACTGCTGCTGCACAATTCCCTGTGGCCACAGAAGCCACTACAGCTGGAAGGCCAGAGTTGTGTGTGTTACCTCCTCTGCTGCTACAAGGTTCTCTGGGGCTGCAGGTTCAGCTGCCATGGCCAGAAGACCAGGATTATGAACACTGCCTCTGCTGTGCCCCCAATTCTGCCTCTTGTGTTCCAGTTCACCCACCTGTAGATGTACAGATATGTGGAACTCTCTAACTTACTTATATATAGAGGCAGAAGAAGAGTTATGGATGTTTAACTGGTTGTAAGTTGAAGGGGAAAGACAAAGAAAGTGTCTCATGCCTCCATGATATTGACATCACTTATTACAATATTGTTGTTGTAGATATTTAATGACCAGTTGAACCTTAAAATACAGTAGTTTTTTTTGCCTTAATTGATTCCAAATATTTTCAGTATTTATGTTGGAAACATTGGATGACACATTTCCAACAAAAATAATCAAGTGTTTCTCTAGTGGACAGATACAAATCTAGATTATCTGCTGTTTTGCTTTTTAATTCTTAACCTGAAAATCTAATAGGTTCTCTGACAATCACCAAAAGATGATGACAAAAGCACTATCAATCAAAATATAAAACATATGATAATACAAAATATCAAACAAAATATATGAGAACATTTCAAATGATTGTGAGTTGTTTAACATATAAGTTAAAACCTATCTCAGGTTTCTTCTGAGATACACCCATAATTCTTTGTCTTTTTTGTTTTCATTGAAATCATCACAGGTTATGGTGCTTAATTTATTTTTCTTCATTAATGCATTTGTTATAATGATTTTCTTATATTTCTATTAAGTTTAGTTAGTACTTAGACCTCTAACACTTAGGAATTCTGAATTTGTTAACACTATTTTAATCTTTACCTATCTATAATTTACAGTGGTAAGAATTTTAACAGGAATGTGCCAAATTAAATAACAGAATAGAAAGATAAGTAACGATTTTGGAGTCGTTAAGGTGCTGTTAAAATCTAAATTGCTTGCTTCATTTTCTGTTATAAAAGTTTTGCTTTTGTAATATATAGTAAATTCTATACAATGGCATAGGGTTGATCACTATTCTTTCATATTTCCTCTAATATATTTTGTGTGTTTCATTTCAGGGGTATTAAATTGCTATGACTTATTTGTTGAGATGTAGTTTTTACAAAATATAGAAAAGGAGTTTATGCCAATACAAACAGAAAAACAAAAGAAATTCTAACAGTGTGCTTCCTTTGGAGGTAGCTTGGTTTGGTACAAATTATTTGGACTTTGAAATTGGGTAGATGTAGGTTTAAAAACCCCAATCTCTGCTAATAAAACAATGGAGGTGGGTGCATAATGACATATCACAAAAGAAATTAAATAAAATACCATATGAAAAATTCTCAGCAAAATAGCTGACAGATAGTACATGCTCAGTTGTCAGTTTTCTCCACCTTTCATCTAGCGCTGTTTTATAGCTGGAGAGAGAGTGGTTTAAACCATAGGCTTCCAAGCCCAGGATAAACTCAGATTGCCTATGTTGAGGAGAATTTTCTGTCAAATTCCTAAAATTAAGGTGAGAATTGTAAGATGAAAAATCATCGGTATGTTATCTTGACAAATTAAATTTTAAAAGTTTTCAACACCTTCCTAATGACTAAATCTCTGAAGATGAAGAGTTTGAAAGAGCTAAAGGTAACCCTCAATCAAGAAGATTATATGGTGAAAAATTGCCTTGAACATTGTCTTTCTAAGTGCTCTTACAAATCTGCACTTGAAAAAAATTGTAAATTTTAGTGGAGAGGAAAATCATACCAATTGTGAAGTAATGATATTTGGCCTTTGAAAAGTACAAGTAGTGCCTGATTATAAGGTTACTGATTTATTTAGGCGACATGCTGTGTGTAGCTCACACATTCAACTGTCATTTAAATTGTATTCAACTTCAGCTTAACTTGTATTCAGCTCATTGCAAACCTTAGGAAACCAAATTTAATGCTGTTTCAGAGGATAGAGAGACTGTACAACCTCTTTCCAGCTCAAATCTGGCTGACAAAAACAATTACTTGCTTTCTCAGCCATTCAAATTAATTGTGAAATCAAAAGAAACAAATGATTAACTGGCTTGCCACTTGAGTGGAATTCCTAGCTTTACTTTCTATCTACTGTAAATTCTAGTTTAATATGTAAAGAAAAGGCAAAATGATTTTTTAACTTATAGGATATTGTTTTTGGCAAGTAGATTAGCCTTAACTGAAATCAAAGAGGGATAAATTATAATTAAACATACATCCATTAAAAAAATATGATGTACACATTCACCCAAATACCAATATTTAGTCTTCTTCCTCTCTCTTTCCTCCCTCCCTTCCTCCTTTTCTCTCTCTTTGCTTGTCTCCTTTCTCCCTTCCTTCCTTCTTTTTATCCTTCCTTGTTTTCTTCTTCTTTTATTTTTTCCTCTCTTTAATAGGCAGTAGTTACCATAATATGTACCAGATGGAGTAAAATTTTTAAGTAGACATCAAGTTGTAGATGTTCATTATCAATTTTTATCACAACAGCTGTAAGAATCTTCGTTGCAAAAGTAAGTTAGGGTCCTCTCAGTGAATTTTTAGATTAACACCAATTCTTTGAGAGAATTATAAAACTTTATCCTAAGAAAATACATTGTTTACAAAACCTACAATATGGACTAAATAATTAGAAGCAAGAAGTATATTGTTTTAGCTTTTCAACAAGTTTTTGAACAGCCAGAAATATGCAAATATGTAGGTGTATATATGCATGATTTATGCATGTGTGTAGCTTATATGGGGGTCCTATGTCTCCTTGTTATATGATTACAGATTTACTTATGGAAGTATTGAAGTAATTTACAGTGTTAGCTTGCCTAGCAGTATATTAAGATAGTTTAGGAGGATAATACAGATCATTACTATAAAATTAATTATACCACTCTCAGTTATACATTTATGTGTTTCTCCCTTATACCCCTAAATTTGGGATGTTTTCAATTTAATTTATTTTCACAACTGTGATAATGACATTTAAAACCTGTCTCTTTCTCCTTTTTGACCATTTAGCTGTTAATTGCTAATTTTTTTCCATAGATGTATACCATAATTTTTTTCCATAGATGTTTGAATCTTGTGGAAATTTAGTGTTTTTTATGATTTCTAAATGTATGGAACTATATTTTGAACATATTAGGTTTATGATTTAGGGATTAAAATTATAAAAGTCATTTGCAAACATACTATGTAAACTTATCAACTACAGAAAAATAATTCAAAGCCCATTAATAAGTAACATTACATTCATATATGAAGAACAGAAAATAAGTATGTGCACATTCTAAATTGCCTATATGCTGACAGTGTATTGTAGAAAAAAAGTGGACTTGTGTCATTTAGACATATATTTCTCAATCTCAACCATCATTTGTAGCTGAATATGTTTTATCCTTCTTACTCAACATTTCCTCAGTTTAGTTCATCAAATCTCAGTCTGTCTTCTGAGTACATGGTTCCAAGGTCAGCCAGACAATCAGGAAAAGTTTGTAGATAGAATATGGGGCCCCCACTCTTGCAATTCTGATTCCCTCCTGACATTCTAGGGGCTGTGCTTATTCCAAGTTAGTCTCCTTGTTCATTTGGACAGAAGACTAGGTTTTCTATCAGATTTAGATGCACTGGTGGCTCTGATTTCATCCAATCCTCAGGTTAAAGCCTTAAAGTCTTAAAAATGAGTAACTTACTCTGTACTATTCCTTTCCCTCCAGTTTCCATTCTCTTCCAGAATTTTCCTCCTTGTTTTTTGTTGTCTTTAGTGCATTCAGGTGAGAGATTTTCTTGTATTTGTCCTGACTTTTTAGTTGTTATCTTTGGAAAGGCAGGGGTTGAAAGTCAAGTAGGATCTGACTTGTTCATATTAGAAGCAGACCTTCAGGTTTCCACTAGAGCAAGGAAGTGACTGTAATCCTGAGAAGCAGAATGAGGATATAGGGAGTTTGTTGGTAACAGGTCCTACTCTCCAGAGAAGACTGTATTTGAAATTGTGAGGAGAGGAAAATATATCAGATATGTCATTTCAGGGCATTTTTAGGGCATTATAGAAATAAGCATGGCTGATAATGACCTGGGAGGCTTGATGCCTTTGGTGCAGGGTGTGAGGATTACATGTGAAAAATAGTGGAACTGTTCTTTGTAGGCTCATTACAGAATTAAGGTGGATAAATATTTGTGTATCTTTGAGTATATGAATAACTTGGATACCTTTTAGATTTTCTGAGAAGATAAGACATGTCATGTTATTATAAAAGCATACATTAGTTTTGGAGGCATTACATAGTTTGAGACAGATTTGGAATATACAGGAATTTTAGTAATTATAATTACTTTTATTGTACTCAGATGTTTATTAGCAAAATATGTTTTATAATGAACAATAGATTATCACTTATTTAATAGCTTATACATACTTAATATTGATTTCACATACAGACCCTTGTGTGTTTTTACCCTTCCATCACTGTAGATTTTGTAGAGTACATCAGTTCTTTTTGACCACAGCTAAACAGCTTTGTCAGCTCCAAACTTTCTTTTCTTCTTTTTTTCCCCAATAATTTTTGTCCTTCTATAAAATAGATTTGGTCAATGGGAATCCACTCTGTGAGATCACAACTTAGGTACATGTTTGCTCTCATGCAACACATCCAGCCCATCAGTTCTTGGCTCTATGGGCAACTTGGATAACATCTGTTGTTTTTTGTTTGTTTGTTTCTGTTTTATTCGTGGTATGCGGGCCTCTCACTGCTGTGGCCTGTCCCGTTGTGGAGCACAGGCTCCGGACGCACAGGCTAAGCGGCCATGGCTCATGGGCTCAGCCGCTCCGCAGCATGTGGGATATTCCCAGACTGGAGCATGAACCTGTGTCCCCTGCATCGGCAGGCCGACTCTCAACCACTGCGCCACCAGGGAAGCCCACATAACATCTGTTTTACTTGTTTGTTGACATACATCAGCATTTGGGATGTGGTTGCAAATAGAAATCTGCACATTCATCATTCAATTGATCCTTGAGGAACAGCCAACATTCTTCCTTAACTAACCTTAAAGATTTACAGCTCTCTCATATCTCCTTGTGTTGTTCAGAACAACTGATGAGTTAGTTTGTTGGCATTGTTTGCTCTACTTATTGTATTCAAATGAAGTTACATTCCCTTACTTTTTTTTTTTAATTTTCAGGGACTAGTTTCAGTTAAATCCTGTTGATTTTCATTTTTTAAGTGTTAAGCAGTTTAAAAAATTTTAAGTATTAATGTTCACTTTAAATAATTTTACATATTGCCTGAGAAAAATCTGTATATGTGCATGAATGTGTGATGAAACAGAATACTATTGACCCTTGAATGACATGGGCTTCAACTGTGTGGATCCAATAATATGCAGATTTTTTTCAATAAATATATTTGAAATTTTTTTGGAGTTTTGTGACAATTTGAAAGAACCTTATAGATGTACCACATAGCCTAGAAATATTGAAAACATTTTTAAAAAGGTTTCTCATGAATGCATAAAATACATGTAGATACTAGTCTATCCTTACATAGGCATCAGGTGAGTGACACTTAATATAAAATTAATAATGTGTTAGTTTGCTTACCATTTTATAACTTTGCTTTCAAAGAATTACATTACTGTACAGTATGCCTCTCTCGTAACTGGAAAAAACTGCATATCAACCTATTATCACAGGTAGGTGTTTTAAAAAAAAAGTAACAATGTTTCCAATACTTATTATGAAAATGACTCTAATACTGTATGCCATAAAAATTTCATAGTGATGCATTCATTAGTATATAGGTTAGGCTACTGTAAAGCAATCGTATTCATTACACTAAGCTACATAAAGCAATAATATTGCTGCCTTTTCCTTATCAATGCATGAATTATTTTACCTGTAAATAAGAATTTATTTTTACATTATCTTTTCATTTTTGATACCTAGTACTAGTAATATATATAACATATACAGTGTTTTGTATCGTATAAAACAATATTGATGTAGGTACTGATAGACATTTCATCTTATAAACAGATGATGTAAATTTACAGTATCAATAAATACAGTAGAGTAGTGTAAATATATTTTCTCTTCCCATGATTTTCTTCATAACATTTTCCTTTATTTAGCTTATTTTATTATAAAAATACAGTATATAATACATATAACATACAGAACAAGTGTTAATTTACTGTTATTGGTAAGGCTTCTGGTCAACAGTAGACTAATTAAGTTTGCGGGGAGTCTAAAGTTATATGCAAATTTTCGACTATGTGGAAGGTCAGCACCCTTTATCCCTGCATTGCTCAACGGTCAACTGTATTTCAGTTCTACAAAAGAAATCAAAATAACATGTATTATATAGATATTTTTAAGAGTACCTATGAAATTCTCACATAAAGAATTATGATGGGTAGTGACCAGACATCTCCATGAGCAACTTTTAAAAGGTTTAGATGTACTGAATTAATCTGACTTCAAAAGTTAATGGATAACCATGAATATATTATGGTAAAGACACAAAAATCTGGGGTCAAATATGCCTACTGGGACTTTCAAAAAGAGTTTGGCATTTAACCAGGGCAAATGTAATGGGTGTGTGACCTGTATTGTCACGCTGAGCCTTGCACTCGGAAGGGCACCACACTTGCTTTAACACTCTGCAATCACCATATTTAAAATTCTTAATGATTTTATCTTTAACCTTGTGTTCTGTAAGTGAAGACTGACTTACAGAATCATGGACAATGAATCATCCATGTAAGCAGAAGAGATACATGCAATTTGCATATCCACCTTTCCTTCTCATACCATTCACATGTTCACAATGTCCCACGAGTAGAGAATTCCAGAGGACCTAAGATTCACAGAAGTTCTGTGTGACTCAAAACAAGTCAAGGTAATTGTGTCTCATCTATAATCAAGTAAGCAAGGGCAATGAGCCTGAGAGCCACAGTTTTCATTTGGACCAGACTTGCTTTGAAGACTTAAAGAAGGCCATGGTGTTCTTAAAAATGCAAACAATCAAAGGGTCCTATTATATTCTTTCTTACATTACTTCCCTGTATTAGCCAACCATTTATGCTGAAAATGATGACATAGAAGAAAAAGGAAAGATAGGGCAATCTATAGTTCCTTTATCTTTCAGTCCTTCCTTACCTATCAGCCAAATGTAGAGAAGTGAAATAAAAGCAGTCGAGTTAGATTTCTGCAGTGTTTCCCCTGTTCATACAATATGCATATGCATGTGTGAGCTATAAAATACAAATTGTATAATTTCAGGCATTTAAAAACTGCCATTACACAATATAAAGACGATGGTAAAACTTATGCTAATGATTTAACTTTTTATTTATTTTTTTTTACCAAAAATGGCATTATATAGTAAATAAAAATTGCAATGACAATTTGAGACACCCATCATGGAAGGATGGGAAAAGCTTTATATTTATTACCTTTAACAGCACACTCCCCCTGCTTTTCTAACAAGGAATCTCACATTTTTATTTTTACTAGGTTCTGCAAATTAAGTAGCTGGCTTTGAATTTCACCACCCATTCTAAACTATGTAGGACAATAATATGATATGGATATTAATATGAATTTATGATTGCTAAAGCAGCAGCCAGACAGTTTTTCTAGTTATGAAGATTGAAGAGAAAGAAGAGCTTGAGAAGAAAATTAGGCTGAGACTAGATCTGTTGGAGCTTGTCCAAAATATTCATGTCTATGAGATTATTCATAATTATTTCACCCTGCAGAGAATGTGAAAAATGATAGTTAGATGACATATTACAATATTGATGTTACATTTTTGACATATACATGACAAAATATGTCCTCCACAGTGGAGACAGCTTCACATATTTTAAATTATGCCAACACAGATACTTTCGGGCTATCTTATTGTCACCATTTCACATTGCGATAGAAATAATCTGCTTGCCTATGCTGGGACCAGTTATATTCCTGTGTTCAAATTAGCAACGTCTATAAAGAGAGAAAATGTAAAATTAATATGCCATCAAGGATCAGATATGAGGGGGGTCAGCTTTACATAATGCCCTTAAGGTGTCTAATACAACCGTACATATTTGCTTTGTCTTTCCAAATATTGTACTGATATGTATGTGCTAGTTCTCTCCTCCTCATTTTAAATAGATACTTGCAATCATTTCATAACCTGTGGTTTAATATGTTAGGGTGATCATAGTCCAATTAAATTGTTCTAAATTCCTACATTCTATACTGTATATGTCTCTCAATCCTTTGTTTTTCCCTATATTAATATTTTATGTCTTTAATCATTTTTTAGCCCTTTTGCCACTTATAAAATATGATTCTCTACTATATGAGTTGAAATTTAAATTACTTGCTTCAAATGGACAGTTGTCCATGTAGCCTAGACAAGATCTGAGCCACTTCGCTGAAGTAGGACTTTTTTTTTTCCTTTTCTTAACTTTGTTTCCACCAGATTTATTTGACAGGTAGTGTCTTTCAATCAATCAAATTCATATTAGATATGTATCAGAAGGCTATGGAAACTACAGGGATGACAGCACTTTAACTGACTTCAAGAGACACTAATTAACTGATTTGACTGGAAATGTTTCTAGTATGTGACAAGATCCATGGTTTTAAATAAAACATTTATTTTAAACATTTCATGGAAAATCCAATTTTGATGTTACAGCACTCGCACATGGATATATGCAACTTATTCCATAACCAGAATTCTTTTGCTCCTCCCGTAAACATACTTTGCATTTGTCAAATTATTCTTTAACATCATTAAAAAACTATCACTTTAAACAATACTTTGAGGCTGTACAAGTGAAAATCAGGCTGTGAAGATAAATGTTCGAAAAGGTATTAACAATTTAATTATGAAATTTTGTGCACAATATGCTATAATATGTAATAGTTTTAAATTGTTTTGTTTTTAATTTATTTTTGGCTGTGTTGGGTCTTCATTGCTGTGCACGGTCTTTCTCTAGTTGTGGCGAGCAGGGGCTACTCTTCCTTGCGGTGCGCGGGCTTCTCATTGCGGTGGCTTCTCTTGTTGTGGAGCACAGGCTCTAGGGGCGCAGGCTTCAGTAGTTGTGGCACACGGGCTCAGTAGTTGTGGCTCACAGGCTCTAGAGCACAGGCTCAATAGTTGTGGCGCACGGGCTTAGTTGCTCCGCGGCATGTGGGATCTTCCTGGACCAGGGCTCGAACTGGTGTTCCCTGCACTGGCAGGCAGATTCTTAACCACTGCACCACCAGGGAAGCCCTAAATTGTTTTAATAGCTTCATCAAAACCTAGCAAGTCCTCAAAAATATTTAAGAAATTTTAAATTACCAAAATGAATTAATCAAAAATAGAGTTGTGAACCTTGAATTCTAATATGTCATTTATTAAATGTAGGACATGGAATTGTCTTTTGTTAATTTATTATCTGTTACTACAAAAAGGCAAGGACAAAATAGCACCACACAATTCTCCCCACCAACTTGTCAGTAATTTTGTTTTGAATTAATGGTAATTACTTCACAAAACCTGAGAGTTTCAGTTTAGAAATTGTTAAAGAAAAGTGTGTACCACTACATGGGGCATACACCATCATCCAGATGGTAAGACATATGGTGTTGCTAGAATTGTCACTCTTAGGACTTCACGTGCTACAGCTACTTGATGACAGAATGAGCTTACTACACATTTTTCTAATCATGGTGGAGTGAGCAGAATTTGCCTATGGTATTATATATTGATTTTAGCTAACTAGATTCCATTAAAATTTAAAAATTCTTAACAGCATCATTCAATTAAATAGAAGTGTGTAGTAAATACTTTTGACAAAAAATTTCTGAAGTTTTCCAAATGTCACACGCAAAATTCAGTCAATTCAATCATATTTTTGGTTATTATATGCTATTAAGTGAATTAATTGGCTGGTTTTGTTTTCACATAAGAACAATGTTTTGATTTCATGTAGATAAAGTTGCAATTCCTTTTTGTGCTAAAAAGAAGGTAGAGAGAATTAGAGTTAAGGAACTTAGTGCTGCAATAATTTAACCAGAGGTTTTTCCTTGTTTTTTTCAAACATTTTCATGATATCAATAATGACATGAAATAGTTTACTTGTCCTTCTGTATGCTTATGTTGTCTTAACCACTTCATGAAGAAAACTTTGGCTTATATAGGTGCTCTAAATCATTTTGTGAAATAGGAGAAGAGACGATGCTATGACTAAATGTTTGAGAGAAAACTGGAAATGATTAAATATTTCAAAGAAACAAAGTTCTAGTAGTGCCTTCTCTGACGTAACAGAGAAACTCTGGCTTTTAAACTTGACAGTATCATGTTCTTGGAGCAAAGATTGAGCGACTCAAAAATAAACACAAATAATACAAGCAGATTATATACTAATAACTTACATTAGGTTCCTATTTGTCATTAAAGATGCAGAATAGTGTGACGTATATCTTTTCACTTAATTTCTCAAGTGCACAAATTGGAAATGAGTTTTCTGTTATTATTTTTCAGAAATGCCTTCTGAGGTTAACTTAGAGTGTGAGGATGTGTCTCTTTTTCAGCAGTGGGAATGTCTGAGGGAAGTTTGCCAGCCTGTCAGAGCTCCAAAGATTATTATTCAACAATTTGACAATAGAAACTGGAAAAAAATCCTATTATATCTGAATTCTGAATTTTGCTTTTAGAAGGAGGAAAACACTTAGGTACACAACGGTCAGCTAAATTTTGACTGTATTGCCTTAAAAGTGCTAAAAGAAGTTTTTGAATAGGAAGTTAGATATGGCTTTCCAAATAGAGAAAAAATAGTCTGTGTTAAAAATAACAGTTTGCTAGTTGGAACCACATTTTGACAAAGAAATGGGTTATAGAGTGAATACTTTTGTGATACCATTATAATAAGAATAACTGGCAAGAGAAAGGCGTAATCTTTGCAGTGTGATATAACAGATCATACAAAGAAAGTAGTAATATTCAGTTCTAATTTTCTTGTATACCAAATGAGAAAAAAGGAATTGAATAAAATCATTTCAAGGAACAGAAACATGTGAAAACTGTTTCTTTGAAGTTTAATTGCCACATGGTACCAGTATATATCTATAGACAATAATGTACATATTTCATATTTATCTTAATATTTAGTTTTGGTAAACATTTAAATCATTGAACATATCATGAATTGATTTATAATTCACAATTTGTAGAGATGATATTTAAGCAAGAAATTATAAGATTAATAGCTCAGGGTAATGCCACAAGAAAAAAGTCTATTTTGATAGACAAATCATGTCAAAGTTTAAGGGAGCACTTACAACTCAGTGAATTTGTCATTATTTAAAAATTAGATTTAATCTGCATTGATTGAAGGATTGAGCTAACTTTGTGGATGTTCTCCAATGAGGTCTTTGATTATTTTCTTTAAATAGCATTTAATAGCTTAGTCAAATAGTTTTTAAAAAATAATATGCTTAAGAATACCTAAAAAAAACAGAAAAACTCAGCAAGCATGCAGCTATAGAGGACCAAATTCCATAAATTCAAATTGAGCAGTGAGAAATTCAAATAAATATGAAAGTAATCTATAAGTGGTGAGACCTGGTTTAACAGGAGGTGGGAGGGGACAAGAAAAAAAATCTTGGAATTTTTATTGATAAACTCAGATAATACAGCTAATAAAATCGTTAAAATATGTATTATTACTAATTGATCATGGCATCCAGATCAAGAGAGGGAACAGCCTTACCCTAGTCAAAACTGATCTAATTACGCATGACACATTGTGTCCAGTTTTAAAGTTCATACTTAAGGGGGACATGGATAAGTTAGCATGTATATGAAAGATAAGCATAGGAATAAGGAATGAAAAAGCAGTATATAATAGTTGAATATTAGTCAATAGGGTTTTAACATGTAAAAGTTTATGTGAGTAGAGGGAAGTGTGAAACTCCATATCCTGTATTCTAGCCACCTGGACTATTTAACTGATGTTGTTCTGCAGTTTTCTGTATCCATAGTTTTATGTCAGTCCCTCAAACTGCAATCTCTTTCATTTTTTTTCTCCAGTGATTAATTAAAATTTTATTGATGCTTTAAAGTTAGCCTCTAAAACTATCTCATCGACATGCTTCTGTACAAGAGGGTCTTCCTCTTCCCTGCTCTCCAATAGAACTCGGCACAGGAGGCATTAAGTTCTTTCATGAATGATAACATCCTGGTTTATTTTATCCCCACAGAAAAAATCAGAACGCGTCTTTTCAAGCTTATAACTCTCACAGTTTTTGGCATAGTCTAAAAAATACTTCACAAAACATTCCATTAATTAAACATCCATTAATAATTCAAAACAAGATTATTCATATTTCTTTACATACAGTGGAACAGACACAGTACAAAGGGGAGAGGACATGCATAATTGTATTGACGTAAGAAAATGATGGAAGTGATTACATTGAACATGTTTTAGATATTTAAAGATGATTATTTAAAGAAAGTAGACTCCTATCCATGAATGCATAATAAGAGCAAATTAAAATTAACATTGGTAAAATGTGTTTAGAAATAAAGGAAACACTTTCAGAAAGATATAGTTCAAACAACTGTACAAATTAAAGGTGACAGCTTATGCAATAATGAAGAATAAGCCTTTGATAAATACACATCAAACTTTATAGCTTTTGATGAATTTGAATTTTCATGAAATCAGCAATAAAGTACCATTAATATGTATTTTTCAATAGCATGTGTGTGAGGGGTGTGGGGTTATCAGAAAGAGGATTTCTAAAATATTTTGGCAACTTAAAAAATGAAAGTACAATTCAAGAGGCAAAGTGTTTATTTGGGATCAAAGAATTGCAATTTGGGGTACACAGATTTAGGGAGAAACCCAAATAGTTTTCCTGATTACAAGAGAGGAGCTTAGGATTTTTATGGGAAAAAAAGAGAGAAAGGTGAGGTAATTTGTTTTTGAGAAGAGTTCATTGGTGCATAATGCAGTAATCAACCAGGTGAGGTGTTAGTTGGTAAAAGATGAGGTAAAGCTCCATTTGTACTTCATTGATTGGTTGGGTGAAATGGTCACTCGTTCATTTATCCGTCCTTTCAACAGGATATTCTAGTATCTTTGCTTACTTCTCAGAATGTTGGTACTTCGTCCAGTTCAGAGGTACAGAAAATAGGACCTGCAAGGCGTTTTCTCTGGAATGGCTGCTCCAGCTCTATTTTAAATGGCTCCACTCATCATCTTCAGTTTTTAGTAATAACAACATCTAGATCTCTGTAATAATTTAATTATTTTGGCATCAGAAGTAAAGTAGTATTGTAATAGTGGACTATAGAGGAGAACCAAGGAAAGACAACTCTGATTTGGGTGCTTCTTCTCTGAAAGAGACATACTTTTTGCCTTTCCATGACACTAGCAAGAAATATTTCTTAATGCTAATTCAAAGGGACAGTTGCAGCATATTAATACAGCAAATAGATGGTAGAAATCTTGTGGCCTTTATCAAAAGAGATACAATTACTACTCAATCTTTGGCACTATGGGAACATTGGCGTAATAGAATCGTTTATTCATAATGCACTCTTTCTTTCTGGCATTAATTTCAGTGTCATTCACTAAGGGGAGAAAAATGCTTGATACAAACAGCAGGCTATAGTCTTTCAAAAAGAGCTTCTTGCATGACACTATTCCTAAGAGATTTGCTTCACTTAAAAACATTCTTCTGTCCTGTGGACATTTGTGTACATGTCTGTTTGGGTGGAAAAAACTACTAGAGAAAAATGAGATCACAAATGTATGTTTTGGCTGCCATCAAGTCAATACAGTAATAGGTTGGTGAAAATATCAAAACACAATCAAAGCTGCCTTCAGTGTCTGAGTGCAGAATTCACTGGGCAGTCAGACAGAAAAGGTCATTTTTTTTTTCCATTTCATCAGTAATCATGAAGGAAAGAAATATGAGGATCATGATTTTTTGTAAAAAAGTTCACATGGTTGCTCCAAGAAGATAGTCTCTGAATATTCTTATTAAGTATGTGTGTTTATTTGATAAGCCAAAATGTAGCAATGAGGCATTGACAGCCAAATGAATCTGTGCTTGCAAATGACTAACAGAGAAGTAGACAATTCAAGATATACTTACAGAAATTGACACATATTTAACGTGTAAATGCTTGGAAAATCCTTCGGTACATTTTTGAAGGCATTAAGGGAAATAAAAATGTATATGACTACAAAAGAAAGCTTGTCATCAATACTTTCATGTTAATTATAATAAAGAATCTGTTTGATCAAATCAATATTGCCTTACAAAATCAAGGCAATGATGCTTTAACAATAATATGGATATATAAATCATAAGAAAAAAGCTAATATATGGTACATAAAAGTTCAAAATCCTTTCTCTCAATGTGTTGAAAATTTGCTCTTTTAGCACAAATTTTAATCATATGCCTATAGGAGCAAACAAATTCTAGTATAAAAGCAATAAAAAATTAAACCCCATTTTTATATATTATGCATTCATATATGCATTGTACTAATTGGTAACCATTTAAACCAGAAACAATATTTGCGTTTATGAGTTGAGCAGTGATATAACAACAAAAAAGTGGTTTTAATATCTAACCATACTTACATTCAATGTGTATTTCACACTAGGCAGTATAATTGGATTGTTTTCTACAATAACTCAATTTTTTGGTAAGAGTGGAAAGAATAGAAACATAAGTAATTATAATGTAATGTGATAACTGTTATAATTATGAAGAGCTGTGGAAAAACAAAGAAGAGAACAATCAACTCTGTCATATTGGACAGTAGCTTTATAGTATCTGATATGGTATAAATTGGCAGTTGTTAAATATTCTTATTAAATTATATTTGGCTTAATCAGGGTTCTTCATACTGCCTATATTTATTACGTGGGGGATGGTAGCAGAGTATTTTACTTAGGTTAAATAGAAATATATATAATACATATATGGGATATAAAATATCAGAATAAATCATATATAGTATTGTTTGTAATATTTTATTTCACTTATATATATCTATACACATACTTATACCTTCACTGACCAAATAAATTATACTGTTTAGAATTATCATGTTAAAACTTTGAAAAACATGTTTTGGCATATCTAACAACTTATAAAATGGGAAAAGAAACTATAGAAAATTAGATGTCAATATCCTTCCCTAAACACAAAGAGAAATTCAACAGTGAATATTACTTTATAAGCTAGGAATATCTAATGCAAACTGAATGCCAAAGCTGAAATAGATTCAATAAGAATAATTGTTAAGATAATTTCTTATATTAACAATAAAAATATATTTACCATATCTATAATGTCATCAATAAGTATTATTGTTTTGATTTTCTTTGTGTGGGTCATTCTACAAAGAGTTTAGAAATATTAGTTCTTTGATCCTTATTCCTTGATCTTTATGATAACTCTAGGAGATGAATATTAATATCCTCATTATATAGATGTAGCAAATGCAGTAAGGGAAATTAGGCTATTTGAAGAATTCTAGAACATGCCAACTCGGGTGCAAAGATTATTGTGCTAATCACTACACTATATGCCTGTAGATGTTTACTGAACTTTTCAGGAAAGATCTTATCCCTAAAAGTTTCAGCCTGTAACAGGCATGGTAGATCATAATTAGAACAATCTAAGTATTTCAGTGTTTTTCACACATCAGCATGTATCAGAGTCAGCTGGAGAGTTTTAAATACACAGATACCTGGGCCCTATCTCGAGTCTCTGAGGAGGTATAAGGTTGGGCTGAAGAATTTGCATTTTTAACAAATTCTCAGGTGAGGCTAAAACTGCTGGTCTAGGGACCATACTTTGAGACTCATTTCTGTAGGTATGTCCAGGATGCCCTTGGAATGGGAAACCAGTGATCTAGACAGAATGAATCAGATGATCTCTGCACAGGATGTAGCCATCAGCATGGGAGCAGGCTTTCCTGAGGAATCTGCTGTAGAGTATTATATTAAATCTATTGACCATAAGGTATATTGAGGAATTCTGAGGAGTGAAAATACAGTTAGCTGTCCCAAAATATTTTTAGTTTTCAGTTTTATATTTTTAAAATGAAGGCTGGGTTGCATAATGATATTTATCTTATGTAATTATAAGAACGTGGCTACTGCATTATTCACCACTGCCCACACAAATGCTACTTCTTTGCTCTTTTCAACATCTACTTCCCCAAGTATTGCAATGAGTAAAGAAATCTAAGCAAACTCTCACCTCAAAATATATTTTAATTATAAAATATAATAAAATGTTATGAACACAGAAAGTTTGCTACATGCACCAGAATATATAAAGTTATCCTAACCTAAGTCTATAAATGGGTCATAAGCCTAATTAAACATGTTTTTATATAAAACATGAAGAAATATTAACAAGATTATGTTAGGGATAGTGGGGGCCAGGAAAAGGTTTACTATTGCTAAAACAAAAACCTTGGAATTGAGGCAAACGAGAGGATAAATCAGACTCAGATTTAGCAAGATTCCTTTTAGAAGAGCAAACATAGCTGGGTTTGGATTGGGGAAAATGGAATAATTTATCTACTGAGTGAGAATTACCAAGGAGAAGCAAATGGATCTTCAGGATTTTGAAATTGTAACTTCAGTAGCAGGCATGTTTGGACAAGATCAGCTATGGCATGCCCATATTATTGACATTTTTTTCATGAGGGTAATAGTTTTCAAGAAAATTGCCCCAGGCTTCATGTCTATTTCAAGGAATCTTATAGGGGATCTTCTGGTTTTCATGTATTCACAGTAAAATGGGTTGTATTAGATACCTTGACTTATATAACCTTAAATCCAGTTTTAAAGGGGGCATTTATGCCAAATAATTTATTATTATTTTGTTACAGCAAAAAATATTAAGAAAGAAAATTGCAGCAGCTAACCTATAGAATGGCTACTATTTTTTTTTTTATGTTATTGTTTTGAGCTGATGGCAAGGGCATAAGTAAAGAACTGTGTTTGCCTACCTAGCAGGAAAGCTAAGATGAAACTATAAGACAGTGTTGATAAAGGGCACACAGGAATAAAAATGACAAAAAGAGGAGAATTTACATTATATACATGTTTGCCCCAAATCAGATGGAAGGGGCAGGGACTAATATGGACTTTCAGTTGAGTCACAGATGTAATTATTTTGGCAAGCTAATGAAACTTTTATAATTGGAAGATACATGGCATTTTGGTTTGGATAGTATTAAAGTTGTACAGTATGCTGACAAAAAGAATACCTCAGTTTGCTTATTACTGGTACTGTGTTTCAAGTATTTAAAACGGTGAATCATGAAACATAGCATATATATGCTATAGAACTTATGGTTATTGTATAAAGAAGAAAAATATTTAACAGTTGTGTAACTAATACCCAGATTCAGATATAAAACAGCAGTACCTCTGAAGCCTCCTCTGTGCTAGGCTGTGTTTTCTAGGCCCCGATGTAGTCAACACAGTTTAAATTTACATGATAACGGCAAATGCAAAGCTGGGTTTAGTGCTCAGTTTACCTTTCCTGGTTCCTAGATTAACAGAGTGTTTGAACTAATTATTCTGTATTCTTTGTAGGCTTATTTTTACATTTATGATATTTCCTTTAGTAAATACATCATTCCTACATAATGATTACTTACAATAATAGGAAGGCTGATCAGTGTACCATAATCCTTCCTGAAACATCAGTTAGTGAAATATGTTTTTATACTTGATATATAAGTTAATAAACATCAAGTTGGTTTTAATCCAACCAGGGTCATATTTTATCCATGCAAATGGATTGTAGATCATTATAGTAGAAAGCGAGGATGGCAGAAAAACCTGTTGGTTTTATAAAGGAGGGGGTGTGCAACACTTCTCCAGAAGTGTTCTTTTAAAAATTATCCTGGAAGATATTAGACTAGAGCATTGGAACCTTGAGCACTTTCCATGCCCTGCAAATGTGGCAACAGAACAATCCCAGGGAAGGAAAAAATTGTATTTTTATTAAAATGGTCAAAGTACCAATGCTGACAACTGCTGAGAGAAAGCTGTAAAGAAAAACAAAACAAAACACAATATTATAACTGGAAGAGAGAAAAAATTGTGGTGCCTTCATTTCAAGAAACATTTGCTCTACCCAAGCAATTTTTGAGAATACAAAAAAAGAAAATAGATAGGGAAGCTGGAGTAAAAAATAATGGCATCATGACAGATGTTTCAGGCACAGTTAAAATGGTTATTATGGCAATAGCTCAGGAGTAGTGGGAAAGAGAATGGAAGATAAGCAACTGCATTACAGGTAGAAGTAGAAGGAATGACAGTTTGCCCTATACCAGCAGCATGGGCTAGTCAAAATGCATTTGACAGATTATCAGTAGAGTATTTTGAGACACATATATATCACCCTGATAACCACTCTCTGAAGGAATATCTTAGAGAATCAAAAGAATACTAGAATTTGACCTATTTCTTTACCTTTTCACTTAAAATAACCTAAAATTATAAAATTTGAATGACAAAAATAATACTGTATATCTTTTTATATCATTGCTCTATTAAAATGTAAATAATTCCAGGAACTATTTGAATGGTTAGACCTTTCTTCATTATCTTTTTCTCCTCTTTGGAAAACTGAACTCTAAATCCTTTTTCTTCTAAAGCATAGCTAATTTAACTGTATCTGATGTATTCATCATTTGCATTTGTATTTCTGTATATGCATATGCTTGAAAGAACCCTTGAAGTATTCAGGAGGGAAGATGTAGGCTGGAAGATTCCACCTACATCATTTTTTGCTCCAGAACATCTCAGTTTTTAGCTGTAAATTGGTGACTCTGACTTAATTTTCATTTAGTCAGAGAGTTTCTTGGCTTCAGTTATCTGAGGGGGGGGAAAAAACAGTCAACATAGGGTTGACACAGAGATTGTATTTCTGTTTTATTTTAACCTTGACTATGGTTTTGAGTGATTAATTATTCAGTCATTGCTAACAATTATTATAACGATCAAGCAAGGATATCTATTTGAAAGTATTTACAAAAGCAAAATCTCTTACTCAAGAGATTTTAAAACTACTTCCATCATAGTGTCTATATTTGACAACATTTTCAATATAAGATTTGTTTGCTAAAAGATTAATTAGCCCTGTTTTCCAGTGTATGTTCAATCTAAAAATGTACATCTAGAATAATGTTGACTTTTTTTACAAAGAGAAAAATACAGGTTTTTCAAATATAGGCATCTTTTCTGAAGCTTTTTCTTGTATAAAACACTCCAAAAATGGTTACCAAGTATGATTCATTGCTGACAAAAAAGCAAGAAGTGTGAAGGATTTGCTAAGTACCTCATTTTTTTTAATGTAGTTTTTTTCTGTTCACTTTATTATTCTATGGTTGACGTTTTCAGCAGTGGGAATTCAGTGATGTTTTGTTAGAATTCATTGTTAACCTGACATGGCTTTTGTTTGTTGTGATGTGTTGTAGGTAGGAATGAACAGGCTTATAGGATTTCTAGCTGTTAAGACACAAGAACAAAAATTGCCTTTTTTTTCCTTCTTTTTTAAAAAAATGTTATTGAAGTATAGTTGATTTACAGTGTTGTATTAACTTCTGCTATAAAAAATTATCTCTTTAAATTATTTTAAAGTTTAAAACCATCTCAGAAAACCTCTATGCTAGCAATATATTTTTAAAGAAACAGCATTAAAGCACATGGAATTGAAAATATATAATTTTAACCCCTTCCTCCAAATGTCACACTCATCTCTCTCTTGCAAATGAAAATTTCACTGTTATAAAAGTTTAAATACAGTTTTAATTCTTGAAGAATTTCAGTATTTTAATTAAATTAGCTCAACTATGCATATTATGCTTTTGCTATCAATTAAAATAGCTTATTTGCCTTAATTTTAAGTAGAGAAAATCAAACTAAGAATTACATTGAATCCCAGTGTGTAAGTCAGATTCATAGGATATTTTAACTGAAAATAATTGTTCAAAATCATGCTCTCTTTTCTTCATATTAGTGCTAAGTGACTATTAGTTGCATCAGATACCTTGGAGATACCTAAGGAAAAAACATTTTCATGTAAATTTGCAAAAATATATTTGTTGTTGAAGACAAAAATTTCCACTTCTCTAGAGAAAAAGGAGAAGATAGGTTAATAATGAAATGTTAGTAGCAATATAACTTTTATATTTACCATACTGTCTACATGTATCTCTGCAACCTATCTCACCCAAATATCTTTGTTGAAAAGGTGACAAAACTGAGGGAAGTAGAAAATAAAATAAATATTATTAGCATAAGCTGATTATTGGTGATGGTGAGCATAGGAATATTATTTACAGAAAGAATTTTCTTGAGTTGAACAGTTTATAAATAAAAATGAAAATATCAAAAATATTGAATGAGGCAGTTGTCTGATAATAATGGCTGTGTAAAAATCTGTGGGTGTAGAATACAGAAAATTCTATGTCAGTTAAAAATGAGAGATGTCACTCAGTAAAAAACACTGATAATTAAGACAATTACCATGTTGAGTAGATATTGAAATGAATGTGAAAATTTTTGAATAAAGAAGACAAGTAGAGTTGTACGGTCACTTTCAATTGACTATGGTTGCAACAGTAGTATATGGTTATCGCTATAATTTAAGGAACATTCTGTATTATCTAAGCAACTTCAGTTTGTGAATGGAACAAACGATAAGCTTAAGTCAATATAATGGCTGGGAGTACAAGCCCCCTCTTTAAAAGTATGATTTATGTCACTTCACTTTTAGGAAAGACCTACATTAGTAACCCTTTTTGCTAACCAGAAGAAATCGAAAGAGGATTTTCACTTTTACAAAAAAGGCAAGAAATGAAAATAGCATTAAGCAGTTGTTTTGCCGGGAGCTGTTAAAGCAGTAGCACACACCCCTAGCAGTAAGAGTGACATCACAAAGCTCCTTCCCCTGTACTTCCCTGGAAAGTACATTCAGCATTTCAGCTTTGATTTGTGTCTGTGAGCATCTGTGCTTTATCTTGATTTATTTTGTGCATCGATTAGCAAGATGTGTTCTAACATACTTCACTTTCTTCACTTTAGGCCATTTCAGCTTACAAAAGATTTAGTGGAAACACTTAGCTTTTGGCTGGGGGGAAAATCTGTATCTTCAGGTATGACTGGGGAAACGTACTTGGGAATGTATATGTAGGAAGAACAGTTTGTACCTTAGGATAAGGGGAAGAACTAGGTTGACCTGAACAAATTATTCTAAGAGACCCAGGAACTAATAAGTGAAAAATAAGATGAGTTTTGAGCAAGATGACTAGAGAATAAAGTGGTGACATAATTGAGAGTGAGGGGAAGATGTTGCCTTTTACGTGTAGCCCAGGGACTGCTGAATTTCTCCTTTTTTCCTTTCATATAACTGGCCTTAAACAACTTAAAAAAAGTGAAAAGACAGTTAATTGTAACATTTATATAGTATTACTGAGGTATCTGATAGATTTTGCACTTATTTCTTACTACACAATGCTTAAAGAAAAGTTCACAGGATGAAAACCTTCCTTTTTTGTCTTCCTCTCAGCCAGCATGAAGCTTCAGTGTGATGACCGTGAATGTCCATCTTCATTTCATTTCATGGGCTTAGTATTGGATTGTGAGGAAGTGTACAGGTGGTTACTGAATTCTAGATCAATATACACATCAGTGAGAAATCTGGCGTTACTAGATAATCTATTCGATAAGCACACCTCTTGTATAACTCTCAGTAAAGTTTCCTTTTTTCCTCCCCCTAGGAAAAAACTTCAATTAATTCTTTATTGAAGAAGGAATACTTCTCTTAGTAGCAGAGTTATATATGTTTTCCGTGTTATCAGTGAATCTCCATTGTGGAGCTTAGGATCTCTAACTATAACAATAACAAAAATTAGTTATATTTATATTAGTATATTATTATTATTATCCCTTAATTATATTAGTAATTAAGGGATAATATTTTTGTTTGTTCCCTTATATTGTTACTCCATTAACTGACTTGATTCATAGTCTTCTAAAATTAGAGAGTATTGGTGAAAGAGATTTGCCAATTTGTCCTAATCTTAAGCATTCTAGCAATACTAGTGATAAATTAGTCATAATTATATTAGTGTCAGTGAGTCTTAGAAAGAAAATACTGCACATATAACAATATGAGTAAAAAAGACATAGATCAAATGTTGAATTAAGATTTGTTTACTTAAGACTCATAATAGGGGGCTTAACAAATTAGTTAATAAAACAAATAGACTGTCATGAAAATATTAAGAATGAGTAAAACTGAAGCTATGACCCTGGCCCACTGAGATCATTGTCAGAATCTTTATGGTTAGAGACCACAAATTTTAATTTTTTTCTCAGAGTTCTAGGAATGTGTTGTCATATTCTAAATATTCTCAAAGAACATGCTATAAGTTCTGCTCACAATAATCTATGTTGTATTGTTATGGATTGTCACACTTCCCATCTCTTTATTTTATCTAGTATAAGAAGCAATATTTGCTATGCTCATTTCAGCCAGTTTATAAACAAAATAGTTCAGAAAGCCAAATTACTGTTTTAGATGGATTTGATCCAATTTTTCTTGGATTATTAAGATATGCCAATGGGTTTTATTCTGATTTTTCCAACTCTAATGAAATATCATTCAGAAAAATATTCTACATATTCCTCCAATCATTAAACCAGAAAGAAATATTTGGTTTTGTTTTGGTTTGTTTTTTTGTGACTAATCTCTTTGGAACTTGGTAGTGTTATGGACAATCTCATTTCTTAATTTGGAAGAAGAAAACTGTATAATTACAGAAGGGTTTTGTTATAGGTTGAGTTGTGTCCCCCCATGGGGGGGGCACATTTGAAGCCCTAACTTCCAAAAGCTCATAATGTGACCTGTTTGGAGGTAGTTACATTTAAATGAGGTCATATGGATGAGCCTGAATCAAATCTGACTGCTGTCTTTATCAGAAGAGGAAATTAGGATACAGAAAAGAGACATCAGAGAAAAGGTCATGACAGCATGAGAAGGTGGCCATTTTCAAGCCAATGAAGGAATCCTCAGGAGAAACCAAACATACTGACATTTTAATCTTGGACTTTGAGGCTCTAGAACTGTGAGAAAATAAATTTCTCTGGTTTCAGCCACCCAATCTGTGATATTTTGTTATGGTAGCCCTATATAACTAATATAGGTGGGTAGGATGGCACAACTGACATATTTTAATAGCTGAGGGAAGAGAAGTGATTACCTGCAGTTAATGGCATGTAAACACAGACACAAAATATGACAACATAGCAGGATGTGATACCAAATTGTGAAAAATTTCCTATACCATGGTTATATGTTTAATCTTTAATCTGGGGGTGATGAAGAGATATCAAGCATTTTCAAAAAAGAGCAATAAGAGTGAATTGGAGAATAAAAGGCTCAAGTGATGAAAGAGAAAGTTTTGTGTCCAGTGTTAGGAAAGACATTTTGAAGGATTAAGTTTTTTTAAGTTTAAAAGTAGTTATATCCTTGAAACCTAAGAAAAGTAACTATTTTTATGAGGAACAGTCTGGATTCAGAAATGATGTTAAATTAATTATAAATAAATAATTACAAATATTTTTCTTAATTATGAGTAATAAATACATTTGGAAGAACTATATAATTTTAATATGATAAAGTAATTAATACTCTATGTGACTTCTTCGCTGCCCCAGTCACCCAATGTTGGCAGTTTCTTAAAATTTTTATTTTAAGCTGTGTTTTCTGAATAGATTTGACTGATGTTTAGTGTTTGTTAAAAAGGAAACCATAAATGGATTCAAGGAACGAATTTTTTTGTCTCACTTGAAGAAGTCAAGGTAGTCCATTAAGTTTGAGGTACTTTAGAAATCTTAATTTAAAAATAAAATCCACTGAAGAAAATAATGCTGCATACTGACTGAAACTTGCCTGAAACACCAAGATATAAAAGTTAGGTGTAAGTTATTTGTGATATAAAAATACCTGTAGCTCTGAGATTCAGGAAAGGAATAAAACAGAAAAGGAAGACTTTTATAGATGCCCTGTAGTCCTCAGGTTCCAGGAGTTTTAATTCTTTCTTTATGTCCCTTTAGGATTGTTATGTAATCTGCTGTTCTGAGTCACCAAAGCACCACTGAACTAATGTTTAAATATGCCACAGAGCTCCGAGTCTTGCAGGCTTAATTATGGGGAAAATATAGTACTTAAGAGGAAGGTAAAAACAAATTACTTACTTGATATACCTTTCAGCTTTATGACTCCTAGGATACAGAAATATTTGGTTCCTAGTTTGCAATGGCATCCATGATGTCAAGATTTAGTGTAAGGATGCACTCAAAGTGACACTTATATTAAAGAAAGCTGCCAAGACCAAGGTATCTTGAAAATTGGTTCATTATGAGGATTGCCTTATGAAAGAAATGCAAAAAAAAAATATGTGCAGTTATGGAGTAAGTGTGATATGTAGGAGATGATACAGCATGGTTGGGGTATCATTTAATTTCATTTTTATTTATATTAAGTTTTGTGATTAGGGTCTTTGGAAATATAAGCTGTATTACCCCTAAGTAGGCTTGCATTTGCAGACAGTTTTATGAAGAGACTGGCTTAACTGATGTTCATAACAAATTCATGATTAATACCTACAAGAGAAAAAATCCTCACTGAGGCACCTCTTCTGTGAAAGAAGTCCAAAGTTGATTGAAAAACTACTCTAGGGGCTTCCCTGGCGATGCAGTGGTTGAGAGTCCGCCTGCCGATGCAGGAGACACGGGTTCGTGTCCCAGTCCGGGAAGGTCCCACATGCCGCGGAGCGGCTGGGCCCGTGAGCCATGGCCGCTGAGCCTGCGTGTCCGGAGCCTGTGCTCCGCAATGGGAGAGGCCACAACAGTGAGAGGCCCGCGTACCGCAAAAAACAAACAAACAAACAAACAAAAAAACTACTCTAGGTGTCCAGGTTCTCATAAATCTCCATAAAGACAAAGAACTATCACAGGCATCATATTTCTAAGTTTCAGGGAAATGAAAATGTACATTTCAGAATATTTTTACAATGTTTGTTATTTTTAAACCAAGAAAGCAGTGAATAAGAAAGTCAAATGCCATTTGAAAATAAGGGAGTGAGTCTTAGATTGCAAAATAGTTGTTTTTGTTGTTATTAATATTCTGCTAGAAAACCTGGATTTCTTGCAAACACAATTTCTATGGCTTTTCAAGAGGACATATTGAGGGGGGATGAAAAATTCTCATTATTAACTTTTTGTCCTCCAGGAAGATACCTGCATGTTCACCTCTTTCAACTTTCCCCTTTATACTATATAGCATCCATGCAGCTTGA
The DNA here is from genome assembly GCF_964341445.2 of Mesoplodon mirus. Classification (NCBI taxonomy): domain Eukaryota; kingdom Metazoa; phylum Chordata; class Mammalia; order Artiodactyla; family Ziphiidae; genus Mesoplodon; species Mesoplodon mirus. Next base: position 103,589,767 of record NC_138982.1, on the reverse strand, counting down.
GTAATTTTTTGTCTGGATCTGTGACATTTTCAATGGAAGATTTACTAATGGTAATGTAAGTCAGAACTTCTTGAACTGGTTAATTTTTTTTAAATGTCAAATTTCAACAGGCAAATACTAATGGGAAATGGGAAAATATTTTTCATCCTTTCTGAGTAGGTTCATATATTTGAGAGGATTCTGCTGTGTCCTTGTTTTTGTTTTCCCCAGTCTCACAACTGTCACAGCTCTCACTCAAATTTCCTTTTATACCTAGAAAGTTTGAGGTTCTAATCAGATCTAATTAGTGCAAGTGCATTGCCTATTCCTAACTGTGTCCAAGTAACTTAATGATTTGAAGGATTTAAGTAATATACTCTGAATTAATTTAATTAACATTTGATTTTGAAATGCTGTTTTTCACTGGAACAATAGTACAAAACTCAGGATGATGTAACTAGAAGAATTTCAGAGTTCTGTTTCATTTCCAGAGTAGAGCCTAAGCAATTCAACAGTTAATTGTTTCCTGGGATTTTGGGGATGAAGAGTGTGTACTGGGGATGAAGTGGGTAAAATTCCCAAAGAAAGGCAATGTGTGTTCTATCTAGATTACTTTTATCTGTATATTTCCCACGAAGTAGTATGTTACAGCCACATGAATCATATTTCAATATCCTTCTAGCCAAATAATACTCATTCATTTATCTATTCTTTGTTAATTTATTCTTTCATTTAATGACTATGAAGCTGAATTCTGGAACTCATGCTGGGTACCAGAGAAACAAAAAAGCTTAAGATGCAGTTCATATTTTTATGTAGGTTATTAACTGGCAGTGAGATATTTCAAGACAAATATTTTAAAATGTTAAGACTAAAACTAGAAATGCATTTTATTGTTTGTTCTGTATCATAGACTCATTTTACAGTATTATAACCAGTTTCATTATAGTGTTCCTGAAATTCTTTATATTCTCATTTTCTATTACTCAGACTCATTTTTATTGCTATACATGTTAAACAGATTTAGCTCTTCAAAAATCCCCATGTCCCACTTTTATTTTGTGTAGTGTTTTCTCTTCCTTTATTCTCTTTGTCATATTTTTTTTGACATGGTGAAAATTGAATTTGTATGTTCTTTTAGCTTTCAAAATAACACTTAGAATATACTCTTGGGAACACTCCCATGACAGATATTATTAAAAGATTTCCTAAGAGTTTGATTCTTTATTTATATTTTAGGATACAGGAAAGAAATAGACAATTTATACATTCAAAGATATCCACCTAAGTATTGAAAGATAATATCATAAATACACATTTTTTTCAATTCCCCCCATTGAGTTAATTAACATATCCATCACCAAACATATTTAATTTAAAAAAAACTTTGGTGAGAACATTTAACATCTATTTTCTTAGCAAATTATAATTATATAATACAGTGTTATCAATTATAGTCAGCAGGGTATATATTAGATATTCAGACCTTATATATATTATAAGTGAAAGTTTATCCCTTTTTACCAACCTCTCCCTAGCTTCTGGCAATCACTTTTCTACCTCTGTTTCTATGAGATCAACTTTTTTTTGATTCCATGGATAAGTGATACCATGCAGTATTTGACTTTGTGTGGCATATTTCATTTAGCATAATGCTCTCCATGATCATCCATGTTATTGCAAATAACATGATTTCCTTCTTTTTGAAGGCTGAATAGTATTCCTGTGTGTGTATGTGTGTGTATCACATTCTTAATGCATTCATCTGTTGATGGACAATTAAGTTGTTTCCATACCTTGGCTATTGTGAATAATGCTGCAATGAACATGGAGTACAGATATCTCTTCCAGATAATGATTTTGTTTCCTTTGATAATATCATCAAAAGTAAGGTTGCTGGATCATATGGTAGCTCTATTATTTTTTTTATTTTTTTTAAACAAATTTAATCAGTTATACATATACATATGTTCCCATATCCCCTCCCTTTTGCGTCTCCCTCCCGCCCTCCCTATCCCACCCCTCCAGGCGGTCACAAAGCACCGAGCTGATCTCCCTATGCTATGCGGCTGCTTCCCACTAGCTATCTACCTTACGTTTGGTAGTGTATATATGTCCATTCCGCTCTTTCGCTTTGTCACAGCTTACCCTTCCCCCTCCCCATATCCTCAAGTCCATTCTCTAGTAGATCTGTGTCTTTATTCCTGTCTTACCCCTATGTTCTTCATCACATTTTTTTTCTTAAATTCCATATATATGTGTCAGCATACAGTATTTGTCTTTCACTTTCTGACTTACTTCACTCTGTATGACAGACTCTAGGTCCATCCACCTCATTACAAATAGCTCAATTTCGTTTCTTTTTATGGCTGAGTAATATTCCATTGTATATATGTGCCACATCTTCTTTATCCATTCATCCAATGATGGACACTTAGGTTGTTTCCATCTCCGGGCTATTGTGAATAGGGCTGCTATGAACATTTTGGTACATGACTCTTTTTGAATTATGGTTTTCTCAGGGTATATGCCCAGTAGTGGGATTGATGGGTCATATGGTAGTTCTATTTGTAGTTTTTTAAGGAACTTCCATACCGTTCTCCATAGTGGCTGTACCAATTCACATTCCCACCAGCAGTGCAAGAGTGTTCCCTTTTTTCCATACCCTCTCCAGCATTTATTGTTTCTAGATTTTTTGATGATGGCCATTCTGACTGGTGTGAGATGATGTCTCATTGTAGTTTTGATTTGCATTTCTCTAATGAGTAAAGATGTTGAGCATCCTTTCATGTGTTTGTTGGCAGTCTGTATATCTTCTTTGGAGAAATGTCTATTTAGGTCTTCTGCCCATTTTTGGATTGGGTTGTTTGTTTTTTTGTTATTGAGCTGCATGAGCTGCTTATAAATTTTGGAGATTAATCCTTTGTCAGTTGCTTCATTTGCAAATATTTTCTCCCATTCTGAGGGTTGTCTTTTGGTCTTATTTATGGTTTCTTTTACTGTGCAAAAGCTTTTAAGTTTCATTAGGTCCCATGTGTTTATTTTTGTCTTTATTTCCATTACTCTAGGAGGTGGGTCAAAAAGGATCTTGCTGTGATTTATGTCATAGAGTGTTCTGCCTATGTTTTCCTCTAAGAGTTTGATAGTGTCTGGCCTTACATTTAGGTCTTTAATCCATTTTCAGCTTATTTTTGTGTATGGTGTTAGGGAATGATCTAATCTCATACTTTTACATGTCCCTGTCCAGATTTCCCAGCACCACTTATTGAAGAGACTGTCCTTTCTCCACTGTACATTCCTGCCTCCTTTATCAAAGATAAGGTGACCATATGTCCGTGCGTTTAACTCTGGGCTTTCTATCCTGTTCCATTGATCTATCTTTCTGTTTTTGTGCCAGTACCACACTGTCTTGATTACTGTAGCTTTGTAGTATAGTCTGAAGTCAGGGAGCCTGATTCCTCCAGCTCCATTTTTCGTTCTCAAGATTGCTTTGGCTATTCGGGGTCTTTTGTGTTTCCATACAAATTGTGAAATTTTTTGTTCTAGTTCTGTGAAAAATGCCAGTGGTAGTGTGATAGGGATTGCATTGAATCTGTAGATTGCTTTGGGTAGTAGAGTCATTTTCACAATGTTGATTCTTCCGATCCAAGAACATGGTACATCTCTCCATCTATTTGTATCATCTTTAATTTCTTTCATCAGTGTCTTATAATTTTCTGCATACAGGTCTTTTGTGCCCTTAGGTAGGTTTATTCCTAGATATTTTATTCTTTTTGTTGCAATGGGAGTGTTTTCTTGATTTCACATTCATATTTTTCATCATTAGTATATAGGAATGCCAGAGATTTCTGTGCATTAATTTTGTTTCCTGCTACTTTACCAAATTCATTGATTAGCTCTAGTAGTTTTCTGGTAGCATCTTTAGGATTCTCTATGTATAGTATCATGTCATCTGTAAACAGTGACAGCTTTACTTCTTCTTTTCTGATTTGGATTCCTTTTATTTCCTTTTCTTCTCTGATTGCTGTGGCTAAAATTTCCAAAACTATGTTGAATAATAGTGGTGAGAGTGAGCAACCTTGTCTTGTTCCTGATCTTAGCGGAAATGGTTTCAGTTTTTCACCATTGAGGATGATGCTGGCTGTGGGTTTGTCATATATGGCCTTTATTATGTTGAGGAAAGTTCCCTCTATGCCTACTTTCTGGAGGGTTTTTATCATAAATGGGTGTTGAATTTTGTCAGAAGCTTTGTCTGTATCTATTGAGATGATCATATGGTTTTTCTCCTTCAATTTGTTAATATGGTGTATCACGTTGATTGATTTGCATATATTGAAGAATCCTTGCATTCCTGGAATAAACCCCACTTGATCATGGTGTATGATCCTTTTTTTTTTTTTTTTTTTTTTTTTTTCTTTTTGCGGTATGCGGGCCTCTCACTGTTGTGGCCTCTCCCGTTGCGGAGCACAGGCTCCGGATGCGCAGGCCCAGCGGCCATGGCTCACGGGCCCAGCCGCTCCGCGGCATATGGGATCCTCCCAGACCGGGGCACGAACCCGTATCCCCTGCATCGGCAGGCGGACTCTCAACCACTGCGCCACCAGGGAGGCCCAGTGTATGATCCTTTTAATGTGCTGTTGGATTCTGTTTGCTAGTATTTTGTTGAGGATTTTTGCATCTATGTTCATCAGTGATATTGGCCTGTAGTTTTCTTTCTTTGTGACATCCTTGCCTGGTTTTGGTATCAAGGTGATGGTGGCCTCGTAGAATGAGTTTGGGAGTGTTCCTCCCTCTGCTATATTTTGGAAGAGTTTGAGAAGGATAGGTGTTAGCTCTTCTCTAAATGTTTGATAGAATTCTCCTGTGAAGCCATCTGGTCCTGGGCTTTTGTTTGTTGGAAGATTTTTTATCACAGTTTCTATTTCAGTGCTTGTGATTGGTCTGTTCATATTTTCTATTTCTTCCTGATTCAGTCTTGGCAGGTTGTGCATTTCTAAGAATTTGTCCTTTTCTTCCAGGTTGTCCATTTTATTGGCATATAGTTGCTTGTAGTAATCTCTCATGATCTTTTGTATTTCTGCAGTGTCAGTTGTTACTTCTTTTTCATTTCTAATTCTATTGATTTGAGTCTTCTCCCTTTTTTTCTTGATGAGTCTGGCTAATGGTTTATCAATTTTGTTTATCTTCTCAAAGAACCAGCTTTTAGTTTAGTTGATCTTTGCTATCGTTTCCTTCATTTCTTTTTCATTTATTTCTGATCTGATTTTTATGATTTCTTTCCTTCTGCTAACTTTGGGATGTTTTTGTTCTTCTTTCTCTAATTGCTTTAGGTGCAAGGTTAGGTTGTTTATTCGAGATGTTTCCTGTTTCTTAAGGTGGGATTGTATTGCTATAAACTTCCCTCTTAGAACTGCTTTTGCTGCATCCCATAGGTTTTGGGTCGTCGTGTCTCCATTGTCATTTGTTTCTAGGTATTTTTTAATTTCCTTTTTGATTTCTTCAGTGATCACTTCGTTATTAAGTAGTGTATTGTTTAGCCTCCATGTGTTTGCATTTTTTACAGCTCTTTTCCTGTAATTGATATCTAGTCTCATAGCATTGTGGTCAGAAAAGATACTTGATACAATTTCAATTTTCTTAAATTTACCAAGGCGTGATTTGTGACCCAAGATATGATCTATCCTGGAGAATGTTCCATGAGCACTTGAGAAAAATGTGTATTCTGTTGTTTTTGGATGGAATGTCCTATAAATATCAATTAAGTCCATCTTGTTTAATGTATCATTTAAAGCTTGTGTTTCCTTATTTATTTTCATTTTGGATGATCTGTCCATTGGTGAAAGTGGGGTGTTAAAGTCCCCTACTATGATTGTGTTACTGTCGATTTCTCCTTTTATGGCTGTTAGTATTTGCGTTATGTATTGAAGTGCTCCTATGTTTGGTGCATAAATATTTACAATTGTTATATCTTCTTCTTGGATCTTTCCCTTGATCATTATGTAGTGTCTTTCTTTGTCTCTTCTAATAGTCTTTATTTTAAAGTCTATTTTGTCTGATATGAGAATTGCTACTCCAGCTTTCTTTTGGTTTCCATTTACATGGAATATCTTTTTCCATCCCCTTACTTTCAGTCTGTATGTGTTCCTAGGTCTGAAGTGGGTCTCTTGTAGACAGCATATATATGGGTCTTGTTTTTGTATCCATTCAGCCAATCTGTGTCTTTTGGTGGGAGCATTTAGTCCATTTACATTTAAGGTAATTATTGATATGTATGTTCCTATGCCCATTTTGTTAATTGTTTTGGGTTCGTTATTGTAGGTCTTTTCCTTCTGCTGTGTTTCTTGCCTAGAGAAATTCCTTTAGCATTTGTTGTAAAGCTGGTTTGGTGGTGCTGAACTCTCTCAGTTTTTGCTTGTCTGTAAACGTTTTAATTTCTCCGTCAAATCTGAATGAGATCCTTGCTGGGTAGAGTAATCTTGGTTGCAGGTTTTTCTCCTTCATCACTTTAATTATGTCCTGCCACTCCCTTCTGGCTTGTAGAGTTTCTGCTGAGAGATCAGCTGTTATCATGATGGGGATTCCCTTGTGTGTTATTTGTTGTTTTGTCCTTGCTGCTTTTAATATGATTTCTTTGTGTTTAATTTTTGACAGTTTGATTAATATGTGTCTTGGCATATTTCTCCTTGGATTTATTCTGTATGGGACTCTCTGTGCCTCCTGGACTTGATTAACTATTTCCTTTCCCACATTAGCGAAGTTTTCAACTATAATATCTTCAAATATTTTCTCAGTCCCTTTCTTTTTCTCTTCTTCTTTTGGAACCCCTATAATTCGAATGTTGGTGCATTTAATGTTGTCCCAGAGGTCTCTGAGACTGTCCTCTGTTCTTTTCATTCTTTTTTCTTTATTTTGCTCTGCATCAGTTATTTCCACTGTTTTATCTTCCACCTCACTTATCCGTTCTTCTGCCTCAGTTATTCTGCTATTGATCCCATCTAGAGTATTTTTCATTTCATTTATTGTGTTTTTAATCGATGCTTGATTCATCTTTAGTTCTTCTAGGTCCTTGTTAACTGTTTCTTGCATTTTGTCTATTCTATTTCCAAGATTTTGGATCTTGGAAATAGAATCTTGGATCATCTTTACTATCATTATTCTGAATTCTTTTTCAGGTAGACTGCCTATTACCTCTTCATTTGTTAGGTCTGGTGGGTTTTTATCTTGCTCCTTCTCCTGCTGTGTGTTTTTCTGTCTTCTCATTTTGCTTATGTTACTGTGTTTGGGGTCTCCTTTTTGCAGGCTGCAGGTTTGTAGTTCCCGTTGTTTTTGGTGTCTGTCCCCAGTGGCTAAGGTTTGTTTAGTGGGTTGTGTAGGCTTCTTGGTGGAGGGGACTAGTGCCTGTGTTCTGGTGGATGAGGCTGGATCTTGTCTTTCTGGTGGGCAGGTCCACGTCTTGTGGTGTGTTTTGGGGTGTCTGTGGACTTTTTATGATTTTAGGCAGCCTCTCTGCTAATGGGTGGCGTTGTGTTCCTGTCTTGCTAGTTGTTTGGCATAGGGTGTCCAGCACTGTAGCTTGCTGGTCGTTGAGTGAAGCTGGGTGCTGGTGTTGAGATGGAGATCTCTGGAAGATTTTCGCCGTTTGATATTATGTGGAGCTGGGAGGTCTCTTGTGGACCAGTGTCCTGAAGTTGGCTCTCCCACCTCAGAGGCACAGCAGTGACTCCTGGCTCCTCGATTTGGGATGATTTGTTGTCCATTCATGTATTCCACAGATGCAGGGTACATCAAGTTGATTGTGGAGCTTTAATCCACTGCTTCTGAGGCTGCTGGGACAGATTTCCCTTTCTCTTCTTTGTTCCCACAGCTCCAGGGTCTCAGCTTTGGATTTGGCCCCGCCTCTGTGTGTAGGTCGCCAGAGGGCGTCTGTTCTTCGCTCAGACAGGACAGGGCTAAAGGAGCAGCCGCTTCGGGGACTCTGGCTCACTCACGCCAGGGGGGGGGGAGGGAGGGGCACGGAGTGCGTGGCGAGCCGCAGTGGCAGAGGCCGGCGTGACGTTGCACCAGCCCGAGGTGCGCCGTGCGTTCTCCCAGGGAAGCCATCTCTGGATCCCGGGACCCCGGCAGTGACGGGCTGTACAGGCTCCCAGAAGGGCAGCGTGGACCGTGACCTGCGCTTGCACACAGGCCTCTTGGCAGCGGCAGCAGCAGCCCCAGTGTCCCACGCCCGTCACTGGGCTCCGCGCTTTCAGTCGTGACTCGCGCCCGACTGTGGAGCTCCTTTAAGCAGCACTCTTAATCCCCTCTCCTCGCGCACCAAGAAACCAAGAGGGAAGAAATAGTCTCTTGCCTCTTCGGCAGCTCCAGAGTTTTCCCGGACTCCCTCTCAGCTAGCTGTGCCACATTAGCCCCCTTCAGGCTGAGTTCTCACCGCCAGCCCCAGTCCTCTCCCTGCACTGTGACCGAAGCCCGAGCCTCAGCTTCTAGCGCCGCCCACCCCGGCGGGCGAGCAGACAAGCCTCTCGGGCTGGTGAGTGCCGGTTGGCACTGATCCTCTGTGCGGGAATCTCTCCGCTTTGCCCTTCCCAGGTACGTGGGGAGTTTCTTGCCTTTTGGGAGGTCTGAGGTCTTCTGCCAGCATTCAGTATGTGTTCTGTAGGAGTTCGGTAGCTCTATTATTAATTTACTGTGGAGCCTCCATATTTTTTTCCATAGTGGCTGTACCAATCTACATTCCAACCAACAGTGCACCAGTGTTCTCTTTTCCCCACATCCTCACCATGATTTGTTATCTCTTGTCTTTTTGATAATAGCCATCTGAGTGATGTGAGATGATATCTCATTGTGGTATTGATTTGTATTTCCTGCATGATTAGTGATGTTCAGAATCTTTTCATGTACTCATTGGCCATTTGCATGTCTTTTTGGAAAAGTTTCTATTCAGATCTTCTGCCCATTTTTAATTGAGTTGTTTGGGAGTTTTTGCTACTGAATTTATAAGTTTCTTGTATATTTTGGATATTAACCACTTATCACATGTGTGTATTACACATATTTCTTCCCATTCCATAGATTTCCTTTTCATTTTGTTGATGGTTTCCTTTGCTAAGCAGAAGATTTTTAGATTGATGTATTCTCATTTCTTTATGTTTGTTATTGTTGCCTTAGCTTTTGGTATCAAATCCAAAATAATCATTGACAGGACCAATGTCAAGAAACTTACCTCCTGTATTTGGATGTTACATACAAGGATACCATGATGAAATGACTGGTCTTATTGTTAGAAACAATGACAATGAAAAATTTAAGGCTTTAATAATAAAGATATCAACTTAGAATTTTTATCTAGTTTAAATATTTAAAATTACATTAAACAACATCAAATTTGGGGAAGAATATATAATATTCAGTACTGTTATGCATGTGTTAGAGTGTAAAACAGTATAGCCAATTATCAAGAACTAAGAATAGTCTGAGATTTACCATAACTTGCAATATAACATTTTAGCATTTTACTGTTTCTTGCATGCTAGCAGAAAATATGAGACTCTTGCATCATACATAAATTACTCTATTACTCATGGCACAGTAAGCAGCATGAGAATCATGTTTACATAAGTTTTCTCTGCCCACCGAGTCTGTGAAAACAATGGAGAGAGATCCAGATGGATGGGCCCAGTGGGTTGTATCACAACTAAGGAATTTACAAACTTAGGGAACTTAATTATTTTATGATGTACACTGAGCCTGACTGACCTCTGCCCCTAAGGAAGACATATTTTCATATTGAATAATCAGTGAATCTGAGGGGAGAGTGAACTCTATCCTTAAGGTCTTTATACACACACACACACACATACCTACACACATATATATATACACACACATATGTATATCTTTATATACATAAAGATATAAAAGACAGTCTGGAACAAAGGCTCTCATTGTCTTTGCTGGAAAAAATGCAAAAATGTGAGAAACCCATGGAGAATTATCTGGAACACCACCTTGGAAAATTATGCTATCAGTTTCTTCTAAATCTAAATGTGCATCTACTCTGTGACCAGCAATTACAATTCCAGGTATTTATCCAAGAGAAATAAAGAAATAAACAAATATTATATATATATATATATATATATATATATATATATATTCACAAAAAGACTTGCACAAGAATGTTCATAGCAAAATGTGTAAGTAACATATACCACTCAGTAATAATTCAAGCCAATCAATTAAAAAGTGGACAAAATATTTAAAAACATGCACTTAACCAATAAGTCCATGAAAAGATGCTCTAAACCATTAGTCATTAGGGAATAACAAATTAAAACCACTATGGGTTATTTTCAAATACCCAGTAGAATAACTAAAATAGAAAATTTGGAAAATACTGAAAATACCAAGTGTTCTCAAGAATGGCGAGCAACTATAACTATCATACATTGCTAGTGTGGATGTGAAATGGTGCAATTTCTTTGGGAAATAGTTGGGCAGTTTCTTATAACATTAAATATATACTTACCATACCTTTGTTCTTGTGCATGATGCTGCATCACATTTGGGTTGAAGCCAGCAAGGAGAAAAGCAATAGGACAAGCCAGCCTTGTCTTTTTTCCTGGTTAGGAAGGAAAATTTTTTTTAATTGTGCAAGACATTCCCCAGAAAGTTTCTTCTTATACTGTATTATCCAGAGCTATGCCACATGGCCCACCACTATCAATCAGAAAAGCTTGGAAAGTCACTATTTTACTACTATAGTAGAGGATAAAATGATGTTTGGGCATTGGTGATAAAGCATCAAAGCAGTGAGATTGTGGGGAAAATCTTTTTTGCTTCCAAGAGCATAGAGAATCTCATTCAATATTTGTTTCTAGAACATTAAATAGGCTTATCATGATTTCTAAGGGATATCCCTCCAGTTAGATTAAATTTCTATTTGTGTATATGTTAGAAAATGTTTCCTATGCATTGTTTCTTTTTCATCTTTTCACAGAATAAAAGACAAGCCAAATTTCTACTCATGATTCTGTTAACAAGCTTTTAATACTGACTATATTTTAAAATGGCCACAAATATAATAGTTCTATAAATATATTTTAACTAACTATGTTAAATGAGCCATTTTATATTCCTAGAGCTCACGGGAGGCTGAACTACATATTATTGAAACAAATGAATTATATATAATATAAAAAACACAGCTAATATTCTAACCACCTACTATTCTGAATTTTTCATAGAGCATGCAATTTTAAAATCATTTTCAAAAGTCATTATAATAAGTTCATATAACAATCCATAGATAACTGAATTTATATAGTATGGATATAAAGCAAAACAGACCGTTCTTATGAAGTTAAAAAATAACCAGTTTGACTATGTAGTTTTTGGTCATTATTCTAAATATAGCATTTGTTTTCATACCCATCAGTCCTATAATAAGAGCCTGCAATCTAAATGAAATGGTATATTCTGTTGCTTGTCTTCTCAAGATACATTGTTCTTCCTAATTACTCAACAGAGAGATAATCTTGTTCCTCTTTTCATTTGCAGTCCATTAATGTGAAATTACCTGCTCTTCTCAAAATATGCCACATTTTTTCCTTTTAAACATTGATCCTAGTGTCTCAATTTTCTCCTCTTCCTTCTTCATCTACAGTATTCCTCATTAGCTGAATAAATTAATTCAAAATTACTTCCTCTAGAGAACCTTTACTAACCCGAGAACATTTACTAACCCCATAACCTGGGTTTTGTGCCCCTCTCATAGTCTTCTGTAGCCTCTGCATTGATCCTCTTCTATTGTTTTATTATATTTCTTATTCTGAACTTTCTCAGCCAATAGACTGTATTGTTTTTGTAGGCATGCACTCTTTCCTCATTTTTCCCCCTAGCACTTAAATATAGTGTTCAAAATATCATACCAACACAATCAGTAAGTATTGAGGAGAAGGACCATTTAAACTTGTATATACATTTATGAATGTAATAAGTCCAGTCACAACTTCTGGTACCTTCAGCTTTCATCAGCATATTATTGGTTGGCTAAAGCCAAACCCATGATTCTGATTAAAACTTTGTTAAATCATGATGAGCATGTGAGTAGGAATCTTATTATAGGGCTAAGTATTATTGAAATCTTTGATACCCTTACTACTCCAGAGATTAGAAAGTAAACTCTCTACTCAGCTAAGTTTGTTAGACTTTCTCAAATTGGAAACATAATAGACTAAAGATAGTTTCCAAGTAATTCCATAGCATTCAAATCAACATATGAGCCTATTACTTTACTCAGAAAAACATTCAGTAGTCTGATGGTTAATTTTACATGTAAATTTGACTGGCTAAATAATACCTTGTAAAACATTACTTCTAGGTGTGTCTGTGAAGGTGTTTCCAGAAGAGATTAGTGTTTGATCACTAGACTAAGTATGGAAGATCACCCTCACTGATGTGGGTGAGTTTCACCCAACCTGTTAGGACCCAAATAGAACAAAAAGTCAGAGAAAGGGTGAATTTGTTCTCTGTGATTGAGCTGAGACCTCTGTCTTCTCCTGCCCTCTCATATTGGTGCTCCTCGTCCTCTGGCTTTTGGACTTGGATTGAGACTTACACCATTGGCTTCCCTGGTTCTCAGGCCTTTGGGTTTAGATTGGAGCTCTACCATTGTTTTTAATTGCCCTCCAGTGTGCAGACAGCAGATCATGGAACTTAAGCTTCATAAATGTGAGCCAATCCTTCACTATAAATTTACCTATCATCTATCTATATTGTATTGGTTCAGTTTCTTTGGAGAAGCCTGGCTAATACAAGTAGTTTCCCATAGTTCTTAGTGTAACAATGCCCAAATGTCTCCCACCATGCTTGTACTTATTCTCTAGCTTTTCCTCAGTTCTAATTTTCTTCCTTCATCAGGGTCTTCATATATGCTCTCCCAACCTGCCTAATTTTTTCCAATCCTGATGTCTATTTGTCATGTTTTTTAAAAACATCATAAATATGTTATACTGTCCTTCTGACCCTTCTTGAATCATGTAATAAATATCACGATTGTATCTTGAAGATTAAGAATATCTTTATAGTGAGGAAATTACAGGAGGAGTCTTTCCCTACCCCAGAAGAGAAGTGTAAAACATATGGTAGAAAACACAGAAACTCATCACTAGCTTGAGTGTATTATCTTAGACTCCTCCATGTTGCCTCAGCCCCATTCTTCATGAAATCAGGATAGAAGATCAGAAGATTAGTGTAGGAGATGAAAATAACATGTACAGTTGGTAAAAAGAAAATAAAAAAGGAATATCTTAATTTGCATTTAAAAAAATCTTTCCTCTTCCATTTGCTCACTTTATTTTGTGCTCTTATACTATGTTAAAATATGTTAAACTATGCTCAGCAGAGGAGAAAATAGACAAGTATAATTTTTTTCAAACTCGCTTTTTGATTCAAGAAAAAAGATTACTGATATCTGGCATCCAGTTGAGGTTAAAGAGGGACGGAAGATTACATTTATATATTCTCTCTATACAAAGATGTTTATACATATATATGCTTATAAACATACATACAGGCATATATGCATGTATATGTATTAGATTATGAATCCAGCAGCTATATACACCATTCATGTAGCATCTAGCTATTTATCATTCATGCATCTTACATACCTTTATCAATTTACACTTTGCAAATGGAAATTGGTGGAGAGAACCAAAAAGGAGGTCACAAGAGATTAAAATCATTGGTTATTTTGGAAAATAAGGACTAATAGAGGGGAACAAAAACTGAGAAGTTTAAATGATTTGTGTAGAAATGTCGTTAAGGTCTAGAATGAACAAAGAGACATAAAAGAATGAATGCATGAGATGTTTTAAATAGACTATCACAAGGTCTAAGTTCAAGAAGAGGAATGAAAAATTTGTAACAATATACATATTTTGTTTATATAGGAGATGAAACTTTTATTGTGATACCTATGTGTGCACAATACCCCAATAATATAGAATTGCTTTACTTTTTGGATATAGTTTTTACAAAAGAGACCAACTAAAGTGTATAGATTTTAAAACAAAGACACATTTTAATTGTGAAGGGGGGAAATATGTATGTGAGATTTTATCTTTAAAAATAAATTGGGAGGAGGAGCTTCAAAATGGCAGAAGAGTAGGACATGGAGATCAGCTTCCTCTCCACAAATACATCAAAACTACATGTACATGTGGAACAGCTCCTACAAAACACCTGCTAAACGCTGGCAAAAGACCTCACACCTCCCAAAAGGCAAGAAACTCCCCACGTACCTGGGTAGAGTAAAAGAATAAACAGAGACAAAAGAACAGGGATGGGACCTGCACCTCTGGGAGGGAGCTGTGAAGGAGGAAAGGTTTCCACACACTAGGAAGCCCCTTCGTGGGCTGAGACTGCAGGTGGCGGTTGGGGGGTGGAGCTTCGGTGCCGCGGAGGAGAGCGCAGCAATGGGTGTGGAGGGCAAAGGGGAGAGATTCCCGCACAGAGGATTGGTGCCGACCAGCACTCACCAGCCGGAGAGGCTTATCTGCTCGCCCACCGGGAGGGGTGGGGGCTGGGAGCTGTGGCTCCAGCTTCGGTCGGATCCCAGGGAGAGGACTGGGGTTGGCGGCTTGAACACAGCCTGAAGGGGTTAGTGCACCACAGCTACCCGGGAGGGAGTCCAGGGAAAAGTCTGGACCTGGCGAAGAGGCAAGAGACTTTTTCTTCCCTCTTTGTTTCCTGGTGCACGAGGAGAGATGAACAGTGCCTCTTAAAGGAGCTCCAGAGACAGACATGAGCCACGGCTATCAGCTCGGACCCCAGAGACGGGCATGGGATGCTAAGGCTGCTGCTGCCGCCACCAAGAAGCCTGTGTGCGAGCACAGGTCACTATCCACACCTCCCCTCCTGGGAGCCTGTGCAGCCCGCCACTGCCAGGGTCCCGTGATCCAGGAACAACCTCCCTGGGAGAATAAACAGCGTGCCTCAGGCTGCTGCAACGTCAGGCCAGCCTCTGCCACCGCAGGCTTGCCCCGCATCCGTACTCCTCCCTCCCCACGGACTGAGTGAGCCAAAGCCGCGGAATCAACTGCTCCTTTAACCCCGTCATGTCTGAGCAAAGAACAGCTGCCCTCAGGCGACCTACATGCAGAGGCGGGTCCAAATCCAAAGCTGAACCCTTAGAGTTGTGCGAACAAAGAAAAGGAAATTTCTCCTAGCATCCTCAGGAGCAGAGGATTAAATCTCCACGATCAACTTGATGTACCCTGCATCTGTGGAATACCTGAATAGACAACGAATCATCACAAAATTGAGGAGGAGCACTTTGGGAGCAAAAATATATATATATTTCCCCCCTTTTCTCTTTTTGTGAGTGTCTATGTGTATGTGTCTGTGCGTGATATTTCTGTATAGCTTTGCTTTTACCATTGGTCCTAGGGTTCTATCTGTCCGTTTTTGTCTTGTTTTACTTAAAAAATTTTTTTTCTTAATAATTATTTTTTATTTTAATAACTTTATTTTATTTTATTGCTTTCTTTCTATTTTTTTCTCCCTTTTATTCTGAGCTGTGTGGATGAAAGGCTCTTGGTGCTCCAGCCAGGCATTAGGGCTGTGCCTCTGTGGTGGGAGAGCCAAGTTGAGGGCACTGGTCCACAAGAGACCTCCCAGCTCCACGTAATATCAAATGGTGAAAATCTCCCGGAGATCTCCATCTCAATGCCAAGACCCAGCTTCACTCAATACACAGCAGCTACAGTGATGGACACCCTATGCAAAACAACAAGCAAGACAGGAACACAAGCCCATCCATTAGCAGAGAGGCTGCCTAAAATCATAATAAGGCCACAGACACCCCAAAACATGCCAGCAGACGTGGACCTGCCCACCAGAAAGACAAGATCCAGCCTCATCCACCAGAACACAGGCACTAGTCCCCTCAACCAGGAAGCCTACAAAACCCACTGAACCAACCTTAGCCACTGGGAACAGACACAAAAACAACAGGAACTACGAATGTTCAGGCTGTGAAAAGGAGACCCCAAACACAGTAACATAAGCAAAATGAGAAGACAGAAAAACACACAGCAGATGAAGGAGCAAGGCAAAAACCCGCCACACCTAACAAATGAAGAGAAAATAGGCAGTCTGCCTGAAAAAGAATTCAGAATAATGATAGTAAAGATGATCCAAAATCTTGGAAATAGAAAAGAGAAAATACAAGAAACTTTTAACAAGGACCTAGAAAAACGAAAGAGCAAACAAACAGTGATATACAAAACAATAAATGAAATTAAAAATTCTCTAGAAGGGATCAATAGCAGAATAACCGAGGCAAAAGAACGGATAACTGACCTGGAAGATAAAATAGTGGAAATAACTACTGCACAGCAGAATAAAGAAAAAAGAATGAAAAGAATTGAGGACAGTCTCAGAGACCTCTGGGACAACATTAAACACACCAACATTCTAATTATAGGGGTCCCAGAAGAAGAAGAGAAAAAGAAAGGGACTGAGAAAATATTTGAAGTGATTATAGTTGAAAACTTCGCTAATATGGGAAAGGAAATAGTTAATCAAGGCCAGGAAGAACAGAGAGTCCCATACAGGATAAATCCAAGGAGAAATACGCCAATACACATATTAATCAAACTACCAAATATTAAATACAAAGAAAAAATGTCAAAAACAGCAAGAGAAAAACAACAAAGAACACACAAGGGAATCCCCATAGATTAACAGCTGACCTTTCAGCAGAAACTCTGCAAGCCAGAAGGGAGTGGCAGGACTTATTTAAAGTGATGAAGGAGAAAAACCTACAACTAAGATTACTCTACCCAGCAAGGATCTTATTCAGATTCGATGGAGAAATTAAAACCTTTACAGACAAGGAAAAGCTAAGAGAATTCAGCATCACCAAACTAGCTTTACAACAAAGGCTAAAGGAACTTCTCTAGGCAGGAAACACAAGAGAAGGAAAAGATCTACAATAACAAACCCAAAGCAATTAAGAAAATGGTATTAGGAACATACATATCAAAAATTACCTTAAATGTAAATGCATTAAATGCTCCAACCAAAAGACATAGACTGGATGAATGGATATAAAAACAAGACCCATATATATACTGTCTACAAGAGACCCACTTCAGACCTAGGGACACATACAGACTGTAAGTGAGGAGATGGAAAGAGATATTCCATGCAAATGGAAATCAAAAGAAAGCTGGAGTAGGAATTCCCATATCAGACAAAATAGACTTTAAAATAAAGACTATTACAAGAGACAAAGAAGGATATTACATAATGATCAAGGGATCGATCCAAGAAGAAGGTATAACAATTGTAAATATTTATGCACCCAACTTAGGAGCACCTCAATACATAAGGCAAATACTAACAGCCATAAAAGGGGCAATTGACAGTAACACAGTCACAGTAGGGGACTTTAACACCCCTCTTTCACCAATGGGCAGATCATCCAAAATGAAAATAAATAAGGAAACACAACCTTTAAATGATACATTAAACAAGATGGACTTAATTGATATTTATAGGACATTCCACCCAATAACAGCAGAATATACGTTCTTCTCAAGTGCTCATGGAACATTCTCCAGGATAGATCATATCTTGGGTCACAAATCAAGCCATGGGAAATTTAAGAAAAGTGAAATCATATCAAGTATGTTTTCAGACCACAAAGCTATGAGACTAGATGTCAATTATAGGAAAAAATCTGTAAGAAATACAAACAAATGGAGGCTAAACAACACACTACTTAATAACCAAGAGATCACTGAAGAAATAAAAGAGGAAATCAAAAAATATCTAGAAACAAATGACAATGAAAGCACAATGACCCAAAACCTTTGGGATGCAGAAAAGTAGTTCTAAGAGGGAAGTTTATAGCAATACAATCCTACTTTAAGAAAAAAGAAACATCTCAAATAAACAAACTAACCTTATACCTAAAGCAATTAGAGAAAGAACAAAAAACCCCAAAGTTAGCAGAAGGAAAGAAATAGTAAGGATCAGATCAGAAATAAATGACAAAAAATGAATGAAACGATAGCAAAGATCAATAAAACTAAAAGCTGGTTCTTTGAGAAGATAAACAAAATTCACAAACCATTAACCAGACTTATCAAGAAAAAAGGGAGAAGATGCAAATCAATAGAATTAGAAATGAAAAAGGAGAAGTAACAATGACACTGCAGAAATACAAAGGATCATGAGAGATTACTACAAGCAACTATATGCCAATAAAATGGACAGCCTGGAAGAAATGGACAAATTCTTAGAAATGCACAGCCTTCTGAGACTGAGCCAGGAAGAAATTGAAAATATGAACAGGCCAATCAAAAGCACTGAAATTGAAAACGTGATTAAAAATCTTCCAACAAACAAAAGTCCAGGACCAGATGGCTTCACAGGTGAATTCTATCAAAGATTTAGAGAGCTAACACCTATCCTTCTCAAACTCTTCCAAAATATAGCAGAGGGAGGAACACTCCCAAACGCATTCTGTGAGACCACCATCACCCTGATACCAAAACCAGACGAAGATGTCAGAAAGAAAGAAAACTACAGGCCAATATCACTGATGAACATAGATGCAAAAATCCTCAACAAAATAGTAGCAAACAGAAACCAAGAGCACATTAAAAGGATCATATGCCATGATCAAGTGGGGTTTACCCTAGGAATGCAAGGATTCTTCAATATATGCAAATCAATCAATGTGATACACCATATTAACAAATTGAAGGAGAAAAACCATATGATCGTCTCAATACATGCAGAGAAAGCTTTTGACAAAATTCAACACCCATTTATGATGAAAACCCTCCCAAAAGTAGGCATAGAGTGAACTATCCTCAACATAATACAGGCCATATATGACAAAACCACAGCCAACATCGTCCTCATGGTGAAAAACTGAAACCATTTCCACTAAGATCAGGAACAAGACAATGTTGCCCACTCTCACCACTCTTTTTTTTTTTTTTTTTTTTTTTTGCGGTATGCGGGCCTCTCATTGTTGTGGCCTGTCCCGTTGCGGAGCACAGGCTCCGGACGCGCAGGCTCAGTGGCCATGGTGCATGGGCCCAGCCGCTCCGCGGCATGTGGGATCTTCCCAGACCGGGGCACGAACCCGTGTGCCCTGCATTGGCAGGCAGATTCTTAACCACTGCGCCACCAGGGAAGCCCCCCACTCTTATTCAACATAGTTTTGGAAGTTTTAGCCACAGCAGTGAGAGAAGAAAAAGAAATAAAAGGAATCTAAATCGGAAAAGAAGAAGTAAAGCTGTCACTGTTTGCAGATGACATGTTACTATAAATAGAGAATCCTAAAGATGCTACCAGAAAACTACTAGAGATAATCAATGAATTTGGTAAAGTAGCAGGATACAAAATTAATGGACAGAAATCGCTAGCATTCCTATACATTAATGATGAAAAATCTGAAAGTGAAATTAAGAAAACACTTCCATTTACCATTGCAACAAAAAGAATAAAATATCTAGTGATAAACCTACCTAAGGAGACAAAAGACCTGTATGCAGAAAATTATAAGATACTGATGAAAGAAATGAAAGATGATACAAAAAGATGGAGAGATATACCATGTTCTTGGATTGGAAGAATGAATATTGTGAAAATGACTCTACTACCCAAAGCAATCTACAGATTCAATGCAATCCCTATCAAACTACCAGTGGCATTTTTCACAGAACTAGAACAAAAAGTTTCACAATTTGTATGGATACACAAAAGACCCCGAGTAGCCCAGGCAATTTTGAGAAAGAGAAACAGAGATGGAGGATTCAGGCTCCCTGACTTCAGACTATACTACAAAGCTACAGTAATCAAGACAGTATTATACTGGCAGAAAAACAGAAATATAGATCAATGGAACAGGATAGAAAGCCCAGAGATAAACACATGCAAATATGGTCACCTTATCTTGATAAAGGAGGCAGGAATATACAGTGGAGAAAAGACAGCCGTTCAATAAGTGGTGCTGGGAAAACTGGACAGGTACAGGTAAAAGTATGAAATTAGAACACTCCTTAACACCATACACAAAAATAATCTCAAAATGGATTAAAGACCTAAATGTAAGGGCAGACACTATCAAACTCTTAGAGGAAAAAAATAGGCAGAACACTCTATGACATAAATCACAGCAAGATCCTTTTTGACCCACCTCCTAGAGAAATGGAAATAAAAACAAAAATAGACAAATGGGACCTAATGAATCTTAAAAGCTTTTGTACAACAAAGGAAACCATATACAAGACAAAAAGACAGCCGTCAGAATGGCAGAAAATATTTACACATGAAGCAACTGACAAAGGATTAATCTCCAAAATTTACAAGCAGCTCATGCAGCTCAATATCAAAAAAACAAACAATCCAATGCAAAAATGGGCAGAAGACCTAAATAGACATTTCTCCAAAGAAGATATACAGATTGCCAACAAACACATGAAAGAATGCTCAACATCATTAATCATTATAGAAATGGAAGTCAAAACTACAATGATACATCATCTCCCACCAGTCAGAATGGCCATCATCAAAAAATCTACAAACAATAAATGCTGGAGAGGGTGTGGAGAAAAGGGAACCCTTTTGCACTGCTGGTGTCAATGTAAATTGATACAACCACTATGGAGAACAGTATGGAAGTTCCTTAAAAACTAAAAATAGAGCTCCCATACGACACAGCAATCCCACTACTGGGCATATACCCTGAGAAAACCATAATTCAAAAAGAGACATGTACCAAAATGTTCATTGGAGCTCTATTTACAATAGCCAGAACATGGAAGCAACCTAAGTGTCCATCAACAGATGAATGGATAAAGAAGATGTGGCACATATATACAATGGAATATTACTCAGCCATAAAAGGAAACGAAATTGAGTTATTTGTAGTGAGGTGGATGGACCTAGAGTCTGTCATACAGAGTGAAGTAAGTCAGAAAGAGAAAAACAAATACTGTATGCTAACACATATATATGGAATCTAAAAAAAAAAAAAAATGGTCATGAAGAACCTAGGGGCAAGACAGGAATAAAGACACAGACCTACCATTGAATGGACTTGAGGATACGTGGAGGGGGAAGGGTAAGCTGTGACAAAGTGAGAGAGTGGCATGGACATATATACACTACCAAACGTAAAATACATAGCTAGTGGGAAGCAGCCGCATAGCATAGGGAGATCAGCTCAGTGCTCTGTGACCACCTTGAGGGGTGGGATAGTGAGGGTGGGAGGGAGGGAGACGCAAGAGGGGAAGAGATGTGGGAACATATGTATATGTATAACTGATTTACTTTGTTATAAAGCAGAAACTAACACACCATTGTAAAGCAATCATACTCCAATAATGATGTTAAAAAATTAAAAAAAAAATAAATTGGAAATAGAAATTTAAAATGAAAATACAGTTTTATTTTGAAGCTAACAAGTGTAGGTTCTTATTGCAAATGTACAGTGATAATATATCTGCTATATTTTTATGGTATTTATTTATTGAAAGAAATTGGACCCATTATTTTGAAATTTAGAAGATTGAAAATAATAATTTTACTTTTCCAAAGGTTTGAAATAATTTGTTTTAGCTGTAGTGTATATATGAAAGGCATGAATATTGCCTATATTTTCACATCTATTTGCCATGGATTTTTTTCTTCCAGTTCTATTTATATATCATTTATATACAGCACTGTATAAATTTAAGTTGTACAGAATAATGATTTGACTTAGATACTGAAATGATTATCACAATAAGTTTATTGAACGTCCACTATATTTCATATAGGTACAAAAGTAAAGAAATAGAAAAAAATTTTGCGTGTGATGAGAACATTTAGGCTTTACTCTTAAGAGTTTTCATATGTAACATACAGCACTGGTAATTATATTTATCATGTTGTACCTTACGATCCTAGTACTTATTATAGCTGGATGTTTGTGCCTTTTGACTGCCTTCATCCAGTTCCCCCTCCCCCGACATCCTGTCTCTCATAACTGCAAATCTGATCTCTTTTTCTATGAGTTTGTTTGTTTGTTTTTGAAGCATAGTTGACCTATAACACTATGTTAGTTCTTGTTACACAAGTTTTTTTCCCCTACACATTTCAAAATGATCAGCACAATGTCTAGTTATGTCACCATAGAAAGAAATTACTTAGTTATTGACTATATTTCCCACACTGTACATTCATACCCATGAGTCATCTATTTTGCAGCAGGAAGTTTGTACCTCTTAATGTCCCTCACCTATTTCTTTCCTCCCCCTCGCCCTCTCTGGTACGTACCTGTTTGTTCCCTCTCTATATATTTCTTTCTGTTTTATTTGTTCATTTGTATTGATTTTAAGATTACATATACAAGTTAAATCACACAGTATTTGTCTTTCTTTGTCTCACATATTTCACTTAACATAATACCCTCTAGTTTCATCCATGTTGTCACAAATGGCAAAATTTCATTCTTTTCATGGCTGAATAATATTCCATTCTGTATATACATATATATGGTATGTGTGTGTATATACATATATATACCATATCTTCTTTATCCATTCATCTATTGATGGGCACTTGGGTTGCTTCCATATCTTACCTGTTGTAAATAATTTTTCAGTAAACATAGGAGGGCATATATCTTTCTGAATTAATGTTTTTGTTTTCTTTGGATAAGTACCAAGGAGTAGAATTGCTGGATCATACGGTAGTTCTATTTTTAATTTTTTTGAGGAATCTACATACTGTTTTCTATAGTGGCTGCACCAAATTTCCTTCCCACCAACAGTGCAAGAGGGTTTCGTTTTCTCCACATGCTCACCAGTGCTTGTTTTTTGTTGCCTTTATGATGATAGCCATTCTCACAGGTTTGATGTAGTATCTCATTGTGGTTTTGATTTGCATTTCCCTGATGATTAGTGATGTTGAGCATATTTTCATGTGTCTTTGGCCATCTGTATGTCTTCTTTAGAAAAATGTCTGTTCAGATCCTCTGCCCATTTTTAATTGGGTCATTTGCTTTTTGATGCTGAGTTGTATGAGTTATTTGTATATTTTTTATATTAATCCCTTATGAGATGTATCATTTGTAAATATTTCTTCCATTCAGTAGGTGGCCTTTTTCTTTTATTGATAGTTTCCTTCACTGTGCAAAAGCTTTTTGCTTTGATGTAGTTTCATTTATTTAGTTTTGCTTTAGTTTCTCTTGCCTGAGGATAATAGCCAAAATAATGTTAAGATCAATATCAAAAAGAGTACTGCTTATGTTCTCTTCTACAAGTTTAATGGTTTCAGATCTTACTTAAGTCTTTAGTCCAATTTGAATTTATTTTTGTGCATGGTGTGAGAGAGTAGTCAAGTTTGATTCTTTTGCATGCAGCTGTCTTATTTTCTCAATACCATTTATTGCAGAGGCTGCTTTTCCCCCATTGTATAATCTTGCTTGCTTCATTGTAGATTAATAGCTCACATAATTGTGGGTTCATTTCTGGGCTGTCTATTCTGTTCCATTGATCTATGTGTCTCTTTTTGTGCCAGTACCATACTGTTTTAATGGCTGTAGCTTTGTAGTATAGTTTGTAATCAGGAAATGTGATACCTCCAGATTTGTTCTTCTTTCTCAAAATTGGCTATTCAGAGTCTTTTTTGTACCCATACAAATTTTAATATCATTTGTTCTAGTTCTGTAAAAATTGCCATTGGTATTTCAATTGGGATTGCATTGAATCTGTAGACTGCTTTAGGTAGTATGATCATTTTAATAATATTAATTCTTCCAATCCATGAACATGGTATATCTTTCCATCTTTTTGTTTCATCTTCAATTTCTTTCATCTGTAACTTAATAGTTTTCCAAGTACAAGTATTTTACTTCCTTAGTTAAATTTATTCCGTGGTATTTTATTCTTTTTGATGCAATTGTAAATGGGATTGTTTTCTTAATTTCTCTTCCTGATAGTTCATTTTTAGTGTACACAAATGCAACAGATTTCTGTATATTAATTTTGTATTCTGCACTGTACCAAATATATTGATGAGTTCTACTAGTCTTTTGGTGGCATATTTAGGATTTTCTGTATATAGTCATCTGCAAACAGTGATAGTTTTACTTCTTCCTTTCCAGTTTGGATTCCTTTTATTTCTTTTTCTTGTCTGATTGCTCTGTCTAGAACTTCCAATACTATGTTGAATAAAAGTGGTGAGAGTGGGCATACTTGTCTTGTTCCTAATCTTAGAGGAAATGTTTTCAGCTTTTCACCCTTGAATATAATGTTGGCTATGGGCTTATCATATACAGCCTTTAATATGTTGAGGTATGTTCCCTCTATACCCACTGTGTTAACAGTTTTTCTCACAAATGGATGTTGTATTTTGTCAAATACTTTTTCTGCATTTATTGAAATTGCTGTATGATTTTTATCCTTCATTTTGTTAATGTAGTGTGCTATATTGATTGATTTACAGTTATTGAACCATCTTTGCATCCCTGAAATAAATCCCACATGATCATGGTGTATGATACTTTTAATGTATTGTTTGACTAGTTTTGCTAATATTTTGTTGAGGATTTTTTCATCTATGTTCATCATGATAATTGGCCTATAATGTTTTTATTGTAGTGTCATTTTCTGGTTTTGGTATCAGTGTGATGCTTGCCTTGTAGAATGAGTTTGGAATTGCTCCCTCCTCTTCAATTATTTTGGAACAGTTTGAGGAAAATTGGTGTTAACTCTTCTTTAAAAGTTTGGTAGAATTCACTTGTGAAGCCATCTAGTCCTGGACTTTTGTTTATTGGGAATTTTGGGGGGTTTTGGGGGGTGTACTGATTCAATTTCATTACTGGTAATTGGTCTGTTCGTATTTTCTATTTCTTCCTGGGTCTTGGGACATTGTACACCTCTAGGAAATTGTCCGTTTCTCCAGGTTGTCCATTTTATTAGATATAATTGTTTCTAGTAATCTCTTATGATCCTTTGTATTTCTGTGGTATTGGTTGTAACTTCTCTTTTTTCATTTCTGATTTTATTGGTTTGGACCCTCTCTCTCTGTTTCTTGATGCATCTGGCTAACAGTTTATCAATTTTGTTTACCTTTTAAAAGAACCAGCTCTTTGTTTTATTAATCTTTTCTATTAGTTTTTTAGTCTCCATTTATTTCTGCTCTGATCTTCATAATTTCTTTCCTTCTATTAATACTAAGTTTGGGTTTTGTTTGTTCGTTTCCTAGTTCCTTTAGGTGTAAGATTAGGTTGTTTATTTGAGATTTCTCTTTTTTCATAAGGTAGACTTATATTGTTATGAACTTCCCTCTTAGAATTGCTTTTGCTGCATCCCACAGATTTTGGATTATTGTGTTTCATTTTTAATTGTCTCCAGGTATCTTTTTGATTTCTTCTTTGATTTCCTCAGTGATTCCTTGGTTGTTTAGTAGCATATTGTTTAGCCTCCACATGTTTGTGTTTTTGTGTTTTTTTTCCTTAAAGTTGATTTCTAATCTCATAGCATTTGGTCAGAAAAGATGCTTGATACAATTTGAAATTTCTTAAATTTACTGAGACTTGTTTTGTGTCCTAACGTGTGATCTTTCTTGGAGAATGTTCCATGTGCCCTTGAAAATAATGTGTATTCTGCTGCTTTGGGTGGAATGTCCTTTATATACCTATTAAGTTCATTTGGTCTAATGTGTCATTTAAGGCCAGTGTTTCCTTGTTGACTTTCTGTCTGAGTGATTTGTCCATGGATGTAAGAGGGTTGTTAAAATCCCCTACTATTATGGTTTTCCTGTCACTTTCTTCCATTATGTCCGTTAATAATTTGTCTTATGTATTTAGGTGCTCCTATGTTGGGAGCAGTTGTATTTACATTTGTTATATCTTCTTCTTGGATTGTTCCCTTCATTATTATGTTATGTCCTCCTTTGTCTTGTGTTACAATCCTTTTTAAAAATTCTATTTTGTCTGATATAAGTATTGGTACTCTGACTTTCTTTTTATTTTCATTTGCATGAAAATAAAATACCCTTTTCTGTCCCCTCACTTTCAGCCTGGTGGTGTCTTTAGATGTGAAGAGCTATCTTGAAAATATTGTTAAATTATAAAAACATGTTTATAATCGTGTTTAATAAAATTCAAATCAAAATTGAGCTGTATTCTAATTTTACAAAAATTCAAGAGTGAAACCCCTTGTTATACTCTGTACCATTTTATTTTCCAAATTTTCTTGGCAAAATATTTTATGGCAATATAGGCAGTTCCACACTTCACATTGGAATTTTGTAGCTTGATTACTGAACAAATTATTTTTGCTGACATATAAAATGAATCCATCATATTTTTAAAGAACATGTCCTATAGGCATATTTTGTCAGATCCCTGCTGCTCATCTTCCCAATGCCTGCCTTGCCCAGGGATGTCTCTGTGTCTGCTAAGGAGGAGAGAATCTTCCTCTCCCCATGAGATCTAATAAGGACAGAAATTTTTGTTTGTTTTGTTATTCACAGAAACTAGAATGACAGGGAAATAATGGAAACTGGTTCAGTATTTGTTAACTGAACCAATTAATTAATGAACTAATTAGTTAAGAGCTAATGAGTTCTTAATGCCTATTTATTTTTATATAAACTGATCTCTTTGATAGATTCACACTGCAGAGGGCTTTGCATATGTTCTCAAACGAGTAGCTGCTCAGAAGTTTCATGAAATTTCAAATATTTGCAGTCTCATTTTGAAATTTTGCATTACATTATTTTACATGAACAGTTCAAATCAAAGTGTTTAACAGACAGAAAACAAAAACTACTGATATGATGGAGATTGTTGGGATGTACAGTTATTTGGCAGAATACACCTTTGTGTGAAATGGGGAAGAATGTTTGAGAGAGGATTATTGAGCAGACAATCTTTGGTGAATATTTTGTTCTGTGAGAAATTTTGCATCCGTATACAGATCTGTAACTGGATATTTTGGTTGATGAATGCTCTATTAATGTGTCCATGCCTATATACAGCCCTAACTTTCCTGTTACCCAAGATTTATGTATGTATATATGTATATATTATATATGTATATATATAGTTACATATACACATGTATATATATATATGCTATATATCCAATATCTGTTAGATATATGATATGTATGTATAAAATATACCACTCTGTGACACAGATAATTTGCCTCCTTCCAGTGTATCTAGGCACAGATATCTTCTAAAAATACACAATATGTGTGTGCTTCTGGCTTCATGTGTGTTTGGATCATTGCACCAGTTCAGCAGCTTTTCTCTTGTTGGGCCTGGAGATGCAGTGGGAGGACTGAACATGTAACAGCTGTGTTTTTCTATCTAGTAATTGGAATTTAACAGAAGTATCATGGGAACGTTTGAATGATTTGTAGTTTTGTGTACTTATTTATTTAATTTTAAAGAATATATTTTTAAGCAAAGACAATTTACCACGAAATTTAGATGTCTTTTACAAATATCTGTTCTTTTTTTTTTTGATTTTTTTCAGGATTTTCCAATGGTTTCTTTTTTTTTTAAATGAACATAATTTTAGGTACTCAAAATGTTTTTAACACCGTCACTAACCGTACTTCTGCTGAGCACCTTTCCTTGAAATTCCAACATCTTAACAGTCACTCAAATCTTGCAGAATTCCATTAAAGATAAATATGTCTAAAGGACAGCATTCCCTTGGCGGGCATTTTATCTCTAAACTAGTACCTTCCAATAGAATTTTCTGCAATGGAAAGGTGTTCTATAATCTGTATGGTATGGTAGTTTGTGTGGCTTTTGTGCATTTGAAATGTGGCTAGTGAGGCTGAAAAAAAATCACTGTTTTAAATTTCATTTAATTTTAATTAATACAGATTTAAATCTGTATTTAAACCACATGTGGCTACATAGAACAGTCTGCTCCAAAACTAAACTAAAAGTTTTTTGCAAGTCAGAGAACAGAAAAGATGGCTTTATTTAATTTATGTTTTATTCCTTTATTTAACCTATCATTCAACATCAGTACTTATCATGTACTCACTATTTTCCAGGCATTGCTCTAATTAGAGAGTATTCAATAATAAGAGGTGTATGCCAGAGAAAGGCTGTAGGGTAAGCAGCACTGTTCCTCATTCCCAAAGACGCCCTCAGCATAAATAAAAGTACTGGTAGGGGAAAGGCAAGCAACAAAACTTAGACATGAGTGTGTGTTTGTGTGTTTAAGAAGTGGGTGTATCGGGCTTCCATGGTGGCACAGTGGTTGAGAGTCCGCCTGCCGATGCAGGGGACACGGGTTCATGCCCTGGTCCAGGAGGATCCCATATGCCGCGGAGTGGCTGGGCCTGTGACCCATGGCCACTGAGCCTGCACGTCCGGAGCCTGTGCTCCACAATGGGAGAGGCCACAACAGTGAGAGGCCCACGTACCACAAAAAAAAAAAAAAAAAAAAAGAAGTGGGTGTATCTATATATGTGCCCATGTTTGAATGTTTTTGAGTCATTGATCAGATTTGCTGGGGCAAAGACTCCAAGAAAGAGATACTTACGTAGGAAATTTATCAGGGAATGTCTTAAGATTGGAGAGAAAATAAATGTTAACTGAAATGTAGTTGCAAAAAATACCTCAACTGATCCTACAGGGAGCTCTGGACTCAGTGGGTGAGTGGGAGGGAGACTAATGTATTCATTCTATGGAATCATTCTAAATTTTCACTCTGAAATGGTATTAGGTATTATTTCTTACCTTGGAAAAGATATATATACGTGTGTGTGTGTGTGTGTTTTCTTATACATAAACCATTTTTACATATAAAAGATATAGATAGATTTTATATTTCTTTTGGATATGCCAAAACATAGAATCCACTAAAAGGAAGGAGTGTCTGAACTAGTCTGAATGGTTGTAAGATTAGCCTACAGTAGTATACAAAATAATGTTAAACCATTTAGTAAAATTAATTGCTTCACCATTTTGATGGAACTTGTATGTAAAAAAGTATAGACATATAATATCATTATAAATATTATATAACTGTAGACATACTATTACATAAAGCAGTGTTTATTTTTATTACAAGGAGCAATTTACTTTCACAATAATTTATAGTAGTAGTAGTTTATGTTCTGTATCTTCCTAACATATTTAAAATAAAATTTGAATGATTAAAATAAAAATCATCACACAAATCCTGGAACACAAGCAGAACACAGGGAGTAGCATCTGAACTATACTCATCCTAGAGATTAACAAAATAAATAAGTTATGATTAATAATAATAATGATAAAATATCTTTGGTAACAACCACATGTTAGGATCTTATGCACTTGAAACTCATCTCTTCATTTTTCAAGACAATTGTCCTATCAGTTGTTTGAAAAATACAAATCAAACCTCAGATACCCTGTAGTTTGCTTTAATGAGACATTTTACTGAGGTTTCAGTAATCATTATAAGATTCCTGTACCTATTGCAACCTAACGTGTGGCAGACTGAGTTATTCAGAAACAAACAGCAAGTTATTCCTTTCTTCCTAGATAGAGTACTTCTCATTTTCCAGAATCATATTCCAGCACACAGTAATGCAATCATCATGCTGAGACTGTGAGTAATAACCCTCACTACTCAAGTGGCTTCTTTGAACAGCTGCTCTGACACAATTTAAAATCCCATATTCCTCTGAAGGATAACAAATAATGACTATGACTATAGAAACATTTGAAATCTTAATGAGATACCGTATAAAGACATTTATATGGTATCAGCAGTGTGTCAACAAAGAGTGCCCATTTCCTTACATCAGGCATTTACTGTCTTTGAAACTTTTGGGAACATCAAAGACATCATGTGTTCTCTACATACACACTGAAAAACATCTGAAATTTGAGCATATATCTAGAAATATTCAGCACATTTTTCTATTCAATATATCAATTCAATTCTTCATGCACCAGTGTTTCTGACATAAAGCATTGTTACAAAATGATGGAAATCATGAAAATCTACATTATGAATTTCAGACTTACTGAAAGAAATTCTTTTGTAACTAGTTAACATTTCATATGGCTATTCAATGCCCAAGATATTAGACCAGTTCATTTTTGCAAAAACATATATAATTCATAGATTAATAGACTGATAAAAATTCTAAAAAAGAGAAGGAAAAGAAAGATAAAAATATTGAGGAATGTAAGTTGATGTACAAGAAACTACTTTATACTAGAAGATAAATATGTAAAACTAGTTTCAGCATTCTACTCAGTTCAGAACAGTTCTCTGTGTTGTTTGGATTTAATCTGACCACATCATACCTTTGTTTAATAATTCTGAATTATTGCCAACATGCACAATTAGGAGAGAATTGTTTCAATTTTAACCAAAGGACTTGGCATCCTCGTCTAACTTAATGTATAGTTGGCAAGATTCATTTTCTTGCAGCTGGATAAAGCTTGCTTCAGGAAAGAGTCTGTCTCTCATCATTAAGCCTTCTTTCAGAGGATCACCTGATTGGATCAGGCTTACACAAGATAAACTTCCTTTTATTAACCTAAAGTAAAAAGTAAACTGATTATAGAATGTAATTACAGCTGCAAAGTTCCTTCACTTTTGCCATGGATTCTTGATAAGCTTTGAAATTAACTAGCTTTATTTAGATAGTTCTAAGTTAATCACTCTTGATTTTTTTCTAAGACACAGTATGTCTTTTCAGTTGCTGATTTCAATACTTTTTCTTTAAAGTTCTTTTGAGTTTCATGTTTTTTTACTTCATTTTTTTTTAAATTTTGTGAATTTTTTAACTTCTCTCTTTCATGCCCCATATTGCATCCTTTGTGCTACCTCAAGGTAATTTTTTCCCTGTAAGATAGTTTGATTTTTCTCTTATGATTCTTCTCAGAGGTCAGCTAGTATAAAGTTTCTCTAGTTTGATATATAGTCCCTGAGATTTTGTATGTCTGTTTTATACTCTAATTTCACAAAAGTAAAAGGACATTGATTTATTACATATTTTCTAAAAGTGTTATGACAAAATTTTTGGTCACAGTGTTTACACTTCTCTGTAGTAATTTTTTTTCCCGATGAGTATAACCATTTGGATATTTTTTCTTTTCTCCATACATCTTATAGATACTATGCTTGATATTTTGCATTTTACTTGTATTTGAATACTGTAATTACTTCCTGAACCAGCTTTTATCAGGAGGACCAGGGTCATGTTATAGTATAGCAAAGACTTTCTTTATTTGAGTATAGTCTCTTAGTCTTCATTTCTGACAGACAACAATGCCTCACTGCAGAAGCTACTTTCTTTAAGTGACTTCTCTTTGGAATTGCTCATAAATAGTCACCTTCCTGCTGCTTCTTCATGACAAATGAGGTTGGAAAGAGGAAACTCTGCCACAGCCATAATATACTGCCCTGTTTCAAATAAGCAATTTTGGTTTTGAATCTCAAACTGCATCACTTAATTTAGAGAATTTGCCTCAATCATAGTAGTGAAGTTTTCAGCCATGGGTACCTTGTGTTGACATCTTTCCAAACCGTTATCTAAATTTGCCTCCATTTAACAGACTTACCCCATATAATATAGTGTCAGGATACATAACTTTCCTGTTATTGTTGCAAATACAGATTGCATTTCATATTTTTATCTTTCTTGATTCTGAGAGATTTCTGAAAGGACAATGAAAAAGTCACATGTCCCTTGCAATGTTTAAATTATAGTTCTATTCTAGAATTCCAGGTTTACCTATGGTACTGTCTTAATCTATTCAGTATTTCTATCCTTTATTCTTGCTAAAGAAGATCCTATATATTAGTTTTGTTTTGTATTATATTTATTGATGGTTGTTAGATAGCTGCCTTGGTCATCATAGAGCTCAAAATGAAATCTTAATTTTTTTCTCAGTTTTGAGTTAAAGTTTAGCTAATATTCTAGGTTTTTAGTTATTTTTCCTCAATATTTCTTCAGATATTCTTTGCAGCTGGTTAAAAAAATCTGATATTTCAATTTCGTAAAAAACTAATTTTATTTCTTCTGCAAATGATCCGTTTTTCTCTTTTATAACTTAAAACAAACAAAAAACAACCAACAAAAAACCAAAACTTGATTAGTTTTTTTTTTTTTGGAAGTTTTCCATATAATGGATGTAGGTACAGATATATTTTATTTACCTTAAGTGTATAAGTGAATTTACCTTAAGTGCATAAGTGTAATATAAAAACATAACTTTTTTTCTTCAATTATCAAGATATCACATTGATAATATCTTCAAATAATGCCACTCTGATATTCCTTCCACTTTCTTTTGAAACTTAAATGTCTATTTCAGTCTCTACATGTTATACCATTGATCTTCTTAACATTATGACAGTGCCAAGATCTAAACACTTTGGTGCATTAGTGGCAAATTCCTCAGGATTGTCTGAAAAGTTGCTAAGATTTTCCTCATTTTTGTCTTATCTAATTTGTGCTATCTGTTGTGCTTCTATTTCAGGGAATACACACACACACACACACACATATTTATTTCCAAATTTTTCAATTATTTTTTCCATAGTCACAAACTATCTCATTCTTCAATTCATAATACCTTTTTCTTTAAAAATTTTTATATAACTACTTGAGCATCACAAACATGCAGAATTTAATCTCTTCATTAAACCATTTTATAAAATCATTTTCATCTAGATTTAATTTACATACTAATTGTATATTTGTTTTTATTGTTAGCATTTATTTTTCTTTCACATTTTAGAATTTGGTATGTTTTATTTGGAAAAGGAATTTTCTTTTCTAATATATTTATAATTTTTCTTTGTCTTTGTTTCATTTTGTATTATATTTATTGATGGTTAATATCAATATCTCCTAGCCAGCAGTTTGTTCCCTGGCCTACTAGTCTTTAAGATTTGAGACTTATGATGAAATATTATACCCTTATAAAATTGATAAAATATTGGGTTTTTAATTCTATGGTGGTTTGGGGGAGCCAAATTTAAACACAGAGTTACCATAATTTTTTTTCAGATATGAAGCTGTACATGTTTCTTTAACTGTAGCTTTAGGACTATGGTTGGCAGATAAAATGAAGATTGCCCAGGTAAATTTGAATTACAATAAACTGGATAATATTTTAGTATAAATATGCCCCATTATATTTGGTGTTTCTGTTTACTAAATATGACAATACTATTGAAGTAGTGGTTGTTCAGTAGTATTGCTAGCCTCATTTGCTGAGATAGGGAGCTTAACAGCCAATTCTTATATTCAAATAGTGATCCTGACTCTTCTTCCCACACATGTTGGCCCTTATCATGTCAGAGCCAAATCCTTGATCATCTCTGTATATTTATGGATCAAGAGCCCATGGTTTCAACACTGTATTCAATTTTTACACTTCTTTTTTTCCACCCTGGCCATGCCTTTTCAATTATCTATACTTATAATGTTTCATTATATATTTAGAGCTAAGAAAGGGCATTGTGACATGAATATACTGTATCATCTTGATCAGAAATCCATCATCCTTTTAAGAATTAGATTGAAATACAATGAAAAGAAAGCATCACAATATTTTTCAGGGTATCCAGTTATCTAATAAATACATCACATCCCACAAAATATATTCTGCACATATATGCAGAGAAAGATAATCATAATTCCACAATCAAATCTAAAATCAGTCTGATATATTATTGAAATTCAAGTGTTAATATTTCTCTAGAATCACAATCCCAGTAAATATTTGAGAAAATTTGGTGTTTATATCCCTCCTTGTGTATAACACTGAACTTTTATGAAGTCTTTTATTATTAGGGATTAACTATAACATTACCTTTTAATGGAATCATAAATCTTTAATTATAGTTCAGTATGTTGCTGACTTAAATTGCTTTTTGACTGAAACAATTCTATTATAATTTAGAGTATGAAGACACAGTTTCTTTTCACTAAAATAAATATCCTAATTTCTAAACATAAAATAGATACACTTTGTAGTACATATCATTTTGGGGAAGAAAAACAGTACATTACTTTTTTTAGCAAAGAGATGCTCACCTCTACAGTGTGGCATTATTCATATGTTTTTTTCACCAAACAAGAGAAAATCAGAATGGGAAGGAGGACTTTAAAGATCATTAGTTTAAACCACAAATGGAATCAGGATTTACTTTCATTGCATCCATAGTAATATTAACACAACAATAACAATAATAGCAGCAGCAGCAGCAGTAGCAAATGTTTACTTGGACATACTCTTAAAATAGTCTCTAGGGCTTCCCTGGTGGTCCAGGTACTGCACCACTGGTACTGCAAAAAAAAGTAAAAAAATAAAAAAAAAATAAAAGGTCTCTAAAATGTGTATTTAGAAATAATTTTTATGGGTTTATTATTTACTTTTTGTGTGTGTGTGTGGTACGCAGGCCTCTCACTGTTGTGGCCTCTCCCGTTGTGGAGCACAGGCTCTGGACGTGCAGGCTCAGCAGCCATGGCTCACGGGCCCAGCCGCTCCAAGGCATGTGGGATCCTCCCGGACCGGGGCACGAACCTGTGTCCCCTGCATCGACAGGTGGATTCTCAACCACTGCGCCACCAGGGAAGCCCTGGGTGTATTATTTAACTTAGCTCCATGTAGAATCACATATACACACAAACACATACACGTGTTTATGTCATTTAACATATTTAAATAAAAAGACATGCCAGTTATTTAAGTGCAAATGTAATATCAGACTGGTTTAATCTTAATATTTTCAATCTAACAGAACAGAAAATATTTTGTAATAAGATACAACTTGGCTTTGAATATCATCTTCACATTAAGTTTCTTTTAATTTTCTTAACTTTTTTCAAATAGCAAAATTCATTCAGTTTCATTATTATCCTAAATAAAATCGAGAATACCACTAACAGTGCAATAATAATAATTGATTAAATAATGGGTGTACCATTCTTAGTATACCCTGGGCCATAGATAGTAATGTACAAATAAAAACTCCATGTCTTATTCCATTTATATTCCAAATAATCATTATTAAAATTTATAGTGAATACTTACTTAAAAGTTTATTATGCCAGGATTTATCATAGGTATGCAAGGCTTGTTCAAAAGTCAATCAACAGGCTTAAAAGAAAAATCACATGATTACATCAGTAAATACAGAAAAGCATTTGACAAGATTCAACATCTATTTATGATAAAAACTCTCAGCAAACTAGGAATAGAAGGACACTTTTTCAACTTGTTAAATAATATTCAAATAAAACCTATAACTAGCATCATCTATAGATTCAGTGCAATCTGAATAAAAATCCTCACAAATTATTTTATCATAATGGACAAGCTGATTCTAAAGTATATATGGAGAGTTAAAAGACCCAGCATAGCCAACGCAATACTGAAAGAGAAGAACGAAATTGGAGGACTGACACAACTTGTCTTTAAGACTTTTAGTTATCAGGCACAGAAAGTGGAATGTTTACAAGGGTCTTGGGGGAGGGAGTAAGTGGGAGTAACAGTTTAATGATAACAGAAATGAAGTTAGGTATGATGAGTTCTGTAGATGGATAGTAGAGACAGTTGTACAATGATGAAATGTGTTTGATGTCCTTGAATTGTACTCATAAGAATGGTTAAAATGGTAAATTTTATATTATGTATATTTTACCACAATAAAAACGAATAGGTCAAAAGAATGAAAAATTCATGAATTAAAAAAAAAAAAGACAGTTGTCAAAACAGTGTGGTATTGGTGAAAGAACAGATAGATAGATCAATGGAATAGAAAAGAAAGCCCAGAAATAGACTCACAAAATGTAGTCAACTGATCTTTGACAAAGGAGCAAAGGCAATACAATGGAGCAAAGATAGTCTTTTCAACAAATGGTGCTCAAACAACTGGACATCCACATTAAAAAAATGAATCTAGACACAGACTTTATACCCTTCATAAAAACTAACTCAAAATGGATCACAGACCTAAATGTAAAACACAAAAATATAAAACTCCTAAAATATAACATAGGGGAAAACATAGATGACCTTGGGTATGGTGATAACTATTCAGATACAATGACAAAGGCATGATCCATGAAAGAAATAACTGATGAATTGGACTTCACTAAAATTAAAAATTTCTGCCCTACAAAAGACTATGTCAAGAAAATTAGAAGACAAGCTACAGACTGGAACAAAATATCTGCAAAAGACACATCTGATAAAGGACTGTTATCCAAAATATACAGAGAGCTCTTAAGACTCAACAGTAAGAAAACAAACAACCCCATTAAAAAATGGGCCAAAAACCTGAATAGACACTTCACCAATAAAGATATACAAATGGCAAATACGTGTATGAAAAGATGCTTCACATAATATGTCATCAGCGAGATGCAAATTAAAATAGCAATAAAATGCCACTACTTAATTATTAGGAGGTTCAAAACCTGGAACCTTGACAACATCAAATGCTGATAAGGATGTGGTACAACAGGAACTTTCATGCATTGCTGGTGAGAATGCAGAATGGGACAGCTACCTTGGAAGACAGTTTGGCAGCTTCTTACAGAACTAAACATTCTCTTATTATACTATCCAGTAATGCTCCTTGATATTTACCCAAAGGAGTTGAAACATGTCCACATAAAAACTGGCACACAAATGTTTTCAGCAGCTTTATTTACAATTGCCAAAGCCTGGAAGCAATCCAGATGTCCTTCAGTAGGTGAATGGATAAATTGTGGTATAGCTAAACAATGGAATATTATTTATTGCTAAAAGGAGATGAGTTATTAGGCCATGAAAAAACATGGAGGAAACAAATGCACATTACTAAATAAAGGAAGTCAATCTGAAAAGTCTACCTATTGTATAATTCCAACTATTTTTCATTCTGGAAAGGCAACACTATGGAGGCAGTAAAAAAAAGCAATGGTTAACAAGGTTTTGTAGGGGTGGGGTGAGGGAGTAGAATGAATATGTGAAGAAGTGCAGAGAATTTTTAGGGCAGTGAAAATACTCTGATACTGTAATTATGGATATATGTCACTATACATTCGTCCAAACCCATAGAATGTACAACACTAGGAGTGAACTCTAATGTAAATTAGGAACTTTGTGTGATAGTGATGTGTCAGTGTAAATTCACCAGTTGTAACAAAGGGATTTGAGAGGAGGGATTTGATTATGGGAGAGACTCTGTATGTGAGGGGGCAGAGAACATATGGGGAATCTCTATACCTTCCTCTTAATTTTGCTGTGCTCTAAAAATATAAAAAAATATATTATGCTATATGCTTCTGCTGCTATTCACTGGTGTTCTGATGTCAGTTGTATATAGTAAACATATGCTCTCCTCTTTGAATTGATCCTTTGTGTGAACAGTGTTTGGCCTTTTCATATGCTTGTTTATTTAAGCGATTGCATCTTTTTCTTCCACTGTAATCTACCTACTGCCTATTCTTATTTGTAAAATATCAACTCATTTGATTCTGAGGAATATGGCATAGATAGTACATTTTATAAAATTCTGAAAGAGAAATTCTGTAAGAGAAATCATTTAGGTGATCCATTATTATATGATTAAATCACACTGAAGAAGAAAATATTTTATAGCATATAAGAAATATATATATTTAAATTGAAAAATAATTTCAAATCTTCATATCATACAAAAATAGGGAAAGGTATCATTATTAGGTATTTAGTATATGCAACATATGAAAAAAGTAGACACCATATTTTAAAGTTTTATTTATTTTTACTGAGGTATAATTGACATACAATATCATATTACTTTCATGTGTATAACATAATGATTTCATGTCTATATATATTATGAGATGATCACCACAATAAGTCTAGTTATTATCCTCCATCATACAAAGTTAATAAAATATTATTGACTGTATTCCCCATGGTGTACATTAGATACCCATGACATATGTACTCTATTTGTTCTAGTACTGTGAAAGATGTCTTTGGTATTTTGATTGGGATTGCATTGAATCTGTAGATTACTTTGGGTAGTATGGACATTTTAACAATATTTTTCCAAGCAATGAGCACAGTGTGTCTTTCCATTTCTGTTTTGTTTTCTTCAAATTTCTTTCATAAATGTCTTATAGTTTTCAAAGTATAGGTCTTTTACCTTGGTTAAATTTATTTCTAGGCATTCTATTGTTTTTGATACAGTTATAAATGTTTTCTTAATTTCTATTTTTGAAAGCTTATCATTAATGTGTGGAAGTGCAATAGATTTCTGTATGTTAATTTGTATCCTGAAAGTTTACTGAATTGATTACAGGTTTTGGTGGAGAGTTTAGGATTTTCTATATACAGTATCATGTCATCTGCAAATAGTGACAGTTTTACTTCTTCCTTTCAATTTGGATGCCTTTTTTCTTGCCTAATGGCTCTAGCTATCATTTCCAATACTATGCTGAATAAAAGTGGCAATAGTGAGCATCCTGTCTTATTCCTCATTTTCAAGAAAAGGCTTTCAGCTTTTCAATGTTGGGTATAATATTAGCTGTGGGCTTGTCATATATGACCTTTATGATATGAAGGTACATTCCCTCTATAACTCATAAATGGTTTTTATCATAAATATTGAATTTTGTCAAACGATTTTTTTTGCATCTCTTGAGATGAGCATAAGATTTTTATCCTTCCTTTCATTATTGCAGTGTATTACATTGATTGATTTATGGATGTTGAACCATCCTTGCATCTCTGAAACAAATCCTTCTTTATTATAGTGTACCAGCCTTTTAATGAATTGTTGAACTTGGTTGCTAATATTTTGTTGAGAAATTTTGCATTAAGTTCATCATGTATATTGGCCTGAAACTTTCTTTTTGTGTAGTTTCTTTGTCTGTTTTGGTTTCAGGGTAAAGCTAGCCTTTAAAATGAGTTTGGATGTGTTCTCTTAACTTTTTGAAATAGTTTGAGAAGTATGGTTATTAAATCTTCTCTAAATGTTTGGTAGAAGTCACCAGTGAATCACTCTGGTCCTGGACCTTTGTTTGTTGTGGGATTTGTGGTTACTGATTCAATCTTGTTACTAGTAATCAGTCTATTCAGATTTTCCATTTCTTCATAATTCAGTCTTAGAAATTTGTATGTTTCTAGGTATTTTTCCATTTCTTCTAGATTGTCCAATTTGTTGGCTTATAATTATTCATAGAAGTCTCTTATGATCCCTATTGTTTTTAATTAGGACCATAGTGTCCTTTGATTTTTAAAAATAGTAATTGAGCATAGTAAATATCCACTGTTTAAAAACAGTAATAATTAAAAGTAGCAACTGTCTATTGTTTAAAAACAGACACAGTAGTATTAGCAAAATAGTGTAAATAAAGACAGTTTTGCTAGCTCCACAATGAATACAAACAAGTATGGTGCCAAAAATCAGGTAGTCTTGATTGCACTTGGAACAATAGAAGAAAAAAATAGAATATATCTGATTTTCAGATGAACACATGAATTCAACAACTAGAACAGGGTGGTATTTTTTATTTAATAAAAACCTGCATCAACTACTCTATGCCCTACTAGGGATTGCAAAGATAGATGAGACATAGACCCATTTCTCATACAAAGGAAAACATACTTTATTGAAGGAGAATGGCACATCCTTAATGTATGCAGATAATTAGTATAGGGGAAAGTACTTTCTAAACTGAAACATGTATTATTTGGAAAGCCCATTTTATTTTGATATTTAAAACTCTTCTTCCCATCTCCCTGTAACAGAATATGCAATGTGTTAAAAAATAGTAACTTGTATTTTTCCCTTCAAGGGCAGAAAAAAATGTTTCCAAAGTAATTACTACCTCTAAATAACCTCAAAATTTTAAGGGAAAAAGTACATTCTGAGACAATATCCAATATATGAGCCTTATTTGGTTCAGAATTAAAACATGTGTTTGTGTGCCCATGTGGAAATAAAACTTATTTGAGAGTATATTTTCCATAAATTAATTATGGTTATTTTTCAAATGTGGTACTGCTAATTATCTCTTATATTCTCTGATTTTTAGTAGTAATTTTACATACATGTAATGTAAAATGTATTTTATGAGTGTTACATTCATAAAATATTTTATAATATATAAGTGTATATATAAAAAATATATAATGTATATACAGTTGAACCATGAAAATTACAGGTTTAGACTGTGTGGGTCCACTTATACACAGATTTTTTTCAATAAATGTAGTATTAGAAAACCTACTGTTGGTTGAATCTGAGGATGTGGAAGGAGGGCTGACTATAGGACCTGAGCACTTGAAGATTTTGGTATCCATGACAGATTCTGGAACCAATCCGCTGTGGATAGGGAGGGATGACTATGCAGATTTTTAATGGTACAGGGGTTGACACTCTTAACCCCGGTGTTGTTCCAGGGTCAACTGTATATTAGTTTATAAATTGTCCAATTAAATGTTAGAAATAAAAGGTATTTTCCAGAATATGGAAGGACAAACATTTTAAGGTATATTAAATAAGTTTAACATCTCTGTTGTTTGGGAGTAGCAATCAGTTATTGAAACTGTGTAACAATTTTAGTATCAAGGTAGCCACCAATGCCTACAGGTCAGGGTTAAGGAAGAAAGTGAAGAAGAATTAAACACAGAATGCAATTAAAGAAAATAGAAAACTAGTTATTTTCCAAGGAATCATTCCTGAAAAATAGCAAGAGAAAAAAACTCAATAAAACCTGACAGATATTTTAAATAGCTTATATAAAGTCATAAAATACACTTGGTGCATCACTGTATTTTAAAACATGACAGCACAGCCAGTTGTTCAGAAATGTTGGGAATCTTTGACACATTTATATGCTATGGGGAGATCTGTGAAAAGTGAAATTTTAGTCAATCAACCAGATGGTTTGTCTGCATGATGCCAAATTGCCACCTGCTTAATAACAGTTGCATGATTAACTGTATTTTTTTCTTTTATACACATGTTTGGCAAAATGTAGGAACAATCATAATTTTATATAATATTTTACCTAAAAGCATTTAATGGTACCACATATTTGAGAGCAGAGAAAATTTTTATATTTCATAAAAATAACACTCAAGAACAGAACACAAACACAAAAGTGTACTGCATGGAATAAGTGTTCATATCATTGTCTTGCACTTTTTATTACTTCTAGAAAATATTTTTAGACTCAGTCTTTCACCTATCTGCCCCTATGTTACTTTGATTATAAAAGTTCTGAAGGAGAACATTTGCATTCAATTTTCTAAGTACAGAAGTTCCTTTGCAATGCTACCTCCAGAAATTTCATTGGTAAAGTAACTTAGATGGTATTTTGTGTTTTTGTATAATTCATATTATGGATTTCATTTACATAAATATTAGGAAATTTAATGAATATTTTGTGTATCAACACATTTAGTAGCCCTGTAGCTATCACACAACTCTGGCTATTTTTAACATTAGCTGTGTTAATATAGATCATAAGCACAATTTGTATGCCTTATAAAAATAATAAATAAATTACATACTGATAATAAACTGAAAACTATCTTTGAGGGTAAATTGTGCATAGTCTTTTAAAATAGACAGTGCATAAAAATGGAATTGAGAAAGCAGCCAAGTTGAGTTAGTTTGAAAGATTTTTAATATTTTCATCATTAATGTACATTTAAAAAAACACAGGTTTTCTACATTTTCTTCTCTTTTACTGACCATCATAGTATTCAATATACTGTGCACAATAATTATTGAAGTTGTTTTTCTGCTTCACATCTATTATGCATGTATTCATGAATGCTGTATGAATGTTGCTGCCTGTGAACTTCTTCTTCCACATTAAACATTTTAATTATCTAGAATATTTTATTATTAAAACAAGACATATTCAGGGTTTTCATTTTTTTCCCCATTAGTGCCATGGGCATAATTGGCTTTACTTACAGAAATGAGACATCCAAAAACTTTGAATACAAAATTTAAAATATTACAAAGAATTTCAAAATTTAAAATGATTGGATTCTTATAGATGAAGCATGAATTAAAACTGCTTTTAAAAGTTATATTTTTATTTAGATATAGATTTTATATATACTTGCTCACAGTTCTTGAAAAATTACAAATCTAAAATATCGGCTGGCTTTATTTACCCAATATTTTGGAACTTTCTGAAGCTATATTTTGAAATTCAAACCTTTGTCCAGACTCCTTTTAATCTTTTTCACCAATTCATTCCTTAATTTCCTCTTCAGAACAATTTTCTTCCTGCATTATTTATAATTCTCCCCACACTGTCTAGCTAATATCAATAGCTCAATAATGACTTTTATAGATCATGACAACTATGTATGCTAACTAACTCTACTCAAAGTCTAACAACACTCTCTCCTCTATTCTAAGCCTCCCTATCACATGAAATTTTAAATCAAGGATGTTTGATAATTATGACATATGACACTTTGTATTGAAAAACAGATATTTCTATTTACTAAAAGAAGAATGGCATAAGGTGTTTAGTAAGAGACATTATAAGTACGTGCTAGTTGTTACTATTATTTACACACATTTTTTCTTCAAAAGAATTTTTCAAGTATACCTCAAGTATTTCCTCCTAGTCTATTTAAGTGTTTCAAATTACTTCTACCTGGAGGAAGAAATGAAGACACTAGCGGCACTCTATAGAGAGATTATAGAAAGAGAAAAAAGAATATTGCATGTAAATATATGTGCATATATAAGCTTATTATATATTCTAGGCAAATTGTTTCCACTCTTTATGTAAAAACTTTTATTTTTATAAGAAATTTAGTAACTAACTACTCTCACAGTTTATAATTTCAATTTTTATTTGTAGGATACTTTGCTAACTTTTAGAATCACCATACTTTTAAAACTGTGGTAGAATATGCACATTCTTTCAACACATAAGCCCTTAATTTTTTAATGACTTTTGGTTCAATACAGTGTTTGAGAATAATTCTTAAACTCTTCTGAGTAATTTTTCACTCTCGGAGTTGAGCTTAAAATAGCACAAAATTTTTTCCAGTCTATATTTTTATCTTCTCGAACAAAACAAACAATTGACAGGATCTTGATTCATTATGATATTTAGAATTTGATACTGAGTATATTTTGGTTTAACATGTAATAAGGAATACAAGAAGATGAGTTGCATACAAGTCCCACTATCACCCTTAGCAAAAAGTAAACCTATATTAATATTTAAGATTTATAGAATAAAAATGGTTTGTCTTAAACTGTATGCTTTGTCTTAAACTGTATGATTAATTAAAGTTAAATTTGTACTTTGTGATGTAATTGAATTAGATATATGCTTTAATTTCTAATAGTTCTACATCTGTTTAATGAGAGAACCTTCAGATGACTAGACTTGGGAGCAAACAGATTACTGAGAATATAACCTGAATTTGAAAGGACTTGGAAGATGCAAACTAATAGAGGGCCCAAACCTCAGAAGAAGGAACACGCATCTTGCTTATTCGGATATTGTGACACAACACAAAACTGTAAGCTTACTTAGTAAAAACAAGAAAAGAATCCCCAGTGTCAGTCCAAGTGCAGCTAGATCTTTGGCCAAGCAGATACATTAAGCAAGATTTCCGTGGCACCCGGTCAGATTTTTGCTGAGGAAGAATGTCCAGGTTCTGAGAATCTTTGAACTTTTGTACCTAGCTTAGAAGTTTAGAGCCCTGAGCACTGATGGCATTTCTTCTTTTATCATTGCCTCTCACACCCAGCATTCCTTGACCTTTGCATTCAATAGAGTTTATATCATTGAACCTTGCAGGAAAAAAATAACTATTCTTTCAGAAGACAAATTAACTCTGTGGAAGCTAGCCTAAAAGTAACAGAATAATTTGCATATTTCATGAGAAATTTTGTTTTTTTCTAATACATATTTGTATCTCAAGCCAACTATGTACATTTATCTTGCAAAATAGCCATCTACTAGTTTTTTGTTTTTGTTTTTTTTCTTTTACTTTTCAACTTGCATTACCTCCCTTGTACCACTTATTTCAGGTTTGACTTAATTTACCAGTACTATGCCTGAAAGGCCACCCAAGGAAACATTTACTCTCTAAATGTTGTGTGGCATATGTTGTCTATACTCCTAAGAAATTTACCTGCCAATTGTCAATGCACAAAACATTAAAAAGCATCACACAGAGATTGCTAAGGGTGAAGTCATACACTGTCTGTGTATGAGAATAATGAGAAGAGAGTTACTGAATCCAGTTTTCATGGCAGGTAATATAAGTAATCCTTTCAAAATCTGTGTGCAAAATTATGTGAGTTTTCTGAATAATAATGAAGGAAAAATAGGGTTTATTACAGAAAAAATTGTGTAATCCTGTGTCTATATACTTATACATATGGATAAGAATATGTAAGGGTATATATCTGTATGAATGTATGCATATAGATACATAGATATATATCAATATATGTTGGTATTTATCATCTGACATTGAC
Source organism: Mesoplodon mirus (assembly GCF_964341445.2). Classification (NCBI taxonomy): domain Eukaryota; kingdom Metazoa; phylum Chordata; class Mammalia; order Artiodactyla; family Ziphiidae; genus Mesoplodon; species Mesoplodon mirus. Next base: position 103,545,251 of record NC_138982.1, on the reverse strand, counting down.
ATTATAAAACTAAGATCTTAATCATTAAATATATTTTTGTTTCTCACTTTAAAAACCCTCATATATATGCTAAGAAAATGACAAAATTACTGAGTGAAATTAAATGTAACATTCTAAACTCTTAATAACCAATAAAGTAATTTCTAAAGGGTTCAACTAAATTTACAGAAAATATTTTTTCCCTTTGCTTTTCCCCTGCCTGTTTCCCTGCATCCCCTTTGTCCATATTTCTTACATTTTCTCTTTGTCCTCATCAATTCTCTCTCCCTCCTTCACCCTCCTCCGTTGCTAACTTCTTCTTCCCCACCTTCTCCCTCTTTGCCTACCATCATCATTACTGTCACCTTCAAACTATTTTACCTTCAAGACATCACATAATTGGATAATATGTTATGCCACTCAGGGGTGATTTCACAATATTAATTATTTCTTATTTCTTGTGGTCATTGATTTTAATGCCATAACAGAAGTCCTCATGGGCTTCTGGTGTATATTTCTAGTTATGGTCCCAGGAGTAGAGGAGGTAAATTTATAGTTAGTATTGATTTAAGATATATCTCTATTGGATGTAATTTCCTCCAGGAGAGGTATTTTAACATTCTTTTCTTCTTCCTTGTTCAGTTGATTATCATATTAATAGAAAATAATTACTTAAACACCTTGTGGAACATTTACTAGTAAAAAATTATGAATGTGATTGATAAAAATTTCAAAAGAAATACATTTTATAAAATGCAGATATTTTGTTTTTTGATCCCCCCAAAATCTCTGCATATACTCTATATTGATAGTCTGCCTCATAATAGGTTAAAGTAAAAACAATAGAAAAACACTTTCATTCTAAAATAAAATCAAGCAATCACACAAAACTCGACTTATTGTTGGGACTTTTCTGGCGGTCCAGTGGTTAGGACTCTGTGCTTCCATTGCAGGAGGCACAAGTTTGATCCCTGGTCAGGGAACTAGGATCCCACATGTAGCATGGCGTGGCCAAAAAAACCAAAAATCAAACAAACAAACACACTCAACCTTATTGCTTTCTTGGTACTGTCTTCTCATTTTATGAATATCAGTGCCTACAATTTGGCTAGAGAAACTGTATTGATTCTGTAACCCAAGTATCAGGTAAAACATGTTAATTTTTTTCAAGTAGCAAATAATATGAATATGTACTTGCTTGACCTGTTTCTACCAGAGGCTTTTAGTCATCTTATTTTTTTTCTTTTAAAGCACATTTTACTACTATTCAACAAAAAAATGAGTTAACAAATATTTAATAAGTGCCTGCCATATACAGTGTACTCTGTTCCTTGTCCTTCAATAAAGCCAGTATCCAAAGTGTATTTCAGTACATATTTTTCTATAGAGACATATTGGAAATAGAAAAAATATTTAAAACAAAACCAAAAAAAAAAAACCCCACAGAAAATACTTACTTTCTCTCCCTTAGCAGTTTAATATTCAAGCTCTTCACCTTCATTTTATATCTCATAAACAGAGTTGGCTTCAGATAGTCTCTGGTGGTGTATAAATATTTGCCTTTCCCACCCCACCTGCTTATGCATTGTATAGTTAACCCTATGCGACAAGAGATAATTTAGGTTGATATAAAGAAAAAAGATATAAGGCATTATGAGAGCCTTGACAGTCCAGAGGCACTTCTGCCAATACAATTCCACTTTATTTTAAACCTTATCTAATTCTAATTGGAATTTTCTTATTTTTAACTGGGAGGCTCATGAAGAGCACCAAAGAATGTCTTCTTTTACTTAGGTTAGGTTATATCAATGGAGACCCAAGGATGAATATTTGTGTGTAAGTGATTTATAAAGAAGCCTTCTGGTAAAAATCAGAAAGAGAGTAAGAAAATTGGGACAAGGCTCAATAACAGGCAAAGTCCTTTGTAGGGAAACTTTAGTTCCATCCTGCAGAGGATCTCTGGAGCTAGCATAAGTATATACCAATTCAGCGTGTCTCTGACAAGAGAGAAGAGATGGAGCATTTGAATTATTATCCCACACATCAGTCAACCACTGGGTTACAAAAGGTGAGGGGATGCTGGATTTTCCTGGTAGAACATGTAAAACATGATCTGGCAGCCTTAAGGGCAAGAACTTTGATACAAAATTGCAGTCCTAACTAGTAGGAGTGGAAGTATGCCAGTGGCTAAGGTACATTGAAATGGTAAAGGAATCGGAAGAGATATGCTTGGACCAGAGTGAGCTTCAATTTTTGCAAAAGAGGCAGTGAAATCTCAAGTTCTGAATTGTATGAACTTTGTTTGAGCTGAAAAACAAAAGTCAATTATAAAAAATTAAACTAGAAAAAATTTACCCTTTTAAGTGTACAGTTTTATGAATTTTGCCAATTGTATATAGTCATTAGCCCATTAATCAATATACAGAACATTTCCAACCAACTGAAGTGTATCCTTGGGCTCTTTGGGAGTCCATGCCTCCTCTGGCCACCCTTTCCCACCACTGGGAACAACTGGTCTGGCCATAGTTTTGCCTTTTCTATAATTTCATATAAATGATATCATACTGTTTACTCTTCTGTGTTTGAATTTTTACACATAGCAGACTTTTGAAATTCATCCATGTTTTTTGATGTATAAGTATGTTGCTTCTTTTTATTACTGAGTAGTATTCTGTGATATTGGGATATCACAATTTGCTTACTTATTAATGAGTTGATGATGACTATATCATTGTGTATTTCAATCACAAATCTCTGAGAGTTCCAACTGCTCCACTTCCTTGCCAAAACTGGGTTATTGTCAAGCATTTTGATTTTTAGCAAATCGAATAATTATGTAGTGTTATCTCATTATAATAGTATTAATTTGCATTTTCTGGGTGACTAACATTGAGCACATTTTCATACGGCTGTTGGCATTCATCAAACTTCTTATGTGAATGGTCTATTCAAAATTACCCATTTTGGGGGAGGAAATGTTTTTATTTTTCCCATAGAAATATTCAGTTGTTTCAGCATCATTTATTAAAAAGACCACCTTTTCTTCATTGAACTAACTTGGCACTTTGTAGAGAATAAATCCACCCTATAAGTTTGTGTTTATTTTTTCACTCTCTATCCTCTTGTACTCATCTATATATCTATCATTACCGCTATGCACACTGTCTATGGGGAATATTTCATTTTAAAATGTATTCTGCTGTTTTTGAGTGTTTGGTTGGAAAGTTGTTCAGATATTCCATATGTTTACTGAATTTTTTCTTCTTTTTCTAACAATTATTGATAAATGAAATGTTGGAATCGCCAATAATAACATTAGTGTTGTTTATTTCCAGTTTAGATTTGTCAGTTTTTACTTATTTATCTGAAAGCTCTATTATTAGGTTTCTTTAGGATTGTTATGTCTTCTTGATAATTTTATCATTTCCTAAGAAATATATCTCTCAGTCTGTTGTAATTGTCCGTGGTATTACCAAGTCTATTTTGTCTGATAATAATATAATCAATAATAATATAGTCAATAATAATATAATCCCAGTAACCTTCTACTGCTATTTGCTTGTTTATGATTTCTTATCCTTTTGCTTTATCATTGTCTGGTTTTATGTTTAAGCTTCAGCATTATAAGTAGCAGGTAAGTTACCCTTACTTTTGAATACAAATGGAAAATTTCTGCATTTTATTGAAGTACATGGGTCATTTAAGTTTAAAATAATTATCAATATCATATTGTACTTTATACCATTTTTTTTACTTGTCTCATTTATTATTTCTTTTTTTTCCATTTCTGCTTCTTTTAGAGTTAGTTAAATTTCTTTATCTTTTTAAATTGAAGTATGGTTGATTTACAATATTATATTAGTTTCTGATGTACAACATAGAGGTTTGATTTTTCCTTTTTTATACTCCATTTAAGGTTATTAGAAAATACTGGCTACGTGTCCCTGTGCTGTACAACATATCCTGTTGCTTATTTATTTTATACATAGTAGTTTGTATTTCTTAATCCCCTACCTTTCCCCCATTCCCTCCCACCCCTGGTAACACCACTAGTTTGTTCTCTTTAACTGTGAGTCTGTTTCTGTTTTGTTATATTCATTTGTTTATTTTTTAGCTTCCACATATAAGTGACAACATACAGTATTTGTCTTTGATATATTTCACTCTAGGTCCATCCATGTTGTGGCAAATGGCAGAATTTCATTCAAAAAATTTCATTTTTTATGGCTAAGTATTATTCTGTAGATAAACCACTTCTTCTAAATCCACTTCATCTGTTGATGGACATTTAGGTTGCTTCCATATCTTGGGTATTGTAAATCATGCTGCCATGAGTATTGAGGTCCATGTATCTTTTCAAATTAGTGGGTTTTTTTTTCCTCTGGACATATATCTAGCAACTGGAATTGCTGGATCATATGGCAATTCTATTTTTAGTTTTCTGAGGAAGCTCCATACTGTTATCTATAGTGGCTGCACTAATTAACCTTCCCAACATCAGAGTACTAGGGTTCCCTTTTCTCCACATCCTCGCCAACATTTGTTATATGTAGACTGTTTGATGATAGCCATTCAGACAAGTGTGAGGCGATATCTCATTGTGGTTCTGATTTGCTTTGCTCTGAGGATTAGCGATGTTGAGCATCTTTTCATGTTCCTTTTAGGATATCTTCTTGGGAAAAAAGTGACTATTCAGGTCTTCTGTTCATTTTTTCAATTGGGTTGTGTTTTTATGCTTATTGAGTTGTATGAGCTGTTCATGTATTTTGGATATTAACCCCTTATCAGTCATATCATTTGCAAATATTGTCTCTTGTTTAGTACATTGTCTTTTCATTTTGTGGATGGTTCCTTTCCTATGAAAAAACTTTTAGGTTTAATTAGAACTCATTTGTTTATTTTTGCTTTTTTTGCCTTAGGAAATAGATATAAGAAATATTGTCATGATTCACATCAAAGAATGTTCTGTTTTCTTCTAGAAGTTTTATGGATTCCAGGCTTACATTCAGGTCTTTAATCCATGTTGTGTTTAATTTTGTATGTCATGTGAGAAAATTTTCTAATTTCATTTTGTTACATGTAGCTCTCCAGTTTTCCCAGCATCATCTGTTGAAGTGACTGTCTTCTCCATTGTATATACTTATATTCTTTGTTGTAGATTAATTGACCATAGGTGTGTAGTTTTATTTTGGGCTTTCTATTCTATTCCATTGATCTATATGTATGTTTTTGTGCCAGGATAATACTGTAGACTGTAGTATAGTCTGAAGTCAGGGAATGTGAAAACTCCAGCTTTGTTCTCTTTTCTCAACATTGCTTTGGGATTTGGGTCTTTTGTGGTTCCATATACATTTTAGGATTATTTGTTGTAGTTCTGTGAAAAAAGTCCATGGATATTTTTATAGGGATTTCACTGAATCTGTAGATTGCTTTGGGTAATATGGATATTTTAACAATATTCATTCTACAAATCTTAGAACATGGGATATCCTTCCATTTCTTTGTATCATCCTCTGTTTCCTTCATCAATATTTTATACTTTTCAGATTACAGGTCTTTCACCTACTTGTTTGTTTATTCCTAGTTATTTTATTCTTTTTGATGCAATTTTAAATGGGATTTTTTTGTTCTCTCTTTCTGATAGCTCATTATTAGTGTAGAGAAAAGCAACAGATTTCTGTATCCTGCAAGTTTGCTAATTCATTTTTTAGTTGTAATAGTTTTTGGTGGTGACTTTAGAGTCATATATATATATGTGTGTGTGTGTATGTGTGTGTATATATATATATATATATATATATATATATAATTATCATGTCATCTGCAAATAGTGACAGCTTGACTTCTCTTCCAATTTAGATGCCTTATTTTTTGTCTGACTGCTGTGTCTAGGACTCCCAATACTATATTGAATAGAAGTGGTGCAAGCGGGCATCATTGTCTTGTTCCTGATTTTAGAGGAAAGCCTTTCAGCTTTTCACTACTGAGTATTATGTTGGCTGTAGGCTTGTCATAAATGGTCTTTATTATGTTGAGATATGTTCCCCATACCAATTTTGATGAGATTTCTTATGAATGGAAGTTGAATTTTGTCAAATGCTTTTTCTATGTCTATTGAGATTATCATGGGATTATTATCCTATCTTTTGTTAATACGGTGTATCACATTGATTGATTTGCTGATATTAAACCATCCTTTCATCCCTGGAATAATTCCCACTAGATCATGGTGTATAATCCTTTTTATATCTTATTGAATTCTGTTTGCTAATGGTTTGTTGAGGATTTTTGCATCTGTATTCATCAAATTTATTGGCCTGTTATTTGCTTTTTTTGCAGTGTCTTTGCCTGGTTTTGGCATCAGAGTAACAGTGGGCTTGTAGAATGGGTTTGGGAGTATTCCTTCCTCTTCAATTTTTTGGAGTAGTTTGAGAAGGATAGGTATTATTTCTTCTTTATATGTTTGGTAAAATTCCTTGTGAAGCCATCCAAGCCTAAATTTTCGTTTGCTGAGAGTTCTTCTATTACAAATTCAATTTCACTCCTAGTTATCAGTCTGCACAGATTGTTTATTTTCTCCTGATTCAATCGTCGAAGACAGTGTGTTTCTAGAAATTTGTCTATTTTTCCCAGGCTATCCAATTGTTGGCATATAACTGTTCATAGTATTTTCTTATGATTTTTATGTATCTCTTTGATATTGGTTATTTCTTCTTTTTGATTTCTTTTTTTTTATTTGGGTCAGCTCTCTTTTCTTTTTGAGGAGCCTGGCTAAATGTTTATCAATTGTATTTATCTTTTCCAAAATTAGCTCTTGGTTTCAATTATCTTTTCTATTCCTTTTTTGATCTCTATTTATTTCCTCTCTGATCTTTATTATTTCCTTCTCCTTCTGCTGACTCTGCGTTTAGTTTGTTTTTCTTTTTTTGATTCCTTTAGATGAGAGGTTAGGTTGCTTTCTTGAGATTTTTCTTATTTCTTGTGTTATGCTTCTATCACTATAAACTTTACTATTACAATTGCTTTTGCTACATCCATAGATTTTGGAAAGTTGTTTCTATTTTCATTTATCTTGAGGTATTTTCTGATTTCCTCTTTGATTTCTTCATTGACCAACTGATTTTTTAGTAGCATGTTGATTAGTCTCTATGTGTTTGTGTATTTCCCATTTTTCTTCTTGTAATTGATTTGTAGTTCCATACTGTTGTAGTAGAGAAAAAATACTTGATATAACTTATAGCCTCTTAAATTTGTTGAGACTTGTCTTGTAGCCTAGCATGTGATCTACCCTGGAGAATGTTCCATGCGCACTTGAGTAGAATGTGTATTCTGCTGTATTTGGATAGAATGTCCTGTAGATATGTTTTAAGTCCAACTGTACTATTGTCATTTAAGACTACTGTTTCCTTATTGATTTTTTATGTCTGGATGATCTGTCCATTGGCTTAAGTGGGATGTTAGAATCCCCTATTGTGTTACTGTCAATTTCTTCCTTTATGTCTGCTAATATTTGCATTATATATTTAGGTGCTCCTGTATATTAGGTGCATATGTTAATGAATGTTATATGGCCTTCTTGTATTGATCCTTTCATCATTTTATAATGTCCTTCTTTGTCATTTGTTATAGGTTTAGTTTTTTAAAGTCTATTTTTCTGATATGAGTATTGCTACCCTTGCTTTCTTGTCATTTCCATTTGCATGAAATATATTCTTCCATTTCCTCACTTTCAGTCTGTGTGTTTTTAGCCTTGAAGTGAGCCTCTTTTAAGCAGAATATAGATGGCTCTTGTTTTATGCAGTCAGCTACCATATGTTTTTTAATTTGACCATTTATTCTATTGACACTTAAAGTGATTATGGATAGGTATGTAAGTATCACCATTTTTACTTGTTTTCTGGTAATTTTTGTAGTTATTCTTTACCTTCTTTTAGTCTCTTCCCTTGTGATTTGATCATTTTCTTCAGTGGTATGCTTGTGTTCCTTTCTGTCTAGTTTCTGTGTATCTTATAGGGTTTTGATTTATGGTTACTTTGGGATTCGTATATGTTGACCTATCTACTTGTTTTAAATTGGTAGTCATTTAAGTTCAAACACATTCTAAAAGATCTACATTTTTTACTCCTCTCAACTCCATTTTGCATCTTTGATGTCATATTTTACATTTTCACATGTTTATCCCTTTACTGATTATTGTAGTTATAGTAGATCTTACAAGATTTTGTCTTTCAATCGTTGTACTAGCTTATTAAGTGGTTGATCCTCAGACTTTACTATATATTTGCCTTTGCTAGTGGGATTTTATCTTTCCTATAGATACTTCCTTTTTATAATGTCCTTTTCTTTTCCACTTAGAGAAGACCTCTTAATATTTCTTTTAGGGTAGAGTTAGTATCGATGAACTCTTAGTTTTTGTTTGTCTGAGAACTACTTTATCTGTCCTTCAGCTCTGGATGATAATCTTGCTGGGTTGCAGATTTTTCCCTTTCAGCATTCTAAATATATCATGCCATTCCCTTCTGGCTTGCTAAGTGTCTGCAGAAAAATCAGCTGATAGCCTTATGGGGGTTCTCTTTTTCATATCTGTTTTTCCCTTGCTGCCTTTAGAATTCTGTCTTTAAATTTTGCCATTTTAATTATGATATGTCTTGGTGTTGGTCTTTTTGGGTTCATCTTATCCTGGACCCTCTGTGCATCCTGTACCTGATATCTGTTTCCTTCTTCAGGTTAGGGAAAGTTTTCAGCCATAACTTTATCAAATATATTTGTTACCCTTTTCTCTCTCTCTTCTCCTTTTGGAACCCCTATAATGTGAATGTTGGTCCACTTGCTGTTGTCTTAGATGTCCTTACACACTTCTCATTATTTTTCTTTTTCTGTTCTGATTGGGTGATTTCCATTATTCTATCTTCCAGGTCACTTTACTGTTCTTTATCACTTAGTCTGTTTTTAATTCCTCCTAGTGTGTTTTTTATTTCAGTAATTGTATCCTTCAGTTCTGAGTAGTTCTTTTTTAAATATTTTCTACTTCCTTGTTAAAATTTTCACTGTGTTCATTTATTCTTTTCCCTAATTCAGTGAGCATTTTTTTAAACTAATGCATTGAACTCTTTAGCTGGAAAATTATTTATTTCTGTTGTATTAGTTGTTGTTTTTTTTTTCTTCCAGGGGCTTAATTTTGTTCTTCATTTCAAATAAATTCTTCTGTTTCTCATCCACTTAGCTGTCTCTGTCTCTATGAAATTAGGTGAAACAGTTAGCTACCCCAATCTTGAAGAAATGTCCTCATGTGGGAGCATCCCTATATAGTCAATCTGTCCCCATTGGCTTTAGTGGGAGATGTGGATCTGTTATGAGCACAAGTCATGTCTTGCTCCGGGGTATTCTTGCAGCTGTCACCTTGTTAAGAGGTGGGGCTGGAGATGGAGGGGTGTGAGCCACCATTTCTCCTCTGCTCAGTGGCTAACACTACCACACTGGTGGTGGGAAGAAGCCCTGAGGGTCAGATCCAAACTGGCTTTCTTCCCTCTAAGTGTATGCTCTCATCTTTCCCAGAACCAGCTCCCTCACCCTAGGGAGTAGCAGTGCCACAGCAAGTTGGGATGGGTGGACACTCAGCCTGGGCCTGGCTGCAGGTTGTGGTGGCCCTGGACCTAGCCCAGGTTGCTTCTGATGCACTATCTCCATAAGCACTAGTAATGACTGCCCCCTGCTTCACTCAGATACCACTCCAGGTCTGAGCTGCCTTTGTCCCTCACAACTGAGCTCTCCCTTTAGCTGATGCTACCCTTGCCCTAGTGCAGAGCTGCACCACAGAGCAGGCACAGCTGTTGCAGGCACCTCGCATGGGCCTGGGCGTGGGCTGTGGTGGCCCTGGCTGCATTTAGAGTCTGGGAAATCTTCTGAATGCACTGCGTCTGTAAGTGCCAGTAATGGCTATCTCCATCCTGCTCAGACACTGTTCTGGGTCTGGGCCAGTTCCGTCCCTTCCAACTGAGCTCTCCCCCTTGGTCGCAGCAGCTCTTGCCCCAGGCTGGAACTGTGTTGTGAAGCAAGTCGGGCAGTTGCAGGCACTCAGCTAAGGCTGGGGTGTACGCCAGGGTGGTTGCAGGACATTGGTCATCATCCCATGCATTTTTAAGCTGCCTTCTTTGCCCTGTTTCAGGAGTAAGCAAATGTGTGTACCCTTCTCATGGGCAGAGTCCAGGCTTCCCACACTCCTTCTGTTAATTCCACCAGCCCTCCAAACAGCCAAGGGCACTTGTATTCCCAGTGTCAGACCCCAGGCTGGGATACTCATTATGTGGCTCTAACCACTCCCCAGATCCTCTAACGGGTAGAGGATCTCCACCTGTGTAATCTCCTCCATTCTGAGTCCCCTCCTAGGGGCACAGCTCCCAACCTGATAGCTTCTCTTCCCTTCCTACCCAGTTCCATGTGGATCCTTTTTACAGTCTCAATGGTACAAGGGTCTCTCTGCCAGTCTCCATTTAGTTTTCAGTGAAAATTGCCCCACATGTAGATGTATTTTTGAGATGTTCATGGGGGGAGGTGAGTTCTGCATCCCCCTACTCCACCATATTTATATCTCTTCCCTAGTTGAATTTATTTTAAATATTCTCTTTTATTTCCTATTAGTTTTAGGTACTAGCTCTAGGAATTATAGAGTTTAATCGAAACTTACCACAGTCTACATCAAATTAATATTATATTCCTTATATGTAATACGAAAACCTTCTAAGAGTATACATCCATTTCCCCCTCTCTTCTTTGTAGATTTGCATGTATTTTATTTATATATATGTTAAAGCTCACACTCAACATATTGCTATTATTTTTGCTAAGAGGTCAATAAGCATGTTCATTTTCTTTCTATATTCAATATTTTTATGGTATTGTCCTTCTGCATTAAAAATTCTCTTTATTAATGTATTTTGTATTCTAGTTCTCATGGTAAAAATTTTTTTCAGTTATTTTTTCTCTAAAAAGATCTTTATATTTTTTTAATTTCTGAAGAATATTTTTTACTGTATGAGGAAACTTACTTGACAGTCCTATCTCACCTTCTTTGGCCCTTAAAATATTGTCTTCTGGCTTGCATTGTTTCTGTTAGGAAGTCAGTGATATTCCTTAGTTTTGTTTCCAGGTATATAATGGGTCCTTTTTTTCTTTGGCTGTTTTTAATATTTTCTATTATCAAAGTTTTTCTGTAATTTGATTATGATATTCCACATATTTTTATTTTGTTAATTTGTTCTTATTCAGGTTGGAGTTTTTTGAGCTACTGAAAACACTAGGTTTATGGATTACATAAAATTTGAAAAATTTTATCCATTTTTAAAATTTGTTTAAATGCTTTTTTCTGTCCTAATATTCTTCCCTATTTATCTGGAAATATAATTACAAATATGATAGAGTTATTGATACTGCCTAAATTTACTGATGCATTGTTCAATTTCTTTAAACCTTTATCTCTGATTTTATTTGGACAATTTTTGCTTCCAGTGGTTTCAAGTTTAGTTTTTATTTATTCTGAAATACCTCTTATAAAGTTAATCTTTTCAAAACATTTATCTATTTTTGATCCTTATATGAATATGTTTTCAGACCTGTAATTTACATTTGGTTCTTATTTTATGTATTTTCTTTTCTTTTTTCTATTGAAATCCCCATTTGCCTTTAAATCCTTAAACACAGTTGTAAAAATTATTTTAAAATCTGTGTCAGCAAAATCCATTATGTTCATTATTTCTGAGTCTGTGGCTATTGACTGGCTTTTCTCTTATATCTAAGTATAATAATTTGCTATTTTTACTGCACTTGGCATATGTTAGTTTATTAATGTTTAGACTGTGTTGTCTTAAAAAAGGGAGAGGTTTTATTCTGGTAGACAGTTAATTAACTTGCAGATGAGCTTAATTTTTTTGAGCTTCTTTTTATATTTTACTGAGATAAGTCTAGTGTTACTTTACTTCTAAGGCTAAATAAGCCTTCTTTTTTTTTTTAACCCCATAATTTTCTTTTCCAATTTTATTGAGAAATGATTAATATATAGCATTGTATACAATTAAAGCATACAGCATGAAGGTTTGATTTACATGTATTTGAAATGATTACAATAGGTTCATCTAAAATTCATCATCTCATATAGATAAAATGAAAAGATGGAAGAAAGGAAAAAAATTCTCCTTGTGATGAAACTTTTAGTTTAACTCTCCTAATAACTTCCCTATATATCTTACAGCAGTGTTAACTATAGTCATTATGTTGTATTTTATATCCCTAATACTTGTTTCTCTTATAACTGGAACTCATATTTTTGAATAACTTCCTTCAGTTCCCCCTCCTCATGCCCTCTACTCTGGTAACCACAAGTCATCTCCTTTCCTATGAGGTGATTTGTTTTTGATTTCACATATAAATAAGATCATACAGCTTTTATCTTTCCTTATCTGATTTATTTCAGTTATCATAATGCCTCCAAGGTCCATCATTATTGTCACAAAAAGGAGAAAATCCTCAATTATTAAGAATTATATTGTGTGTATGTGTATATATATATATATATATATATATATATATATATATATATATATATATATATATATATATATATACCATGGTTTCTTTAACCATTCATCCATCAGTGGACACACAGATTGTTTCCATGTATTGAGTATTGTAAATAATGCTACTATGAACATAGGGGCAGATATATTTTTGAGTTAATGCTTCCATTTCCTTTGGATATATTCCCAGAAGTGGAATTGCAGATCATATGGTGGATCTATTTTTAATTTTTTGATGATCTTCCACAATGTTTTCCATTATTGCTGCACCAATGTACATTCCCACCAAAAATGCATGAGGGTTTCCTTTTCTCTACATCCATAGCTGGTGTTTGTTATCTCTTGTCTTCTTATGATAGCCATTATAACAGATGTAAGGTGACATGTCATTGTGGTTTTAATTTTCCTAATGAGTAATGATATTGAGCAACTTTTCATGTACTTGTTGGCCTTTTGTATATCTTCTTTGGGAAAGTGTCTATTCAGGTCCTTTCTCCATTTTGTAATTGGGTTATTATTTCTTTTGCTATTGAGTTGTATGAGTTCTTTGTACTTTGGATATATGATTTGCAAATATTTTTTCCCCATTCCATAGGTTTTCTATTCACTTTGTTAATGGTTTCTTTTGCTATGCAGAACCTTTTTACTTTGATTCATTCAACTTAATTATCTTTGATTTTGTTGTTTGTACTTTAGGTGTCATACACAAAAACTCATTACAAACACCCATGTCAAGGACCTTTATTCCTATGCCTTCTTCTAGGAGTTTCATATTTTCAGGTCTTATATTTAAGTGTTTAAACTATTCCAAGTTAATTTTTGTGAGTGGTGAAAGATAGGGGTCCAGGAGTCATTCATTTATATGTGAATATCTAATTATCCCAGCACTATTTGTTGAAGAGACCATCTTTTTTCCTTTGAGTATTCTTGCCTCCATTGTCAAATATTGTTGACTGTATATGCTTGGTATTGTTTCTGGGAACTCTATTGTGTTCCACTGGTCAGTTTGTCAGTTTTTATGCCAGTACCATACTGTTTTGATGATTATAGTTTTATAGTATATCTTTGTATCAGAAAGTATGATACCTCCTGCCTTGTTCTTATTTTTTTTCGGCTATTCAGGGTCTTTTTGGTTCTTTTTGGATTTTAAGAGTGTTTTCCTACTTCTATAAAATATGCCACTGGAATCTTGATAGAGATTGCATTGAGTCTATAGATGGCTTTTGGTAGTATTGACATTTTAACAGTATTAATTATTCCAATCCCTCAACATGTGTTACCTAACCATCATTTACTTGAGTCTTCTTTGATTTATTTCATCAATGTCTTACAATTTTCACTGCACAGATCTTTCACCTCCTTGGTTAAAGTTACTTCTAAGTATTTTATTAGTTTTGATGCTATTGAAAATGGGATCAATTTCTTTATTTCTTTTTCAGAAAACTCGTTAGTGTGTAGGAGCACTACTGATTTTTGTATGTCAATTTTGGATGCTACAGCTTTACTGAATTCATTGATTAGACTAACTGATATTTGGCTCTTTAGAATTTTCTATATAAAATTATGTCACTTATAAATAGATAAAACTATACTTCTTCCTTTCCAGTTCTGGTGCCTTTTATTCCTTTCCTTGGCTGATTGCTCAAGCTAGGACTTCTGGTACTGTGTTGAATAGGAGTGGTGAGAGTGGGTACCCTTGTCATATTCCTGATCATAAAGGAAAAGCTTTCAACATTTCCCCATTGAGGATGATGTCAGCTGTGGGCTTGTCATACATAGCCTTTAATATGCTGATATATGTTCCTCTATGCCTAATTTTTTTAAGTTTTTTTTTTTATCATGAATGGATGTTGAATTTTGTCAAATGCTTTTCTGCATCTATTGAGATGACCATATGATTCTTTTATTCTATTAATATGGTGTATCATATTATTTGATTTACGTTTGTGGAATAATCCTTGTATCCCAATGATAAATCCCACTTGATCATGGTGAATTATCCTTTTAATGTGTTGCTAAATTTTGGTTTCCTAGTATTTTACTGAGAACTTTTGCATCTATACTCATTAGGAATATACTCATTAGGAATACATGCTGATAATTTTGTATCTAGTAGTGTCCTTTTCTGGTTTTGGGATCAGAGAATGCTGGCCTAGAAAAATGAGTTTGGGAATATTCCCATCCCTTTGATTTTTTTGGAAGAGTTGGAGAAAAATTGCTGTTAATTCTTTAAATGTTTGGTAAAATTCACCAGTGAAGCCATCTGGTCCTGGGTTTTTTTTTTTTTTTTAATTTTGATTACTGACTAAATTTCCTTACTAGCAATTGGTCTATTCAGATTTTCTATTTCTTTCTGATTTAGTCCTGGTAAGTTGTATGTTTCTAAGAATTCTTCCATTTTCTAGGTAGTCCACTTTGTTAGTGTATAGTTGCTCATAGGATCCTCATGATTCTTTCAATTTTGGTGGTATCAGTTGTAATGTCTCTGTTTTCATTTATAATTTTGTTGCTTTAGATCCTGTTTCCTTGGTTAGCCTAGTTAAAGGTTTATCAATTTTGCTTATCTTTTCACAGAACCAGTTCTTGGTTTGGTTAATCTTTTCTGTTGTTTTATGTTCTCTATTTCATTTATTTTTGCTCTAGTCTTTATTGTTTCCTTTCTTATGCTAATTTTTCACTTTTTTCCCTAGTTCATTAGCATGTAGTTAGCTTGT
This sequence comes from Mesoplodon mirus, assembly GCF_964341445.2. Taxonomy (NCBI): domain Eukaryota; kingdom Metazoa; phylum Chordata; class Mammalia; order Artiodactyla; family Ziphiidae; genus Mesoplodon; species Mesoplodon mirus. The sequence continues at coordinate 103,529,989 of NC_138982.1, read as the reverse complement.
TTATTTGGTATCTTCCTTGCTTCTTAATGTAGGCATTTATTGCTATGAACTTCCCTTTTGGAACCGCTTTTGCTGTACCCCACAGATCCTGGTGTTTTTTGCTTTCTTTTTTTGGTCTCAATTTTAAATTTCCCTTTTAAGTTATTTTTTTTATCCATTGGTTTTCAGGAGAGTGTTGTTTAATATCCATGTGTTTCTGAATTTTCCAGTTTTCCTATTATTAATATCTAGTTTCATGCCATTGTAGTCGGAGTAGATAATTCACATGATTTCAATGTTCTTGAATTTTCTAAGACTTGTTTTGTGGCCTAACACATGCTCAATGGTAGAAAATATTCTATGTGAGCTTAGAAAAAAATGTGTTTCTGTTGTTGTTGGATAGAATGTTCTGTATATGTCTGTCATTTTGACCTATAGTGTTCAAATCCATTGTTTCCTTATTGATGCTTTGTCTGGACTATCTATCATTGTTGAGAGTAGGGTATTAAAATCCCCAACTATTACTGTATTACTGTTTACTTTTCCTTTTATCTCTGTTAGTTTTTATTTTATATATTTAGATGCTCTGATGTTGGGTGCATAAATATTTATAAGTTGTTATATCTTCTTGATGGATTAACCCTTTTAACTTTATGTAATGACCTTTTTGTCTCTGTCATCATTTTTAGTTTAGAGTCTATTTTGTCTGATATAACTACCTCTGCTTTCTTTTTGGCTGCCATGTGTTTGAAATGACTTTTTTCATTTCTTTACTCTCAGTCTATGTGTGTTATTAAGGCTAAAGTGAGTCTTTTGTAGGCAGCATATCATTGGATCCATGTTTTTATTTTTTATAAATCTAGCCTTTATATTTCTTTTAATTGAAGAATTTAATCCAATTATGTTTAAAATAATCATTGATAGGTAAGGACTTACTAATAGATTTTTGGTTATAGTTTTCTGGTTGTGTTGTAGATCCATAGTTTATTTTTCTTGTCCTGCTCTCTTTTTTTGTGTGTTATGTTCTCTTTTGGTATCAGTATGCTTTGACTTCTTTATCATGTTATTTTGTGTAATTGCTACAGATTTTTCACTTGTGTTACCATGAGGCTTAAACAAAACATCTTAAAATTATAACACCATATTTTAAGTGATAACTTAATTTCAATATAATTCCTAAACTTTACACTTTTAATTCTCCTCCTCCTCACATTTTACAGCATTGCTGTTAAAATTTACATAGTTTTATATTGTGTAATTAATAATTGCAGATTATTGCAGTTATGATTATTTTTACTGCATTTGATTTTTTAGCTTTTAATCTAGAGTTGTAAGTGAACTATGCACTACCATCACCAAATTATGGAGTCTTTGACTATATATTTACCATTGACATTGAATTTTACACTATGTTTTCCTCTTTTTATATGCTAATTAGCATTCTACTACTTCCTGTCAAATAGCTCCTTTAGCATATGTTGTAAGGTAGGTATTGTGGTAATCAACTTCCTCAACTTTTGTTAGTTCAGAAAAATCTTTATTCTCCTCCATTTCTGAAGGCAATCTTTTCTGGGTATAATATTCTTTGTTATGTTTTACTTTTGATAGTTTGAATATGTGTTCCCATTTTCTCCTGGTCTGTTTCTGTTGAGAAATCTGCTGATAGTCACTTGTATGCTCCCTTGTATGTAACTTCTCATTTCTTTTGCTGCTTTTATAATTGTTCTTTGTCTATGACTTTTTAAAACAAATTTTATTGGTGTATAGTTGATTTACAATGTTGTGTTAGTTTCAGGTGTATAGTAAAGTAAATCAGTTATAATATATCCACTATTTTTTAGATTCTTTTCCCATATAGGCAATTACAGAGTATTGAGTAGAGTTTCCTGTACTATAGAGTAAGTCCTTATTAGTTATCTATTTTATATATAGTAGTGCATATACATCAATCTCAATCTCCCAGTTTATCCCTCCTCCCCCCTTTCCCCCTTGGTAACCATAAGTTTGTTTTGTACATCTGTAACACTATTTCTGTTTTGTGAATAAATTCATTTGTACCATTTTTTAGATTCCACATATAAGCAATATCATATGATATTTGTCTTTCTGTGCCTGACTTACTTCACACAGTATGACAATCTCTACATCCATCCATGTTGCTGCAGTGACATTATTTCACTCATTTTTATGGCTGAGTAATATTCCATTGTATATATGTGACACATGTTCTTTATCCACTCCTCTGTCAATGGACATTTAGGTTGCTTCCATGTCTTGGCTATTGTAAACAGTGCTGCAATGAACATTAGGGTGCATGTATTTTTTGACTAATGGTTTTCTCTGGATATATGCCCAAGAGTGGGATTGCTAGATCACATGGTAGTTCTATATTTAGTTTTTTAAAGAACCTCCATACTGTTCTCCCTAATGGTTGTACCAATTTACATTCCCACCAACAGTGTAGGAGGGTTCCCTTTTCTCCACACACTCTCCAGCATTTATTGTTTGTAGATTTTTTGATGATGGCCATTCTGACTGCTGTGAGGTGATACCTCATTGTGGTTTTGATTTGCATTTCTCTAATAATTACTGATGTTGAGCATCTTTTCAAGTGTTTGTTGGGCATTTGAAGGCCTTCTTTAGAGAAATGTCTGTTTAGATCTTCTGTCCATTTTTTGACTGGGTTGTTTGGGTGTTTTTTTGATATTGAGCTGCATGAGCTCTTTGTATACTTGGAGATTAATCCCTTTTTGGCTGCTTCATTTGCAAATATTTTCCCCATTCTGTGGATTGTCTTTTTGTTTTGTTTATGGTTTCCTTTGCTGTGCAAAAGTTTTTCAAGTTTAATTAGGTCCCATTTGTTTATTTTTGTTTTTATTTTCATTACTCTAGCAGGTGGATCCAAAAAGATACTGCTCCAATTTATTTCAGAGAGTGTTCTGCTTATGTTTTCCTCTAAGAGTTTTATAGTATTCAGCCTTACATTGAGTTCTTTAATCCATTTTGAGTTTGTGTGTGTGTTTGTGTGTATGATGTTAGAAAGTGTTCTAATTTCATTCTTTTACAAGTAGCTGTCCAGTTTTCCCATCACCACTTATTGAAGAGACTGTCTTTCCTCCATTGTATATTCTTGCCTCCTTTGTCATAGATTAATTGACCATAGGTGTGTGGGTTTATCTCTGGACTTTCTATCCTGTTCCATTGATCTCTATTTCTGTTTTTGTGCCACTACCATACTGTTTTGATTACTGTAGCTTTATAGTAAAGTCTGAAGTCAGGGAGCCTGATTCCTCCAGCTCCATTTTTCTTTCTCAAGATTGCTTTGACTATTCTATGAGTTTTGACAATTTAATTATGCAGTAGTCCCTTGGTATCTGCAGGGAATTTGTTCAGTGATCTCCTGCAGATATCAAAATTTGCAGATGCTCAACTCCCGTATATAAAATGACATAGCACAATCAATCTTACATATCCTCGGATGTGGACCCTTCAAGATATGGAGGGCTGACTATATTGTGCCCTGTTGTAACCCTATTCAAATTCACCTATTTGGTGTCCTTTGGGCTTCACTGGTCTGGATGTCCATTTATCTTCCAAGATTCAGAAAGATTTCAGCCATTATTTCTTTAAATATACTTTTAGTCTCTCTTTCTCTTCTCCTCCTGAAATTTCCATAATGCAATATTGTTTCTTTGCATTTTATCCTATTAATCTTGTAGGCTTTCTTCACTCTTTTTTACTTCTTTTTTAAAAAAATTTTTGCTCCTCTGACCAGATAATTTCTAATATACTTTCCTCCCGGTTGCTGATACTTCCTTATGCATGGTTGAGTCTGCTTTGGAAACCCTACTGAATTCTTTAGTTCAGGTATTGTATTTTTCAACTCTTGAATTTCTGGAGTTTTTTCTTTTTTGATGCTTTCTATTGCTTTGTCAAACATGTCACTTTATTCATATATTGTTTTCCTATTTTCATTTAGTTTTCTGTTCGTGTGTTCTTGAGGTTCACTAAACGTCTTTAAGAGGATTTTCTAAATTCTTTGTCTGACAGTTTATAGATCTCCATTTCTTTGAGATCAGTTGTTAGATTTTTATTAGTTTTATTTGGTTTTCATGATCCTTGATTCCTTACACTTTTATCTGGGCATTTGAGTAATCAGTTTTCTCTTCCAGACTTTACAGGTTTGCTTTTATAGAGACAGATCTTCACCAGTCTGCTTGGTTTGGATTCTAGGGTGTGTCTGCTGGTAATGTCCTTGGGCAGGTGGGGCCTACTATTATGGTCTCTGTTGGGTGAGGCAACTGTTTGAGCTTTAGGTCAGGGATGGTGGGGATGGGTGTGCCACTGACTGAGGACAGTTGGATAGAACTGCTGGCTTGGCTACCTACATGAGTGGGGATGTAGGAAGAGCTCCAGAGTTGCCTGTATCATCTGGTCATGCTTACTAGATGGTTGAAACTAGGTACTATATTCCCTAGTATATAGGGCTATGAATTAGCTTTACTCCACTGGTTGGGCAGCAGGACATGACCCAGGGCCTATATGGATCATTGTTTGGGGACCCGAATAAGGTAAGAGTGTGCAATAAATTCCACTGATTTTGCTCTGCAGATGGGAGAAGCCATGAGATGTGCTTTCTCTTCAGGTGCTCTTGTAAGCAGGGCTGGATGAGCTACACAGCTTCTTGTATGCTCTGGTTATGTTCCCTGGTCAAGTAGGCTGGAGGCTATATTCAGCAATGAGTGTGGTTACAAATTAGTTTTCCTTCCTGTGTGCAGTGGGAGAAGCAGCTCTAAAGCCTGTAAAGCTCTTTGCTTTTGTCCTAATTCAAACCAACCCACATCCCAAGTTCCTTGGCCAAACAGGTCCATCGGGTTTGCTCTGCAAACTATCAACTGCCTGTTCACCTCTTAGCTTGAGTGTCACTTGGTGGCACAGCTTCCAGGTGTTCTCAATAGCTCTTTTGGTCAGATGGGGCCAGCAGCCACAGCAGGTGGGGTTATGTCTCAGCTCCCTTCAGTGGGCAGGAAGAGGAAGTTATATTCTAGGAAATTCTCTACTTCCCAACAGGTTCTCCTTTCTGGGGGGGGGGGGTGTCAGGAACTACCCTCAGCCTTGGCTGTGAATTAATGCTCCTGCTCTTTTGTAGCAGGGGAACACCCCACACCTGATATTGACTTTGCTTGGTGGGTGATCAGCTCTGCCTACCCACTTCTAGGCTCAAGACTTGATGGGCTATACATCTTCCAGGTGTTCTCCCAGCTCCTCTGGTCAAATATGGCTTGGAGACATTCTTCACAGCAGGTTGGGCTGTGACTCAGCTCCTTGCCTTGGCATGGGCAAAGGAGGCTCTAGGGCTGGCTAAACTCCTTGTCTGAGGATCCAAATCAGACAAATCTGTACCCTGCCAAGTCCCCTGGTCAGAGTGTACTTGGTTCTGCAGATAAGCAAAGCTGCCTGTTGGGATTATTACTTGGGCACTACAAGTATGAACTCTATCTGCCAAGATACATGTACTGGTTATTGTAAACTCCTCCCCCTTTCTCCATCACAGTCAGATTCTCAGGGGTTAAGCCCTACAGATTCCCCTGCAATCCCCATGGGGTAAGATCAGTGTAGGGACACCCACAAGTTATCCACAATGCTGAGGTAATATGGTTATTCCCCAAGGTTCTCTTTTCCACTGGAGAAACCAGAGGCTCAGGAGAGATCTCTTTATGTGGTAAAGCGACCGCACTGGTCTGGGAGAGGGGCAATGCAGTCAATATGTAGCCACTTCTCTTACCCTTATAATGTACTATGTCTTGACCTCTGTAATGCAGGAGAGTACTTTAGCCTCATCCCCATTTTCTAGGATTCTGTCAGTGATGTTTTGTTCTTGATTAGTCATTAGTTGTTCTTGTGACCAGGAGCAAATTCAGAAATAACCTATCCTGCCATCTTAGAGATGTCAGTCCCCAAGCCTTATTCTCAATTCATTGTCCTTCTGAGAGTTTACAGAATACCTGGTGTGATAATCTCTGCCCTTTGGTTCATGGGAATTTGAACAGTTCTGTCTAAACCCAAGCAATTGTGTAGCTCACAGCTCTCCAATAGGTTTTCTTTCTAAGGTAGTTTTCTTTCTTTTCCTGTTCTTTCCTTTTTCCTTTCCTTACCTTTCCTTTTCCCCCCTTTACTTCTTTATCTTTTTTCTTTTGGTTTTGATGTGGTTGGCTTTACAGAATCTCCCCCTGTAACTTCTCAGCTTAGTACTTAGCTAAAGACAGAACAAATTCTATGCATATCTCTAGAGCTTCTTCCTTTTATAATTCCTTCTCTAATTCTTTGCCCCGTAAAGTCCAGATGCCTCAATAACCTGAACATTGATCTCTGTGGCTTCAACCCAGTGTGATTTCCTGCTTTGTTTGGACCTGCTGCACTCCAGAAAGTGTCTCTAGGCATAAAGCTGAAGTTATAGAGCCATCTGACAGTTTTTCCTTCTCTCAGTGAGAGAAGTGCTGCGTTGCCTGTCATACAATATTTGAAAATAGTTATTACGGTTATTTGTTAGGAGAGCTTAGTTGCTAACAGTTTTGCCATTTTAATCAGGTATGGATGTCTATATATATATATATATATATATAATGTTTGTTTTTCTAGCACTTGGGGTTGAGCCTAAGACCTTTTTATTGGTTTGCCCAGTGGATGTCCCTATATTTTTAAAGTGAGCTTTTCAACCAATTATCTTGACAAAATAAACAGGTTTTCTAAGTTTTTGAACAGTATTTTTTTTGATATATGGGCATTCTTGAAAATACCCTTTATAATTAATGACAATATCCAATAGGGAAAAATGAATATATTTCTTGTCATTGGATTATCCTAATACTATAATTAGGGTTTATGGTATAATGTCATTACTGAAAAAAGAACTAAAACTTTCAGAATACTGTTTGTCATTTCTCACTAATGTAGTAGTCCAATAATCACAGTAATTATTGGACCTTTCACATTATGTATATTGGTGAAAATTAGTGCTCTGTCCTTTAGTTGGTTTGTTATGCTTGGAGGTAAAGTCATGAATAGCTAACCTTTACAAAATAGGCTACTGAATATATTCATATATGGGTAAGAAATAGTGAGTAGTTGCCTAAATCCAAAAGCTGTATACCCAGTTTCTATTCTTACAACATGTTTCATGAACTAGTTAAAAACAAACAAACAAAACAAAACAAATCCATGGAAAGATTGTGATGGTTACTTTAAATGGTCAAATTGGCCAAGGCCGCAGATATTTGCTCAAACACCAATCAGATGTTGCTGTTAAGGTATTTTCTAGATCATATTAACAGTTGATTTCCTAGACTTTGAGTAAAGCAAGTGACTCTCCATAGGATGGGCAGGCCTCATCCATCAGTTGAAGGCCTTAACAAAAAAAGACTACAGTTGATCCTTGAACAGCATGAGTTTAAACTGTGTGGGTCCACTTATATGTGGATTTTTTTCCAATAAATATGTAGTATAGTACTACATGATCTTTGGTTGGCTGAATCTGTGGATGCAGAACTACATATGTGGATGTCTGACTATAAAGTCGTATGCAGATATTCAACTGCTCTGGGGGTTACACCCCTGATCCCTGTGTCAACTACGGAGGTAGAATGAGAATACACTTTTTAAAAATTTAAATCCTTTTGCTGTGTATTTTGCTGCCCTTTGTGAATAAATATGAAGCATCTGATACATCAGTAAACGTCAAAAAGTGTGTGTCAGTGTGTGTGTTGGGAAAAAGGAACAAAGTAGTATTAATATTAGTCATTTCTAATGACTCTCAAAGGAATTAAAGGCTAAGTGAAATTCTGTGCATGAGTGTGCTTAAAAGATATAGCTCTGATCATCATGATTAATACTATGTCATAATATTTCAGATTGTTTTCAATGAAATTTAAAGACAGAAATAATGTCATACCTATTTTAAGTATGCTGTTGCATACTCATAATTAGCCCCAAAGTGAAGATAGGTAAGTTTACTTTTACTACCATTTGTTTTTTAAATGAGAATATTTCACTGACAAGAGTAGGATATTCTGATTGTCTTCAAATAAGAGAAATAAACTCTACTTCATAATTTACTTCTACCTTGTTACCTAGTAGAATATCATTTATTTCTTAGAACCTGTTTGCTATAATAAATGATATAAATCATGATCCTCATCTTTCTACAAAGTTGAAATATGCAAAGACTAACTGAAACGTTGCCTTCACCTATTTTATTTTCATGGGAATTATTTAAGTGACACAGGTGCAGTTTCTTTATTTAATTGGCAGATAAGCAATCAAACTGAAGCAAATCAATTTATAAACCTGTAGGATAATAAAATATAGACATAAATGCACTGAAACACATTCAATTAATATTCACATCCTCTGCACATATTTGGAATCATTTTTTGCTCATATGAAGCTAACACGAATCCTCTATCCATAGCCACATATAATGCCAATACAGGCATGTGGATATTTAGCAGTCCTCTTCTGTTTTTTCTTTCTTTTTATTTTATTTTTCTCCAGGCTCTTCAACTTTTATCTTTTTCATTGACTCCACTAAGCTTCTCCTGAGCTTTCTAGGTTTGACAAAGTTGTCCTCTGGCATGTTTTTGCCAGCTGTCATGACTCATAGTGCAATTTAAGCCTCTGTTGCACACTATTGTAAATCCAGGTAATGAAAGCCACAAACTTTTCACAAGCATTATGAAGCTGACATCTGTCAAGATAAATATTGTGCAGTCAGCAAGAAGGATATGGTTTAGAGGGCTCAGTTAACCTTGATATGTCATTAAAGAACGCTTTAGATGTCCCTTCAAAGTATAGTGATTTTGTATGTTACTGTTCTGTAAAAATTGCAGATTAGTATGTCCTTAATAAGTAATAGTTTAAGTTTTAAGAACATATGTGTGTTGGAGAAAAAGGATTAATTTTTTCCTAAGCCCATTATTACAAAAAACAACAGTATGATTTTATAGGTAATTTCTACTTATGTTTTGGTATATTTCATTATAATAGTAATTAATACATATTATTTAAATAAAATATACACATATGTGAAAATAGAAATATGAGGAATATCATGATTATTTCAACCATCAAAAACCTCTTAATTTTATTTAGACTTTATATCCTTCCAATATCTTTTTATTTTTAGGTTGAACACTATACGAAAACCTGCATCTTATTTTTCAGTAAAATTTATGTCAAACATAATCATGTTAATCTAAATGCTAACATAAAGTTATTCTACTGCTTTCTGAGTATTACTGACAGAAGGAGTTCACAGAGTGCTTTAATTACAACTGATACGACAACTATAAAAATAGGTTCTAACATTGACCATTTCCTATATGTCAGACTGCTAAGTGATGTACATAAAATGAGATAATTCTAATGTAATCCTAATGATGATCCTGTTGGTCATATTATTATATGTATATTTATATATATAATTTATTATACTCAATATATGTAAATTATTATATAAATGTGATAACCAACATTATATCATTATAGCTCCTCTATGTTATAAACATAGGAGGAAGCTATAGAGGAGAAAGCCAAAGATTAGAGGAGTAAAAGAAACTGGTTAAGATGACACAGCCAGTAAGGGGAAGAGCTGGCACTTGAATAGGGTCTTGTAAACATCTATAGAATTATTTCCTATAATATCCTATCATATCTAACAACATTTGTTATTTGTAGACTTTTTGAAGATAGTCATTCTAACAGGTGTGAGGTGATATCTAAATGTTGTTTTGATTTACATTTCTCTAATAATTAGCGATATTGAGCATCTTGTTGTGTGCCTATTAGCCATCTGTATGTCTTTTGTAAAGAAATGTCTATTCATGTCTTCTGCAAAGTTTTTGATTGGGCTCTTTTTTATTTGTGATATTGAGTTGTATGAGCTGTATATATATTTTGGATATTAACCCCTTGTTGGTCAAATAAATTTCAAATATTTTCTGCCATTCCGTAAGTTTTCTTTTCATTTTGTTGATGGTTTCCTTTGCTGTGCAAAAGCTTTTAAGTTTGATTACAACTGATTTTTTGTTTGTTTTTATTTCTTTTGCCTTAGGAGACAAGTCCAAAAAAATAACTATGATTTATGTCAAAGAGTGTTCTGTCTATTCCTCTTCTAGGAGTCTTATGGTTCCAGGTCTTTAAACCATTTTATTTTTTGTATATGGTAGGAGAAAATGTTATAATCTGTTGTTTTACATGTAGTAGTCCAGTTTTCCCAGCACCAATTGTTTAGAAAACTGTCTTTTCGCCATCGTTTATTCTTGTCTCCATTGTTGTAGACTAATTGACCCTAGGTGCTTGGGTTTATGTTTGGGTTCTCTGTTCTGTTCCACTGACTATGTGTCTGTTTTTGTGCCAGTACTATGCTATTTTGATTACTATAGCTTTGTAGTACCGTCTGAAGTCTGGAAGGGGTATACCTCCAGCTTTGTACTTTTTTCTCAAGATTGCTTAGGCAGTGCAGGGTCTTTTGTGGTTCCAATGAATTTTAGGATTATTTGTTTTAGTTCTGTGGAAAATATCATGGGTATCTTGATGGAGATTGCTTTGGAAAGTATGGCCATTTTAACATTTTAATTCTTTTATATGTACTTATTGCCATTTTATTACTTGTTTTCCAATTTTTTTTTTGGTAGTTCTTCTCTGTTCATTTCCTCTTTTTTGTTTCTACCATTGTAGTTTGATAACTTTCTTTAGTAGTATGACTGGGTTTGTTTCTTTTTAAATGTTGTATATCTATTGTATTTGATTTGTCGTCACCATTGGGTTCATATATGTTGACCGATAATTAAATCTACTTGTTTTACAACTTGTAGTAATTTAAGTTCAAACACATTCTGAAGGATGTACATTTTTTTACCCCTTTCCCCCACATTTTGTTTTCTTGATGTTGTATTTTACATCTTCATGCTTACCCCTGAACTGTTTTGTAATTATAGTTGCTTTTATATTTTTTTTGTGTTTTAATCTTCATACTAGTTTACTGTAATAATCTTCAGTCCTTACTGTATATTTACCCTTCCTAGTGGGACTTTCCCTTTCCTATAGATTTTTATTTTCCATTTAGAGAAGACCCTTCAATACTTTTTAGAGTAGTTTTTGTATTGATGAATTCTTCTAGTTTTTGCTTTAATGAGAAGTTCTTTATCCTTCCTTCTATTCTAAACAATAATCTTGCTGGGTAGAGTATTCTAGGTTGCTGCCTTTCCCCTTTAGTTCTTTGAATATATCATGTCAATCTGGCCTGCAAAATTTCTGCAGAGGTAACCTTAATGGAATTCTCTTGTATGTGACTCTGTTTTTCTTATTCTGCCTTTAGAATTCTCCCTTTATCCTTTACTATTGCCACTTTAATTATGATATGTCTTGGAGTGGGTCTGCTTGGGTTCATCTTGTTTGGGACCCTCTGTGCTTCCTCTACCTGGATATCTGTATCCTTCTTTAGGTTTGAGACGTTTTTAGTCATAATTTATTCAAACACATTTTCAATCCCCTTCTCTCTTTCTTCTCTTTCTGAGATTCCTATAATGTGAATATTGACACATTTAATTTTATCCCAAAGATCTCATAGATTACTTTCATTTTTCCTCTTCCTTTCTGCTGTTTGATTGGATGATTTCCATTATTCTATTTTCCAGATCACTTAGCATTCTTCTGTATCACTTAGTCTGCTATTTATTCCTTCTAGAGTATTTTTTATTTCAGATATTGAAAAATCTGTTTTTGATTGGGTATTCTTTATTTTTCTAGTTTCTTTTTAAAATGTTCTGTGTTTAGATCTATTTTTTCCCTAATTCAGTCAGCATTTTTATTACCAATATTTTGAATTCTTTTGCTAGTGAATTATTTATTTCTGTTTTATTATGTATTTTTTCAGGGTTTTTCTCTTGCTCTTTCAATTGAGAGTAGTTCCTCTGCCTTCTCATTTTACTTATTCTTCTCTGCCTCTGTGAATTTATGTGGAATAGTAACCTAGATGGTCCTGAAAGGGTGTTCTTATTTGGGAGCATTCCTATGCAGATTGTTTGCTGAATGCCTTTGGTTGGAAGGCTGGATTTGATGTAGATGTCAGTCATGTCTTTTTCTTCAGCATCTGCTGGAGCTTTGACCTTGGTAGGGTGTGGTTCTGGACATGGAGGAGCTAGAGCCTGTGCATGGTGTATGGTGGGACTTCCTCTCTGCTCAGCGGCCTTCACTGCCCTGGTAGAGGTGGGTTATGATTTGAAGCTGTTAAAATGGAAGCCCTGTGGGTCAGGTTCGAGCTGGCTCTGTTCCCTTTAAGTGTGACTTGTCCCTTCTCCCTGCACCAGTACCTTTGATCCAAAGGAGGGGAGTGCTAAAGCAAGTGGGACTCAAGTGCCTACAGAGGTCTGATGCTCTGCCCATGTAGTGTTGCAGCTCTGCCCAGACACAGCCCATGGTTGAATCTTTTCCTCAGTCATGGACATCTAAGATCTACTACTGAGCTTTGGCATGGAGTGAGTGGGGCCTGACTGTTCACTTGGCTTTGGCTCTGGCACACAGCAAAACAGATACAGGAAACTCTGCAGCTGTGAGAAATCTGGGCTACTTCTGGGGCACCACTTAAGTAAGTGTCAACAATTGCTGCTACAGCCCCATTTGGGATCCACCCAGGACCAGGTCGCTTCTGTGTCTCAAGGTCAAGTCTTTTCCAAGGTCCTGGCCACCCTAGATCCAGTGCCACATGGTGGCATACACTGAGTGGCGTCAGGGTGTTTGCTTGGCTCTGCCTTGGGAGCATGGCAAGGTGGGGAGCATGGTAAGGTGGTCATGAGAAACCTGGCAGCAAGTAGGGCAGACCTCTATCTGCCACAACTGGGGGCAAGCCAGCACCCATGCACTCCTCAAGAGTGGAGTCCAGGCTTCTCCAGCCTTTCTATCTCCCACCAGCCAAGGGGATGTGTCTCCTTTGCGTAGCACCCCACGACTGGGATGCCCAGTCTGTGGCTTGACCCACTCACTCCCTAGGATGGGGATCCACCTATGCAATCTCTCTTTTCCTCTGAGTCCCCTCCTAGAACTTGATCACTTTTCTTCTCATCATACATTATTACATGTTTATCTTTGTTTGTTAGAGCCTTGGTTCCACAGGAGTCCTTCTGCTAGTTTCCAGTTGGTTTTCATTGAGAATTCTACCAAATGTAGATGTATTTTTGATGTGTTCATGGGGGGAGGTGAGCTCCATGTCCTCCTACTCTGCCATCTTGATCTCTCCTCCTCCAAAGTTAACCTACTTTTTATCACAGGTTGGTAGAATGAGGAAATAATATTAAGAAAAAAAATAATTTAAATAGTCTAACATTAAAATGCTATTTTAACTATCAACCCTGATCTCATTTAAACCAACTGACCAAGACAGCTATTACACAAGGCAAGGAGTCAGTGAGACCTCAGTCTTTCACTTGCCTTACTATCTTTTGGAGCTATGTATGATAGCATAATATCCTAAAACCAAAAGCAGAACTCAGAAAGAAGTGGTCAGGATAATCACCATCCTATAAAATCTATTGCATCAGACATATCAAAGCAATGAGTTACAGTATGCAGTTCCAGACTAGTTCAGATTCACCTTGTGTTACATGCATGCTGCCTCAATCTTGTGTCACATCTTCTTATTTGTGCCTGTGACTTTCACAATGTATGCAAACACAACTTGATCAGGGACAACACTTAATATACTGTGGACAGGAGCTGGCGGAAAAGTGCTCCAGCTTCAGTCCTTGAGAAGACAATACTGGGAACATTTCTATATGTGTCAGGAGACCTCCATAGAAATTTCTTAACACATCCTTATTGATGGTTTCTCCTAACTTGTCTCATGCCTTCTTATCCATTTCTTTGTTTCTTGTAATCACTTCCCAAATAAACTATCTGCACACAATTCTTTCTCTAAGGCTCTGCTTTTAAAAAAATACATGTCACAATATTCATCATGTATTTACTGAGTTACTTTAAAACCTTCTCCTTCTCTTAGAAAAGGTATTTATACTTAATAAAAGGAAATGAAAGATATGTTATCTACATCTCTTTATACATCTAATATATATATATACATATTCACAAACACATTACTATCTTCTTGATTTATAAAACTGTATGAGAATTTCCAATACTATCCTATACTAACAGGTGCCTATGAAAGCTTTTCTAATGAATTATTTTGCTTTTGATTTCTTTTTGAAGAAAGAGAAGTGGTAAACAAAATAAGATCAAATGAAGATATCTGCCCATTTTTTTCATCTTAGATTTTGAGAATAATTTCTATCTGTACAGCAATAACAAATATAATAAGAGAAAAATATCATGCTAAAGAATAGTAGAAGGTGAGACATTAAAGAAAAAAAATCAATATGTCAAACGTTGAAAGTTGATATTTCTGGTAGACACAGGACTGCTATAAAGATGAACAGTGTATGGATTAAAGACCTAAATGTAAGACCAGAAACTATCCAACTCTTAGAGGAAAACATAGGCAGAACACACTATGACATAAATCAGAGCAAGATCCTTTTTGGCCCACCTCCTAAAGAAATGGAAATAAAAACAAAAATAAACAAATGGGACCTAATGAAACTTAAAAGCTTTTGCAGTGCAAAGGAAACCATAAACAAGATCAAAAGACAACCCTCAGAATGGGAGAAAATATTTGCAAATGAAGCAACTGACAAAGGATTAATCTCCAAAATTTATAAGCAGCTCATGCAGCTCAATAACAAAAAAACAAACAACCCAATGCAAAAATGAGCAGAAGACCTAAATAGACATTTCTCCAAAGAAGATATACAGACTGCCAACAAACATATGAAAGAATGCTCAACATCATTAATCATTAGAGAAATGCACATCAAAACTACAATGAGATATCATCTCACACCAGTCAGAATGGTCATCATCAAAAAATATACAAACAGTAAGTTCTGGAGAGGGTGTGGAGAAAAGGGAACACTCTTGCACTGCTGGTGGGAATGTGAATTGATACAGCCACTCTGGAGAACAGTATGGAGGTTCCTTAAAAAACTACAAATAGACCTACCATATGACTGAACAATCCCACTACTGGGCATATACCCTGAGAAAACCATAACTCAAAAAGAGTCATGTACCAAAAAGTTTATTGCAGCTCTATTTCCAATAGCCAGGAGATGGAAACAACCTAAGTGTCCATCAACAGATGAATGGATAAAGAAGATGTGGCACATATATACAATGGAATATTACTCAGCCATAAAAAGAAACGAAATTGAGTTATTTGTCCTAAGGTGGATGGACCTAGAGTCTGTCATACAGAGTGAAGTAAGTCAGAAAGAGAAAGATAAATACTGTATGCTAACACATATAAATGGAATCTAAGAAAAAAAATGTCATGGAGAACCTAGGGGTAAGATGGGAATAAAGACACAGACCTACTAGAGAATGGACTTGAGGATATGGGGAGAGGGGAGGGTAAGCTGGGACAAAGTGAGAGAGTGGCATTGACATATATACACTACCAAATGTAAAACAGATAGCTAGTGGGAAGCAGCCGTATAGCACAGGGAGATCAGCTTGGTGCTTTGTGACCAACTAGAGGGTGGGAGGGAGGGAGACGCAAGAGTGAAGAGATATGGGAACATATGTATATGTATAACTGATTCACTTTGTTATAAAGCAGAAACTAACACACCATTGTAAAGCAACTGTACTCCAATAAAGATGTAAAAAAAATTTTGCAAAATAGTAACCTCCTATAGTCTTCACTCTAGGACTTAGGTTAAGGAATTGTAGAACATTGAAGTCTCATGGCAGATGGGGAAAAGGAAAATGGACTTTAAAGCTCCTGCTCAGAAGTGGTGCACATAACGTTCACAAATGGTAAATTGGCTAAGCAAGTCAATTGCAACTCCAGTGTTTAACAAGGCAGAAATATATAATGTTCTGGCAGAGAGAGGAAGAAATACTCATGACAATAATAAAAGTGTTCTAGATGGTGGAAGAGTAAGACGCAGAGATCACCTTCCTCCCCACAGATACACCAGAAATACATCTACACGTGGAACAACTCCTAGAGAACACCTACTGAACGCTGGCAGAAGACCTCAGACCTCCCAAAAGGCAAGAAACTCCCCACCTACCTGGGTAGGGCAAAGCAGAGAGATTCCCGCACAGAGGATCAGTGCCAACCAGCCCTCACCAGCCCAAGAGGTTTGTCTGCTCGCCTGCCAGGGTGGGCGGGGATGGGAGCTGAGGCTCAGGCTTCGGTCGGAGCGCAGAGAGAGGACTGGGGTTGGCGGTATGAACACAGCCTGAAGGGGGCTAGTGTTCCACGGCTAGCCGGGAGGGAGTCCAGGGAAAAGTCTGGACCTGCCAAAGAGGCAAGAGACTTTTTCTTCCCTCTTTGTTTCCTGGTGCGCAAGGAGAGGGGATTAAGAGTGCTGCTTTAAGGAGCTCCAGAGATGGGCGCAAGCCGTGGCTAAAAGCACGGACCCCAGAGATGGGCGTGGGACACTGGGGCTGCTGCTGCTGCCGCCAAGAGGCCTGTGTAAGAGCGCAGGTCACTGTCCATGCCCCCTTTCCGGGGAGCCTGTGCAGCCCGCCACTGCCGGGGTCCCGGGATCCAGGGACGGCTTCCCTGGGAGAGGGCACGGTGCACCTCGGGCTGGTGCAACGTCATACTGGCCTCTGCTGCCACAGGCTCACCCCACACTCCGTATCCCTCCCTCCCTCCCCCCGGCCTGAGTGACCCAAAGTCCCCGAAGCGGCTGCTCCTTTAACCCCGTCCTGTCTGAGCGAAGAACAGATGCCCTTTGGCAACCTAAACAGAGAGGCGGGGCCAAATACAAAGCTGAGACCCTGGAGCTGTGAGAACAAAGAAGAGAAAAGAAAATCTCTCCCAGCAGCCTGAGAAGCAGCAGATTAAAGTGCCACAATCAACTGGATGTACCCTGGATCTGTGGAATACATGAAAAGACAATGAATCATCCCAAATTGAGGAGGTGGACTTTGAGAGCAAGATTTATGATTTTTTCCCCTTTTCCTCTTTTTGTGAGTGTGTATGTGTATGGTACTGTGTGAGATTTTGTCTGTACAGCTTTGCTTCCACCATTTGTCCTATGGTTCTATCCATCCCCCGTTTTTTTTTTTAATAATTATTTTGTATTTTAATAACTTTACTATATTTTATCATACTTTATTTTACTTTATCTTCTTTCCTTCCTTCCCTCCTTCATCCCTCCCTTGCTTCTTTCTTTCTTTCTACTTCTACTAATTCTTTCTTTCTACTTTTTCTCCTTTTTATTCTGAGCAGTGTGGATGAAAGGCTTTTGGTACTGCAGCCAGGAATCAGTGCTGTGCCTCTGAGGTGGGAGAGCCAACTTCAGGACACTGGTCCACAAGAGACCGCCCAGCTCCACATAATATCAAATGGTGAAAATCTCCCAGAGATCTCCATCTCAACACCAGCACCCAGCTACAGTCAATGAACAGCAAGCTACAGTGCTGGACACCCTATGCCAAACAACTAACAAGACAGGAACACAATGCCACCCATTAGCAGAGAGGCTGCCTAAAATCAAAATAAGGCCACAGACACCCCAAAACACACCACCAGACGTGGACCTGCCCACCAGAAAGACAAGATCCAGCCTCATCCACCAGAACACAGGCACTAGTCCCCTCCACCAGGAAGCCTACACAACCCACTGAACCAACCTTAGCCACTGGGGACAGACACCAAAAGCGACGGGAACTACAAACCTGCAGCCTGCAATAAGGAGACCCCAAACACAGTAAGATAAGCGAAATGAGAAGACAGTAAAACACACAGCAGGTGAAGGAGCAAGATCAAAACCCACCAGACCTAACAAATGAAGAGGTAATAGGCAGTCTACCTGAAAAAAAATTCAGAATAATGATAGTAAAGATGATGCAAAATCTTGGAGATAGAATAGACAAAATGCAAGAAACATTTAATAAGGACTTAGAAGAACTAAAGATGAAACAAGCAATGATGAATAACATAATAAATGAAATTAAAAATACTCTAGATGGGATCAATAGCAGAATAACTAAGGCATAAGAACGGATAAGTGACGTGGAAGATAAAATAGTGGAAATAACTACCACAGAGCTGAAAAAAACAAAAAAGAATGAAAAGAACTGAGGACAACCTCAGAGACCTCTGGGACAACATTAAATGCCCCAACATTCGAATTATAGGGGTTCCAGAAGAAGAAGAGAAAAAGAAAGGGACAGAATATATTTGAAGAGATTATAGTTGAAAACTTCCCTAATAAGGGAAAGGAAATAGTTAATCAAGTCCATGAGGCACAGAGAGTCCCATACAGAATAAATCCAGGGAGAAATACGCCAATTCACATATTAATCGAACTGTCAAAGATTAAATACAAAGAAAACATATTAAAAGCAGCAAGGGAAAAACAACAAATAACACACAAGGGAATTCCCATCAGGTTAACAGCTGATCTTTCAGCAGAAACTCTGCAAGGCAGAAGGGACTGGCAGGACATATTTAAAGTGATGAAGGAGAAAAACCTACAACCAAGATTACTCTACCCAGCAAGGATCTCATTCAGATTTGATGGAGAAATTAAAACCTTTACAGACAGGCAAAAGCTGAGAGAGTTCAGCACCACCAAACCAGCTTTACAACAAATGCTAAAGGAACTTCTCTAGGCAAGAAAAACAACAGAAGTAAAACACCTACAATAACAAACCCAAAACAATTAAGAAAATGGGAATAGGAACATACATATGGATAATTACCTTAAATGTAAATGGACTAAATGCTCCCACCAAAAGACACAGATTGGCTGAATGGATACAAAAAAAGACCCATATATATGCTGTCTACAAGAGTCCCACTTCAGACCTAGGGACACATACAGACTGAAAGTGAGGGGATGGAAAAAGATATTCCATGCAAATGGAAACCAAAAGAAAGCTGGAGTAGCAATTCTCATATCAGACAAAATAGACTTTAAAATAAAGACTATTAGAAGAGACAAAGAAGGACACTACATAATGATCAAGCGATCAAACCAAGAAGAAGATATAACAATTATAAATATTTATGCACCCAACGTAGGAGCACCTTAATATATAAGGCAAATACTAACAGCCATAGAAGGGGAAATCAACAGTAACACATTCATAGTAGGGGACTTAAACACCCCACTTTCACCAATGGACAGATCATCCAAAATGAAAATAAATAAGGAAACACAAGTGTTAAATGATACATTAAACAAGATGGACTTAATTGATATTTATAGGACATTCTATCCAAAAACAACAGAATACACATTTTTCTCAAGTGCTTATGGAACATTCTCCAGGATACATCATATCTTGGGTCACAAATCAAGCCTTGGTAAATTTAAGAAAATTGATATTGTATCAAGTATCTTTTCTGACCACAAACTATGAGACTAGAGATCAATTACAGGAAGAGATCTGTAAAAAATACAAACACATGAAGGCTAAACAATACACTACTTAATAACGAAGTGATCACTGAAGAAATCAAAGAGGAAAGAAAAAAATACCTAGAAACAAATGACAATGGAGACACGACGACCCAAAACCTATGGGATGCAGCAAAAGCAGTTCTAAGAGGGAAGTTTATAGCAATAAAATCCCACCTTAAGAAACAGGAAACATCTCGAATAAACAACCTGACCTTGCACCTAAATGAGTTAGAGAAAGAAGAACAAAAACCCCCCAAAACCCCCAAAATTAGCAGAAGGAAAGAAATCATAAAGATCAGATCAGAAATAAATGAAAAAGAAATGAAGGAAACGATAGCAAAGATCAATAAAACTAAAAGCTGGATCTTTGAGAAGATAAAAGAAATTGATAAAATATTAGCCAGACTCATCAAGAAAAAAGGGAGAAGACTCAAATCAATAGAATTAGAAATGAAAAAGGAGAATTAACAACTGATACTGCAGAAATACAAAAGATCATGAGAGATTACTACAAGCAACTCTATGCCAATAAAATGGACAAACAGAAGAAATGGACAAATTCTTAGAAATGCACAACCTACCAAGACTGAATCACGAAGAAATAGAAAATATGAACAGACCAATCAGAAGCACTGAAATTGAAACTGTGAATAAAAATCTTACAACAAACAAAAGCCCAGCACCAGATGGCTTCACAGGCGAATTCTATCAAATATTTAGAGAAGAGCTAACACCTATCCTTCTCAAACTCTTCCAACATATAGCAGAGGGAGGAACACTCCCAAACTCATTCTACGAGGCCACCATCACCTTGATACCAAAACCAGACAAGGATGTCACAATGGAAGAAAACTACAGGCCAATATCACTGATGAACTTAGATGCAAAAATCCTCAATAAAATACAAGCAAACAGAATCGAACAGCACATTAACAGGATCAAACACCATGATCGAGTGGGGTTTATTCCAGGAATGCAAGGATTCTTCAATATATGCAAATCAATCAACGTGATACACCATATTAACAAATTGAAGGAGAAAAACCATATGATCATCTCAATAGATGCAGAGAAAGCTTTCGACAAAATTCAACACCAATTTATGATAAAAAGCCTGCAGAAAGTAGGCATAGAGGGAACTTTCCTCAACATAATAAAGGCCATATATGACAAACCCACAGCCAACGTCGTCCTCAATGGTGAAAAACTGAAACCATTTCCACTAAGATCAGGAACAAGACAAGGTTGCCCACTCTCACCACTGTTATTCAACATAGTTTTGGAAGTTTTAGCCACAGCAATCAGAGAAGAAAAGGAAATAAAAGGAGTCCAAATTGGAAAAGAAGTAAAGGTGACACTGTTTGCAGATGACATGGTACTATACATAGAGAATCCTACAGATGCTACCAGAAAACTACTAGAGCTAATCAGTGAATTTGGTAAAGTAGCAGGATAAAAAATTAATGCACAGAAATCTCTTGCATTCCTGTACACTAATGATGAAAAATCTGAAAGTGAAATCAAGAAAACACTCCCATTTACCATTGCAACAAAAAGAATAAAATATCTAGGAATAAACCTACCTAAGGAGACAAAAGACCTGTATGCAGAAAATTATATGACACTGATGAAAGAAATTAAAGATGATACAAATAGATGGAGAGATATACCATGTTCTTGGATTGGAAGAATCAACATTGTGAAAATGACTTTCCTACCCAAAGCAATCTACAGATTCAATGCAATCCCTATCAAAGTACCATAGGCATTTTTCACAGAAATACAACAAAAAATTTCACAATTTGTATGGAAACACAAAAGACCCTGAATAGCCAAAGCAATTTTGAGAACGAAAAATAGAGCTGGAGGAATCAGGCTCCCTGACTTCAGACTATACACTATAAAGCTACAGTAATCAAGACAGTATGGTACTGGCACAAAAACAGAAAGATAGATCAATGGAAGAAGATAGAAAGCCCAGAGATAAACCCACACACATATGGTCACCTTATCTTTGATAAAGGAGGCAGGAATGTACAGTGGAGAAAGGACAGCCTCTTCAATAAGTGGTGCTGGGAAGCCTGGACATGGACATGTAAAAGTATGAGATTAGATCACTCCCTAACACCATACACAAAAATAAGCTCAAAATGGATTAAAGACCTAAATGTAAGGCCAGAAACTATCAAACTCTTAGAGGAAAACATAGGCAGAACACTCTATGACATAAATCACAGCAAGATCCTTTTTGACCCACCTCTTACAGAAATGGAAATAAAAACAATGATAAACAAATGGGACCTAATGAAACTTCAAAGCTTTTGCACAGCAAAGGAAACCATAAACAAGACCAAAAAACAACCCTCAGAATGGGAGAAAATATTTGCAAATGAAGCAACTGACAAAGGATTAATCTCCAAAATTTTATAAGCAGCTCATGCAGCTCAATTACAAAAAAACAAACAACCCAATGCAAAATTGGGCAGAAGACCTAGATAGACATTTCTCCAAAGAAGATATACAGACTGCCAACAAACACATGAAAGAATGCTCAACATCATTAATCATTAGAGAAATGCAAATCAAAACTACAATGAGATATCATCTCACACCAGTCAGAATGGTCATCATCAAAAAATATACAAACAGTAAGTGCTGGAGAGGGTGTGGAGAAAAGGGAACACTCTTGCACTGCTGGTGGGAATGTGAATTGGTACAGACACTCTGGAGAACAGTATGGAGGTTCCTTAAAAAACTACAAATAGAACTACCATATGACTGAGCAATCCCACTACTGTGAATATACCCTAAGAAAACCATAACTCAAAAAGAATCATGTACCAAAATGTTCATTGCAGCTCTATTTACAATAGCCCGGAGATGGAAACAACCTAAGTGTCCATCATCGGATGAATGGATAAAGAAGATGTGGCACATATATACAATGGAATATTACTCAGTCATAAAAGGAAACGAAATTGAGCTATTTGTAATGAGGTAGATAGACCTAGAGTCTGTCATACAGAGTGAAGTAAGTCAGAAAGAGAAAGACAAATACTGTATGCTAACACATATATATGGAATTTAAGAAAAAAAATTGTCATGAAGAACCTAGGGGTAAAACAGGAATAAAGACACAGACCTATTTGAGAATGGACTTGAGGATATGGGGAGGGGGAAGGGTAAGATGTGACAAAGCGAGAGAGAGGCATGGACATGTATACACTACCAAACGTAAGGTAGATAGCTAGTGGGAAGCAGCTGCATAGCACAGGGAGATCAGATCAGTGCTTTGTAACCACCTGGAGGGCTGGGATAGGGAGGGTGGGAGGGAGGCAGTCGCAAGAGGGAAGGGATATGGGAACAGATGTATATGTATGACTGATTCACTTTGTTATGAAGCAGAAAGTAATACACCATTGTGAAGCAATTATACTCAATAAAGTTGTAAAAAAAAATAAGAGTGTTCTATATTTCATTGAAAAAAAAGATGAATAGTGTGCAGTGACAAATCTAATTAACACATATGGAGACACATTCCATTCATTTCAGTGTTTTTGTGATATCCAAGGTGAAGATGTTGTCAAAGGGAGTTATTTTCAAGTTTGTAATTTTCAATTAGATTTGTGCAAAACACAACATGAATTTTCTCAGAAATAAATAGCTAGGCTTCCTTTTCAATTTGCTATTCCTGTAGTGTCTTATCAAGAATAGTGCCTATTTTCATAGCAAGACCAATTTCTGCTTTATGAGTCACTCGTCTACATTGTAAACCTTGCTAAATTGTGAAAAAAGACTTACTTATGAACAGAAAATATTCAGCTATAAATTATTTTGCTCTCCTTTTATCTAAATTCAGTGTTTCAAATCCTTATTCTTACATTCTACTGCATTATTCTTTTTTTTATTTGGCAAATCATGCATACTATAACTATGTTATGGTAACACTAAATCAGCTAGTCTGTATCATACACATACTATACTCAAATATTTGTGAATCAGTGAATCACTCGCTCTGCTTATCTTAGAAGCATTATCTTGAATAACACAGAACAATGAGTAACTTCTATACTCTTAGAAAAGTTTAAAGTAGTTTATAAAGCTGGTAAATTAGGTAGAACATCTAACAAATTCTTAAATGCTTATGCTTTTAAACCAGTATTGCACTTTGTTGTCTTTATAGCCTTAATATAAAATTATCTGACAGTGATATATTTTCCCCCAAATCCTATCATCTGTCAACAATCCTAAAACTGAAAATTGTATTAACAACTACTATTCATTATTTAAAATGTTCACTTCAGTATCACATTTTCAAACAAGGATATGTGTGAGAGGAATAACAGCTTTGCATCTACACTGAATCTAAATGGGTTTGTTGAATGAACTTTCTGGAACAGGTGTTCCTTAACAAGGAATATCACTGAGAGACTTTCAGCTGCTCTCAGCATTGAGGATACATCATAATATAAGGAATAGCTGTTTCCTTTTTCAGTCCCTCTAAATATGGAAACAATCTCCTTATTCTTGACTTTTGATGAATGTCATAAAACTAGAACAATCTAGTGTGTACCCTTTTGAGCCTTGCTTCTTTCACATAGCATGGGTTTGAGACTTATCTATGTTATTTGTGTCACTTCATTTGTTATAGTATTCCATTGTATGGATGTTTCATAGTTGGTTTATCAGTTCACCTATCGAAGGACATTTAGATGTTTCCATGCTTGGACTATTAAGAATAATGGTGCTATAATCATCCATGCACAGATTTTTTTGTGAACAAGAATTTTTGTAGGCAGTTCTTTAGAGTGAACAATTGGGAGTAGTACTGCTGGGTCATATATAAGTGGATGTATAAAATTTTTTAAACTGCTGAACTATTTTCCACTATCTTTCATTGCTATCAATAATGTATGAAGTTTCAAGTTACTCTGCATTCTAGTTAGTACTTGTTAATGTCAGTTTCATTGAATTTTTTTCTTCATTTTAGATAACCTAATAGGTGTGGTGTCATGGTTTTAATTTGCATGCTCCTAATGGCTAATAATTTTGAGCATCCTTTCTCATGCTTACTAACTGCATAATGTTTTAATGAAATATTTATTCAAATCTTTGGCTCATTTTTTGTTGGGTTATTTGCTTTATTGCTTAGTTCTGAAATTTTTTAATATATTCTGTAGGTAAGTCATTTGTGTATAAGTGATTGCAAATATATTCTCCTAATATGTAGCTTGTTTATTCTATTAATAATGTTAGAAAACAGTAAAAGTTTATATGAAGTTCAACTTTTATATTTTTTCTCATATGGATTGTGCTTTTATTTTTGTATCTAAGAATCTATTGCTGCATTCCGGACAAGATGGCAGAGTCTAAGGACTTGAGCTCACCTCCTCTCAGGCAAACACCAAAATACAACTAACTACTGAACAAGCATTGACAACAAAGATGAACCTACCAAAAAAAGATATTTTACATCCAAAGACAAAGAAGAACCCACAAAGAGATGGTAGGAGGGGCACTTTCACAATATAATCAAATCCCATACCTGCTGGGTGGTTGATGCACAAACTGGAAAATAATTGTATCACAGAGGTTCTCCCACAGGAGTGAGAGTTCTGAGCCCCACATCAGGCTCCCCATCCAGAGGGTCTGGTATTAGGAAGAGGAGTCCCCAGAGCATCTGGCTTTGAAGGCCATCAGGGCTGGATTGCAGGAGTTCCTTCTTGGAGGGCTCACACAAGATTTCACATGCACTGGGACCAGAACACAGGGACCAGTGACTCCACAAGAGCCTGGGGAAGAGAGATCTACCTGTGCTCTTGGAGGGTCTCCTGGGGAGGTGGGGGTGGCTGTGGCTCACTGTGGTGTCAAGGACACTGGTGGCAGAGGCCACAGGGAATATTGATTGGCATGACCTCTCCTGGAGGGTGCAATTTTGGCACTGAGACCTGGCCCCACCTAACAACCTGCAGTCTCCAGTGCTGGGATGCCTCAGGCCAAACAACCAGCAGGGAGGAGCACAGCCCTGTCAGCAGAAAGGCTCTGTAAAGTTGAACTGAGGTTACAGTCACCTCTAAACTCATCCTTTGACACGGCCCTGCTCACCAGAGGGACAAGATCCAGCTCCACCCATCAGAGGGCAGGCATCAGTCCCTCCCACCAGGAAGCCTGCATAAGCCCTTGGACCAACCTCACCCACCAGGTGGCAAACACCATAAGCACTACAATCCTGCAGCCTCAGAAATAGAGACCACAGACACAGAAAGTTAGACAAAATGAGAAGTCAGAGAAATATGTTACAGACAAAGGAACAAGATAAAAACCAGAAAAACATCTAAGTGAAGTAGAAACAGCCAATCTACCTGAAAAGGAATTCAGAAAAAGAATTCAGAATAATGGTAGTAAAGATGATCCAAGATATCAGAAAAAGAATGGAGGCACAGACTGAGAAGATGTAAGAAATGTTGAACAAAGACCTAGAAGAACTAAAGAACAGAGATAAACAGTACAATAACTGAAATGAAAAACACAATAGAAGGAATCAATAGCAGGATAAATGAGCAGAAGAATGAATAAGTAAGCTGGAAGACAGAGTAGTAGAAATCACTACCTCAGAACAGAATAAAGAAAAAAGAAGGAAAAGAAATGAAGACAGCCTAAGAGATGTATGGGACAACATTTAACACACCAACATTCACATTATAAGAGTCCCAGATGGAGAAGAGAGATAAAAAGGGGCAGAGAAAATATTTAAAGAGATTATAGCCCAAAACTTCCCTAACATGGGAAACGAAACACTCACTAGAGCCCAGGAAGTGCAGAGAGTCAAATATGGGATAAACCCAAGGACGAACATGACGAGACACCTATTAATCAAACTGACAAAAACTTAAAGACAAAGAGAAATTACTAAAAGCAACAAGGGAAAAGCAACAAATAACATACAAGGAAATTCCCATACAGTTATCACCTGATTTTTCAGCTGAAACTCTGCAGGGCAGAAGAGAGTGGCATGATATATTTAAAGTGATGAAAGGGTAAAATCTACAACCAAGAAAACTCTACCCAGCAAGGCTCTTGTTCAGATTTGAGGAGAAATCAAAAGCTTTACAGACAAGCAAAAGCTAACAGAATTCAGCACCACCAAATCAGCTTTACAACAAATGCTAGAGGAACTTCTCTAAGGAGAAAAGAAAAACTCACAACTAGAAACAAGAAAATTACAAATGGGGAAACTCACCAGTAAAGACAAACATACAGTAAAGGAAGGAAATCATCCAAAAAAACCCCATGATATCAAAACCAGCAATCATGAGAAGAGGAGAGTACAAATGCAGGATATTGAAAATGCATCAAAAGTAAGAGACCAGCAACTTGAAATAATCTTGTTTATATATTGACTGCTATATCAAAACCTCATGGGACCCATAAACCAAAAAATCTACGACAGATATACACACAGAAAGAAAAAGCAATCCAAACACAACACTGAAGTTAGTCATCAGATCACAATAGAACAAAAGAGGAAGGGAAGAAAAAAGACCTACAAAACCAAATCCAAAACAATTAACAAGATGGCAATAAGAACATTCATACTGATAATTACCTTAAAGGTAAATAGATGAAACGCTCCAACCAAAAGACAAAGACTGGCTGAATGGATACAGAAACAAGATCCATATATATGCTGTCTACAAGAGTCCCACTTCAGATCTAGGGACACATGCAGACTGAAACTGAGGGGGTGAAAAAAGATATTCCATGCAAATGGAAATCAAAAGAAAGCTGGAGTAGCAATACTCATATCAGACAAAATAGACATTAAAATAAAGACTGTTATAAGACACAAAGAAGAACACTACATAATGATCAAGGGATCAAACCAAGAAGAAGATATAACAATCATAAATACATATGCCTCCAACAAAGGAGCACCTCAATATCTAACACAAATTCTAATAGCCATAAAAGGAGAAACTGACAGTAACACAATAATAGTAAGGGACTAAAAAACACAAACGAGTGGAGGCTAAACAACATACTGCTAAACAACCAATGGATCACTGAAGAAATCAAAGAGAAAATCAAAAAATACTTAGAGACAAATGAAAACAAAAGTACAATGATTCAAAACCTATATGGGACATAGCAAAAGCACTTCTAAAGGGAAAGTTTACAGCAATACAAGCTTTCCTCAGGAAAGAAGAAGTATCTCAAATAAAAACCTAACTTTACACCTAAAGAAACTAGAGAAAGAAGAAAAAATAAAACCTGAAGTTAGTAGAAGGAATGAAATCATAATGATCATCATAGAAATAAATGAAACAGAGACAAAGAAAACAATAGAAAGGATCAATGAAACTGAAGGCTGGTTCTTTGAAAGGATAAACAGAATTGTTAAAGCTTTAGCCAGACTCATCAAGAAAAGAGGGAGAGGGTCTAAATAAATAAAATTGGAAATAAAAGAGGAGAAGTTACAACAGACATCACAGAAATACAAAAAATTATGAGAATACTACGGGCAACTAAATGCCAATAAAATGAACAACCTATAAGAAAATCACAAATTCTTAGAAAGGTAAAACCTTCCAAGACTGAACCAGGAAGAAACAGAAAGTATGAATAGACGAATCACAAGTACTGAGTTGAAACTGTGATTAAAAAATTTCCAACAAACGAAAGTCCAAGACCAGATGGCTTCACAGGCAAATTCTATCAGACATTTAGAGAAGAGTTAATACCTATCCTTTTCATAGCAGAGGAGGGAAAACTCCCAAATTCATCCTATGAGACCACCATCACCCTGATACCAAAACCAGACAAAGATACCACAAAAAAAAAGTTACAGGTCAGTATTACTGATGAACACAGACACAAGAATCCTCAACAAAATACTAGCAAACTGAATCCAACAATACATTTAAAGGATCATATAACATGATCAAGTGGGATTTATCCCAGGGATGCAAGGATTCTTCAATATCAGCAAATCAATCAGTGTGATACACCACATCAACAAATTGAAGAATAAAAACCATATGGTACTACCAAATGTAAAATAGAGAGCTAGTGGGAAGCAGCACCATAGTACAGGGAGATCAGCTCCATGCTTTGTGACCACCTAGAGGGGTGGGATATGGAGGGTGGGAGGAAGATGCAAGAGTGAGGGGATATATGTATACGCATAGCTGATTCACTTTGTTATACAGCAGAAACTAACACACATTGTAAAGCAATTATACTCCAATAAAGATATTAAAAAAAGAACCCCTGCAAAAAGAAATTTAAAAAATAAAAATAATACTTAAAAAAACAAACATATGATCATCTCAATACATGTAGAAAAAGCTTTTGACAAAATTCAACACCGATTTATGATAAAATCTCTCCAGAAAGTGGCCATAGAGGGAACCTATCTCAACATAATAAAGCCATATATGACAAACTCACAGCTAATGTCATTCTCAATGGTGAAAAGCTGAAAGCATTTCCTCTAAGATCAGGAGCAAGACAGGGATGTCTACTCTCGCCACTTTTATCCAACATAGTTTTGGAAGTACTAGACACAACAATCAGAGAAGTAAAAGACATAAAAGGAATCTGAACTGGAAAAGAAGAAGTAAAACTATCACTGTTTGCAGATGACATGATACTATATGTAGAAAATCCCAAAGACGCTACCAGAAAACTACTAGAGCTCATCAATGAATTTGGTAAAGTTGCAGGTTTCAAAATTAATACACAGAAATCTATACATTTCTGTGTATTAATTTTGAAACCTGCAACTTTACAAATTTTGCAGTAACAACAAAAGATCAGAAAGAGTAATTAATCAGAAAGAACAATCCCATTTACCATCACATCAAAAATAATAAAATACCTAGAAATAAAACTACCTAAGGAAACAAAAGACCCGTACTATGAAAACTATAAGATGCTAATGAAAGAAATTGAAGAAGACACAAACAGATGGAAAGATATACCTTGTTCTTGGATTGGAAGAATCAATATTATCAAAATGACTATACTACCCAAGGCAAGCCATAGATTCAATTCAATCTCTATCAAATTGCCAATGGCATTTTTCACAGAACTAGAACAAAAAAATCTTACAATTTGTATGAACACACAAAAGACTTGAATAGCCAAAGCAATCTTGAGAGTGAAAAATGGAGCTGGAGGAATCAGGCTCCCTGACTTCAGACTATACTACTAAGCTACGGTAATCCAAACAGTATGGTACTGGCATAGAAACAGAAATATATATCAATAGAACAGGATAGAAATCCCAGAAATATACCCACACACCTATGCTCAATTAATCTATGACAAAGAAGGCAAGAATATACAATAGCAAAAGACAGTCTCTTCAATAAATGATGCATGGAAAACTGGACAGCTACATGCAAAAAAATGAAATTAGAACATTGTCTAATACCATATACAAAAATAAACTCAAAATGTATTAAAGACCTAAATGTAAGGCTGGATGCTATAAAACTCTTAGAGGAAAACATAGGGAGAACTTTTTGACATAAATTGCAGCATTATCATTTTGGATCCATCTCCTAGAGTAATGAAAATAAAGACAAAAATAAACAAGTTGGACCTAATTGAACTTAAAAGCTTTTGCACAGCAAAGGAAGCCATAAATGAAACAAAAGGACAACCCATGGGATGGGAGAATATATTTGCAAATGAAGTGACCCACAAGGGTTTAATCTCCAAAGTATACAAACAGCTCACACAGCTCAATATCAAGAAAATAATCCAATCAAAAATGGGCAGAAGACCTAAACAGACATTTCTCCAAAGAACAAATATAGATGGCCAACAGGCACATGAAAAGATGCTCAACACTGCTAATTATTAGAGAAATGCAAAGCAAAATTACAGTGAG
Organism: Mesoplodon mirus; assembly: GCF_964341445.2. Taxonomy (NCBI): domain Eukaryota; kingdom Metazoa; phylum Chordata; class Mammalia; order Artiodactyla; family Ziphiidae; genus Mesoplodon; species Mesoplodon mirus. Next base: position 103,499,569 of record NC_138982.1, on the reverse strand, counting down.
ATATCATCTCACCAGTCAGAATGGACATCATAAAAAAATCCTACACACAATAAATGCTGGAGAGGGTGTGGAGAAAAGGGAACCTTCTACACTGTTGGTGGGAATGTAAATTGGTACAACCATTATGGAGAACAGTATGGAGGTTCCTTAAAAAACTAAATATAGAACTACCATATGATCCAGCAATCCCACTCCTGGGCATATACCCTGAGAAAACCATAATTCAAAAAGAGACATGCACCCCAATGGTCATTGCAGCACTGTGTATTGCACAGTAGCCAAGACATGGAAGCAACCTAAATGTCTATCAACAGATGAATGGATAAAGAAGATGTCATACATATGTACATTGAAATATTACTCAGCCATAAAAAAGAATGAAATAATTCCATTTGCAGCAACATGGATGAACCTAGAGATTATCACACTAAGTGAAGTATGTCAGACAAAGACTAATATCATATGATATCACTTATATGTGGAATCTTAAAAAAAATGATACAAATAAACATATTTGCCAAACTGAAACAGACTCACAGCCTTCAAAAGCAGACTTGTGGTTACCAGGAGAGGGGGAGAAACGTTGGAGGGGGGCAGGATAAATTAGGAGTTTGGGATTAATATATACACACTAAAGTAAGTTTCCTACATATGAATGAGTTCCATTCTAAGAGTGCATTCGTAAGTCCAATTTGTTTGTAAGTCCAACAAAATTAGCCTAGGTACCCAACTAACACAATCAACTATACAGTACAGTACTGTAATAGGTTTATAATACGTTTCACACAAATAATACATAAAACACAAACACAGAAAATAAAGAAAACGTTTTTAATCTTACAGTACAGTACCTTGAAAAGTAGTATAGTACAACAGCTGGCATACAGGGGTTGGCATCAGGTGAACAGGCAAGAAGAGTTACAGCCTGGAGGAGGGAAAGGAGGTGGGAGATGGTAGAGCTGAAGGATCATCAGCTATAGGAGAAGGAGGGCAAGCTACAATTTCACTCATGCCTGACGTTGATGGAATGCATGTTCACGTCTTTGTAACTTGAAGGTTCGTATGTAGGGGACTTACTGAACTATATATAAAATAATCAAAGGGACTACTGTATAACACAGGAAACTCTTTAATATTCTGTAATAACCTATATGGGAAAAGAATCTGAATATATATATATGTATAACTGAATCACTTAGCTGTATACCTGAAACTAACACAGCATTGTAAATCAACTATACTCCAATATAAAATAAAAATTAAATTTAAAAAAAAGAATCTATTGCTTAACCCAAATTTACACTTTTATTCCCCTAAGATTTCAATAAAAATTTTATAGTTTTACAGTTCATGTTTAGGTATGGGTGTTGTTTTTTTCCATATGGTTATGCAAAAATATGTAGTTGTTTTAGTACCATTTTGTTAAAAGATTACCCTTTCTCTCTTTCAAATTGAAGTATATTTGAACTTCATCAAAAATATCCCCTCACACATTGGAAAAACAACAACAAAAGCAACAGAAGCCTGCTCTTTCTAGTCAAAAAAGGATGAAAGGGGAAGCCTAATAAGACATAAAACTTTAAAACTGTATCTACTTTAGCCAAACACCAAAGAAAAACAGTGGCCGTTATTCCATACACACCAAAAAAGGCTAAATGAGGCTACAGTGAGGTTCCCAACACTACAACCTGGGTGGTGTCAGAAAATGCCAAGTACAGAGCCAGGACTTTCATCACCACCCATGGATAACAAGACATCCCCCATTGCCACAGTGTTGTTGGAGAGACCACATCAGTAGCCTAGACATCCACCTCCACTGACAGTAATAAGGGTTCCCGTCATCTCCGTGCTAGGTTGATGTCAGATGATGCCTAATAGATAGTTAGAACTTTCAAAATCACCTGGTAACAAGTGGAAATAAGACCACTCCTACCATAGTGTCAGTAGGTACCATGTGAGAAGCTGAAACTTCAATGCCAGCTTAGCAGTAATCAGGAGCCCCATCTCAAGTATCATGAGACCACCTAGCAGAAATGGGGCAGTCCCCCTTCCTCTGCCAAAATAAAAGTCAGAAAAAGCTAGTTAAAATGAAATTTAGGTAATTCCCTGGTGGTCCAGTGGTTAGGACTATGCACTTCTACTGCCGAGGGTGTGGGTTCGATCCCTGGTTGGTCAGGGAACTAGGATCCTGCAAGCCATGTGGTGCAGCCCAAAATAAAAAATTAAAATGAAGATTTAAATAAGACCCACAATCTCATAACACAATATATAAATATAAATATCCAAGTTTCCATAGAAAATCACCCATCATACCAAGTACCAGGAAAATCTCAAAAAAAAAGACAGTAAACTGATGCCAAAACCAAGATTGCAGAGGTGCCAGTATTATCCAACATGTTTCAAATCAGTTATAATGAAATTGCTTCAGTGATCAATTATGAATATGCATGAAACAAAAACTAAAAAAAAAAGTCTTAACAAAGAAATATGTCTCAGTATAGAAATAGAAGAAATAAAGGAGAATTGAATGGAAACTTCAGACCTTAAATATACTTTATCTAAAATGGATGGGCAAAATATCAGATGGAAGAGAAAAAGAGAATCATTGTGCTAAAAGAGTACAATAAAACATACCATATGAAAAAAAGAAGTGTAATACATACTAAAAAAATGAACAGAGCCTCAGATACTTATTGGAATATAACAAAAGGTTTAATACTTATGTAATCAGAGTCCCAGAAGTGGAAGAGAAAGATGTTGAAACTGAAAAAGTACTTAAAAATATAATGACTGAGAACTTAAAAAATGTGTTGAGACATAATACAATAGACTCAAGAAGCTGAAAGAACTACAAATAGGTTACACACAAATTGATCTCTGCTAAACTACATCATAATTGAACTACTTAAAAGTAATGGCAAAGAAAAAATCATGACAATAGCCAGTGAAAAATGGCACCATACCAATAAGGGGAAAACCGTTTGATTGAAAGTAAACCTCTCAAAAGACATTTTATCTAAGAAGTCAAATGTATGTGTATGAAATTTTTCAAAGGATTCCCTTTTTGATGTCTTCAGGGTCTGTAGCAATATCCTCTTTCATTCCTGACATTAGTAATCTAGACTTCTCTCATATTTTTCAGTCTTACTAGAGGTTTGTCAACTTTTTTGAACCTCTTAAATTACAGGCTCTTTGCTTTACTAATTTTCTCTATTGAATTTCTGTTTTCAATTTCTTTGGAGTATAGTCACAGTCAAAGACCTCTTAGACTGTAATATGAAAGAACAAATTAAGAGAATAAAAAGATAAACTGCAGGCTTGGAAAAAAATTTTCAAGCCTCATATTCAACAAAAATTATCTTAGAATATAGAAAGAACTCTAAACTTAGCAGTTGAAAAAAGCCTTCAACAATTGAATTTAAAAAAATGGGCAAAAGGCAGGAACAGACATTTTACCAGAGATTATACAAATGCAAACTAGCACATAAAAAATGCTTAACATTATTAGCATTGTGTAAGTATAAATTACAACCATAATAAGATATTATGACACTTCTATCAGGATGGCTAAAAGGAAAAATAAATAAATAAAATGGTGACACCAAAAGTTGGAGAGTATTCAGAGAAACTGGATCACTAATGCATTGCTCTTTTTTTTTTTAACATCTTTATTGGAATATAATTGCTTTACAATGGTGTGTTAGTTTCTGCTTTATAACAAAGTGAATCAGTTATACATATACATATGTCCCCATATCTCTTCCCTCTTGCGTACCCTCCCTCCCACCCTCACTATCCCACCCCTCGAGGTGGTCACAAAGCACCGAGCCGATCTCCCTGTGCTATGCGGCGGCTTCCCACTAGCTATGTGTTTTACGTTTGTTGTATATATATGTCCATGACACTCTCTCACTTTGTCGCAGCTTACCCTTCCCCCTCCCTGTATCCTCAAGTCCATTCAATGGTAGGTCTGTGCCTTTATTCCTGTCTTGCCACTAGGTTCTTCACGACCATTTATTTATTTTTTTTAGATTCCATATATATGTGTTAGCATACGGTATTTGTTTTTCTCTTTCTGACTTCACTCTGTATGACAGACTCTAAGTCCATCCACCTCACTACAAATAACTCAATTTCATTGCCTTTTATGGCTGAGTAATATTCCATTGTATATATGTGCCATATCTTCTTTATCTGTTCATCTGTTGATGGACACTTAGGTTGCATCCGTGTCCTGGCTGTTGTAAACAGAGCTGCAATGAACATTTTGATACATGACTCTTTTTGAATTATGGTTTTCTCAGGGTATATGCCCAGTAGTGGGATGGTTGGGCCGTATGGTACTTCTATTTTAAGTTTTTTAAGGAACCTCCATACTGTTCTCTGTAGTGGCTGTATCAGTTTACATTCCCACCAACAGTGCAAGAGGGTTTCCTTATTTCCACACCCTCTCCAGCATTTATTGTTTCTAGATTTTTTGATGATGGCCATTCTGACCACTGTGAGATGATATCTCATTGCAGTTTTGATTTGCATTTCTCTAATGATTAAAGATGTTGAGCATTCTTTCATGTGTTTGTTGGCAATCTGTATATCTTCTTTGGAGAAATGTCTATTTAGGTCTTCTGCCCATTTTTGGATTGGGTTTTTTGTTTTTTTCATATTGAGCTGCATGAGCTGCTTGTAAATTTTGGAGATTAATCCTTTGTCAGTTGCTTCATTTGCAAATATTTTATCCCATTCTGAGGGTCGTCTTTTCATCTTGTTTATGGTTTCCTTTGCTGTGCAAAAGCTTTGAAGTTTCATTAGGTCCCATTTGTTTATTTTTGTTTTTATTTCCATTTCTCTATGACGTGCATCAAAAAGGATCTTGCTGTGATTATGTCAGAGTGTTCTGCCTATGTTTTCCTCTAAGAGTTTGATAGTGTCTGGCCTTACATTTACGTCTTTAATCCACTTTGAGTTTATTTTAGTGTATGGTGTTAGGGAGTGTTCTAATTTCATTCTTTTACATTTAGCTGTCCAGTTTTCCCAGCACCACTTATTGAAGATGCTGTCTTTTCTCCACTGTATATTCTTGCCTCCTTTATCAAAAACAAGGTGACCATGTGTGAGAGGGTTTATCTCTGGGCTTTCTATCCTGTTCCATTGATCTATCTTTCTGTTTTTGTGCCAGTACCATACTGTCAAGATTATTGTAGCTTTGTACTATAGTCTGAAGTCAGGGAGCCTGATTCCTCCAGCTCCGTTTTTTGTTCTCAAGATTGCTTTGGCTATTCAGGGTCTTTTGTGTTTCCATACAAATTGTGAAATTTTTTGTTCTAGTTCTGTGAAAAATGCCACTCATAGTTTGATAGCGTTTGCATTGAATCTGTAGATTGCTTTGGGTAGTAGAGTCATTTTCACAGTGTTGATTCTTCCAATCCAAGAACATGGTATATCTCTCCATCTATTTGTATCATCTTTAATTTCTTTCATCAGTGTCATAATTTTCTGCATACAGGTCTTTTGTCTCCTTAGGTAGGTTTATTCCTAGATATTTTATTCTTTTTGTTGCAATGGTAAATGGGAGTGTTTTCTTAATTTCACATTCAGATTTTTCATCATTTGTGTATAGGAATGCAAGAGATTTCTGTGCATTGATTTTGTATCCTGCTACTCTACCAAATTCATTGATTAGCTCTAGTAGTTTTCTGGTAACATCCTTAGGATTCTCTATGTATAGTATCATGTCATCTGAAAACAGTGACAGCGTTACTTCTTGTTTTCCAATTTGGATTCCTTTTATTTCTTTTTCTTCTCTGATTGCTGTGGCTAAAAATTCCAAAACTATGTTGAATAATAGTGGTGAGAGTCAGCAGCCTTGTCTTGTTCCTGATCTTAGTGGAAATGGTTTCAGTTTTTCACCACTGAGGACAATGTTGGCTGTAGGATTGTCATATATGGCCTTTATTATGTTGAGGAAAGTTCCCTCTATGCCTACTTTCTGGAGAGTTTTTATCATAAATGGGTGTTGAATTCTGTTGGAAGCTTTCTCTGCATCTATTGAGATGATCATATGGTTTTTCTTCAATTTGTTAATATGGTGTATCACATTGATTTACTTGCGTATATTGAAGAATCCTTGCATTCCTGGGATAAAACCACTTGATCATGGTTTATGGTCCTTTTAATGTGCTGTTGGATTCTGTTTGCTAGTATTTTGTTGAGGATTTTTACATCTATGTTCATCAGTGATATTCGCCTGTAGTTTTCTTTCTTTATGACATCTTTGTCTGGCTTTGGTATCTGGGTGATGGTGGCCTTGTAGAATGAGTTTTGGAGTGTTCCTCCCTCTGCTATATTTTGGAAGAGTTTGAGAAGGATAGGTGTTAGCTCTTCTCTAAATATTTGATAGAATTCGCCTGTGAAGCCATCTGGTCCTGGGTTTTTGTTTGTTGGAAATTTTAAATCACAGTTTCAATATCAGTGCCTGTGATTTGCCTGTTTATATTTTCTATTTCTTCCTGGTTCAGTCTTGGAAGGTTGTGCATTTCTAAGAATTTGTCCATTTCTTCCAGGTTGTCCGTTTTATTGGCACATTGTTGCTTGTAGTAATCTCATGATCCTTTGTGTTTCTGCAATGTCAGTTGTTACTTCTCCTTTTTCATTTCTAATTCTATTGATTTGAGTCTTCTCCTTTTTTCTTGATAAGTCTGGTTAATTGTTTATCAATTTTGTTTATCTTCTCAAGGAACCAGCTTTTAGTTTTATTGATCTTTGCCACTGTTTCCTTCATTTCTTAATAACACACTCTGTAATATAGTTTGGCCATTTTTAAATAAAACTAAACATAGGACTACCATACAACCCAGCAATTGCACTCTTGAACATTTATCCCAGAAATATTTTAAAAATCTATTTTCATGCAAAAACCTACACATGAATGCTTATGGCTATCATAATAGCCATGAAAGGGAAAGACATAAAATGTCCTACAGGTCAATGGTTAAACAGTGGTACATTCATACATGGAATACTACTCTCTGCAATAAAAAGGAAGAAACTATTGATATAAACAACAACCCAGATGAATCTCCATAAAATTATATTACGTGAAAAGAAGCCAAGTCCAAATGGTTACATACTGTATTATTCCATCTATATTACATTTTGAAATAACAAAATTATAGAAGTAGAGAAATGAATAGTAGCTTCCAGGGGTTAACAGGTAGGTGGAGATGGGAGGGAAGTAAAAGAAATATGGTTATAAAAGGTCAACATGACGAGTGCTTATAGTGATAGAAATGTTATATGTCTTGACTGCATCAATGTCAGTATCTTGGTTGTGATATTGTGCTATAATTTTACAATTATTTTTTACAATTATATTTATAATTATTATTTGAGACATGTGGATCAAAGGTATACAGGATTTCTTTGTATTATTTCATATAATTCATTCTGCTTCCAAATCTACAATCATTTTAACATTAAAAATTTAATTAAAGTATAAACTTCCCACATATAAATAGTTCTTTTTCTGGACACTATGTTCTACTCCATTCATTTATATGTCTTTTCTTTCACCAATATCACATTGTCTGACTTCCTATATATTTATAGTGTCTTAAAATTAGATAGTGTGAGTCCTCCAGTTTTGTACTTCTCCTTATCTGGAACAGTAAACAATCTGAGATTTAACCTACTTGTAAGCTAAAAATATTAGCCTCCTACACTTTCAAAAATGCTTGCAAAAGACATAGATCAGTGACAGAGACAAAGGAATGTATTTGTTACAGCACAGCAAGCAGCATGAGCTTCATGCTCAAAACTATTTACCTTGTCCACAAAGGTCCATGGGGTGAGACAGAAGCAAACCCACATAGATATTGTACAGGCAATGGGCTTGTTTTATAGATAAGGAAACCTAATCTTATGAAATTGACAATATTATAAGGGTGTTGCTAGTAACTCTGCCCAATCTTTGCCCTAGAGGAGATAAAGCTTCAGGACACTATCATCTAATATTGCTTGTTCTACAAACATCATTAAAAAGATATCCCTGGTGGCACACTGGTTGAGAGTCCACCCGCCGATGCAGGGGACACGGGTTTGTGCCCCGGTCCAGGAAGATCCCACATGCCATCCAGTGGCTAGGCCCTTGAGCCATGGCCACTGAGCCTGCATGTCCGGAGCCTGTGCTCCACAATGGGAGAGGCCACAACAGTGAGAGGCCTGTGTGCCGCAAAAAAAAAAAAAAAGAAAGAAAAAAAAAAGAAAAAAGATATACTGGAACAAATGGTGCTACCAGTCATGCAGAAATGCAAGAGACCATGGAAAAGAGTCTCCCAACAATAGTTACAACTCTTCCTACATCACCTTAGCTTCTGGCAAATTTCCCGATAAATATGCCCCTCCACCAGCCTTTCTGACTAATCTGACCAACTGGGGCTGGAAGGAAATCCACTGAATTTGGCACACACAGTATTACATTAAGGCTACTATTAACAGGATTCCAAGAAGCAGAATGAAGCCAACCAGCAGTATGAATTTGTCTGTTTCCTCCAAAGTCTCAAATATCATCAGCGTCTTCCTTAAAATCCTGGTGGCATTCTCCTTCAGTTTTTGTATTGACTTATGCATTTGGTCTAGGACATTTATCCAGGTAGAACAGAATGTATTTAGTAGTGATTTCACAGAGTCCACCTTTCCCCTTAAAAAGGAAGTTTAAAGTACATCTGTCATTTCAATTTCTGGTCAGAGTATATCTGACCAGAAATTGAAGTTAATCTAAATGCCTTCAAGGGCTCAGCTGGCATTTGCTTAAACATTTAAAGGTATCTTACGATCATCCCCTAAGATGCAATTCACCACACTTTCAGGAGGGAGGCAAGTTAATGCTTGGCTTTTATACCAGAAGTAAAACCCCCATAGTGCACTTGGTGTTTCTAAAAAGAAAGTGTTTATAACTGTTGTGCTCTCCAAGTAGATTATATCAGAAATAGGTAATTTTCAAAGACAAAGGTTATTATCCCTTGTACCTTCTAGGATCTAATGTGTTTCCATGCCAGGAACCAGGATGCTGCTCTCCCTCTAACTCTTCAAGTTCTGGGTGCCCAGACCCTTTGTCTGGAAGCATCAGTAACAAAAGGAATAAGATCCTCTTTATAAAATGTAATCTGAATTGCTTGAATTCCTGAGACTGCTACTTGCTGGGAACCATCTAAAAGGTTATCAGCCAGGCTGGCTTTGAGTTGCTATCAGCGGAATGAAAAAAGCATCATGACCAGGAATTATTATGAAGAAACTATGCATTTTCAAACTAGGTCCATATATAACTCCTATAGTCTCCTGTGTAGTAAAGAATTTAATCATACCCCAAGAGAGATCTGGCCTTTGCCCTCAGCTCCTGAGAGGTAATCTCTAAGCCCTTAAAATGTCACACATGATCAGAATGTCTTTGCTTGGGGACGTTGGGTTACACTGAATACTATAATAATGGATTTAGAGTAGGGGCTGGCCACACAATGTAGTAACAATGGCATTTATATGAGGGCTTTGGATCATGCAGTATTAGGAGAACTTTGGAGGAGCTGTAGGCTTGAGACTATAATCAACAATGTGGGCAGTCAATTGTGTCTACATAATGGATCCCCAATAAAAATTCTGAACTCAGGCTCAGGTGAACTTACCTAGTTTTCAATAAATGTGCATTGTCACACATTAATGCTGGGAAAGTAATGCTGTTCTGACTCCATGAGGAGAGGGTGACTGGAAGCTCCATGAGTCTTCCAGGAGTTTGTGAGGTAGTCTCCCCTACTGTAGGACTAACGGGTTAACTTTCAGCAGGAGTTACAAGTCAGACATGTAGTGGTAGCCTCTGAATCAACAGCAAATTAAGGCTCAATCAGTAGCAGTAGTTGGTGTCATTTTTAGGGAATGGGACCTTATCATGGGAAGATGAATGACCCAGACAGTCAATCAACAGCTGCAATTTTTTCCACAGTTTGTGGACCTGAAGAAGAATGTCATTAATCTGCCAGTCTGTAGTTTTCCAACTGGCAGACTAAATAGCTAGGCAACTGAATGAAAGTTCTGCCTTCTGAGTAAAATGACAATGTATTATTATTGTCCTACATTGCTAGTGTTGAGGCTAAATAACCCCAGGAGCTAAGTAGACACCATCAGCCTTCAGCTAAACCAAACCATCAAAGGCCCAGGCCCAAACATTTAGATAATCCTTGGAGAATTGTGAGCTAAATTGCAGCAGTGGTTTTGCTTCAGGCAGGGTACTATGGTATAAATATTTATCTAGAGGGACTGGCTGGCAAGATGGCAGAGTAGAAGGACATGAGCTCATGCCTTCTTACAAAACACCAAAATCACAACTAACTGCTGAACAACCATTTACAAAAAAAAGCTGGAACCTACAAAAAAGATACCCTACATCCAAAAGACAAAGAAACCATAACAAGAGGGTAGGAGGAGCACAATCGCAATAAAATCAAATCCCATACCCACTAAGTGGGCAACCCACAAACTAGAAAATAATTACACCACAGAAGTTCTCCCATAGGAGTGCAAGTCCTGAGCCCCACATCAGGCTTCCCAGGCTGGGGGTCTGTCAAAAAGAGGAGGAGCCCCCAGAGAATCTGGCATTGAAGGCCAGCTGTGTTTGATTGCAGGAATTCCACAGGATGGGGGAAAAAACTCCACTTTTGGAGGGCACACACAAGGTTCTGTGGACACCGGGAACCAGGGAAAAAAGCAGTGACCTAGTAGGATACTGGGCCAGACCTACCTGCTACTATTGGAGGGTATCCTGTAGAGGTAGGGGGTAGCTGTGGCTCACTGTGGGGATAAAACACTGGCAGTGACAGTTCTGGTGAGTACTCATTGGTATGAGCCCTCCCAGCGGCCACCATTTCCTTCCCAAGACCTAGCCCCACCCAACAGCCTATAGGCTCCAGTGCTGGGATGCCTCAGGCCAATCAACCAACAGGGTGGGTACACAGCCCCACCAATCAGCAAACAGGCTGCTTAAAATCTACCTGAGCATGGCCCGGCCCATCAGAGGGACAAGACCCTGCACCCACAAGTGGGCAGGAACCCTCCCACCAGGAAGCCTTCATAAGCCTCTTAGCCTCATCCACCAGAGGGCAGACAGCAGAAGCAAGAAGAACTACAATCCTGCAGGCTGCAGAATGGAATCCACAATCACAGAAAATTAGACAAAATGAGATGGCAGAGGAATATGTCCCAGATGAAGGAACAAGATAAAACCCCAGAAGAACAACTAAGTGAAGTGGAGACAGCCAATCTACCCAAAAAAGAATTCAGAGTAATGATAGTGAAAGTGATCCAAGATATCAGAAAAAGAATGGAGGCACAGATTGAGAAGATGCAAGAAATGTTTAACAGAGATCTAGAAGAACTAAGGAACAAACAGAGCTGAGCAATACAATAACTGAAATGAAAAATACACTAGAAGGAACCAGTAGCAGAGTAACTGAGGCAGAAGAATGGATAAGTGACCTGGAGGACAGAATGGTGGAAATCACTGCTGTGGAAAAGAATAAAGAAAAAAGAATGAAAAGAAATGAAGACAGTCTAAGAGATGTCTGGGACAACATTAAGCACACCAACATTCACATTATAGGTGTCCCAGATGGAGAAGAGAGAAAGGATCTGAGAAAATATTTGAAGAGGTAAATGCTAAAAACTTCCCTAATAGTTTTCAGCACTGTTGAAACAGTGCTGAAACTGGGAAAGGAAACAGTCACCCACATCCAGGAAGCACAGAGAGTCCCAAGCAGGATAAACCCAAGGAGGAACATGCCTAGACACATAGTAATTAAACTGACAAAAATTAAAGACAAAGAAAAAATATTAAAAGAAACAAGGGAAAAATGACAAATAATATATAAGGGAACTCCCATAAGGTCATCAGCTGATTTTTCAGCAGAAACACTGCAGGGCAGAAGGGAGTGGCACAATATTTTTCAAGTGATGAAAGGGAAGGACCTACAACCAAGAATACTCTACCCAGCAGGCTCTCATTCAGATGTGACGGAGAAAACAAAAGCTTCACAGACAAGCAAAAACTTTGGGAATGTAAATTGGTGCAGCCACTATGGAGAACAGTATGGAGGTTCCTTAAAAGTCTAAAAAGAGCTACCATATTATCCAGCAAGCCCACTCCTGGGCATAAACCTGAAGAAAAACATGGTTTGAAAGGATACGTGCTCCCCAATGTTCATTGCAGCACTGTTTACAATAGCCAAGACATGGAAGCAACCTAAATGTCCATCAACAGAAGAATGGATAAAGAAGATGTGGTACATATATACAATGGAATATTACTCAGCCATTAAAAAGAACAAAATAATGCCATTTGCAGCACATGGATGGACCCAGAGATTGTCACACTGAGTGAAGTAAGTCAGACACAGAAAGGGAAATATTGTATGATATCACTTATATGCCAAGTCTAAAAAAAATGATACAAATGAACTTATTTACAAAACATAAAAAGACTCACAGACTTAGAGAAGGAACTTATGGTTACCGGAGGAAGGGTGGGGGGAAGGGATAGTTAGGGAGTTTGTGATTGACGTGTACACACTACTGTATTTAAAATGGATATCCAACAAGGACATGCTGTACAGCACAAGGAACTCTGCTCAATATTCTGTAACAACCTAATTGGGAAAAGAATTTGAAAAAGAATAGATACATGTATATGTATAACTGAATTACTTTGTTGTACACCTGAAACTAACTCTAATATAAAATAAAAAGCTAAGAAAGAAGGTTTATTTAGAGATAAAGTGGCCACCTTTTTATATAAAGCTGTTACCTCTAGGGAGAGACCGGCTGTTCTTGCATATACAATAATCATGTGATAAACTAAGTTTTTGTGTTCTTTCCATCTTGATATTCACTGAATCCAAGTGAATATGATATTTGATCTACCCCAAATTAGTAATATCAGGACAGAGTCATAAAACTTTCATGGGTCGGCATTCAATATTGATAAGAGCTTGGTAGCAAGCTAGTAGTTGCTATTAAAAAGATTTTCAATCATGTCAGAGAGGCCAGAAGTCCAAAATCTGAAGGAGTGGCTCTTAGTGGAGGCTGCCTCCTAGTATAAGTAGAGCCTACCTTTCAATGAGGCTGAGAGTATGAGGCAGGTTGGAAACATGCTGCTTGGATTGTGCTTTGGTTGTTGCTTGCTCTCCTGCAGGATGGAAGACTAGGAATGTGTTATGACTATAAAGCAGCAAGCCAAACAGCTCCAACCAAAAGGCTGTATGGCTGTGGCTGCTGAATGTCACCAGAACTGAAGTAAATGAGAATATAGGAATTTGGATCAACAAAGGACAATTTGTTTTTAATTGACCCTGGGCAGCTGCTGGCCACTTGACACCAGAAGTAAATGTAATGTCTTGCTTGCTAGAATGGAAGTGTTTTTACCTCCCAATCCATGATCCCTCACTCCTCCAATCCAACCTCAACCATTTTAAGAAAAAAGCCAAGTGTGTTGGGGATCTTTGTGAAATGGAAGGAAGTAAACTTTTATATTTCTTTTGGCTGTAGATGCCAAAGTCATCCTACCCAAAAAAGGGGGAGAGAGAAGTAGGTGCAGGAGTGGCTTAAAGTGTCAAAGATTTGGAGATAGAGCACAATAGCATACACAGGACAGAAAGGGGCCCCTGAGCCCAGACACTTTTTGGAAACTGGAGGTTACTAGGAGAGGAGGCAATATGGACCCAGAAGCAAAGAATTAAAAAAGAAAAACACTCAGCCGTCCCTAGTAAAATAGCCTCCCCCTCTGTCCTGTACTTCCCTACAGTTCTGGTGGTGGAGAGTATGATTATCTAGAAATTGTAACCTCTAACTCATATTTCCATTAACCCCCTTGGTCTGTCTCATGGGAGCACATGTAAGGTACAGTCTGAGCATGATTCATGCTGTGGAAGGGAAGGGGAGAGCGGGAAGGGAGGGGAGGGAAGGGAAGGGAAGGGAGGGAAAAGGAAGGGAAGGAAAGGGAAGGGGAGGGGAAGGGAGGGGAGGGGAAGGCAAGGGGAGGGAAAGGCAAGGGGAGGGGAAGGGGAGGGGAGGGGAGGGGAGGGAGGGGAGGGGAGGGGAGGGGAAGGAAGGGAGGCTAATGTGACCTTGTTGATTGTACCATTTGGCCCAATTCAATGTGTTGTTTTGGTTGCCTCTACATCTGAATGTACTGTAGGAATTAGTGTGTTATATATTTGCATTCCCCATCCCAGAACTAACAGATAGGATGATTCTGATTGGGGAAAAGCTACAAATAATACTCATACCATTTGCTCTTAGTGGGTGGGTAAGGATTTAGTGTATCTCTATCCTCTGTTGTCCAAGACTATCGCTATATAGATGGTTTGTTGGCAAATCAGAAACCTCAGTTTCAGCAGCCTTGTCTGTGGTGTTAACACACCTTCACCAGCAGACAAAATTCAGGGATTTGTTTGCCAAGTAAAATTTCTGGGACTGTGGGGGCAAATTCAAATTGTCAGTCCCTCTGGCAATCAAAAATATTTCTGTCTTCTTGGTCTCCCATCATAACAGGTGACTCAGCACATTTGTGTAATTTTATGGGTATTAAAGATAATACAAGTCTCTATGACTGATTATCTTGCTGATTAGAACCTCTTCATAGCACAAAATCTTCATTCATAGTTATCAGAATAGGAAGAGAGGATTTTGTTTGTTTGATTGTTTTATTTTATGAAGAAGCTTTGGTCTTCGTCAGCTATGCATTTATGCAATTCTGGGATTCAGGCTATCTGGCATGAGATATGAGATGAAAAAATAGAAATAAGAGAAACAAAATAAAATAAACTAGAACAAGGAATTTACCACTGTACTGGTTGTTCTTTGAATTCTGGTTTCCCTTCCAAACTTGCCTGCAACTATTTACTTTTTAGGGTCTACAGATAGTTGCTTTATATATTCTGCCCAGTTGCTGTAATCATTGGGAAAGATTAGACAAAGTGTGCCTACTTTATCTTAGGTGAATCTGTCCTGTAATTTTTAGGACTAACAAAATTCTATTATTTCAATACAAACACATAGTGGTAGCTATAGCTATGTTTCCTCATGTCACACTTGCAGTGAGTAAAACTCATAGCTAAAAGAAAGGGAGAAAAAATAATGCTAGGAACTAATTGCTTTCTATATTATATTTCTTTAAAACTCTCCTTTTACTATTCATATTTTAGGTGATAATGATATGCTGCATTCATATTTCATTTATTTACTGGTGTGGCAGTTAACATGAAAATTGAACATTATTAATCTTTCTTTTGTGTCTATTGGTGCTTGGCATCAGGCTTTTGCTTTTATTTCCAATACTTTACTAAGCACTGTCTGAGAATAATTAATTTTAGAGTCAGGCAACAATTTTCTCAGTCTTTCATACCTTGTTTACTTTGTTAGAATAGTATAGTAAAAACTTAGAGTATCTCAGCCCATGAATAAGCAACCAGTCACAAAATACCTTTCTAATTAAATTCAATATTTCTACTGCCTCCCAACTTAATGCACATCAAATTTAACCAATAGAAGAACCAAACACCTAATGAATCCATTATACAGATGTATGCCCATTTGACTACTTGTTTGGTCACTAAAGTAACCTACTTCTCAACACATTTTAGTACTGCCAGAATAATTAATGCTTATTTAAAGTTATGGGTATTGTAAGTAAATGGATTTTGAGTACAAGTTTTTTCTCATACTGTTTCATTTACCACTGTGATTTAGTGATAAATTATTTAATATATCTAACTTGTATTTGTATCTCAAATTAAAATTAGGAAATATTGTTTTAATAATCTTATTACTCATTATCTAAAAAATATTTATTTAATGTTCAACCTTAGAATATACATAGAACTATGACATCATTAAGAATGTGACACAGGTTGCTCTTGATTTTGCTCCTCAGAAGAACAACTAAGAAATATTCTAAAACAAACAAGGCACCACCGAGAGAATCCTAGAACACAGGGGTGAGGCCTAAGCACCCACCTGCACCACAGAGACCAAGACAGACTACATCAGAATGTAGGAGAAGTAGCTACATGTTAACCATGTTGACCCTCCTCCAGGACAGCACAGCACCATAGGAAGAGGTCTTCCCTGACTTTCTGGTTCCTCCAGTGGGAAAAGAGAACCTAGGAAAGACAACCAGTACCCCTAGATTTGTTGGTCATTTTGTGGGAGGCCCTACTCAGCTCTTGCTCCATGGGGATTGCCAGGGAATCTTTGGAGCTTGCAACAACTAGCACAGGGGTCTTGGCAGACTGAGTTTATACCTGCAGTGCCCAAATAATAATCCCAGGAAACAGCCTTGCTTATCTGCAGAACCAAGTTGGTGGCACCCTCTGATCAGGGAACTCAGCAGGATACAGATCTGCCTGATTCAGATTCTCAAATGAAGAGTTTTGCCAGCCCTAGAGGCTGATTTGCCTACATCCATGTAAGGAGCTGTGTCACAGCCCTACCCACTGTGGAGGGTGTTTTCTGGCCACATCTGACCAGAGAATGGGAAGAACAGCTGGAAGCTGTGTAGCCTAGCAACACTCCAGCCAAGAGGTAGGTGGGCAGGACTGATTGCCCCTAGAGCAAAGTAATTGCCAGACATGAAGGGTTCCTCTGCTATGCACACACAGGGGGATTAATTCACAGTCAAGGCTGAGGGTACCACCCAGCTCCTCCCAACAGGAGAGCCTTTAGGAAAATTGAGGATTGCCTGGAGTGGGCCCTCCCGTTCATGCCCAGGTAAGGGAGCTAAGACATAATCCCACATGCTGTGACTTCCAGCCCCATCTAACCAGAAAGACTAGTGAGAAAACCTGGAAGCTGTGTGGCCCAGTGGTACTCAAGCTAAGAGGTGGGCAGGCAGAGCCAATAAATAGTTTGCAGAGCAAAGGCAGTGGCCCAGTTCAATCAGGAAACATGGGGCATGGATCAGCTTGAGGTAAGACAACAAACTGTTTTACTGGTTTAGAGCTTCTTTTTCCACTGTGCCTGGGCAGAAAATCTAATTTGTAGCCCTACTTATTGCTAAATATAGCGTTTGGCCTGTCCAACCAGAGAACCTAACCAGAGCACATGGGAAGCTGTACAGCTGATTTAATAGCCCTATGTACAGTGGTACATAAACAGAAAGCACATCCCATGGTTTTCCCCATCTGCAGAGCAAAATTGGTGACCTCACCTGACCTCATTGCATACACTGTGGCCTCACTGAGTCCCCAAATAATGAGCTGCACACGGCCTGGGTCCTTTTCTGCTGCTCTGCCAGGGCAGAGAAGCTAATCTGTAGCCCCATCTACTAGAGAATACAGTACACAGCTTTGACCATCTAGTAAGCCTGACCAGAGATTCCAGGAAACCACAGAGCCCATCCCACAGCCTTACTTAGGTAGGAAACCAAGCCAGAAGCCCTATACAACTGTTCTCAGTTAGTGGCACACTCTGTAATCTCCAACTTCAGAACGTGAGCAGTTGACTTGCCTTATAATAGGCCATTATAGCAAGCCCCAACTGCCTAAGGACATTACCATAATACACACCCAGGAAACAAAACAGAATTGACTGGTAAAGAACTGTCTCTGCCAAAGAAAACCAGTAAAGTGTGAAAAAAGCCTGATTACTCAAATGTGTAGATACCAAAGTAAAAAATCAAGGATCATAAAAATCAGGTAAATAAGAACCACCAAATGAAATTAATTAAGCTCCAATAATTGACTCTAAAGAAATAGAGATCTATGAACTGTCAGACAATAAATTCAGAATAATCCTCTCAAAGAAGTTCAGTGGACTAGAAGAACACACAGACAACTAAGTTAGGAAATTAGATACAATGCATGAACAAAACAATAAGTTTAGCAAGGAAATAACAACCATCAAAACAACAAACAAAAAATTCCCAGACTTGAAAAATATATTAACTGAAGTGAATAATTCAATTAAAAGTTTCAAAAGTAGAATTGACCATACAGATGAAAGAATCAGCAACCTGGAGGATAGGACATTGGAAATTACCCAGTTAGTTAGAGGAACAAAAATAAAAAAAGAAATAGAAAGAGTGAAAAGCTTATGAGAATTATGGGACACAAAGGAAAAAATATTTTCCTTATGGAAATTTGAGAAGGAGAAGATAAGGGGACAGAATCCATATTTAAAGCAACAATGGCTGAAAACTTCCCAAACCTTGGGAGAGAAATGGACATCCAGATCCATGAGACCCAAAAGACTCTCAACAGGTTAAACCCAAATCGGGTTACTTTGAGATGTATTATAATTAAATTGCCAAAAGCCAAAGAGAGAAAGAATTTTAATAACTATGAGAAAAGAGAGATGTTATAAATAAGGGAACCCCCACATAAATATCAGCAGATTTCTCAACAGAAACTTTTCAGGCCTGGAGAGAATGGGATAACATATTCAAAATATTGAAAGAAAATAACCGTTAACTAAGAATTCTATATCCAACAAAGCTGTCTTTCAGAAACTAAGAAGGGATAAAGACTTTCCTAAACAAACAAAAGCTGAGGGATTTCATTACCAATAGAACTTTCTTACAAGAAATACTAAAGGGAGTTCTTTCAGTGGAAGTAAAAGAATGCTAATTAAGCCCCCCGGAGGAAGATGGCGGAAGAGTAAGACGCGGAGATCACCTTCCTCCCCACAGATGCATCAGAAATTCATCTACACGTGGAACAACTCCTACAGAACACCTACTGAACGCTGACAGAAGACCTCAGACCCCCCAAAAGGCAAGAAACTCCCCACATACCTGGGTAGGACAAAAGAAAAAAGAATAAACAAAGACGAAAGGATAGGGACGGGACCTGCACCAGTGGGAGGCAGCCGTGAAGGAGGAAAGGTTTCCACACACTAGAAGCCCCTTCGCGGGCGGAGACTGCAGGTGGCGGAGGGGGAAGCTTCGGAGTAGCGGAGGAGAGCACAGCAACAGGGGTGCGGAGGGCAAAGAGGAGAGATTCCGGCACAGAGGATCGGTGCCCTCAGGCACACACCAGCCCGAGAGGCTTGTCTGCTCCGCCGCCGGGGCGGGCGGGGCTGGGAGCTGAGGCTCGGGTATCGGGTTTCAGTCAGAGCGCAGGGAGAGGACTGGGGCTGGCGGCAGGAAGAGAGCCTGAAGGGGTTAGTGCACCACGGCTAGCCCGGAGGGAGTCCGGGGAAAAAGTCTGGAACTGCCGAAGAGGCAAGAGACTTTTTCTTCCCTTTTGTTTCCTGGTGCGCGAGGAGAGGGCATTAAGAGAGCTGCTTAAAGAAGCACCAGAGACGGGCGCGAGCCGCAGCTAAAGGCACGGACCCCGGAGATGGGCGTGGGACGCTGGGGCTGCTGCTGCCGCCGCCACAAGGCCTGTGTGCGAGCGCAGGTCACTGTCCACCCTGCCTTCCGGGGAGCCTGTGCACCCCACCACTGCCGGGGTCCGGGACCCAGGGACGGCTTTCCCGGGAAAGCGCACGGAGCGCCTCGGTCTGGTGCAACGTCACGCCGGCCTCTGCCGCCGCAGACCCGCCCCACACTGCGCGCCCCTCCCTCCCCTCTGCCTGAGTGAGCCAGAGCCCCCGAATCAGCGGCTCCTTTAAACCCGTCCTGTCTGAGCGAAGAACGGACGCCCTCCGGCGACCTATGCGCAGAGGCGGGGCCAGGTCCAAGGCTGAGACCCGGGAGCTGTGAGAGCAGAGAAGAGACAGGGAAATCTCTCTGTGCAGCCTCGGAGGCAGCGGATTAAAGCTCCACGGTCCACTTGATGTGCCCTGCGTCTGTGGAGTGCATGAATGGACAGCGAATCATCCCAAATTGAGGAAGTGGACTTTGAGGAAAAGATTTAAGACTTTCCCCCCTTTTCCTCTTTTTACAACGAATTATCCCAAATTAAGGAGGTGGACTTAGAGAGCTAGATTTCAGACTTTTCGCCGTTTTCCTCTTTTTACAACGAATTATCCCAAATTGAGGAGGTGGACTTGGAGAGCAAGATTTTTGATTTTTCCCCCTGCTCTCTTTTTGTGAATGTGTATGTGTATCCTTCTGTGTAAGATTTTCTCTGTATAGCTTTGCTTCCACCATATGTCCCAGGGTTCTATCTGTCCGTTTTTTTTTCAATAATTACTTTTTAATTTTAATAACGCTACTATATTTTATACTTTATTCTATTTTACTTTACCTGCTCTTTCTTTTTTTCCTACCTTCCCTTCCTCCCTCCCTCCCTCTGCCCCTCCTTTCCTTCTTTCTCTGTTTCTTTCCTCCCTCCCTCCCTCCCTCCTGTCTGTCTTTCTTTCCTTCCTCCCTTCCTCCCACCCTTCTTCCTTTCACTCTTTCTTTCTCTTTCCTTCCACCCTCCCTCCCTCCTGTCTTTCTTTCTTTCTTTCATTCCTCCCTCCCTCCCTTCTTCCATTCACTCTTCCTTTTTCTTTCATTCCTCCCTCCCTCCCTCCTTTCTTTCTTTCCATCCTTCCTCCCTCCCACCCTCCTTTCTTTCTTTCTTCCTTCGTTCCTTCCTTTCTTTCCTTCTTCCTTTCTTTCTCTCTCTCTTTCTTTCTTCTACTAATTCTTTCTTTCTACTTTTTCTCCCTTTTATTCTGAGCCAGGTAGATGAAAGGCTCTTGGTGCTGCAGCCAGGAGTCAGTGCTGTGCCTCTGAAGTGGGAAAGCCAACTTCAGGACACGGGTCCACAAGAGACCTCCCAGCTCCACATAATATCAAGCAGCGAAAATCTCCCAGAGATCTCCATCTCAACACCAGCAACCAGCTTCAGTCAACGACCAGCAAGATACAGTGCTGGACACCCTATGCCAAGCAACTAGCAAGGCAGGAACACAACACCACCCATTAGCAGAGAGGCTGCCTAAAAATATAATAAGTCCACAGGCACCCGAAAACACACCACCAGACGTGGACCTGTCCACCAGAAAGACAAGATGGAGCCTCAACCACCAGAACACAGACATTAGTCCCCCCCACCAGGAAGCCTACACAACCTACTGAAACAACCTTAGCCACTGGGGACAGACACCAAAAACAACGGGAACTACAAATCTGCAGCCTGCAAAAAAGGAGACCCCAAACACAGTAAGATAAGCAAAATGAGAAGACAGAAAAACACACAGCAGGTGAAGCAGCAAGATAAAAACCTACCAGACCTAACAAATGAAGAGGTAATAGGCAGTCTACCTGAAAAAGAATTCAGAATAATGATAGTAAAGATGATCCAAGATTCTATTTCCAAGATCCAAAATCTTGGAAATAGAATAGACAAAATGCAAGAAGCAGTTAACAAGGACTTAGAAAAACTAAAGATGAATCAAGCATCGATTAAAAACACAATAAATGAAATGAAAAATACTCTAGATGGGATCAATAGCAGAATAACTGAGGCAGAAGAACGGATAAGTGAGGTGGAAGATAAAATAGTGGAAATAACTGAGGCAGAGTAAAATAAAGAAAAAAGAATGAAAAGAACAGAGGACAGTCTCAGAGACCTCTGGGAAAACATTAAATGCACCAACATTCGAATTATAGGGGTTCCAGAAGAAGAAGAGAAAAAGAAAGGGATTGAGAAAATATTTGAAGAGATTATAGTTGAAAACTTCCCTAATATGGGAAAGGAAGTAGTTAATCAAGTCCAGGAGGCACAGAGAGTCCCATACAGAATAAATCCAAGGAGAAAAACGGCAAGACACATATTAATCAAACTGTCAAAAATTAAACACAAAGAAATCATATTAAAAGCAGTAAGGGAAAAACAACAAATAACACACAAGGGAATCCCCATCAGGTTAACAGCTGATCTCTCAGCAGAAACTCTACAAGCCAGAAGCGAGTGGCAGGACATAATTAAAGTGATGAAGGAGAGAAACCTGCAACCAAGATTACTCTACCCAGCAAGGATCTCATTCAGATTTGACGGAGAAATTAAAATATTTACAGACAAGCAAAAGCTGAGAGAGTTCAGCACCACCAAACCAGCTTTACAACAAATGCTAAAGGAACTTCTCTAGGCAAGAAACACAACAGAAGGAATATACCTACAATAACGAACCCAAAGCAATTAAGGAAATGGGCATAGGAACGTACATATCAATAATTACCTTAAATGTAAATGGACTAAATGATCCCACCAAAAGACACAGATTGGCTGAATGGATACAAAAACAAGACCCATATATATGCTGTCTACAAGAGACCCACTTCAGACCTAGAGACACATACAGACTGAAAGTAAGGGGATGGAAAAAGATAGTCCATGAAAATGGAAATCAAAAGAAAGCTGGAGTAGCAATTCTTATATCAGACAAAATAGACTTTAAAATAAAGACTATTAGAAGAGACAAAGAAGGACACTACATAATGATCAAAGGATCGATCCAAGAAGAAGATATAACAATTGTAAATATTTATGCACCCAACATAGGAGCACCTCAATACATAAGGCAAATACTAACAACCATAAAAGGGGAAATCGACAGTAACACACCCATAGTAGGGGACTTTAACACCCCACTTTCACCAATGGATAGATCATCCAAAATGAAAATAAATAAGGAAACACAAGCTTTAAATGATACATTAAACAAGATGGACTTAATTGATATTTATAGGACATTCCATCCAACAACAACAGAATACACATTTTTCTCAAGTGCTCATGGAACATTCTCCAGGATAGATCATATCTTGGGTCACAAATCAAGCCTTGGTAAATTTAAGAAAATTGAAATTGTATCAAGTATCTTTTCTGACCACAATGCTATGAGACTAGACATCAATTACAGGAAAAGATCTATAAAAAATACAAACACATAGAGGCTAAACAATACACTACTCAATAACGAAGTGATCACTGTAGAAATCAAAGAGGAAATTAAAAAATACCTAGAAACAAAAGACAATGGAGACACGATGACCCAAAACCTATGGGACGCAGCAAAAGCAGTTCTAAGGGGGAGGTTTATAGCAATACAATCCCACCTTAAGAAACAGGAAACATCTCGAGTAAACAACCTGACCCTGCACCTAAAGCAATTAGAGAAAGAAGAACAAAAAACTCCCAGAGTTAGCAGAAGGAAAAAATCATAAAGATCAGATCAGAAATAAATGAAAAAGAAATGAAGGAAATGATAGCAAAGATCAATAAAACTAAAAGCTGGTTCTTTGAGAAGATAAACAAAATTGACAAACCATTAGTCAGACTCATCAAGAAAAATAGGGAGAAGACTCAAATCAATAGAATTAGAAATGAAAAAGGAGAAATAACAACTGACACTGCAGAAATACAAAAGATCACGAGAGATTACTACAAGAAACTCTATGCCAATAAAATGGACAACCTGGAAGAAATGGACAAATTCTTAGAAATGCACAACCTACCAAGACTGAATTACGAAGAAATAGAAAATATGAATAGACAAATCACAAGCACTGAAATTGACACTGTGATTAAAAATCCTCCAACAAACAAAAGCCCAGGACCAGATGGCTTCACAGGCGAATTCTATCAAACATTTAGAGAAGAGCTAACACCCATCCTTCTCAAACTCTTCCAAACAATTTCAGAGAAAGGAACACTCCCAAACTCATTCTACGAGGCCACCATCACCTTGATACCAAAACCAGACAAGGATGTCACAAACAAAGAAAACTACAGGCCAATATCACTGATGAACATAGATGCAAAAATCCTCAACAAAATACTAGCAAACAGAATCCAACAGCACATTAAAAGGATCATACACCATGATCAAGTGGGGTTTATTCCAGGAATGCAAGGATTCTTCAATATATGCAAATCAATCAATGTGATACACCATATTAACAAGTTGAAGGAGAAAAACCATATGATCATCTCAATAGATGCAGAGAAAGCTTTCGACAAAATTCAACACCAATTTATGATAAAAACCCTGCAGAAAGTAGGCATAGAGGGAACTTTCCTCAACATAATAAAGGCCATATATGACAATCCTACAGCCAACATCGTCCTCAATGGTGAAAAACTGAAACCATTTCCACTAAGATCAGGAACAAGACAAGGTTGCCCACTCTCACCACTCTTATTCAACATAGTTTTGGAAGTTTTAGCCACAGCAATCAGAGAAGAAAAGGAAATAAAAGGAATCCAAATTGGAAAAGAAGAAGTAAAGGTGACACTGTTTGCAGATGACATGATACTATACATAGAGAATCCTAAAGATGCTACCAAAAAACTACTAGAGCTAATCAATGAATTTGGTAAAGTAGCAGGATACAAAATTAATGCACAGAAATCTCTGGCATTCCTGTACACTAATGATGAAAAATCTGAAAATGAAATGAAGAAAACACTCCCATTTACCATTGCAAAAAAAAGAATAAAATATCAAGGAATAAACCTACCTAAGGAGACAGAAGACCTGTATGCAGAAAATTATAAGACACTAATGAAAAAAATTAAAGATGATACAAATAGATGGAGAGATATACCATGCTCCTTGATTGAAAGAATCAATATTGTGAAAATGACTCTACTACCCAAAGCAATCTACAGATTCAATGCAATCCCTATCAAACTACCACTGGCATTTTTCACAGAACTAGAACAAAAAATTTCAAAATTTGTTTGGAAAAACAAAAGACCCGAATAGCCAAAGCACTATTGAGAAATTAAAACGGAGCTGGAGGAATCAGGCTCCCTGACTTCAGACTATACTACAAAGCTACAGTAATCAAGACAGTGTGGTACTGGCACAAAAACAGAAAGATAGATCAATGGAACAGGATAGAAAGCCCAGAGATAAACCCACACACATATGGTCAACTTATCTTTGATAAAGGAGGCAGGAATGTACAGTGGAGAAAGGACAGCCTCTTCAATAAGTGGTGCTGGGAAAACTGGACAGGGACATGTAAAAGTATGAGATTAGATCACTCCCTAACACCATACACAAAAATAAGCTCAAAATGGATTAAAGACCTAAATGTAAGGCCAGACACTATCAAATTCTTAGAGGAAAACATAGGCAGAACACTCTATGACATAAATCACAGCAAGATCGTTTTGGACCCACCTCCTAGAGAAATGGAAATAAAAACAAAGATAAACATATGGGACCTAATGAAACTTCAAAGCTTTTGCACAGCAAATGAAACCATAAACAAGATCAAAAGACAACCCTCAGAATGGGAGAAAATATTTGCAAATGAAGCAACAAAGGATTAATCTCCAAAATTTATAAGCAGCTCATGCAGCTCAATAACAAAAAAACAAACAACCCAATGCAAAAATGGGCAGAAGACTTAAATAGGCATTTCTCCAAAGAAGATATACAGACTGCCAAGAAACACATGAAGGAATGCTCAACATCATTAATCATTAGAGAAATGCAAATCAAAACTACAATGAGATATCATCTCACACCAGTCAGAATGGCCATCATCAAGAAATCTAGAAACAATAAATGCTGGAGAGGGTGTTAGAAAAGGGAACATTCTTGCACTGCAGTTGGGAAGGTGAATTGGTACAGCCACTATGGAGAACAGTTTGGAGGTTCCTTAAAAAACTAAAAATAGAACTACCATATGACTGAGCAATCCCACTACTGTGAATATACCCTAAGAAAACCATAATTCAAAAAGAGTCATGTACCAAAATGTTCATTGCACCTCTATTCACAATAGCCCGGAGATGGAAACAACCTAAGTGTCCATCATCAGATGAATGGATAAAGAAGATGTGGCACATATATACAATGGAATATTACTCAGCCATAAAAAAATTGAAACTGAGCTATTTGTAATGAGGTGGATAGACCTAGAGTCTGTCATACAGAGTGAAGTAAGTCAGAAAGAGAAAGACAAATACCATATGCTAACACATATATATGGAATTTTAAAAAAAAGTCATGAAGAACCTAGGGGTAAAACGGGAATAAAGACACAGACCTACTTGAGCATGGACTTGAGGATATGGGGAGGGGGAAGGGTAAGCTGTGACAAAGCGAAATAGAGGCATGGACATATATACACTACCAAACGTAAGGTAGATAGATAGTGGGAAGCAGCAGCAGAGCACAGGTAGATCAGCTCGGTGCTTTGTGACTGCCTGGAGGGGTGGGATGGGGAGGGTGGGAGGGAGGGAGATGCATGAGGGAAGGGATGTGGGAACAGAAGTATATGTATGACTGATTCACTTTGTTATAAAGCAGAAACTAATAAAAAAAATAATGCTAATTAACATTATGAAAACATAAAAAGATACTGTAAATCCCACTGTAAATGGTACAGTGGTCAGTGTCCGATTTTGCAATTTGGTAATAGTGGTGAATAATTCACTTATAATTCTAGTTTAAAAGTTAGAAAAAAACAGCAAAAGTAACCATAATTACAATAATCTGTTATTAGTTATACAATATTAAAAAACATGTATGACTGATTCACTTTGTTATAAAGCAGAAACTAATAAAAAAAAAAAACATGTATATTGTCAAGAGCAATAACCCAAAATGTGAGACGGAGGAGAAGTAAAGGTGGAAGTTTACAAGTTCTATTGAAGTTAAGCTGTTATCAGTTTAAAATAGGATGTTATAAGATAGTTCATGTAAGCCTCATGGTAGCCACAAAGGAAAAATCTTTAGCAATTACACAAAAGAACATGATAAAGAAATCAAAGCATACTGATACCAAAAGACAATCAAAATACAAAAATAGATAGCAGGAAAAGAAGCAAGGAACAATAGATCTAAAAAACAACCAGAAAACAATGAACAAAAAGGCAGTAGTCCTTACCTATCAAATATTATTTTAAATGAAAACAGAAATATCTATTTAAAAGCCATAGAATGGGTAAATGGATATAAAAACAAGATACACCAACATGCTGCCTATAAGAGATCTCTCTAGCCTTAAAGACACAAATAGACTGAGAGTGAAGTGATGAAGGAATATATTTCAAGCAAATGGTAACTTAAGAAGAGCATGGGTAGCTAGTTTTACATCAGAAAAAGAGACTTTAAACTAAAAATAGTAAAAAGAGACAAAGAAGGTCATTTTATAATGATAAATGTATCAATACATCAAGAGGATATAACAATTATAAATATTTATGCACCCAATATTGGAGCACCTAAATATATAAAGCAAAAACTAACAGAGCTTAAAGAAGAAATAAACAGTAATACAATAACAGTGGAAACCCTACTCTCAAAGCATCCAGACAGAGAATCAATGAGAAAACAGCAAATTTGGACAACACTACAGACCTTATGAACCTAACAGACATATATATAGATTGTTCTACCCAACAACAACAGAAAATGCATTCTTCTCAAGAACACATGAGACATTTTCTAGGATAGATCATAGGTTAGGTCACAGAACAAGTACTAACAAATTTAAGAAGACTGAAATCATAACAAGTATCTTCTCTGACCACAATGACATGAAACTAGAAATCTGGAAAATTCATAAACACATGAAAATTAAGCAACACTCTCCTGAACAGCCAATTGATCAAGGAAGAAACTAGGGGGAAATAACAGTTTTCTGAGACAAACAAAATGGAAACACAACATACCAGAATTTGGTGGGGTACAGCAAAAGCAGTTTTAAGATGGAAGTTCATAGCAATAAGCACCTACCTTAGGAAGAAAAAACAAAAAATAACAACAACAACAAAAAAACCCCAAAACCCAGATAAACAGCTTGACTCTATGCCTTAAGGAAATAGAAACAGTAGAACAAACAGAGCCCAAAGTTAGCATAATAAAGGGATTAATAAAGATTAGAGCAGAAATAAATGAAATAGGGAACATTAAAAACAATGGAAAAGATAACCAAACTAAGAGTTGATTCTTTGAAAAGATAAACATAATTGACAAACTCTTAACTAATCTAGGGAAAAAAAGACCCAAATCAACAAAATTATAAATAAAAAAGGAGCCATAACAATGGATACCATAGAAATTTGAAGGATCATAAGAGGATACTATGCACAACTATGAGCTAACAAAGTGGACTACCTAGAAAATGCGAGAATTCTTAGAAACATACAACTTAGCAAGTCTGGGTCAGGAAGAAATAGAAAACTTGAATAGGCCAATTACTAGCAAGGAGATTTAATCAGTAATTTAAAATATCTGAATGTGGAGAATCCTACAATCAGGTGGCTTCATGGGTGAGTTTTACACAATATTTAAAGAAGAATTAATAACAATCCTTCTCAAACTCTTCAATTGAAGGGGAGGAACACTACTAAACTCATTTTATGGGGTCAACATTGTTCTGATACCAAAACCAGAAGAGAATATGAATAGAAAAATATAAGTCAATACCCCTGATGAGTATAGATGAAAAAATTCCCAATAAAATACTAGCAAATTGAACTCAGTAGCACATTAAAAGTATCATTCACCATGATCAAGTGGGAATTATCATTTGGATGCAAGGGTGGTTCAGCATACATAAATCAATCAATGTGATACTTCACGTTAATAGAATGAAAGAATCATATGATCACTTCAACAGATGCAGAAAAAGCATACAACAAAATTCAACATCCTTCCATGATAAAAAAAAATAAAAACTCTTAAAAATTAGGCATAGAAGGGACATATATCAGCATAATAAAGACTATTTATGATAAGCCCACAGCTAACATCATACTCGATGGTGAAAGTCTGAAAGCTTTTCCTCTATAATCAGGAAGAAGACAGACAAGGGTGCTCACTCTCACCACTTCCATTCAGCATAGTACTAGAAGTCCTAGCTAGGCAAGAAAAAGAAATAAAATGTATCAGAATTGGAAAGGAGGAAATAAAATTTTTCTATTTGCAGATGACATGATTTTACATATAGAAAATACTAAAGACTCAACTAAAAAACTGTTAGATCTAAGCAATGAATTCAGTAAAGTTGCAGGATACAAAATTAATATATAAAAACAGTAGTGTTTCTACACACTAAGAGCAAATTTTCTGAAAAAGAAATAAAGAAATTGATCCCATTTACAGTAGCATCAGAAATAAAATACTTAGGAATAAATTTAACTTAGGAAGTAAAAGAACCCTACTCTGAAAACAAGACACTGATAAAAGAAGTCAAAGAAGACTCAAAATAAATGATAGTTATCTCATGTTCATGGTTTGGAAGAATTAATATTGTTAAAATATCAATACTATTAATACTGAAAGCCATCTGTAGAGTCAATGCAAGCTCTATCAAGATTCCAATGACATTATTTATAGAAGTAGGAAAAAAGAGTCCTAAAATTCATATGGAGCCACAAAACATCCTGAATAGCCAAGGAAATCCTGAGAAAGGAGAACAAAGCAAAAGGCATCACACTTCCTGATTTCAAGCTATACTTCAAGCTACAGTCATCAAATCAGTATTACTAGCATAAAAACAAACAGGTCAATGGAACAGAATCAAGAACCCAGAAATAAACCCAAGCATATATGGTCAACTAATATTTACAAGGGAGTCAAGAATACTCAATGAAGAATAGAGTCTTTTCAATAAGTTGTGCTTGT
Source organism: Mesoplodon mirus (assembly GCF_964341445.2). NCBI lineage: Eukaryota > Metazoa > Chordata > Mammalia > Artiodactyla > Ziphiidae > Mesoplodon > Mesoplodon mirus. The sequence continues at coordinate 103,470,004 of NC_138982.1, read as the reverse complement.
ATAATTGGATATTCATATGTAAAATAATGAAACTGGACCCAGATCTTATACCTCACAAAAATTAAGTCAACATGGATTGAAGACTTAAGTATAAGACCTGAAACTATGAAAGTCCTAGAGGAAAACATAGGAATAAAGCTCTTTGTCATGGGTCTTGGTAATGATTTTCTGGATATGACACCTAAAGTACAAGCAACAAAAGCAAAAATAAACAAATAGGACTACATCAAACTAAAAGGCTTTTACACAGCAACAAAAACTGTCAACAAAACAAAAAGGCTGCCTACTGTAGGGGAGAAGATATTTGCATAATATATATCTGGTAAGGGGTTAATATCCAAAATATAAAAAGAACTCATACAACTCAATATCAAGAAATCAAATAACCCAATTAAAAAATGTGCAGAGAACTTGAATAGACATTTCTCCAAAGAATATATACAAAAGTCCAACAGATACATGAAAAGTTGTTTGACATCACTAGTCATTTAGGGAAATGAAAATTAAAACCACAATGAGATATCATCTCATGCCTGTTAGAATGGCTGTCATCAAAAAGATAAGAGATAATAAATGGGGGCATGGATTTGGAGAAAGGGAAACCCTCATGCACTGTTGGTGAGAATGTAAATTGGTACAGCCACTATGAAAAACAATATGGAAGATCCTCAAAAAAATTTTAAAAACATAGATCTACCACATGATCCAGCAATTCCACTTCTGGGAATGTATCTAAAGGAAACATAAACTATAAGTTGAAAAGGTATCTCTACCCCCATGTTCATATCAGCATTATTTACAATAGCCAAGACATGGGAACAATCTAAGTATCCATCAATGAATCAATGGATACAGAACTTGTGTTGTGTGTGTGTGTGTGTGTGTGATGGAATATTATTCAGCCATAAAAAATTAGGAAATCTTACAGTTGTGACAAAATGGATGGACCTTGAAGACATTATGTTAAGTGAAATAAGACAGAGAAAGAAAAATACTGTATGATCTCATATGTGGAAACTAAAACAAACAAACTCATAGAAAAAGAGCTCGGACCTGAGGTTACCAGAGGTGGGGGTAGGGGGAATTGGAGGAAGGTGGTCAAAAGGTACAAATATCCAGTAATGTGATAGACTGCTGTATGATATATAAGAAACTTAAGAGAGTTTCATCACAAGGAAATATGTTTTTCTTTTTCTCCTTTCTTTTTATTGATCTATATGAGAAGATGGATGTTAGCTGAGCCTGTTATGGTAATCACTTCACAATATATGAAACTCAAGTCATCGTGCTCTATGCCTTAAACTTATACAGTGATGTATGTCAATTATTTCTCAGTAAAACTGGAAAAAAAAGAATACATATAAAATCATTTTAAGATTGTTAACTCAAAACCCTGTGAGAAGCACATATATACACACACACACACACACACACACACACACACACACACACACACTAGATAACTCAGTTTGTGGTTAGCTCTTTGTCTTTTGCCTTACAGTATAAAGTAAAAATATTCCTTTTCAATGTTACTTAGATTATTCTCTTCTTCACCTTCATCATATTATGTGATTCATCTGTAATAAAGTTTAATTTTTCATAGCATTTGTTGAGATCATTCACTCCCCACACAAATCCTGGTTGATTTTTTTAAATTACCATATATTTAAATTCATTCTTTATAGTGTGGAATTGTATGGGTTTTGACAAAGATGTGGAGCCGTATATCCAACCACCATGGTCATCATAAAAACTGAACCAAAAAAACCAAAAAACAAAAAATTGAACCATTATCCCAAAATGCTCATGCTGTATCTATGTAGAAAAACCCATTTGACCAAAAGTACCCTCAAGCAAATGAGAATGAGATAATTTCATCCCTGTAATTTTACCTTGCCCATATGTCATATAAGTGGAATCATAAGATTTTGGATATGGCTACTTTGACTTAGTAAAATGCATTTAAGAGGCACCCATATGTTGTTTTGTGAAATAGTACTATGTTTCATTGTATTGCCGAGAAGTATTCCATTGTGTGTACCTACCTTGCTCTGTGAGTCTACTACTTGATGGAAAGCTGGGTTGTTTGCAGTTTTGGGTGATTATCAATAAATTCGTTTATAAACATTTATGTACAGATTTTCATGTGAATGTAAGTCTTTATTTATCTGGGGTAAGTATGTTTGAGGAGGATTACTAGGTTTTATGATATCTGTATTTTTTTAACTTCTTTAAAAATGCCTGTTAGGACTTGAATTATGTCCCTGGATATAATACATATGCATGTGTGTATGTGTGTGTGTGTATATATATATATATATATATATATATATATATATATATATATATATATATATATATATATATATATATATGACAGGTAATCAAGGTAAAATATGGTTATTAGGGTAGGCCCTAATACAATGACTGGTGCCATTATAAAAAGTGGAAATTTGGACAGAGATACACAGGGAGAAAGCCATGCGAAGATGGAGGAGGCGATTGGAGTGATGAATCTATAATCCAAGTAATGCCATGGAGTGTGGGCAATCACCTGAAGCTAGGAGAGAGGCATGGAACAAATCCTCTGTCTCAGAGCCCTCAGAAGGAACCAACCTTACTTTGAGTTTAGACCTCTAACCTCCAGAACTGTAAGAATAAATTTTTGTTGTTTTGAATAACCAGGTTTATAGTACTTTGTTACAGCAGGTTTGGGAAATTAATGCATGTCAAACTGTTTTCCCAGGAAGCTATAGCAATTATATCACACTAGAGATATATGACAATGTCAGTTACTCTCCATCTTCAATAGCACTTGATATTGCCTTTGTCTTTTCATTCTATTAGGTATGTAGAAGTATCTCATAGTGATTTTAATTTGAATTTACCAAATGATTGATCATCTTTTCATATGGTTATTTACCATCTGCATACTTTTTGAAATATCTGAGTTTTTTGCACAATATTATAGAATTTTTTAAAAATTAGTTTTTTGTGGCATGTAAGAAAGAGTGAATGAATAAGTAGTTGTGGTAGGCTTTAGGCATATTTAGGATTAGGAAAAATTGTACTTATAATAATTGCAAGCATTTGTCTAGGAAAGACAAGAACAGATGGAACTAATTCTATATTTTGCTGCTCACCAAAATGACTGATTATCTATATACTGTTGTTTGGCACCTTAGGTCTGATCTGGGATGGCTGCTTTCCAATCGGTATGTTCTAGGATGTTGATATCATGGCAAGAGATATTTTGGAAGCATAATTAAATTTCTTGAGGTATTTACAAAAATATGTTATATGGATGAATGTTTTAGATGGAAATAAGTGTTGAGCCAGGCTCTGAAGTAACAGAGTACAGACCTTAGAGTACAGACCTTATGGGGAATGGCAGCAGCAAGACCTGAAAATCAAATGCCAGATTAACTGTCTGAGTTTTACCACATAAACTTAATAGGTCTCTGGATTACCCAGAATTCAGGCAAACATCTGATTATAAAAACTGGGAAAATATAAGAAGAGATAAGGGGAAATCACACTATTTATGGGTATACAGGTACGCCTTACTACATGGGTTTAGAGCACCAAATTTCAGATATTTATTTCTGGTGAATATATATCTATCTCTCTCTCTCTCTCTCTCTCTCTCTCTCTCTCTCTCTATATATATATATATATATATATATATATATATATATATATATAATTTAGGGAAGCATACTTTTTTTTTTTTTTTTTGGTACGCGGGCCTCTCACTGTTGTGGCCTCTCCCATCGCAGAGCACAGGCCCCAGATGTGCAGGCCCAGCGGCCATGGCTCACGGGCCCTGCCGCTCCGCAGCATGTGGGATCCTCCCGGACTAGGGCACGAACCCGTGTTCCCTGCATCTGCATCAGCAGGCGGACTCTCAACCACTGCGCCACCAGGGAAGCCCCATACTATTTTAATATGCTTACCACAAAGAAGCTTAGATTTTGAAGGGCCACTAAAAACAACAATGTATAGGGATTTTTGAAATGACAGTGAATTTGCTTCCTTTTGGAGACTTTTATTTAAAATGCAATTTTTCTACCTGGATTATTCCACAAAGTTATTGTGAAGATGAAGTGTCATCCTCATCCACTCATGTGTACAGAATTTCACTGAGATACTTTGAATTTATCTTCAAGTAGGTCTGTCAGATAATTTTCCATGCTATTCTTTCTTTCATTTACAGTTTCTTGTCTCATATCCTCTCTACTGAATGTTTTATTTGCATCTGGAAGAAAAAGTAATGCTGGGACAAATAATGATTGAGTGGCCACTTACTTTTTCCTGTGATGCTTAACTTAAAGAAGGGTGAGAGTAAAGAGGAGGCAGACCGAGACAGACCTGTGTCCGTCAACAAATAACTAAAATGTAGTGCATTTTAAATTCAGTTTCTTAGTTCAATTTTTTAACCTGTAGATTTTTACTTCAAATATAGTTACACAGTTTTATATGATATATAAAATATATATGACATATAGGATATGTCAAATGTGCATATTAAGGTAATTTTTGCCATAAATTCATCAATAAATGTTTATTCATTTAGAGTTTATTTTGGCTTAAAATTGAGAAGTTTTTCCTTCAATCTGGCATACCTGTGTCCTACAACTGCGAGGTAATAAGGAAATTGAATGAATGCCCTGATAACTCTGTAAATTATTTTGAGGTTCATCAGAGCATGAAATTTAGTCATGACCTGTTCGTTTTCTTCGCATTACAAGAATGAAAGCTCAACAAGAATGTGTGGCTTTCTTTTAGAAATTTGAAATCTACTTGAGATTCAGAAAGACTGCTGATTATTTTTGGGTGGGGAAAGTGACTGTCTGAAATATATTTAAATGTATTTAATATTCCAGAAGAGAGATTAAATCACACAATATATAAGCCAAATAGTACTTTGGGTGTAAGTACTATTTATAATATATATAATGTAATTTATAATTATAATATATATGTAATTTATATATATATATAATTTTGTATATATATAAAATTATACACACACATGCACACACACACATACTGGATTAGTTACCTTTTTTAAACGTATTGTGTCTAATGGACATTTTTTTTCTATTTCACATTAGATGTTTACAGACTGTAGATTGTTTTTGAATAAGATGCCAACATTTCTCCTGCGTTCCAGTTTCTTCCACAATGTTGTGAATTACTTCTAATTGTAAAATATTTGCTGACTAAGAAATGAATAAATAGCATGAAACAGTTTAAGACTATGGCCTTTATGTTCAAGGTATATCAAATTGGTATGCCATCATCACACTCCACGCTGTCTGAGATTTAGAAAGTTAGTATCTCTTATGATCAGTAAAATATGTGGATGACACTACCTCTGTTTCAGAGTTGGAATGACGGTTAAATGAGTTTCTATTATTTCCAGAACCTTTTTGTTCTGATCACTGTCTTTCAGAAACACAATGCTTCAAATTGATCATAAGGCTTGAGTCATGGGTGATTAATGAAAATAATTAATACATGCTTGTTTTTGCAATAAGATCCTGCATTGATGTACCTTAGAATAGGCTAAACATTATAACAGCTGTCCAATATTGTTAGCTTTTTCAGTTCAAAGTAAATTAAACTTCAAATCTGAGTGAAATGCATACTTGAGATGTTGCAGTCACATGTATTTTTTTTACTTCCCAACAGGTTATTTGTTAGAATTGCAGTTCTATAAATTGCTGTGGGGAACAATTTTGTGCTCTAAATTTAATCAGATAAATCTGTAAACGTGTCAAAGTGCAGAAACTGCTGTCATTTTAATGTGTTTACTACAATTTTTCATGTACATGTAAGCATAGTTGGAGATATATCTATATTCCTTACAAAGAGTTATCTCTTTCAAAATAAAATGATAGATAGATATGTTTTAACTTGATAGTGTATAAAATCTTCTATAACCTATGGAGGTTGGGCTTATCTATTAAATATTGCTAAAATCTGTCAAACATAAATGGGAATTTATTGGTATAAGACCATGGTAGATGGAAAAAATGTCAGAAGTTCCAGGAAAAGTAAAAAATATATATAAAATTGCAGTTCTGATCTTTAAAAATTTTCCATAACATTAAAAGACAGTAACAGGGTAATGTGACACCAGGGAAAGATTATTGTATTCAGATTACTGTAGCTAATTCTACCAGGACAGTCTACATGTTGGTCTGATTCACCTTTGTGTAAATGTGCCTAATAGACTTTGGCATATCATATATGCTCAGGAAATATTTAAGGAGAAAATAAACTGAAAAGTGAATGATGGATGAATAAATAATGAATGAAGAAAACCAACATATTTTGTGAAAACTTGTATTTTTATAAGTATTGTATACCAATGAAAAATATCCTAAATTAAATAGGGCAAATACTTATTGCATACTTGACACATATAACATGTATCAAGTGTTAAAAGAAAGAAATAAGAGTAAAAAAGACACAGTACCTGCCTTTAAATTCCTTATCACCTTAACAGGAGCACATAGTCATGACATAATAATACAAAGCCAAATGTAAATGCGATAATAGAAATGCTGGAGAAAATGGGATCAGCTTCATTCTAAAATAACATGTTTTAAAATTCAGATATAATGTACATATAATAAAATCTGAAGATATTGGGTATTTAGTTATATGAGTTCTGACACTTGTGTAACCCATATACTCACCATTCAAAACAAGATATGGAATATTTCCCCCACCTCAGTTAGTTCCTCCTTGCCCATTCCATGCCCCACAGACAATCACTCTTTATTTCTGTCAGGTCAATTATTGTTGCCGGGTTATGGACTTTCTACAAGTAAAACCATAAACTGAGTATGCTTTTGGGTCTGGCTCCTTTTGCACAACATGTTTTTGAGATTTAAAAGATTGTTTAATATTGTAAAACGTGTTTTAAAAGTCTGAAATATATAGAAAACAAAATAAGGTGTGTTCCCCTCCCCAACAAGTAGAAGGTAGATGTCCCATTTATTGCCTTGGTATGGGCAAAAACAAAATTAAAAATAAGAAGCTTAATTCCCCCTGTTGAAAATAAGGGAAGAGACTGCCTTTTCTTAGAGCAGTTACTTTAGAAAAATTGTAAGTTCTCATTTGTCTCTCTGAAATATATGTAAAATTTTAAAAAATTAAATAAGTCTCTCCTCTGCTTTATGACCCAGGAATGTCTCTCTCAAGGACCTGGGAGTCATCCCTTTAACATGAACTCATCAAGAGGACACTGCCCCTATCTTCCAGTTTCTGTGGGAGGGTGGGACCCTAACTTTTGTGGATATCTTGCTCCAAGTTGCAAAACTATCACCTGTCATAAAAATACAAGAAGTTTATTTTTCCTTTGGTTAAGGCCAGTTAACACACCCCAATTATAAGGTGAATTTAGAATAAACTATAAATAAATGGTATAATAAATGGTGCTGTCAAGTCCCCTTACTTGAAGCCAGGTGTTGTTTATCTTGAGAACATGTATGTAGTGGGTTATGTCTGCTTGGCTACTTTGGTGAGATATCTTTCTGTCTTTGCAGTCTCTTAGAGAATTGTCTGTGATGCACACCACATTCTGGCTTAGTGCTTATTCAGTAATGAAATTGTTTTCTTTCCCTCTTTGTCAGAAGTTTCTTGGGTTGAGAGGAAACTTTGTTTTTTTATTATCTTTCCCCAAAAATTATGTTGATAAAAATGGATGACTGGCAGTCCCTGAACTCAACAGACCAGCTGAAGCTCTGTGGCCACACAACAGTCAGGTAAGAGACCTTAAATTATTAAAAAAAAAAAAATTCCCTTCTAGCCCTCTGCTCTTTTGGCATACTAGCTGGATGAACCACTCTCCAAAATCAAGATTTTACTCTTGAATAAGCATGGGCAATACAGGTTCTAAAATGCCATCAAGATTATCATATGGTTAGAAAATATGAAAAACCAGAAATGTTGCCCATAGGTCTTTCTCTTAAATGTCTACTATCTTTGTGTCATATTTTCAATGAGCATAAGAGAATCTGGTCTTTCAGTGGTCTAAGGACAATTCTTTTAGTTTGGATAAGTTAATGTATTTTCTGAAGTCTTCAGTCTCATCTCAAGCAGGTTAATTACTGATATTTAAGGGATATCATTCTAAGAAGTAAAAATGATTTTGATAACCAGAATAAAATATTGAAAAAACGGAAGAGGAATGTGACAATTAAAGGGACTTACTGTTTCTCAGAACTCTCCTTCTTTCTGTACTTTCCCTACTCCTTCTAGAGCCCCTGTATCACTTTATCCCTCCTTGCTTCAAGTTGACTCATTAAAGAAGGTGATGTTCTTTTAGACATGTAGTTCCCCCTTATTAGTGGACTTCCCTGAAGAAAAGGTATGGGGGCACAATTTCCTTACCTGGTAGTGAATCACCTACTCTGATGACATAGATTTGTATATTTTATGACCCAGCCTTGAGTCCATTTCATGTCTTAGCCCAGATTCTTCCTACAAGAGTTCCTTATCATCCATATACCATGCAGATAGGAAATAGATTTGATAAAGAAACTTGATCAAGGAATAATTGAGGACTTAGTAAAAGCCTGTACCCCTATATGAAGGCAAAAGGATGGAGAGTACCTTCATTGGTCACTTGGAAAAAGGCAAGCAGCAAGGTCTTAAGCTGATGAATGCCAATATGGGAAGGGAAACCAAAGTGCCATATAATTTACATTTTTTCTATCTTAATGCAAGGGAAAACAGGCCTTCTTATTTAGATTGACAAAAAAGCTGATGCCACTGAGTACCCAGAACTCCTGGTTCATCCACAAGCCTTCCTTGTCAACTGATATTTATCATTTAAAGAATTATTTTCCCTATTTCCCAGAAATTTGCAAAAGTACTCTGAAGCATGTTTTCTGTTTACAGCCCAACACATTCCTTGCCTTGTGCAAAGGCAAGGAATTCTGCATCTAGCAGCTGCATGGAATTCTGCAACCAGAGGACTGCTCCTTTGATGGAGCAAACAAGTTGAGGTCCAAAGGATTACCACATCAGGCGTATGGTGGCCAAGGGGAACTGAGAAACCAACTAGATAGACAGATAGATAGATAGATAAGTAGATAGATAGATAGATAGACAGACAGATAGATAGATAGATAGATAGATAGATAGATAGAAAGATAGATAGATAGAAAGATAGATAGGTTTCACACTGAGCTGAAACAAATATATGCATCACTTTGGTCCCTGAAGAATAATGATACTGGTTTAATTCAAGATATAAAACCAACAAAGACAGTTTACCATCCATGGCCATGTAGAAAACAATGTCTTTTGTTGACAGCTCAATTAAAAGGAATAAAACCAATTATAAAATAATTAGAAAAAGAAGGGATACTTTTTAAAGGGCACTCACCTTGCAATATTCCCATCCTTCCAGTAAAGAAGGAAAGTACATTTGATAAAAAATTTCAACCACCATACAGACTTATACAAGACCTTAGAGAAGTAAATGTATTTGTTGTTCCATTATTCCCCATAACTCCTAACCCTACAACTATTCTGCCTTCTTACTTTGGTACTTTTGTCTGCAAAGTCGTTTCCTCTGTAAATGATCTATGTTCTGCATTTTCTTTCTATGTTTCCTTCCTTCCATCCTTCCTTCCATCCATCCTTTCTCTTGTTTTCCTCTGACACATTATATTTTTGGAGACTTTATACTGTACACGATAAATTTTCATGAGGAATTTGCAGATTACTATGTAGGTTGAATATATTAATTAAAAGGTAAATTGCAATAACCTAAATAAATGAATATGATAATCTGAGAATTTGGAAATTTGCTTAAAGTGTTTTAAACTTTATATCATTTAAATGTATTATCTTTTGAGATTTTGATATATTTATATAGAAATTAGAAATTTAAAAAATTTTCATGAAATAAAAATGTTTTTATCATATTCCATGGGTAAGCACTCATACTAAATAATGTTATTATTACAAAATAAACATTTCATATGATGGAGTACATTCCCATATAGACCTATACCTAGGTAAACTCCTGCTATGTAAAATCAGTTGGATCTGAGTATTTTTTGAACTAGTTAATATCCCATAAATTCTTCTTCTTTTTTTTTGGCTGCACTGTGAGGCATGCACGATTTTAGTTCCCTGACCAGGGATTGAACTTGCACCCCTGCAGTGGAAGCGTGGAGTCTTAACCACTGGCCAGGGAAGTCCCCACATGAATTATTCTTTAAAGAAAGTTCAGATCTATACTGTGTCTACATCCAACCTTCCCCATACAACATCAGAACTCACTCTACCTTCAATTAGGAGGTAAAAGGAAATAGAATCTAAAAATATAACTACATATTATCAGTGGTGGAGCTTTGAGCTTGCAGGAAGCGTTGGCAATTACCTTAAAAATTAGTTGTCTGCAGATTCTTCATTTGCAATTTTTAGAAATCACTTTTTGGAATTTGTGCTCTTTCACTTTCTTTTATCTTCTATGGGTATAGTTCACAGGACAAGCCCAATGCTGTCTGCAAGATGAGACTCCCTTCCCCAACTTAGGATCACTAAACCATTTGTTATCTAAAATTATTATTAATATTTACTTGGAGAAACTCTTTAAAGGAATGTTTCCTCTAGCTTTATTGCAGACCTACTAATTCAAAATCTCTGTGATAGGAAAGATGGTATTGTGATGCCAGAATGCACATTTTTATGTAGTACTCCAAAAAATTCTTTTTTATATATTTTAATTTTTTAATCAAGGTGTATCTGATTTACAATATTGTGTCAGTTTCAGTTGTATAGCATAAAAGAGATTGGGTAAAATTTCCTGTGCTATAGTAGTAAATCCTTGTTGCTTATCTATTTTTTATATAGTAGTTTGTATCTGTTAATCCCTTCCTCTTAATTTATCCCTCCCAAACCCTCCATTTGTGAACCATAAGTTTGTTTTCTATTTCTGTGAGTCTGTTTGTTTTGTATATGGATTCATTTGTATTATTTTTTTAGATTCCATGTATGAGTGATATCATACAGTATTTGTCTTTCTCTGTCTGACATATTTCACTAAGGATAATATTCTCTAGGTTCATCCATGCTGCTGCAAATGGCAATATTTCACTCTTTTTTATAGCTGAGTAATATTCCATTGTGTGTGTGTGTGTGTGTGTGTGTGTGTATGCATATATATATACACACATACTAAATCTTCTTCAGCTAGGCATCTGTTGATGGGCACTTGGGTTGCTTGCATGTCTTGGCTATTGAAATAGTGCTGCTATGAACTCTGAGCTGCATTTATCTTTTTGAATTAGAGTTTTTGTTTTTTCTGGATATATACCCTGGAGTGGAACTGCTGGATCATACGGCAGGTCTATAGTTTTTAAGGAATTTACATACTGTTTTCCATAGTGGTTGCACCAATTTACCTTCTCACCAACAGTGTAGGATGGTTCCCTTTTCTCTACACCCTCTCCAGCATTTATTATTTGTAGACTTTTAATGATGGCCATTTTGGCCGATGTAAGGTGATACCTCATTGTAGTTTTGATTTGCATTTCTCTAATAATTAGTGATGTTGAGCTTCTTTTCATGTGCCTGTTGTCCATCTGTATGTCTTCTTTGGAGAAATGTATATTTATGTCTTGTGCCCATTTTTGTTTGGGTTGTTTGGTTTTTTTAATATTGAGCTCTATGAGCTGTTTGTATATTAATCCCTTTGTTTACAAACAATTTCTCCCATTCTGAAGGTGGTCTTTTCATTTTGTAGATGGTTTCCTTTGCTGTGTGAAAGCTTTTAAGTTTGATTAGGTCCCATTTGTTTATTTTTGTTTTTATTCCTTTTGCCTTGGGTAACTGATCTAAGAAAATATTGTTACAATTTATGTGAAATAATGTTTTGCCTATGTTCTCTTCTAGGACTTTTATGCTGTCATGTCTTATATTTAGGTCTTTAATCCATTTTGAGTTTGTTTTTTGTAAATGGTGTGAAGGAATTTTCTTATTTCATTTACATGTAGCTGTTCAGCTTTCCCAACACCACTTGTTGAAGAAAGTTTCTTTTCTCCATTGTACATTCTTACCTCCTTTATTGTATATTAATTGACCATAGGTATGTGGGTTTATTTCCAGGCTTTCTACCCTGTCCCATTGATCTATATATCTGTGTTTGTGCCAATACCATGCTGTTTTGATTATTGTAGCTTTGCAGTATAGTCTGAAGTCTGAAAGAGTTACACCTCCAACTTTGTTATTTTTTCTCAGGATCTCTTTAGCAATTCTGTGTCTTTTTGTGCTTTCATATAAATTTTAGGATTACATGTTCTAGTTCTGTGAAAAAATTCATGGATATTTTGATAGGAATTGCATTAAACTGGTAGATTACTTTGGGCAGTATGGCCATTTTAACAATATTAATTCTTCCAATTCAAAAGCACAGGATATCTTTCCATTTCTTTGAATCATCTTCAATTTTCTTTATCAGTGTTTTATAGTCTTCATTGTATAGGTCTTTCACCTCCGTGTTTAAGTTTATTCCTAGGTATTTTATTTTTTGACACAATTTTAAATGAGACTATGTTTTTACTTTCTGTTTCTATTTCATTATTAGTGTATAGAAATACAACAGATTTCTGTATATTGATCTTGTGTCCTGCTGCCTTGCTAAATTCATACTAGTTCTAACAGTTTTTGTGTGGAGTTGTTAGGGTTCTCTATATAGAGCATCATATCATCTGCAAATGGTGACAGTTTTACTTCTTCCCTTCCAATTTGGATACCTTTTCTTTTTCTTTTCTGACTGCTGTGGCCAGGACTTCCAGTACTATGTTGAATAGAAGCAGTGAGAGTGGGTATCCTTGTCTTGTCCTGAATTTAGTGAGAAGTCTTTCAGTTTTTCACGTTTGAGTTGGCTGTGGGTTTGTTGTATATGGCCTTTATTATGTTGACATATGTTCCCCTAGTCTACTTTGGTGGGAGTTTTTATCACAAATTCATGTTGAATTTTTTCAAATGCTTTTTCTCTATAGAGATGATCATGTGGTTTTTGTATTTCCTTTTGTTAATGTGGTATATAATTTTGATTGATTTTTATATCCTTGAACCATCCTTGTGACCCTGGAATAGATCCAATAATCATGGTGTAAGATCCTTTTCATGTGTTGTTTGATTTGGTTTGCTAATATTTTGTTAAGGATTATTGTGTCCATGTTCATCAAAGATACTGGCCTGTAATGTGTGTGTGTGTGTGTGTATGTGTGTGTGTGTGTGTGTGTGTGTGTGTGTGTGTGTGTGTGGTGTCTTTGCTTGGTTTTGGTATCAGGGTAATGGTGGCTTGTAGAATGAATTTGGGAGTGTTCCCTCCTCTTCAATGTTTTGGAATATTTTGAGAAGGGTAGGCGTAAGTTCTTCTTTATATGGTAGAATTTCCCAGTGAAGCCATCCAGTCCTGGACTTTTGTTTGCAGGTCATGTCCCTTCTCCTGCTGTGTCCATCCCGGACATAGTGCAGGGCTGTGCTGTGAACTGGGTGAGGCCAGAGAATTCATTAGGATGGGGCTTGGGGTCAGGGAGGTGGACTGCAGGAATTGAGGTGGCTGCACAGCTGCCAGAGATCCAGGCTGCCTCCATGGGAGTCTTCTCTCAGGACCTATCTGTCCCAGACCCTGTGCTAAGCTGCAGTGTAGCATCGCCAGAGCTCTCTCACTTGGATGGGAGACAAACCAAAGCATGTCCTATGGTGCTGCTGACAGTGGTTACCACCACCACACCCAGGCCATATCCCATGCCCCCCATGCTATTTCTGCTTAGCTAGACTGATTATTTTCCTAGAGCCCAGTTGTCCTAGATCTCATGCCAAACTGTGGTGTGAAGTGAGTGGAACCAGCATGTTCACCCTGTTTGAAGTGTGGCAAGGCGACAGGTGTCAGTTCAAGGCTCTCTCCGCTCTGATTATTGGCAAGTAAGCATATGCATGCTACTTGTGAGTAGAGTCTAGGCTTCTCCAGCCCTTCTATCTTTCCCAGTGTTTCTACCAGTAGCCAAGGGGACTTTTCTCCTTTGCACAGGACACCAGGACTGGGACGCCCAGACTGTGGCTTGACAGGCTCACTCCCCAGGGTGAGGGTCTGCCCATGTAGACCTTCTCTTCTTTTCAGATCCCTCTCAGGGGCAAGGGTCTTGGCCCTATGCCTTTTTTTTTTTGTCCTACCTGGTTATGTGGAGATCTTTCTTGCGGTTTTGGTTGTATAGGAGTTCTTCTGCCAGTTTCCAGTTTTCTGTGAGAATTGTTCCACCTGTAGATGTATTTTTGATGTATTTGTGGGGGGAGGTGAGCTCCACATCCTTCTACTTTGCCATCTATATTCCTTCCCCTCACAAGAGATTGTGTTATACTTTAAATTTGAAAGTCAAAAAATTGTATGTGTTCCAGGAATATAGGCAAGAAACTTCTTCTCTCTTATGACTTTTCTAGCCTCACCAATGAATCACTGTCAGATCATCCAACCCAACATAGCAAGGAAAATGGCCCAACATCAATTTGAGGCTAAGCAGAGGTCAAATATAGTGAAGGGGGATGTTTCTGCAAACATATTCCTCCAGTGGTGTGTGTGTGTGTGTGTGTGTGTGTGTGTGCATGCTAAGAAGGTGAATATAATGGGGTCGGAATAGTAGTAAGGGGAGGGAGTCAGAAAATTTGAATTTTACATATTTTTACTTAGAAATCATGCCTGCATCAATCAATGAGAAGTTTTGAGATCTTGATTCTGAGAACATGTAGCAAACTTAAAGAAATGACCAGTTGTACTGATGTGTATACATTCTTCTCCTTTTCCAATATGGTCTATGACCAAACTGCTATATAGAGCAGAATAAAGTTGGGATGTGGAGTGAAAACATGGGCATAATATTTTATATTTAAAATATATTTTATGTAAACATCCAAATTTATATTATATATATATATGATTATATATATATTTTTTCCATGATTATTTGTGTATGTATATAGTTACACATAGCACACAGCTACTCAAAACAGTAATCAAAATAATGTCTTAGACATTATTATTATCTATTATAGCCAAAACTACAGCAACACAGGAGGAGAAATGGAGAGAATTATCATTAAAGTGCTTACACAGGTATGTGTATTATGTGTCTGTGCATATGCAGATGTTTATTGTTGACAATGATGATGTTATGACAGGCACCTGTTCTTTGTGTGTGACATGAGCCACAATGCTTATACGTCCTCTGCTCTAAACTTCCTTTGGCACAAGTGTGAGGAAAGGTGGCTAATAAGATGTGTCAGCCATAGGGTATAATTCATAGGAAAGCTCCCAGCAGTGATAGTACCAAGTTGGGAGATATACCAGTTGCTCATTTCCCCTTTTTCCTACTTACTTTATGTAACACAGAACTGATGGAAGGAATAACAATAGCATCTTGGAGCCATGAATGAAAGGTCAAGAGTAAGAAGTCATTAGAGTTGTCAAATTTAAGCTATGTAACAACTCTAAGAAATTTGATCAGTAAGAATACTGATAAGTAAAAACATAAAAGTTCCAAAGAAAATTAAACAAGGTAACCTAACAGGCAAAACACAGAAAGAATATCACTGGGAAAAATAAATGCTTAATTTCAAAATCACTGAGAGAAAATGCAAGGAAAACAGACACACTGGTCATATAGTATAGAACAGGGGTTAGGATAAAAAACAATAAAGAGTTTTATGCATTTTTGGTAAAGCACTTTTATGCAAAATCATTTTGTCATACCTAGCATTTATATTCATTTATCTTTGGCAGCACTGCATGGCTTGTGGGATCTTAGTTCCCCGACCAGAGATCAAACCCGGGTCCCCAGCAGTGGAAGCAAGGAGTCCTAACCATTGGACCACCAGGGAATTCCCAGAGTTTTATGTTCATTTTAAATACACACACATGCACATACACACCCACATATTCATTTTTTGTTTATTGTATGTCTAAAGCTTCATAAAAAATGAAAATGCAAACATATGTGTACTTAAACACACATGCATGTTTATACATATAATGAAAATAAAAAATAAAAACACTCATGGTCATAAGATCTTCCAAGCTCAGGGGAGTGTTTGTATCTCAGGAAGGAGGGGTAGTGGGTTTTTGGAGAAAACTTTAGCTATTTGCAATATATATATATATATATATATATATATATATATATATATATATATATATATATATATATATATATATAATTTATATTTTAAATTTATATTAATGTATTTTGTTTTATTTTTCTTTATATATATATTTTAAATAGAGCAATTTAAAATGTTGTAGAATCCTTTTGTCAGTTTAACAACAATATATAAAATTTCTGTTTTGTTAGTTTCTATAGTTGTACATATTAAATATTTTTTTTTTATTTATTTATGGCTGTGTTGGCTCTTCGTTTCTGTGCGAGGGCTTTCTCTAGTTGCGGCAAGTGGGGGCCACTCCTCATTGCGGTGCACGGGCCTCTCACTATCGCGGCCTCTCGTTGCGGAGCACAGGCTCCAGACGCACAGGCTCAGTATTTGTGGCTCACGGGGCTTAGTTGCTCCGCGGCACGCGGGATCCTCCCAGACCAGGGCTCGAACCCCTGTCCCCTGCATTGGCAGGCAGATTCTCAACCACCGCGCCACCAGGGAAGCCCCCCATATTAAATATTTTGTTTTACATTTTAATAAAAGGAATTCCCAAGACTAGAGACTAACAAAGAAATGGTGAGTAACAAAAGTACAACCTACCTGATACAGAAGACATTTGAATTTTCTCTTGTCATCAAACAAGCTGATTTGAGCAGTATTATATTATGATTTAAAAATGACCTCGAGTCATTATTTTCATATAATATGGCCACTTATCCATTGAGAAATTTTCCCTAGGGAAGCAATCTTCCCAATTCAAACTACCAATGAGTAATGCTTTGGCAGAAAAATTGCCAATAATGGCATATAAGTCTTTGGAAATTATGATATCAGCTAATGAAGCCTTAGAGTATATAACACTCAGACAACTGTCAAATTGGTTCCAGACCTTGAGAGACCTGAATGTTCATTAGCAGGAGGGTCATTCGTTAACACATACCCAGTCATTCATTTCAGGGCAGTGAATTAGGTTGAGAAAAAAAAAAATCTCTTATTAAAGTGCCCTGATGTTCAAGGTCATGTGAATGTGACTAGCCTATAGCTGCCTAAGTCATTTTGCCAGATGACTGGATGAAACAATGGCTTAAAGTCTTGCAAGATGTGAATTTCTCTTCTAAAACTCAGGTCCCCTCTATAAAAAATGTTAAACTTTTAGAAACTTTTAAAAAAAGACATTTGGATTTGCCCTATTATCCTTTCCTGTTCCAGGAAACAACTACAAAGTAATGGAAGCTGTGGTCTAAAATACCTTGAATATAACAATCAGGACACTCCTGTGCCTGTTAAGATTTAGAATTAATGTATTCCTTTTCATTGTATTGCTAGTATTGGCAGGTTATGGCAGGCCTAATTTCTCTGAGTTGGCAGGCATAATACACCAAATTTCTAAACAATCATTTTGAGATGAAAGGAAATTTCACAGTTTCAGGATTTCCACATCCTACAGCTTTCTATCTTAACCCCTTGCTTGTTTCTGTCACAGCAATATCACAATTGCTAAATCATTTATAGTTTATTATCGTGGTATGATTTAATTGTTTTCATTCACCTCTAGAGAGTTCATTTGAATGACTCAATGTGTGAATGAAACAGGAGAGAGGTCATTATTGTAATTAATGTTAACGTGGTTATGCAAAGGGAATACATAAGAGACAACTTGTCAAAGAGTCCAAGAGGGGGAGAAAAAGGAAAACACCTAAAAGCCTGAAAACAACACTAATGGTAAGCAGTCATAATCTGAATATGTGTCAATTTGGGCAGTTTTATAGGAGCAGGCTCCACTTACAGGAGATACTAAGCAATGATTTTTGAAGTAAGAATAAAGCAGAGAAACCAACTGAATGTGAAGCATAATTTTTGAAAACAATACCAAATATGGTTCCAAGGAAGAGAATCAGGGATAAATTCTTGGCCCTCTACGATAACAACAACGACAACAACATTAGAAGTAGAATTTGCTTTGGAGAGTTTCAGTGTATCCCTAACACCACCATCCAGTTTCTCTATAAAGAGAACCAGTCGTAATGATTCTTTGTTGGTAGAGATGAGATTAGCACCAAATCTACCCAGTTACTCAAGTCAAACACTTGGAATCCCTGAAACTCTTCCATTCCATATGACACTTATATCCAATTAGAATCAAGATCTGTAAATTACAGTTGTATCTTGAATCTGTTCTCACCTTTCCATTAACAGTCACAATAACTTGGTTCCAAGTTTCATCATTCATATCTAAATGATTACAAAAGTTTGTTAACTGCTCTTTCTTCATTTGATCTGGCAACTTTCAATTCATCCTCTGAATTGCATATCAGAAGAATGTCTAAATTATTCAATCAGTTAAAATATTTTGGTTGCTAAGTATAGTTTCTTAATAAAGTTCCAATTTTTCTCTTCAGTCCTTCATAACCTGCCTATCTCTAAACATCATCAGCAATAAAATCCTGTTATATTATTCTTTCCAGCAATACTGAAACTTCTTGTCCTGGAATATTTTAACCCGTTGCACATAAACTATTGCATATAAGGTTTCCTCTAACTAGTAATATTCTTCCTTTTCTCTTTGGTCTAGCTCAATCTGATTAAAACATAGTGAGTAGGAACCCAGTAATAAGAGTCAGATTACCTGCCTCAGAACCTTATTTTACTACCCATGTATGTAATTCTCCATGTCCAACTTTCCTCCTCTGTAAAATAGTACAGTAAGAGTTAATAATGTTTAAGCCATTAGAGCAGTACCTGGCACCTAATAAGTGTCTGATTAGCATTAGTTAATTCATATTCTTTTATTATTATTACCAGGTTTTCCATACTCATCTCAATTGTGACCTCACTGGGCTTTTTTTTTTTTTGGTTATTTCTCAACATTTTGGGGACATCTCCATTGTGCTTCTAAATGATACTGAAAACATTTAACATGAAGTTTTTTCATATTTTATACAAAATTTTTGTTAACTTGTTCATACTCCTACCTAATTTACATATATTTTGGGGGTGGAGGAATGTATTATTCAGGGTAGTTTAACAGCTATATTAATCACATCCAAATTTCAGTGATTATCAAAAGTCCAATATGGGTGTTTGTGGTTAGATATTATGAGGGTCTCTTAGTAGCAGAGACCCAAGGAACTCAGTTCTTTCCTTCTTGTTTCCTCTACATCTTCAGAGTCCTTGTCATTCAAGGAGCAGATGAGGAGGGCATATTGCAAGGGTTTTTTTCTTTCTTTTCCTTCTATTCTTTCCCTCCTTATATTCTTTCCTGTCTTCCTTCTATTCTTTCATTCCTTCCTTCTATTCTTTCTTTCCTCTCTCCCTTCCTCCTTTCCTTTCTTCCTTTCTTCCTTCCTTCCTCCCTTTCTCCTTTCCCTTCCTTCCTTTTGATGAACAAGGCCTGGCAGTGATGCACAGTATTTCAAACTACATTTCACTGGCAAGAACTCAGTCATATGTCACATGTATCCCTCCTGCATACAACCCTTCCAGACAAAAGGTTTGGATAAAAGCAAGAGATTATTTTTTTAGTTTAAAATTTTGATTACTAAATGAGAGACACAACACCATCCAGCTAGCTGAGTAGAGAATGAGACTCTTAGATGAGATACACCAATAACAACCAAAAATAAAGCCCTAGTACCTGGGGAGGAGTGGGGGAAGGGGGAGGATATTAATAATCTTTGATTTTCAGACTTGCTCTTGAAAATTTCGCCCTCCATCTGAAAAAGACCTTCCAGTGCTGCCTTTCCATGCTGCTGTGATTACTTTGGATTCAGGTTAAATGCTGAGTTTACTGATCACACCTGACAGTGCTAACTAACTTTCCATGCAAAATGCCTCCAGATGTCATCCATACTAGTGAGGCATCTTAACTGATGTCATGGGCAAACAATACTATTTAAAACTGGCTGCCTTAGAAATCAAGGACCAAACTGAATTGAATTATGGGAACTGGACTGGGAACCCCAGAGCTGGAGGCTCCATGATGGGAGGTCACACTGTGGGCCAGCTACCCTAACTACCTGATTCATGAATGTCCTGTTTCATCTGCTGTAACATTGTAAGCTCTGTTTTCAAGGACAGCAAGCATTTCCTCTGGGATTATACTTCTTGTGTATATACCCTGATGATCCTGATGTCACCTTATCCCTGAGAGACATTCAAGTCAGCTTCAACTTACTGGCCAGAGTGGTACTGTGCCTAAATTGATGCCCTGGGCCAGATAAAAAGATTCATACAGGAACTTAATTAAACATTTGTTTTCTGGATCTCTAAAATGAATCCAGATGGAATATGTGACTTTTATTTCCTGGCTTGGAAGCAGTTAGGCTTCATTATTAATGTTCAATCCTTCAGGCAGTACTGATCATTCTGCTTGGCATAATTTTGATTTTGACCATAATCCCCTGTTACCTCAGACAAATTACTCAGTTTTTGTAAAAGAATTTTAAAGTCCAACTCATTTGGGCCCATGGTGAGGTAGCCTACTTCTTGCTCAGGTCTTTAAAAAGTAAAGAATGGAGTTGTGTCCAGCCTGGTTAACATCTATGCGTGACTTTTTCAGACCTGACCATTGGCACTCACAAAGCCTCCATCAGGCAGGCCTTTAGGGGTAGTGAGGAGGTGGGGGAGAGGGGAAGCTGCCCTCTCACCCCAGACTTGGTGTGCAGCTAGTGCACTGCAGTCTCTGAAGGGAGTTGTAGTCAAGGAATCAGGCCAGTCAGTCATGCTCTTATGCATATTTGCATTACTAGCCCAGGCTCCTTTATTCCTGGGTCTCCTTATCTGAGGCCATTGGCCATGCCCTGTCCAGGCTTTTCTGCTAAGGCTTCTCTATGGGTGGTAGGAGGAAGAAATCCCTAGCCCTCCCTCCTTGGCATTCCCCTGGCTTCAGTGTCCAAAAAACTACAGAAGCCTTTTATTTGAGGCACCCTTGACAGTGAGAAGACACCCCGCATCTGCAATGGATGATTCACCTGACCCTCAGATTAGTACTCCCTCCTGTTCCACAGGGGAAAATGGAAGAGGGAGGGAGGGGTTGGTCCTTTCTTCAGTTTTAACATCTTGCCTTTACTATCAGAATAAGTGATTAAAGGCTTGTTAACTTTTATTTTGGCTTGTTGTTTGTTGCTTTAATCTACTCTTCTGACTCTCTGTAGCTCAGCTGAGCTCCTGACAGGTAGGTGTACACACAAGTGTGTAGTAATATGGGTTAAACAATAATATATTGAATACTGTTACTTTAGACAGATGAATAATTAAAAGTAAAGTTATATCATATATTAAGGGAAAATATATAAATTAGAAAAGTAAATTACTTAGGATGAAAAAGTAATACTTATACAAATTAAAATAGATAAAAGCCACTAACAAAGAGTCTGAACAAAAAGTCAGATTGTGGGGTGCCTGAGGTTCCTATTTGCACAGTAGGAACAGCCTGTGAATTGTTGATTTTCCTCTTGTGCCATAGTTTGGACCTACCAGGTGTGATATTACGTGGAAGGGCTTTGGTTAAAGAAAGTCAGGATTAGTTCAGCAGGGTTTACATGCTTATCAGTTTTTAAAGGCGAATTAGAAATAGAAAATTTTAAAGAACCAACAGTAGATATTAATAAAATACTTTTCAAAAATTAAATTATCAGTTTTATGTAGCTTTTACTTGCTTTGTAAACAAAACATAACATACCATATTTTTTTCTTTTCATTTTCACACAGGTGTTTTCACATCTTGAAAATATTTTTTGGTTGGGTATGCCCATCTGCTTATCCTTCTGTGATGCTTTTTCTGGCCATGATGATCTAAATTAAACACTCCCATGCCTCTTTTCACAGCACTTCTATCACAGTAGTTACATGTTGTACAGTAAATTGTCTATTTTGAAGTCAGTTTCTTTCTGTAGCCAATGTCATATCTTCATATTCTGACAGAGTAAGTACTCAATAAATGCATTAATAACACTGAACCTTTCTTGCTGCTATGACTTTACCCATCAAGAAAAATTACATTTAATAAGACCAAAACACATTTCAAATGTATTCATTCATTTAAAAGAAGAATTTTACAACCACTTGTTTTGATTTCCATGAAACTCCTAAAATGTGCATTTTATGTGAGTTTTCAGCTTACCCAGGCAATGTGTGAGCAAGAAGTTTGCATTACAGTGTCAGCAGTAGTGGAAAATCTGTTTTACAGTAAATCACACAAAGGCTGTTTCCAGTTTTGGCTCACATTCTATTTCACAGTGATGGAAACAGTCAACAAAATAACATTAAAAAGAGCATTCACCAGCTCTTAATAATATGAAAAACTATTCATGAAAGGGAAATGTTAGAAATTAAATTATGTAAGAATGTTTTATAAATAGTCTAATTTTCACTTTTTTTTTTTTTTTTTTGCGGTTTGTGGGCCTCTCACTGTTGTGGCCTCTCCCGTTGCGGAGCACAGGCTCCGGACGCACAGGCCCAGCGGCCATGGCTCACGGGCCCAGCCACTCCGTGGCATGTGGGATCTTCCCAGACCGGGGCACGAACCCGTGTCCCCTGCATCGGCAGGCGGACTCTCAACCACTGCGCCACCAGGGAAGCCCCAATTTTCACTTTGTCAGTACTTTATTTGCAAAGCGCATTTGATGCTCTCCTTTAAAATTTTCATCTTATGTTGCTTGTCTAGTATTGTGATTCTTTGGCTTATATAATGAAACTCTGAAGTGCAAGTCTATATTTTCTTTTTTTTTTTTTTTTTTTTTTTTTTGCTGTACGCGGGCCTCTCACTGTTGTGGCCTCTCCCCTTGCGGAGCACAGGCTCCGGATGCACAGGCTCAGCGGCCATGGCTCACGGGCCCAGCCGCTCCGCGGCATATGGGATCCTCCCAGACCGGGGCACGAACCCATATCCCCTGCATCGGCAGGCGGACTCTCAACCACTGTGCCACCAGGGAGGCCCAAGTCTATATTTTCTGGAAGATTTTTTTTTCATTAACTTTTTTTGTAATTTAATGCAAATTATATAAATGGATTATTTAAATACATAAGTACCATATTTAACCTTATATATTGCTTTATAATTAATAATCATTCTTTTATACTATCTTATGGGAATCTGCATGATCAAGGTAATTGTATAAGAATGAGGAGGACCAAGAGAAAATGGGGAGAATTCTCCACTGACCCTGGAGTCTATATAACCCATCCCAGGCACCAGAAAATAACCTTGAAAGCAAAACCAAGGAGGAGGGTTGGTATCAAAATTAGCAGTCAATCAGAAGCAGTAATGCTCTAAAACTCTAAGGAATTAATTCTAATTCTTGTAATATTCCAGACTTCCTTCTCTATACTTTTCTCTCTACCTGCATCCCTCACCCTTTTTGTATTTTAAGATAACCATTTTTCATTATATGATATTCATTTTTCATTAATATATTTTCCTTAATGTGGCCTTTCCTAACCCTTCCAATGTTATATGTTTTTATAACTTTCAATACATTCATTTTTATACTAAATATTGTATTTGTTTGTTCTTTTTTTTAATATATGAAAACAAGGACAACATATGTTGTTTATGACTGTGCCCCTATTGCCTAACACGTTTCCTGCTTCATGGCAGGTGCTCATATTTGTGGGTGAGTGCTGTTTCCACTATACTGTGGGGTCTGGAGGGTTCAGAGAATATGTCGAATATTGCATAGCCAAATGTCTCATTATGTGGTCAAAATATAGTAATGGGGTTGAACTGCATGCAATATTTCAAGGACCAAATAAATTGTCTTCCTCACCAAAATCAGATCAAAAACTGAGCTGAAGTTCAGCAAGAAGGAAAAATTACAATGAGAAGTTTGAGTCTATTTAGTGTGGATCAAGTAACCCATGATAATTTGTCCCTTGCTTTCTGCATTTTAATTGTATATAATTATGATATTGATTTTGTAGACATGTATAGATTCTCATATATTTTTATGCATTGATAAACATGATCTATAAGACTACTCAGAAGCTGTCTTATTTGTATTTGGAAATTATTAACACCTTGGAAAATAGCTATTAAATGAATTTTACTTCCAACTTTGGATCCAATTTTCTCATGTTTGCTAATTTTTTATTTGGGGAAAGTAAGATATTACATGTTTTGCATACTTATTTATGCACAGGCTTATATGACTAAATTCCAAAGTGGTTTAGGTTCATTAATCTCACAATACGAATTGTAATCAAATATAAGCTTTATTAGATAAGATGTAATTTTAGCAATTAAGATTATAAATTGTGTGCCTGTGTATGTCTTCTTGGAAATAAGGAGACTAACTCAAAATAGTGTTTCATTAAGTAACTCAAATTTAATTTTAAGGTAGTCATAGCCATAATATAATTAATTTCTTTCTTAGAAAATGATTACGCCTTTATAACATTATAAAATCAGAACTTGTATAGGTTGAACAAAACACGCTGCTAATATAATTATGTTTGGGAAAAAGGTGTACATTTTAAAAAATATAAAAGATAAATTTGGTTTTATAATATTCAATGAATGATGAGAATTAATGGTTTTGTTTTGTTTTTTTCTCTATGAGTTCTTGTAAAGTGAGAAAAATAATTTATAGACATTTAATCATATATTCAAAGGTATACTCTCTATTGTTTACTTGTGAGAAACATATGGTGGTACAGCTTAATTTTGTGGTAGGATCAATCCTGGAGGCAAGACTTAGTTTAACAGATAGATAAAGAAGAAATGCTCCAGGTATAGAAAATGAAATAGAAAGGTAAGTGAAAGGATGCCCAAAGAATAGAAATGAGATAGACACACCAAGAAGGTATATATGCTACTATGTTTAATGGCTTGATGAGAATCTAAAGATGAGATTAAACAATATAATCAAGTTTTAAAATGTGATAAAAATATTTTGAACCCCATGAAAGAAGAAACAATATGGTTAGTAAATGGGCCAGAAGACATCACCTTAACTAAAAGAACAGAAAGTAGGGGCAAAATATTACTGCTAGTAAGTTTTAAATCTATGTCATATAATCAAAACTAACCATATTGCTTTCTTATCCTAGAGCTTGACGTAGTGTTCAAAACAAAAATATGTTTAAATGATGTCTACTAAGTACTAAATGCCAGTCTATATACATTTCATTCAAAGTTATTAGCTATATTTGTATAGTTTCTGAGGAAAAGTGGACAACTGAAGAAAATAAAAGAAATTCAATAATGCTGGAGAGGGTGTGGAGAAAAGAGAACCCTCTTACACTGTTGGTGGGAATGTAAATTGGTGCAGCCACTATGGAAAACAGTATGGAGGTTCCTCAAAAAACTAAAAATAGAGCTGCCATATGATCCAGCAATCCCGTTCCTGGGCAGTCACTGAGACAAAACTACAATTTGAAAAGATACATGCACCCCTATGTTCATAGCAGCACTATTTACAATAGCCAAGACATGGAAACAACAATCAACAGATGAATGGATAAAGAAGATGTGGTATATATATATACAATGGAATATTACTTGGCCACTAAAAATGCCATTTGCAGCAACACTGATGGACCTAGAGATTATCATACTAAGTGAAGTAAGTCAGAAAGAGAAAGACAAATACCATATGATATCACTTATATATGGAATCTAAATTATGACACAAATGAACATATCTATGAAACAGACTCACAGACGTAGAGAACAGACTTGTGGTTGCCAAGGAGGAGGGGAAGGAAGGATTGGAAATTTGGGACTAGCAGATGCAAACTATATATACAGGATGGATAAACAATAAGGTCCTACCGTATAGCACAGGGAACTATATTCACTATCAGTGATAAAACACAATGGAAAATAATATATATGTATGTATAACTGAGTCACTTTGCTGTACAGCAGAAATTAACACATTGTAAATTAACTATACTTCAATAAAATAAAAAAAATAAATTCAATAAAAATTATGGACCTGTGGCTTCACAAAATAAACAGAGAGGAGATGTAACACTTATAAACTGACTCTCAGACACTTTTCACCATGAGCTTTCCTGTGTTAAATTAAAAAAAAAAACCTAAAACAACTGTTTAGGTATTGTATTGATATACTGTTTCAGATATTCAGATCTTTGAAGTACTCACATATGCTTTTTGGTTTTCTAAGCACAGCCTAGTCTGATTTACCACCCCAAACACTGTACAGAAAATAACAATAATCTTAAACTATTTATATAAGTAAGTTCAATATAAAAATTGGTGTAAGGTGTTTGTATGCTCCAAGAATTGTGGTATAAACTTAGTTTTCCAGAATGCTTCTGTGATAGTTTTTTTTAAAATGGAGCTATAACATGCATACAATATAGTACAAGAAATGTTCAATTTATGAATATAGATAATTATATACGCCCACATCACCAAAAATTATATGTACAAAAATATCTGGCACCTAGGAAATCCCTGCAAGCTCCTCTTCAGTCAGTTCCATCTCTCCCAGTGTCAGCTGTTTTCTGATTGTTATCATTATTGCTAGTTTTGCCTGCTAAGTGAATAAATTATCAGTATTTGTGTGTGTGTGTTCCCTTTTGTTCAAAATCCCTCTTAGTTATTACTACTCATGGTATTGTAACACATTGGACACATTCATGTTAGTTATGAATCACTAACATCCACAAAGACTAAACAGAAATCATACAGCCATTACTTTTGCTAAATTATGTCATTGATGGACTGTCAATAAAATATTAACATCTACTGAAGTTCAGTTCCATTTGTGTAAAATTGCTTCTTGAATTGGTTTCTGTTTGAAATACAAAGATGTGAATTCTAGAAATGTATTAATGATTCCTAATCACAACTCATTACATTTCCCTTGCTAGTATAGAATTAGTATGTAACTCTGGAAACTGACAATCTGGGAATTCAGATTATAAGGTTGAGGGCAGAGGCAAATGGCACTTTCAACAGGTGATGGCTCAGGTTCAGCTTGTGACATATTTACATTATGGAAGTTGATTGTGGGGAATATGACTGCTATTCTCTTTTGCCTGGTATCTTACCAGCTACCTGATTTTTAAATTACTGGAACCCTGACTTTTTATGCTTTTCCTGTCACTAGGAGCATCATTTGGGGGGAACAACTTGAAATTAAAATTTATCATTTTGGACTCGCGGATCATATCAGTTATACAAATATGTCTGCAGTATTTTATAGCAAGCTTATGGCACAGGAAATATTTTCAGGAAATATTTTCTTTCCCCACTTTTTGTTCTCAACAGCAAGACTTTTCCTGCAGCCAAGGATGGAAGTTAGTAGTTAGCTCATTTCTGGTTCACAATGACTCTTTATTATGTACCTTTCATTTTGCCTGATTAATGGTGAGGTGTGTTTTGCTTAGCTGTCCACCTTGGGCATCAAGACTATTCATTATTGAAGTAAATAATTGAAAACCTTCACTCAGATGTCAAATTGAACTAATTTAATGCATAAATCTAATAAATAAAAGATGTTGGTGCACATGTCTTTTTATTCAGAAGGGTATTAATTTTTGTGTTCAGGCAGTTTTCACACACACCTCCTTACATTTTGCCCTAAAATTCACCTTTTTTAATCACAATGTACTAAATGACTTAATTAAGAAACATAATTTTAATAATGACTGAAGCTAATCGACATTCTCTATGCTCACCAATTTTTTTTTTTTTGGATATGAAAAATAGCCTACAGAACAGCTCTAAATCACAGAGATGTCCAAACACTGAAAACAACACATAGCAATCTATCTTTAGGCTACAAAACAAATAACCTCATAAAAATTCCAGACAATATATTATTTCAGGCCAAAAAGGAACAAAACATCCCATGTAAAAGAATAAAATAAAGAATAATCCCTGGAGATCCAGTTCAGATAATGGTGGAGTAGCTTATAGTGGACTAATACTCCAGCAGCAATTATAAGCCCCAAAATACATATATTCAAACAAAAATAATTTAAAGTTATGGTAGAGTGCCAAAAGCAAGCAAAACTTGGAGGTTATTTAACCCCTGAGAAAGAGAACCACACTGAGTGAAATTTACATTTATAATTTTTTCTTTTAATGCCATTAAACTCACATAGAAACCCACAGGTTTATTGACTAGAGATGTAGTTAAGGATCTCAGCATAGATAGAAACTGAGGAGGGAAAGCCCAGAAAGGAGAAAGCCATGTAGTAAGGGAAGCCCATGAAATACACTTAAAAACTCCCCTTAAATATTTTGCTGACACCGAAGACTCACTGTAGCTCAACAGAAAACAACATCAGAAAAGAACAGTCAGTATAAGATTCCTTGTGATAAGTCAGAGTTATAAATATATTACTAAATTTTTGGAATGGAAGAAAGGTAAAATTATCAAAGTATTTGGAATGCTGCCTAGATTGCATATAAATCACTGTCTTCAGAGGCTTGTCAGGAGGAGAAAAGCAGGAGAATGCAACAGAGCTCTTCAGTCCTACTGTAAGCATATTTCTCAAAGCATTAACATACTAGTGTGGGGAGAAGGGACACCCACTGTTCAAACACGTGCAAACTGCTTTAACACATGGTGCTGCAAACTGCTTTAACACATGGTGCTGTGTGATCGGACTTTTGGATTTGCTTTTCTTGAAAGTCATTTATATAATAGAATCCATGGGATGATTTTACTAATTGGAACATACTATAAAATCCCTAGAGGCCCAGATAATATTCTAATGTTAGTATCAAAACCTAAGAGTTCCTCAGTGTTGATTTCCATCCCTGTTTTACTAGGATTTAGAAATATAATCAGAAAATGCTTTCTAAGGCAAAGATATTTGGATTGCTGTATGGTTAAGAATTAACATAATGAAATAGTGTTTTCTTAAAATTATTAAGTTTAGAAAATGCAAAGCAAAATCCACATCAAAACAAATTAAATTGCATATTTTTCAAGAACTCCTAACTTTGATTATCTGCATTTTTAAAATTTAAGTAAGCCTCATATTGAATATTTGCTTAGACATCCCTTTACTACTACTTTGACTATAATAGGAAAATAGATATAACTCAACTAATTAATAATATAACATATTATATTTCTAGAGAAGTTATCATAACTTGGTATTTCTTTATGATTAGAATTTTCAACAACCTTATATATAGATATATATATATAGTGTATATACAAATATTGAGACCTTAAGAATATTTTTAACGTTTCTTATGAATTTACATTTATAATTAATATTTTAGAAATTTCAGTCGATTCTTTTTACTACAGTGCTCTACCTGTGTGGAGACAATTAAAATAGTTAAAATGATAATTAAAAAAAGCAAAAAGGACAAAATATATGAAACAACTTCCAAGAAACTCTTCATCAGATAAGGAAAGAGTGATTCCAGAGATATGAGAAACAAACGACTTGAGCCCAACAATTACATCTGTTGCCTTTGAGAGTGTTTTCAGGATGCAGCAATAAAAAGTGGAGCCCAGGAAGAGACTGACAGACACCCTGCTTTGAGGAAATAATTCTGAAGAGTACAGAGGCATTGACATACAGAGTGACCTGAGGAGATCGTCAGATGTTTCCCTTGAAGCATTCAACTGAGTACTGATCAGTGTATACCTTAGGGAAACTCATCTTGGGCTGGGGATACAACTACCCAAAAGAATTAATGGTAACTGTACTTATTACTAATGTAGAATTGGAAATAGTGCTTATTAGCATAAGACACTAGAAAACTTCAAGATTCATGGGGCATTGGCTCAGCAGCGGGGAATAATAAGCCCTAGGCTGAGCACTGCTCTATCAGTATCTAGCAAATCTTAAAAGCAAGACCCAAAATGTCAAAATTGGTGTATACAACTTGACTGCATTACAAACAATAAGCTCAAGAATATACAGAAATAAAAAATATCTACCACTCAACAAGGTAAAATTCATGATGTCTACCATCCACCAAAATTGTGTAAAAAATGTAAAAGTACGATCCATAATATGAAGATAAACCAATTGATGGAAACTGATCTAGACTTGGCATAGCTATTAGTTACCAAAGTAACTAAAAAAAATTATTAAAACTTATTTCCACAGGTCTAATAAGAAAAGACATGGAAAGTATATTATTACCCTAATTGAACTTCTGGGATGAAAATATAATGTAAAAGTGGAAAAATACACTAGACAGGATCAAGGATAGTTTAGACTTTGCAGAAAATAAGATTAATGAACTTTAAGATATAGCAGTAGAAATTTTCCAAAAGCAACACAGAAGAGAGAATTTGAAAACATTAACACAACATCAGTTAATTGTGGGACCAGATCAACTGCCTTAATATATGTGTAATTAGTGAATTACACAACAGGAAAATATTTGGAGAAATATGGACATTTTACAAGTTTGATGAAAATTATAACTCATTCTAAGAAGGTCAAAAACAAACAAAAATACGTGAAGAAAATTACACCAAGATAAATCCTAATAAAACTTAGCAAAATAGTGGTAAATAGAATATTTTAATGCAACCAGAGGAAAAAAGGAGCATATTTACAGAGGAATAGAAATATAGATGACAGTAAATTTCTTACTGAAAACAATGCAAGTGATAAGACAATGTTGCAAAACCTTTAAAGGACTGAAAGAAAACAAAAGAAAACTGAAAGAAACAATCCTGTTGCCCATCTATCCAATACCCAGCAAAAATATCTTTCAAATACAAAGGCAAAATGAATAATTTTTTTCAGGATTAGTCACCAGTTGACCACACTTACAAGAGAACTTACAGGATGTCTTTCAGACAAATGAAAAAAAAAAAAACCAAAACAAAACAGAGAGAGAGATGAAAATATGGATCTTCACAAAGGAATAAAGACAACTAGAAATGGAAACCAGGTCAATAAATATATAAGGTATTTGCTACTTTTATATATATACAATATAATGTATCATTTAAACAAAAATAATAATGTAGTGTGTAGTTCATAAAATGTAAAAATAGAATGTATGACTAGAACAAAAGGTAGGGAGGGTAGAAAAGGAATTAATCTATTGTAAATTTAATCTGTATATGAAGTTATATAATATTACTTAAAGGTAGACTGTGATAAATTAAAGATGCATGCTATAATTCATAAAATAACTACTTAAACTAGCAAAGAGTTACACATAATATATGAAAAAAATAAATACAATTCAATCACAGAACATTCTCAATACAAATGATGGCAGAAAAAGAGGACACAGAAAACATTCTAAAATCAAATATATAATTCACCTAAATAATAGCTACAACAAAATTATGAATATCTAGATGTATGCAGAAAAAATATTTGAAAAAATTAAAGATATATTCTGATTTTTTTTTTTTCGGTACACGGGCCTCTCACTGTTGTGGCCTCTCCTGTTGCGGAGCACAGGCTCCCAACGTGCAGGCTCAGTGGCCATGGTCCACGGGCCCAGCCATTCTGCGGCATATGGGATCCTCCTGGACCAGGGCATGAACCCGTGTCCCCTGAATCAGCAGGCAGACTCTCAACCACTGCACCACCAGGGAAGCCCTATATTCTGATTTTTAAAAAATCTCAGCAAAGCAGGAATAGATGGGAACTGTGTCAAACAATAAAAGTTACCTATGGAAAAAATTAGCTCTACCATGCTTAATGATGAAATGTTGAATTATTTTTTTATGAGATAAGAAACAATACCAGGACATCTGATTTTGCCACTTCCATTTAACACTGTACTAAAGGTCCTAGCCAGTGCAATAAGGAGAAATTTTTCCAGTTCTGAAGAAAAATAAGTAAAATTATCATTTTTCACAGATGACATAATTACCCATATAGAAAATCTGAGGAAATCTACAGAAGAGCTACTAAAACTAAAACATGAGTTTAGCAAGGCTTCAGATATGAAACAAATATAGGCAATTTATTTGTATTTTTATGTTCTAGCAACAAATAATCAGAAGTTGAAATTAAAAATAATATCATTTTCAGTAGAAATGAAAATATTAAATATTTGTTTGCAAGACCTTTCCAAGACCCACTAGTTCTGCAAAGGATCTCCTTTCTGTCCAGTGCTCAGCAAAACCAAGTGCTGTTGGTTGAGGTGACTACAACATTTTGATAGGACACATATAATTTATGCCAGTCTCCATAATCAATAGAGTCACATCCCATAATTGGAACTGATTAAGAAAATGCCTTTTGGGAGAGTGGCCAAGATGGCAGAGTAGAAAGACCCTGAGCTCACCTCCTTTGGTGGACACCAAAGTTATAACTGTTTAAGAGCAGCTATCAATGAGAATGACCTCAAGACTGGTAAGAAAGATCTCCTATAACTAAAGATATAAAGATGAAACCACACGAGATGGGTAGGAGAGGAGTCAAGATACATATGCCTGGGTAGGCAATCCACAAATGGGAGGATAATTACAATTGCAGAGGTTCTCCCCAAACAGTGAGGGGTCCAAGCCTCATATCAGGCTCCACAGCCTGGGGCTCCTGTATCTGGAAGACGAACTTCCAGAACATTTGGCTTTAAAGGCCAGTGGGGCTTACTTTGAGGAGAGCCAGGGGGCTGTAGGAAAGAGAGACTCCACTCTTAAGGGTGCACACAAAATCTTACATGCTCTGAGACCCAGGGCAAAAGCAATAGTTTAAAGGGAGCCTGGGTCAGAACAACCTGCTGATCTTGCATAATGTCCTGGAGAGGCAGGAGACAACTGGGACTCACCCTGGGGACATAGTCACATGCAGTAGCAATTTTGGGGAATTTACTGTAGTACAAGGACAGTGGTGCTGGCAAGAATCATTTTGGAATTCTCCCTCTAGCTTATTAGCATTGGGACCTGGCCCCACCATCAGGAAGCTGCCATAAGACACCTGAGACCCAGCTGCCCTTGGAAGAAGCCCAAAACACTAGAGGATCCATGACCCAGCATCACACATCCGTGGGCTGACACCAGATCTGAGACCCCTGAGCCTCACAGCCAGAGATCCTTGGACAAAATTTTGCCCACCAGTGGGCCAGCACTAGCCTGAGACCTGGCCTCACTCACCACTGCATGGGTACCAGCCCCAGGACTCCCTGGGCCCTGGCCATGCCAACAGCTGGCCAGCCATCAACTCTGGGACAATCAAGGCCCTGCAGCAAGAGACCCTGGGGCCCAGTCCCAGCTATCAGTTGGCTGGCACTAGTCCTGGGATTCCCTGGGCCCTGGCTCTGCCCACCAGTAGGCTGACACCAACTTCAGGATCCCCAGGTCCCTGCAGCCAGGGTATGATTTCACTTACATGTGTAATCTCAAAAATGAAACAAATGAACAAACATCATAAAAAAGGAATGGAGTCACAGACACAGAGAATAAACAGGTAGTTGCCAGAGGTAGGGGGTTGGGGGAGGGGAGAAATACATAAGGGAGATTAAAAGATATAAACTCCCAATTACAAAGTAAATGATTCAAAGGTATGAAATATACAGTGTGGGGTATACAGTCAATAATTTGGTAACCGATGGTAACTAGATTTATCATGGTGATCATTTTGAAATGTACAGAAATATGGAATCCCTATTTTGAGTACCAGGAAATAACACAGTGTTGTAGGTCAATCTTTCTTCAAAAATGAACAAACTTATAGAAAAAGAGATCAGATTTGTAGTTACCAGAGGTGAGGGGATGGGATTGAAGGGGGCATTGTTTGAGCATAGGCAAAAGGTACAAACTTCCAGCTATAATATAAATAAATATTAGAGGTGTAATATGCAACATGATAAATATAATTAATACTGCTTTACGTTATGTATGAAATTGTTAAGAGACTATATCCTAAGTATATCACAATGGAAAAATATTTTTCCATTTCTTTAATTTTGTGCCTATATGAGATGATGCATGTTCACAGAACTTATTGTGGTAATCATTTCATGATGTATGTAAGTCAAATCAGTATGCTGTACACGTTATACAGTACTGTATGTTAATTACATCTCAATAAAACTAGAAGAAAAAATTAAAATATAAAATATTTAATAATACCCCAAATTTGAAAGACATATACAATCAAAAATTCCAGTAAGTTGTTGTTGTTGAAATAAAATAACTGATTCTAAAATTCATTTGGAAATAAAAAGAAACTAAAATAGACAGAACAATTTTGAAAATAAAGAATACAGTTATAGGGCAAATGATACCTGTTTCCAAGATTCATTATTTAGCTATAGTAATCAAGACAATTTGGTATTGCTGGAAATATAAACTTACAGATCAATGGAACAAAATAAAAAATCCAAAAATTGACATGCATGTATATCAACACAATTAGTTGCAAGATGCAAAGGAAATTCAGTGGAGAAAGGATACTCCATTTAACAAAATATTCCAGAAATATTAGATGCCAATAATTTTTACTAATATTTCAGATCATATACAAATATAACAAATATAAATATTAAAGATTTAAAGATAAAATTTAAACCCTACTATATCTAGAAAAAAGAGAAAATTGTGTTACTGTGGGTTAAGCAAAGATTTACTGGATACACATTGCACATATGCTCCATAAAATAACACTGAAAAACTGGACTTCATCCAATTAAACATTTTACTCTTCAAAAGACAATGTTAAGTATTTCCAAATTTTATAGCTGATAAAGAAATTTTCCCAGAATATATTAACAACTCTCAAGATTCAGTTTTTAAAAAATGGACAAAAGGTTTGTATAAGCACTTCATTAAAGAATAAAGGTGGCAAATAAGTATATTAAAATTTAAGTTATAGAATTATTTGTTAGCAAAATGAAAACTAAAATCATAAGATACAACTACAAAACTATTAAAGAGCTAGAATTAAAAAGAAAGAAGAAATAAATACTTCCAGAAGAAAAGGATTAGGCCAAAGGATTTTACTAATAAACTTGACCAAATGTTTAGAAAATAAGTGATATTGATTCTCTACAATCTCTTCCAGAAGACAGAAGCAGAGGGAACACTTTCTAACCACAAGATAATTAGAATCAAGTTGCATACATTTCAAGAAAGCTCTCTAATGAGCAAGAACAAAGCTTAGATCTTGCTGCTCAACTTTGTAATCAAGCTGCAAGATCATTTTCATATTTCCTCTCAAAGATTTAGAGCAAAAAAGGATGAGGCCCATTTTCTGTAGCATGGACATATGTCTATCCAGTGGAGCCCTGATCTAATAATGGTTCTTTGCAGGGTGGTGAGACAAGGGGTTTCCTGAAACTTCTGCCTCTGAGATCCAGTATGCATCAAGTGACACTCTGCATATCTGCCCAAACTCTTAGCTTGAAACATTCTTTCTTCTGGAAAATAATGTTCCAATAGTCTTAGTGAGTATAGACTTTGTCTACTCAACACTCCATCCCAAGCACTAAAAACAATGTCTGACACTCATTAAGACTGCAATAAATAAAACTGTTTGGAATTCTACTTCTGGTTAGTACATAAAAGAAATTAACAATAAATAAACAATCTGGATATACTTAAAAAAAAAAAAGGAAAAACCACATAGATTTTCAAACCCATCAGAGAATTTGGGATGGAGAGAAACCTAAGTAAAATAAATCCTCAACAAAAGAACTGTGGCTGCTTTCAAATCTTGCAGAATGCAAGGAAGAGAAGAGAAATCATAATAGATTACAGAACAAAGCAGTTGAATTTTTAGTTAATATGGATTGGTGTTGTGAGAGTTTGCCTACAGATTAGAATCCTGAAAAGCCACAGACACAAAATTAGTTTATACCAATACACTAACTCTTTCCCAAGAGTCCTCACTGAGGGCACAAAGAGAAAAAAAAAAAAAACAAATTTGGTGGCAGGGGGAAGAATTGAAAGAAACTAGTCTGAGGAGTTCTGGATGTAGGTGTAGTCATGTAGATGGGGAAGACAAGAGCTGAGAGGAAACACTGATGCACTTCAATTACTTGGACTTCACTTAATGTATTTCTAGGTCCTGTGAAATGTGGGGAGGGGAAGAAGTGATGAGAAGCCTCCTTCCAAGACAATCCAGCTTTTACCAAGTTCAAGGAACTTGAAGTTATGGCTTGAAGTAAGGCAGGAAAACTGAGAAAACTTCTAAAATATTACTAGAGTCCTTCACCTAGTGATATCATGCTCTAAAGGCTACGTACAGGACAGCAAAAGAGATCATTTGAGATGAAGAAAGTCAGGGACATGATGAAAGTACAAAGAGAACAGCCCAGTGACTCAGAGTTGCTTAAAAGAAATTTACAATTTGGAAAGTTTATGGGCCAAGTAGAAGCATAAAAGAATCTCTGGAATCTATTACTACTCAAATTTTAATCCTTGCTAAAGGAAATTTTGAATTTTTACACCAAAATATTTAAAGCCAGTGGTGAATTCTAACAAAATAGCAGTAAAGATTAGGTCTAACTCAACCACATATTTAATTAACTAATTGAGCCACATTGCACACTTGGCATAAGAAAAGATGTGCTTTTTCTTGAGAAAAAGATTATTTACTTTAATACCTTTTGTTTTTCTATACAAAATGACTGGCATATATCATCAGACACATGATAAAGAAAGGAAACCTAAACCATGGCTAAGAACAGACTGAGTTTATATAAGTAGACTAAGCTACTAGAGATGAACTAAATGTAATTATAAGAATTTTTTAAAATAACTTTTATAAATATCTTAATGAATCTAGTTGGAAATATGTCTAAAGAGATGGAGAACTTGAGCAGTGCAATGGAGACTGTAAGGAATGAACCAGATTGAAATATTAATGATATTAATAAAATATTCTTCAAAACATAGACAAAATAAAACTATTATCAGAAAGACAAAATTGGCAGGTATTTTCTACAAGAAAGTAAAGAACTTTTCCAAGGTTTATGAAATTATACTATTCTAAATACCTTAAATTGTGAAGTTGTATAATGTTATTTGAAGGTAGATTGTGATAAGTCAGATTGGTATTGGGATATGCAGAGCAACCAAAAAAACTCATAAAAAGATATAGTTAAAAATTCAATAGGGGAGACAAAATACTAAAAAACTTAATTCACTCCCATGTCCCCCACAAGGATACAAAACTCTTTTTTTACTGAGGTAACATTTGTTTATAACATTATATAAATTTAATGTGTACAACATTATTTTTCTACTTTGGTAGACACTACACAATGCTCACCACCAAAAGTTTAGATTCCATCCATCACCATACAGTTAATACTCTACCCATTTTTGCCCCTCACCACCCTCCTTCCTCTCTAGTAACCACTACTCTGTTCTCTGTATTTCTGTGTTTTTGTTTTGTTTTGTCATTTTTTTCATATTCCACATGAGTGAAATCATTCAGCATGTGTCTTTCTGTATTTGACATATTTCACTTAGCATAATACCCTCAAGTTCCATCTGTGTTGCTGCAAATGGCAATATTTCATCTTTTTTTTAATGACTGAGTAGTATTCTGTGTTTTATACATAAACACACACACACAAACATGCATCACATCTTCTTTATCCAGTCATCCTTCCATGGGTGCTTAGGTTGTTTACATATCTTGAATATTTTAAGTAATGTTGCAATGAACATAGGGCTGCATATATCTTTTCAAATTCATATTTTTGTCATCTTCAGATATATACCCAGAAGTGGAAGAGCTGGATCATATGGTTGTTCTATTCTTGGTTACTTGAGGACTCTTCATACCATTCTTCTTAGTGGTTGCACCAATTTACATTTCCACCAACAGTGGAAGAGGGGTCCCTTTTCTCCATATTCTCTCCAACACTTGTTTCTTGCCTCTTTCCAAATAGCCATTCTAATGGGCATGAGCTGATATCTCATTGTGGTTTTGATTTTCAGTTCCCTATTAATTAGTGATGTTGAACATCTTTTCAAGCATATTAAACTCTTATTCAAAATTCTTCCCACAAAGAAAAATTCTGGCCTAAATTACTTTACTGATAAATACTATTTTATAATAGTATAGAATAGTATAGAATACTATTTGTATAAAACCTCTTTCAGAAAGTAGAGGAGGAATGGGATATAGGAATAGGATATTGTTTACAACCCATTTTATAAGGCCATTATAACCCTGATAAAATAAGATTTCAGTGCTATTATAAGAAACATTTTTCCTGGATCAACTGTCTAAAGATAAGATGCCCATATTTATTTTGTATTTCGACTGTTCTAAATAGTGTTAAATCAATTTTACTGAAGAACAAAGAGAAATATTCTCCTAAAGACAGAAAGAAATGTCATAATTGTGCTTTGTATCTCTTCTTAACAAAACTGAGATGTTAATTCATTGCTCATTTTTTTGTTAATTTGGAATAATTTATCTCATAAATATTTCTGTTAATATTATTGAATTGTGAAGTGCATATTTGATTATATTTTACATATTAGTGATAGACCATATTTTTCTCCCTTTCTATATTGTAGTTTTTAATGACTATATGGCATTATGTTTTAAGAAAACACATAGTGTAACCATTCCCCTCTTGATGAACATTGAATAGTAAACAACTGTATAATCAGCTATCCAAATGTCTTCTGTATGAATATAAACTTGGATTTATTTGCGGTTCTGTTCTTTCATATGAATCTATGTCTATGAACATTAAAGTCTCATTTTGTTTTACAAATGGTAGGTTTATAGAACATTTACTATATGATAACTCAAGAAATCAACAGCAGAATAACTGAGGCAAAAGAATGGATAAGTGGCCTGGAAGATAAAATAGTGGAAGTAACTAACACAGAGCAGCAGAGAGAAGAAAGAATGAAGAGAATTGAGGACAGCCACAGAGACCTCTGAGACAACATTAAATGCACCAACATTCTAATTATAGGGGTCCCAGAAGAAGAAGAGAAAAAGAAAGGGACTGAGAAAATATTTGAAGAGATTATAGTTGAAAACTTCCGTAATATGGGAAAGGAAACAGTTACTCAAGTCCAGGAAGTGCAGAGAGTCCCAGCAGGATAAATCCAAGGAGAAACACGTCAAGACACATATTAATCAAACTATCAAAAATTAAATACAAAGAAAAGATATTAAAAGCAGCAAGGGAAAAACAACAAATACATACAAGGGAATCCCCAAGGTTAACAGCTGAACTTTCAGCAGAAACTCTGCAAGCCAGAAGGGAGTGGCAGGACATATTCAAAGTGATGAAAGGGAAAAAACTACAACCAAGATTACTCTACCCAGCAAGGATCTCATTCAGATTCGATGGAGAAATTAAAACCTTTACACACATGCACAAGCTAAGAGAATTCAGCACCAACAAACCAGCTTTACAACAAATACTAAAGGAACTTCTCTAGGCAGGAAACACAAGAGAAGGAACACCATATCCAAAACAACTTAAAAAATGGTAATAGAAACATGCATATCCATAACTATCTTAAATTTAAATGGATTAATGCTCCAACCAAAAGACATAGACTGGCTGAATGGATAATATAACATGACCTATATATATGCTGTCTACAAGAGACCCACTTCAG
Source organism: Mesoplodon mirus (assembly GCF_964341445.2). Classification (NCBI taxonomy): domain Eukaryota; kingdom Metazoa; phylum Chordata; class Mammalia; order Artiodactyla; family Ziphiidae; genus Mesoplodon; species Mesoplodon mirus. The sequence continues at coordinate 103,430,342 of NC_138982.1, read as the reverse complement.
ACCTAGAGACACATACAGACTGAGAGTAAGGGGATGGAAAAAGATATTCAAAGCAAATGGAAATCAAAAGAAAGCTGGAGTAGCAATTCTCATATCAGAAAAAATAGTCTTTAAAATAAAGTCTACTACAAGAGACAAAGAAGGACCCTACATAATGATCAAGGGATCAATCCAAGAAGAAGATAAAACAATTGAAAATATTTATGCACCCAAAATAGGAGCACCTCAATACATAAGGCAAATGCTAACAGCAATAAAAGGGGAAATTGACAGTAACACAATCATAGTAGGGGACATTAACCACACACTTTCATGAATGTACAGATCATCCAAAATGAAAATAAATAAGGAAACACAAACTTTAAATGACACATTCAACAAGATGGATTTAATTGGTATTTATAGGACATTCCATCCAAAAACAACAGAATACACTTTCTTCTCAAGTGTTCAGGGAACATTCTCCAGGATAGATCATATCTTGGGTCAAAAATCAAGCCTTGGTAAATTTAAGAAAATTGAAATCATATCAAGTATCTTTTCCAACAACAAAGCTATGAAACTAGATATCAATTACAGGAAAAAAATCTGTACAAAATACAAAAACATGGAGACTAAACAATACACTACTACATAACCAAGAGATCAGTGAAGAAATCAAAGAGGAAATCAAAAAATACCTAGAAACAATGACAATGAAAACATGATGACCCAAAACCTATGGGATGCAGCAAAAGCAGTTCTAAGAGGGAAGTTTAAAGTAACACAATCCTACCTCAAGGAACAAGAAACATCTCAAATAACAACCTAACCTTATACCTAAAGCAATTAGAGAAAGAAGAAGAAAAAAGCCCAAAGTTAGCAGAAAGAAAGAAATGATAAAAATCAGATCAGAAATACATGAAAAAGAAATGATGGAAACAATAGCAAAGATCAATAAAACTAAAAGCTGGTTCTTTGAAAAGATAAACAAACTGATAAACCATTAGCCAGAAAAAAAGGGAAAAGAGTCAAATCAACAGAATTAGAAACAAAAAAGAATTAACAACTGACACTGAAGAAATACAAAGGATCATAAGAGATTACAACAAGCAACTATATGCCAATAAAATGGACAACCTGGAAGAAATGGACAAATTCTTAGAAAAGCACAAACTTTGGAGACTGAACAAGGAAGAAATAGAAAATATAAACAGGCAAATCCCAACCACTGAAATTGAGACTGTGATTAAAAGTCTTCCAACAAGCAAAAACCTAGGACCCAATGGTTTCACAGGCAAATTCTATCAAACATTTAGAGAAGAGCTAGCAACTATCCTTCTCAAAATCTTCCAAAATATAGCAGAGGGAGGAACACTCCCAAATTCATTCTACGAGGCCAATATCACCCTGATACCAAAGCCAGACAAAGATGTCACAAAGAAAGAAAACTACAGGCGAATATCACTGATGAACATAGATGCAAAAATGCTCAACAATATACTAGCAAACAGAATCCAATAGCACATTAAAAGGATCATACACCATGATCAAATGGGGTTTATCCCAGGAATACAAGGATTCTTCAATATACACAAATAATATGGCGATACACCATATTAACAAATTGAAGGAGAAAAACTGTATGATAATCTCAACAGATGCAGAAAAAGCCTTTGACAAAATTTAACTCCCATTTATGATAAAAATCCTCCAGAAAGTAGGCATAGAGGGAACTCACCTCAACATAATAAAGGCCATATATGACAAACCCACAGCCAACATCATTTTCAATGGTGAAAAACTGAAACCATTTCCACAAGGAACAAGACAATGTTGCCCACTCTCACGACTATCATTCAACATAGTTTTGGAAGTTTTAGCCACAGCAATCAGAGAAGAAAAAGAAATAAAAGGAATCCAAATTGGAAAAGAAGAAGTAAAACCGTCACTGTTTGCAGATGACATGATGTCATGGGTTTTTGAGAAGAGCGTTAAAGTGTTTAAGTGTCATTTTTATTACATCATATCAAAGGTACGCATTTTGTTATCCTTTAACACAAGATTATCCAGGCTTATTTTGTATATTCCCTCCCCAATCTCTAGAATCAGCCATTTCTCCAAGGAGTTCTAGTAACTTTCATTGGAGAAAGGCATTAGAAACCAAAATATAATTATTGTGTGTGCTCACTGCTACTGAGTTGTTACTTCTGGGCCCTCTCAGGTAGTAGAACATTGAAATATGTGGATGTGATAATAATATATCTTTAAGTATCTCCTATCTTTCCCACCCTCCCTATCCACCCCTCAAGGTGGTCACAGAGCACCGAGCTGATCTCCCTGTGCTATGCAGCTGCTTCCCACTAGCTATCTATTTTTCATTAGGTAGTGTATATATGTCCATGCCACTTTCTCACATCATCTCAGATTCCCCTTCCCCTTCCCCGTGTACTCAAGTCCATTCTCTACATCTTCATCTTTATTCTGATCCTGCCCCTAGGTTTTTCAGAACTTTTTCTCTTTTTTTTGGATTCCATATATATGTGTTAGCATATGGTATTTCTTTTTCTCTTTCTGACATACTTCACTCTGTATGACAGACTCTAGGTCCATCCATCTCACTACAAATAACTCAATTTTATTTTTTTATGGCTGAGTAATATTCCATTGTATATATGTGCCACATCTTTATACATTCATCTGTCGATGGACACTTAAGTTACTTCCATGTCCTGACTAATGTAAATAGAGCTGCAATGAACACTGTGGTACATGATTGGTTTTGACTTATGGTCTTCTCAGGGTATGTGCCGAGTAGTGGGATTGCTGGGTCATATGGGTAGTTCAAATTTTAGTTTTCTAAGGCACCTCCATACTATTCTCCATAGTCGCTGTATCACTTTACATTCCCACCAACAGTGCAAGAGGGTTCCCTTTTCTCCACACCCTCTCCAGCAATTACTGTTTGTAGATTTATTGATGATGGCCATTCTGACTGGTGTGAGATGATATCTCATTGTAGTTTTGATTTGCATTTCTCTACTGATTAGTGATGTTGAGCATTCTTTCATGTGTTTGTTGGTAATCTGTATATCTTCTTTGGAGAACTGTCTATTTAGGTCTTCTGCCCATTTTTGCATTGTGTTGTTTGTTTTTTTGATATTGAGCTGCATTAGTTGCTTGTAAATTATGGAGATTAATCCTTTGTCAGCTGCTTCATTTTCTCCCATTCTGAGGGTTGTCTTTTGGTCCTGTTTATGGTTTCCTTTGCTGTGCAAAAGCTTTGAAGTTTCATTAGGTCCCATTTGTTTATTTTTGTTTTTATTTCCATTTCTCTAGGAGGTGGGTCTAAAAGGATCTTCCTGTGATTTATCATAGAGTGTTCTGCCTATGTTTTCTTCTAAGAGTTTTATAGTGTCTGGCCTTACATTTAGGTCTTTAATCCATTTTGAGTTTATTTTTGTGTATGGTGTTAGGGAGTGTTCTAATGTCATTCTTTTACATGTAACTGTCCAGTTTCCCCATAACCACTTATTGAAGAGGTTGTCTTTTCTCCTTGTATATTCCTGCCTCCTTTATCAAATATAAGGTGACCATATGTGTGTGGGATTATCACTGGGCTTTCTATCCTGTTCCATTGATCTATATTTCTGTTTTGGGGCCAATATCATACTGTCTTGATTACTGTAGCTTTGCATTATTGTTTGAAGTCAGGGAGCCTTATTCCTCTACTTCCGTTTTTCTTTCTCAAGATTGCTTTGGCTATTTGGGGTCTTTTGTATTTCCACACAAATTGTGAAATTTTTTGTTCTAGTTCTGTGAAAAATGCCAGTGGTAGTGTGATAGGGATTTCATTGAATCTGTAGATTGCTTTGGGTAGTAGAGTCATTTTCACAATGTTGATTCTTCCAATCCAAGAACATGGTATATCTCTCCATCTATTTGTATCATCTTTCATCAGTGTCGTATAGTTTTCTGCATACAGGTCTTTTCTCTCCTAGGTAGGTTTATTCCTAGGTATTTTATTCTTTTTGTTGAAATGGTAAATGAGAGTGTTTCTTAATTTCTCTTTCAGATTTTTCATCCTTAGTGTATAGGAATGCAAGAGATTTCTGTGCATTAATTTTGTGTCCTGCTACTTTACCAAATTCATTGTTTAATTCTAGTAGTTTTCTGGTAGCATCTTTAGGATTATCTATGTATGCTATCATGTCATCTGCAAACAGTGACAGTTCTACTTCTTCTTTTTTGATTGCATTCCTTTTATTTCTTTTTCTTCTCTGATTGCTGTGGCTAAAACTTCCAAAACTATGTTGAATAATAGTGGTGAGAGTGAGCAGCCTTGTCTTGTTCCTGATCTTAGTGGAAATAGTTTCAGTTTTTCACCATTGAGGAAGATGTTGGCTGTGGGTTTATCATAATGGACTTCTTTATGTTGAGGTAAGTTCCCTCTATGCCTACTTTCTGGAGGGTTTTTAATATAAATGGGAGTTGAATTTTTTCAAAAGCTTTTTCTGCATCTGTTGAGTTGATCATATGATTTTTCTCCTTCAATTTGATATTATGGTTAATCACACTGACTAATTTGCGTATATTGAAGAATCCTTGCATTCATGGGGTAAACCCCACTTAATCATGGTGTATGATCCTTTTAATGTGTTGTTGGATTCTGCTTGCTAGTATTTTGTTGAGGATTTTTGCATCTATGTTCATCAGTAATATTGGCCTGTAGTTTTCTTTTTTTATGACATCTTTGTCTGGTTTTGGTATCTGGGTGATGGTGGCCTCATAGAATAAGTTTGGGAGTGTTCCTCCCTCTGCTATATTTTGGAAGTTTTGAGAAGGACAGGTGTTAGCTCTTCTTTAAATGTTTGATAGAATTTTCCTGTGAAGCCATCTGGTCCTGGGCTTTTGTTTGTTGGAAGATATTTAATCACAGTCACAATTTCAGTGCTTGTGATTGGTTTGTTTATACTATTTCTTTCTTCCTGGTTCAGTCTCGGAAAGTTGTGTTTTTCTAAGAATGTGTCCATTTCTTCCAGGTTGTCCATTTTATTGGCATATAGTTGCTTGTAGTAATCCCTCATGATCCTTTGTATTTCGGCAGTGTCAGTTGTTATTTCTCCTTTTTCATTTCTAATTCTATTGATTTGATTCTTTTCCCTTTTTTTCTTGATGAGTCTGACTAATGGTTTATCAATTTTGCTCATCTTCTAAAAGAACCCGCTTTTAGTTTTTTTTTTATCTTTGCTATTGTTTCCATCATTTCTTTTTCATTTATTTTGTATCTAATCTTTATTATTTCTTTCCTTCTATTAACTTTGAGCTTTTTTCATTCTTCTTTCTCTGATTGTTTTAGGTGTAAGGTTAGGTTGTTTATTTGAGATATTTCTTATTTCTTGAGGTAGGATTGTATTGCTATAAACATCCCTTTTAGAACTGCTTTTGCTGCATCCCATAGGTTTTGGGTTGTCATGCTTTCATTGTCATTTGTTTTTAGGTATTTTTTAATTTCCACTTTGATTTCTTCAGTGATCTCTTGGTTATTTAGCAGTGTATGTTTAGCTCCCATGTGTTTGTATTCTTTACAGATTTTTTTTGTGTAATTGATATCTAGTGTCATAGCATTGTGGCTGGAAAAGATACTTGGTATGATTTCAATTTTCTTAAATTTACCAAGGCTTGATTTTTGACCCAAGATATGATCTATCCTGGAGGATGTTCCATGAGCACTTGAGAAGAAAGTGTATTCTGTTGTTTTGGATGGAACGTCCTATAAATATCAATTAAGTCCATCTTGTTTAATATATCATTTAAAGCTTCTGTTTCTTTATTCATTTTCATTTTGAATGATCTGTCCATTGTTGACAGTGAGATATTAAAGTCTCCTACTATGATTGTGTTACTGTCAATTTCCCCTTTTATGGCTGTTATCATTTGCCTTATGTATTGAGGTGCTCCTATGTTGGGGTGCATAAATATTACACTTGTTATATCTTCTTCTTGGAATGATACATTGATTATTATGTAGTGTCCTTCCTTGTCTTTTGTAATAGTCTTAATATTAAAGACAATTTATTTTGATATGATAATTGCTACTTCATCTTTCTTTTTATTTCCATTTGAATGCAATATCTTTTTCCATCCTCTCACTTTCAGTCTGTATGTGTCCCCAGGTCTGAAGTGGGTCTGGGTCTCTTTTAGGCAGCATATATATGGGTATTGTTTTTGTATTCATTCAGCCAGTTTATGTCTTTTGGTTGGAGCATTTATCCATTTCCATTTAAGGCTGTTTTCAATATATATGTTCCTATTACCATTTTCTTTATTATTTTGGGTTTGTATTTGTAGGGCTTTTCCTTCTCTTGTGTTTCCTGTGTAGACAAGTTCCTTTAGCACTTGTTGTAAAGCTAGTTTGGTGGTGCTGGAATCTCTTAGCTTTTCGTTTTCTGTAAAGGTTTTAATTTCTCCATTGAATTTGCATGAGATCCTTGCTGGGTAATCTTGACTGTAGGTTTTTCCCTTTTGTCACTTTAAATATTTCCCGTCACTCCCTTCTGGCTTGCAGTGTTTCTGGTGAATGATTAGCTGTTAACCTTATGGGGATTCCCTTGTATGTTACTTGTTTTTTTTTTTTCCATTGCTGCTTTTGATACTTTTTCTATTTAATTTTTGATATTTCGATTAATATGTGTCTTTGCATGTTTCTCCTTGGATTTGTCCTGTATGGGAGTCTCTGTGCTTCCTGGACTTGATTGACTATTTCCTCTCCCATGTTAGGGAGGCTTTCAAGTATAATCTCTTCAAATATTTTCTCAGTCCCTTTCTTTTTCTCTTCTAATTCTGGGACCCCTATAATTCGTATGTTGGTGCATTTAATGTTGTCTCAGATATCTCTGGAACTGTCCTCAATTCTTTTCATTCTTTCTTCTTTATTCTGCTCTGTGTTAGTTTACTTCCACTATTTTATCTTCAAGGCCACTTATCCATTCTTCTGCCTCAGTTATTCTCCTATTGATTTCTTCTAGATAATTTTTAATTTCAATAATTGTGTTGTTCATCATTGTTTGTTTGCTCTTTGTTTCTTCCAGGTCCTTGTTAAATGTTTCTTGTATTTTCTCCATTCTATTTTCAAGATTTTGGATCATCTTTACTATTATTATTCTGAATTCTTTTTCAGGTAGACTACCTATTTTCTGTACATTTGTTTGGTCTGGTGAGTTTTTACCTTCTTTCTTCATTTGCTGTGTTTCTCTGTCTTCCCATTTTTCTTAACTTACTGTGTTTAGGGTCTCCTTTCACAGGCTGCAGGTTCATAGTTCCTGTTGTTTTTGGTGTCTGCCCCCAGTGGCTATGATTGGTTCAGCGGGTTGTGTAGGCTTCCTTGTGGAGGGGACTGGTGACTGTGTTCTGGTGGATGTGGCTGGATCTTGTCTTTCTGGTGCACAGGACCACGTCTGGTGGTGTGTTTGGGGGTGTCTGTGACCTTTTCATGATTTTAGGCAGCCTCTCTGCTAATGGGTGGTGTTGTGTTCCTGTCTTGCTACTTTTTTGGCATAGGGTGTCCAGCACTATTGCTTGCTCACCATTGAGAGGTGTTGGGTCTTAACACTGAGATGGAGATCTCTTGGGGAGCCCTCACTGTTTGATATTATATGTAGCCGGGAGGTCTCTTGTGGATCAATGTCCTGAACGTGGCTCTCTCACCTCAGAGGCACAGGCCTGACACATATCTGGAGCACCAAGACCCTGTCAGCCACACGGCTTTGAACTATGGACCAAAACAGCTCACCAAGCTTTCACTCCTTCTTTTGTCAGTCTCTTCTGGAAGCAATTCAGAGTGCTTCCAGTCTCATACACAGAAGCGTCTGGGAGGGCACTCTCGCAGGTTCCATTGTCTGGCAGTGGCTGCTCCAGTCTCCAGGGACTCCCTGCCCGGGATGGTGTTAGCGCTTCAGCGGCAGCTGCCACTCTGGCTCACTCCTCAGGGCTGCCTCCATCTGCTGCTCTCTCCTGCAGCACATGGAGTGGTGACTCCTTTCAGTGAGGTGAGGCTGAGAGATGGGCAATCACTCTGGCTGCAGTTCAGACCTGGGGGCTCTTTCTCAGGCCCACAGGGAGGTAGAGAGCAGCTCAGCACTTTTCTCTTGTACATTTTTGCCATTATAATATAAATGTTTTTTGGAATACAGTATTTGATGACTAAACATTACTTTTCTGAAGTAAAAGCTATTGCTAAGTTTTATTCCAACTACCTAAAAATGATAAATATCTTCATTAAATTATATAAGACCTCTATCTTTACTTTTATTATATCATACAGAGACTATTTTATGTTAAACTAACACATCTGTTTTTTCACTCTCAATGCACAGTTGGTTTTATTTTGTTACTGCAATATTTCCCTCAAATTATTATCTATTTATTTATGAAGTACAATAGACTTCTTTACATTTCTTTAACTATGTATCAGTTTCAAGCCTTTTTTTCTCTTTCTTCTAGCCCAGTATTAAGCTAGTATCTCATACCTAGATAAAGAACTTTTCATAGGATAAGAAGCTATTGTATCCTAGACATAAATAGTCCCCTCATTGTTCAACAGTATTGGTATTATTACCATTAATTTCTTCATAAAAAACCTACAATTAGAAAAATATCACTCATTCACTTATGTAACATTACTATTTGATGTTCAACATATGAAAATCACTGTAATCTGTAAACAAACTGTGGTAGAACCATAACCCAGACTGACAAATACTTCAAAGAGTGGGCAAAGCAATAGTGATTCTATTTAATCAGAAAATACAAGCACATGCACATACATGTGTATGTACACCCAATATATAATGATTAACAGAAAATAATTAACATTTAATTATATATTATAGTTCATATATGTAATATATTACATAAGATATCTTGTATATATTTGATCACATATTAAAAGACTATCATCAAAATGTTTAAGTGCTAATACATAAATAGTGAAATTACAAATTGTATTTTATAATTTCCTGTACATTTCTACTTTTTTCATAATAAATATAAAATGCTTTGGTTGTGTAAGAAGAAATATATTAGATAATTTTAAAATATCATTGTATTGTGAATTATTTCTCATGAAAAATATATAGATCTGCCTTTCTTTTTGATTCCCACTTCTACTGTCCTGGTCTCTTTCATGTGGCAATTGTGAAGACTGTTATGAGTTATTGCCCTGACTCCACTCTCTTCTCTTTCTAACCTTTTATACATATTGCCATAAGGTTACAGATAATATTCTTTTGGTCAGAAACCCTCAATAAGCATCTCATCTCTATTAGAGTATATCCACATTCTGCTTAGCAAAATTTAAACTTGAAATAAAGTTGCTATATGTTACCTTTTCAACTACATATCCTGCTATTATGTAAAATAAATATTTTCTGTCCAAAGGTAGGGCTTTGTTCATGTCAAGTCATATAGCCTTCAAGTAATACAGAAAAATTTATGACTAAACCAACCCAAATCAGCTATTTTCCTTCTGATACCTTCCAATATTTCTTCTCCATAAAACAATAATCTTTAACTATAGCTGTTATTATATAACTGGTTGTGTAGTTTCATTATCTTCTTAGTAAAATCTAAATCTCATGTTCACAATGGTTACCAGTGAGGAGGATGTGAGGGCAGCTAATATATGGGTAGGGAAAAAAAGGATTATTGTGGGATTATATGAAATTATGTCTGTGAAATTTTGAAAATTGTAAAGCACTATAGAATTTAAAGAATCTTTTATTCAATAAAAAGAATCTTATGTTCAAAGAAAATGTATTATATTTGATTTGATCTATTGTAGAGAGCTTGACATTTAGCTGTCACTTTTTTTTTTTTTTTTTAGCTGTCACTTTTTAATGGATTTAGTTACTAGTAGTTACTGGAATTTAGTATTCCATAATACTATTTTCAAAAATGTAGATTTAAAAACGTTTCCAAGATTATACATATGTCCCTTCACTTAATATCTCAAATGTCAAACAGCCAAATAGCTGAATAGGTGATCAGCGATCATGACGATTTATTCTCCAAAGCTAGGCTGATTTTCTCTTCATTGAACATGTAGTGGCAAACGTTTTTGTAAGACAGTATGAAGAGATATGACAAAGATATTTGCTTAAAGTAAAACAGATTTTATGACATTCTAAGTTTCTGAAATATTCATTGCTTGAAATATTTTTAAAAGACATTGTTTCAGAGAATATTATCCATATCCTTAAAGCAGTTTCATATGCACAAAATAACATCTTAACCTTTATTAAGATATTCTTAAATATCCTTACCATAACTTGGCATCCTTGTTCCTCTTTTTAAAAATTATTTTTTCATTACTACTGTTATAATTCTTTCTCCAAAACATTGATTTTTTAAAAAATTTTCTTTCTCAAATACTGTTGATAGAGTCTTATAGCAGCATTCCTCATTTACTGAAGAGAGTGATTTATAGAGGAAAACTGAAATATTGCTGGATTTCTATATCAAAATTTGCATAATTTAGTAGTGTCATATATTTCAATAGCCAATGATTACAAATATGAATTAATGAGAGAAAATGTGTTTTAACTTATTTACTGTTTTTAAAATATGGAGAAAAATATGCTAAAACTTGGTCCCTGCTTTAAAAATTTTACACTCTTACCAGAACAGTCATCATAGACAGCATTTTACTTTCCTTATGTTTGTTTTTCATATTAGCCACACTCTTGAAGGTATACATCACATTCCTATGCCTCTTTAGAAAAAAACCCAATACATTTCATCATTACCTTACAAATTATTGTAAGAGAATACATGCTGTCACTGTCTACTTGCTGTTGCCTTTCCTCACTAGTTCCATTTCATACTCAAAATTGGAAACATCAACACCTTTATTTGCAAAAGAGAAGACTGTTGTCCTTGAAAGCAATGAAACTAGAGAACATTTTAAGCTTAAAAAATAATGCTTAAAGGAATTATTGAAAATTACTTATTTAAAAAAATCACCCTTTAGAAGAATGTTTCCATTTGTTCTATGATAATTATCTACAACTGTTGTGAGTACTAATATGTATAGAGTAAAAAATCATATATATATATATATATATATATATATATATATATGTGAATTGGGTATAATTCCAAAGCACATGTATAAACAGTTCAAACTTATTAACTTATTTATCTAATTCCTTAAATTCTGGTACACTGATCTCAACTTTAGTTATCACTATTATAGCTTCACTAAAGTGTGTTTGTTGTTGTTCCTGTTATTAGTATAACTTATCAATATTAATATAACTATAATTTAGAACAGTTTAAAAATGATTGTTCAGTGTTCTAGACAATTCTAGCTATATATTGACATTGCCTCGGTTTAATTTGTAAAACTAAAATATTTTAATATCAATTTATTAAAACCAATGTCACTTTCTTATCATACTTTTCATGGCCAGTGCCATCAGGTTACTCTAACCATATTTGAAACATGAGTTGATTCCAAGAAGGCCAAGTGGCAGTTCACATGACAGAGCAATACACAGAGAGAAAACATCTGTGATCTGGAAAGGGTCCCATTAAAGTTCAGCTGATCAGTACATGTGTGTGCAAAAACTAACCAATGCTAGGGACACAACCACCAAAAATAATAATTAATAAAATGAGAATATGAGAGTATTTGTCTAAAGAAGAATATATAAAGTGTTTAATACCCCCCCCAAAACGAAGATTACAACACTACAGAATTATCACCATACGGACACGGAGTGAAGGGTTGGAACCTTTAATGGCAGCTAACTAAAAATATTTGTTGTGATTTCAAAATTTTTATTCTCTAACTAAGAAAATAGGTTTCTGTGCTAGGCCTTCCTCATAAATGGAGTACCCTTACTCAGCTAACTGAAATTCCTGTAACTTCACCTAATGTTATCCCATCAAGAAAATGAGTCACTATGACATTATAAAAAACTGGCTGTCATGTGCATTGATGTGACTATAAGTTTCTTTATTCAACCCAAGTTGAATAGGTTCCATTTTGTCCCTCAGAGTAGTTTACTGCTTCCCTCAAGGCCACCAGCTTCTCATCTAAGCAAATGAATTAGCTTCCTGAACTACAGATAATAAAAGAATACCATCTTGGAATATCATGGAATAACATCTTCTCATTCCATTGTTTCTAAATTCACCTATATAATACTCTGTATACTTGTCAACTCAGTTCTTTTCTTATTCAAGCTAATCCTGCAAACTTTATAATGGATTTCTCCCTTCTTGCCTCTCTTAAATTTGTTTTTCTAATTATCCCCACTCTTTCTTTTATTTTTCTTTCTTTATTCTTTTGGCTTATTGACACAACTTTACACCATGCTCTACTCTTCTCCAACAGATAAGTGATGAGTTAAATAAAGTAATAAATAGAATCCCATTACTTTACCACTCAAGTAATTAAAATACTTTCTCCCTTTCACTGCTAAATTTTCTAAAACAATAATATTCTTCAATTCCCATTTATTCTTCAGTGTGACTATATCTTATTTCTTCCCTCAAAAGTCCTCTTTAGTTGTTTACAAGATCCATTGAACCAATTCATGCTACAATTCTCTACCATGATAAGTAAAGACCATTTTCTATTTCTGCTTTCCTTTCTGTTAACTTCCCAGAGTCTTTTCTATTTGTTTGTTTGTGTATATGATCATTCCACGCCACCTTTAACTGGCCTTCAAAATTGATGTATCCTCTTTCAAAACAAGGTCTGCTTCTAGTAATCCATCTATATTTGTGGCTGACATGTTTTGTAAAGGCTTAGATAATAAATATTTTTATCATTACAAATTGTAAATCAATATTACTGTGTTCCAATAAAACTTTATTTTCAAAACAAGCAGCAGGCTAAATTTGGCTCATGTTTCACAGCCTGCTGACCCCTGCTCTAATGGATCACCAGATGGTGTCTTTATCCATTCCTGTGGTAGCTAGTGCCTGCTGTAAAATGATGATACCCATATATTTCTCACATCTAATATTTTCCCTCAGCTTCACACTAATATTTTCAGTAGGTAACTGAACATTTACAGATGTCATATTCCCTAAATACTAAAGATTTATTTCACATTCCACAAAATAAAAAATTCCACATATGAATTTCATGCTGCCTTTGCTGTCCAGTAAATTCATAATCACTATTCAAGACCCAGCTTAAATTGTGCTTCATGTATGAAGCCACTCCTGACCCTCATTGTTAAAGATAATTATTTCTTTTGTGTTTTCCTTTAACATTATGTTAATAGTATGATTATAAAACTTTAGAAATGCATTGCAACTTAAGTTTCCCCAATGGTGTGTTTACTCATTAAAGATAAATATAGGGGTTTATTTCCTTTCATAACATACTTATCACTTCACAGTTAACTCAAAAAATTATGCAATATATACATATGAAATATATATGTACACATATATACACATGGACATGGCTTTGGTTTCTAACTAATATAATTCTGAGAATGTTGTCATTTTGGTATGCTTTACTCAGGGTGCAGCCTAGGTACTGTTAGAATAATTTGCTACTTTCTGAGATGCTAAGAGACTGACAGAATAGTACACAGTAAAGAATATTTAAACAAATTTAGCTGGACTTCAGGAATTTTTTAAACCATAGTGTATATCTAGCTTCATATAATAAGCAAGACTGAAATACTCTATATTGACCCTCTTATATAGATTATCACTTCTGTGGATTGTTCACAGCAATGCTTTAAAATCAGTATTTGGCATTTTCAAAGATTACATGGAATGAGATATTTTTTACCACATACTACCTGACTCCATTGCTGGCTGTTTAGAAAATGTAAGGTTATTTTAATATTAGCTTAATATTAATATTAATGTTTCTGAAGATAAATATGCTGAAACAATAAAGTCAAAACAGATTCCTAGATACAAACCAGGGATTTCCCTGGTGGTCCAGTGGTAAAGAATCCACCTTCCAATGGAGGGGATGTGGGTTCGATCCCTGGTGGGGGAACTAAGATCCCACATGCTGCGGGGTTACTAAGCCCTTAAGACACAATGAAGACCCAATGCAGCCAAAAATAAATAGATAGATACAAATCAATGTTATATTGCTTCACAGTTCCCATTTTAATGGATGATTTGAAATGTCACTAGCAGACTTTCAATTTCACGATGGCAAAATCTACGTTTCTTTTATTCCTCATGGCCTTAACTAGTGTATGCCATTTAACAAACATTTTTTACTGAGTAAAAGTTAAAGATATAGAGCTGAATCAGGTACTTTTAGTAAAAGGTAATCATTTAAAAATATATACTGGGGTATAAGGATGGCTTTAAGATTTCTTTTTGATGTAATGTATGATTAAAAGCATAAGATAACAAATTTATCTTACTGTCTAAATCAGTTAAATCAGAGACTTTGGACCAAGAGTAGGATCCTGAATTTCTCTCCTCCCGCAGACAGTCTCAAAATGTACAGCTACACATGGAGCAATTCCCTCAGAGAAATCCAGAAACAAGCAGAGTGATTCCTACACATCAGGTGACTAAGAAAATACCTATATCAAAACAAGTAAGAAAGACTGAGACATGCTATCATATGGTGCTGTAAAATCCAAAGAGTAGATCTGACTCCAAGCTTCTCCTAAGGAGTGAAGGGTTTGGATTGCACATTTAGCACCCCAACTTTTCAGGCTCTTATCTGAGGGGAAGGGCCTCCAAAATCTCTAGCTCTGAAAGTCAATAGGACTTGTGTTCATGAATCAAATAGGATTATAGGAAAGAAAGAGCTTGTAATATGTGTGTGAGCTCTTGCCCCAGCTATTCCCCCAGGCCTTACTACAGAGGGAGCAAAGAGAAACTGCCGTCTGTCAGTCTTTCTCTGGAATGGCTTTGACTGCATACTTTACAATCTGCTGCCTGAGGATCTGATTTCTAATTAGCATGCATCTAGGTTATGTCTACAGTCCTCCCCAGATCCCAGAAGGCCTGGTGGACACTTTCCCTGCCTTCTCCTTCTGCTCACTTTAATAATAAAACCAGGAGGCCAGCACCTCTAAAAAGAGCTTATATACATATCTTGTGTCCCAGCTTTTGTGGCTGTCACCTGAGGGATGCAAATCCAGATCACCCAGCTCTGATAGTAAACATGTCTTGCACTCACAAGTCCCACAGGACTACAGGAAACAAAGAGTTTTTAAAGGGGCACAAGAGCACAGCTGGTGTCTGTACATCTGGGCTTAGTGCAGAAGGAGCAGGCAAAAACACCCATCTTCCAATTTCTCCCTGGAAGACCTTTGATTGTATTCCTTCTCAGCTCCTATTTGAGGGTCCAGCTTTTGATTATCCTACATCTAGGTGTTAACTGTGATCCTCCCCTTTGAGACACTGATGGGTTTTAGCATACCCTCAACTACTGGAAGCCTCTAAAAACAAAGAGGGTGGACTAGACAATTACAAATGTTTGGGAGCCAACCAGGAGGTTCATCTG
Source organism: Mesoplodon mirus (assembly GCF_964341445.2). Taxonomy (NCBI): domain Eukaryota; kingdom Metazoa; phylum Chordata; class Mammalia; order Artiodactyla; family Ziphiidae; genus Mesoplodon; species Mesoplodon mirus. The sequence goes on along the minus strand of NC_138982.1, from coordinate 103,414,846 downwards.
CTACATGAGATGAGTCTAATAAGACTGAGAGAGGTGGCTGTTTTATCTAATGCACAGAAACCAATATAGAGTGTCAATAAAAATGAAAAAAATGTGGGAATATGTTCCAAACAAATAATAAAATAAATCTCCAGAACCTGATCGTAATGAAATTGAGATAAATGATTTACCTGACAGAGAGTTCAACATAATGGTCATAAAGATTCCCATGGAGATCAGGAGAACAATGCATGAAAAAGTGAGAATTTCATCAGAGAGATAGAAAGTATTAAAAAGTATAAAACACAGATTACAGAGTTGAGTAATTGTACTAAAAAATTCAATAAAGGGGATCAACAAGAGACTAAATCAAGCAAAAGAAAGGATCAGCAAACTCAAAGACAGGGAAGCCTCCTACCAGAGAAGCAAAAAGAAAAAAGAATGAAAAAGAGCAATGATATCTTAAGGGACATAAGGAACCCTATCAAGCAGGTCAATATATGTATTATATGTGTCCTAGAAGGAGAAAAGAGATACAAAGAGTCAGAGAGCTTATTCAAAGAAATAATGGCTGAAAATTTCCTTAGCCTGGGAAAGGAAACAGACATCAAAATCCAGAAAACTCAAAAAGTACCAAATAAAATAAAACTAAAGAGACCCTCATCAAGACACACTGTAATTAAATTTTCAAAAACTAAAGACACACACTTTTAAAAACAACAATAGAAAATTAACTTGTTATATACAAGGGAACCTCAGTATGACTTTCAGCAAATTTTTCAGCAGAAATTTGCATGATGGAGGCAGTAGGATAATATACTCAAAGTACTATTAAAAAAAAAAAGTAAAAAGGAAGGAAGGGAGGGAGGGGGGAGGGAGGAAGGGATGAAGGAAGGAAGAAAGGAAGGAGGGAAGGAAGGAATGAAGGAAGGAAAGAACTGCCAAGGAGGAAAACTCTATCCAGCAAAGTTGTCCTTTAGAATTGAAGAATTTTCAAACAAAACCTGAAGGAGTTCATAATCAGTACACCAGCCTTATACAAAATGTTAATGTAAATTCTTCAAGCAGAAATAAAAGGCTGCTAATTAGTAATATGAAAACAGGAAAGCATAAAACTCACTGGTAAAGGTAAATATATAGTTAAATTCAGAATACCCCAATGTTATAATGGTGCTGGGTAAATAACATAACTTTAGGTTTTATTTACATATATATATATATATATATATATGGTTAAAAGATGCAAGTGTTAAAAATAACTATAACTATAACAAATTGTTAGTGAAACATGTAAATTGAGACAAAAAACATTAAATGTGGGGGAAGAGTGTCAAAACACAGAACATTTATATGCATTCAAAGTCAAGTTGTAACCAGCTTAAAATTGACTATACAGTAAGCCCACTACATACCAACGACTTCCGTTCCGAGAGTGCATTCGTAAGTCCAATTTGTTTGTAAGTCCAACCAAGTTAGCCTAGGTACCCAACTAACACAATTGGCTACATAGTACTGTACTGTAATAGGTTTACAATACTTTTTACACAAATAATACATAAAAAGCAAACAAACACAAAAATAAAACACTTTTAATCTTACAGTATAGTACCTTGAAAAGTACACTAGTACAGTACAACAGCTGGCATACAGGGGCTGGCATTGAGTGAACAGGCAAGAAGAGTTACCGACTGGAGGAGGGAGAGGAGGTGGGAGACAGTAGAGCTGAAGGATCATCAGCAATAGGAGATAGAGAGCAAGCTGCAATTTTGCTTATGCCTGATATTGATGGCACAGATTCTGGCTCTTCGCTGGATTCAATTCCATCTACCTTCTTGAAAACACAATCCAGTGACATCTGGGTAGCAGCTCTTTCCTTCTCATCATACATGACTAGGTAGCACTGGATTGCATTCTGAATGGCTGCTGCAACCTTCATGTACCGTTCTATGTTTGGGTCCTATGCCTCTAAAACTAACAGTGCTTCCTCAAATAAAGAAAATCCCATTGACGTTTCCTGTGTCGTGAATCTCTCTGGTTCTTCAGCAGTACAAGGTACATCACCGCTACTTTTATACTTGCTTATTGACATCCTGGGCTTGAAATAAACATACTGTACTACTGTACTCTATACAGTGCTATACAGCAAAGTACACAAAAGCACAACCACTTGTAGAGGATGCACACATGTGACAATATATGCCAGACACATGAACTAAATTACATGATTGGAGATGTGAACACTTTTGCATCTTTGACAGTTCACAGCTTGAATGTTCGTATGTATGGGATGTTCTGTATAACTATAAGATGTTTTAGTAAGGCTCAGGATACCACAAAGCAAAAACCTATACAAAATATAAAGAAAAAGGAATCGAAGCATATCATTACAGAAAGTCATCAAATTACAAAGGAAGAGATCAAAAGAAGAAGACAGAAACAAAAAAAAAATCACAAAAGAATCAGAGAACAATTAAGAAAATGGCAATATTAAGTACATACTTATCAACAATTACTTTAGTAGCAAATGGGTCAAATTCTCCAATCAAAAGACACATAGTGGCTGAATGAATTAAAAAATTAAAAAAAGAAAAATAACCAACTTTATGGTGCCTACATGAAATTTGCTTCAGCTTCAAGGGCACACAGACTCAAAGCGAAGGGATGAAAAATGATATTCCATGCAAATGGAAACCACTAGATGATTCCACTGGAAAACTGTTACAACTAACAAATGAATTCAGTAAAGCTTCAGGATATAAGTCAATATAAAATAGAAGTTGTGTTTCTATACCCTAAAAACAAAGTAACAAAAAAGAAACTTAAGAAAACAATTTCATCAATAGTACCACAAAGTATAAATAAAAATAAACTTAACCAAGGAGGTAAAAGATCTACATCCTAAAAATTATAAAATGTTGATGAAAGAAACTGAAGAAGACACAAATAAATGGAAAGATATTCCATGCTCATGAATTAGAAGAATTAATATTTTTAAAATGTGCATACTACCCAAAGCAATCTACAAATTTAATTCAATTCCTATAGAAAAAGCAATTCTAAAATGTATATGGTTCCACAAATGACCCCAAATAGTCAAAGCAGTCTTAAGAAAGTAGAACAAAGCTGGAGCATTACACTTCCTGATTTCAAACCATATTTCAAAGCTATAGTCATCAAAAGGATATGGTAACGTCATAAAAACAGACATAGATTAATGCAACAGAACAGAGAACCAAGCATTAAACCCATGCATATATGGTCAACTAACTTCCAACAAAGGAGCCAAGAATATACAATGAAGAAGAATAGTCTCTTCATAAATGGTACTGTGAACACTGGATATCCACAAAGAAAAGAATAAAACTGGACTCCTATTTACACCACATACAAAAATCTACTCAAATGGATTAAATATTTAAACATAAGACCTGAAACTGTAAAACTCCTAGAAGAAAACAGAGGGAGTAATCTCCTTGACATTGGATTTGGCAATGATGTGTTTTTTTGGATTTGACACCAAAAGGAAAGGTAACAAAAAAAAAAATTAACTGTTGAGACTATGTCAGACTAAAAAGTTCCACACAGAAAAGGAAACAATTACAAAATGAAAAGGCACCTATGGAATAAGAGAAAATACAAACAGTGTATCCAATAAGGAGTAAATATCCAAAATATGTAAAGAATGCATACAGGTAAATAGCAGAAAAACAAATAACCCAATTAAAAATGGGCAAATAACCTGAATAGACAATTTTCCATAGAAGGCATACAAATGGCAAACAGACACATGAAAAGTGCTCAATATCACTAATCATCAGGGAAATGCAAATCAAAACCACAATGATATGTCACCTCACATCTGACAGAATGGCTATTATAAAAAAGACAAGAGGGCTTCCCTGGTGGCACAGCGGTTGAGAGTCCGCCTGCCGATGCAGGGAACACGGGTTCGTGCCCCGGTCTGGGAAGATCCCACATGAGGCGGAGCGGCTGGTCCCGTGAGCCATGGCCGCTGAGCCTGCGCGTCCGGAGCCTGTGCTCCGCAACGGGAGAGGCCACAACAGTGAGAGGCCCGCCTACCACACACACACACACACACACACACACAAAAAGACAAGAGATAACAAATGCTAGTGAGAGTGTAGAGAAAAGAGAAATCTTGTATACTGTTGATAAGAATGCAAACTTGAGCAGCCACTATGGAAAAAAGTATGGAGTTTCCTCAAGAAATTAAAAATAGAATTACCATATGATCCAGCAGTCTTGCTTCTGGGTATATATTCAAAGGTAATGAAATCACTATCTTGAAGATATGTCTGTACTGCCATGTTCATTGCTGTGTTATTCACAACAGCCAAGGTATGGAAATAAACTAAGTGTTTGCCAAAGAATATTATTTACCCTTCAAAAAGAAGAATATCCTGCCATTTGTGACAACATGGATGAAACTTTAGGGCATTATTCTAAGTGAAATATATCAGACAGAGAAAGAAATACTGTTAACCCTTGAACAGCACGGGTTTGGACTATGCTGATCCACTCATAAACAGAATTTTTTCAATAAACGCTAAAGTAATACACAGTCTGTGGTTGGTTGAATCCATAAATGTGGAACCACTGATATCTATGGCCAATTATAGTCATTCTTGGATTTCTGACTGGGTAGGGGTCAGAGCCCCTAACCCCTGAATTATTTAAGGGTCAAATGTATGGTATTGTATCACTCAAATGTGGAATCTTAAAAATAAGTCAAAGTTATAGAAAAAGAGTAAATTGGTCATTGCCAGAGTAGGGGGTTGGGGGTATAAGAAATAAAGAGAGGTTGGTTAAAGTATATAAACTTTCAGTTATAAATGAATAAGGTCTGAGGATCTATAGTATAAGATAGGAATTATCCTTGATAGTACTGTATTGTAAAATTGAAATTTTCTAAGACAGTAGACTTCAGTGTTCTCACAAAAAAATAAGAAAAATAAAAGAAAAAAGTAAATACATGAGCTTAAGAATGGGTAAATTAACTCAATGGTGGGAATCTTTTCACAATGTATAACATATGTCAAATAATCTCATTGTAATATATTACAATTTTGTCTAGAATACCTCAATAAAACTGAAAAATAAATACACAGATCAGTTAAAAATAAAAAAAATATAAGTAATGCAAGCAGGGAATAATATAAGAATATATCTAACTATGTATATATATAATACCAATACAAATGCGTACACGTAATATGGTACAAGGCTGTTGAATCACAGACAAGCATATATATTAGTTGTTTATTTTCAATCTGTATGATGTGCAAACATAATGAGCAAACATTTAATAACATTAAAATTTGAATAAAATAAATTTGATATTAGAGAAGGGAAGCAACTAGAGGAATTCCTCTTACAAAATACATAGAAACCTAGGCTAGAAAATAAATTATTTAATTTTATTTGTGAACACAATGACAATAATCATTAAATTCTGATTATATTTAGTCAACATTTAATTCATGTTTTTAACTGAAATAAAGTACATTTAGTAAATTTAAGAAATGAAGCTTATGTTGCCTTCCAATGTAGTTTAATTCTCAGTGTAAGTACTTGATAGACTATGTGTTTACAAAAGAGTAGAGCACTCAAGGGACCCACACTGAGACTCATCCTTCTGAAAGGACACGCCATATTAAACAAATGCTGAGGGCTTCATTTTGCCTCAAATACACAGACCATGAGGAAAAAAGTTTATAGCCTATTAACAACCAGGGGACCAAGTAAATACGATGAAAATATCACTAAATCAGTTGGTTACTAGTTAGGTAATTGCTTAACTACATGACAATTGTTTACTATCCATAAAAGAAAATAAGATTTGTCATAATCACAGATGGAAAACTATGCTTGTGATCAACCAATTTATGGGTTAACTTGTCCTGAAAATTAGTAGTTTCCAACTTTGGTTTGACATTGAAATCACCCGAGGAGATTAAAAACATTCATACTTGGGTGGTCTGGGCTGTAGTTTGGCCATTGGATTTTAAAAGTTCTCCAGAGTATTCCAATGTGCATTCAGCCTTGAGAACTATTGCTGTAAACAACTTTTGTGTTAATCAACCACTGGTTATAATAAATGTGTTCACTTATTTGGCTGAAAACAACAGAATGCTTAGAACTTTTTCCAGCAGCTTCCTCAAAATTAGAGTGCTTATATCAAATTATGATTTATATACTATATTTTATTCTCTTTCCTATTATAATTTTAAGAAGAATGTAAGAAAGTGTGTTATCACAATAATGTCTCAGAATTTATTCAATCTTCAGTTCTTATTGATATTTTAAGCTATTCTTTTTGATAACTTAGTTCTTTTGGATATTGTAAATTGAAAAACTAGATTCTTCACTGAGGAGAAAGCATATACAGTGGTTCTGGAGAATATATAATGAAGTTAAAACTCTGTACCATGTAGCATGTGTACATGTTAACATAATATGTATAGGCTAAACATTTATATACACTCTGTAAGATAATCTATATTTGCACTGACAAAAGGTATACAAACCCCCTTAGACTGATACTTAAGACTATGCAAGATCTGAACACCTTTAAGCTGTTTATCTTATTACTTTTCTTCAGAAGTTATAACCCAATTCCTAAGTGACATAACCATCATTTTCCAAAATGCCTACACTTTTACTGCCTCCGTGTAATAATCCAGAGCATTTCTACTGCCTGATTTGAGTTTATTGTCTTATCCTTTGATACTCTACCCACATTTTAAAAACAAGTTCAGACATCTTTCCTTCAACATTCTCCCTGAATCTCATTCACAGAAATCTTCATCTTGCTTTGGAAACCATAGGATTTAAAATTTTTTCACTAGCTGCTTATTATTTTCTACCTTGTGTTATAATTTTTCTGGCCATGTAACACATGTACTCTCTCATACATTTTTGAATAAACCATAACTAGTTTAATGTTTTTCCCTAATATTTCAAAGCACTTTTTACCTTCACTCAATAGATAGTTTATGATTTTTAAATTGTGAATGACATTAATTTATCTAGTGTAAAAAATGACTACTTAGATCTTTTACAAAACAAAAGCCCCTCTCAATGTATACTAAATACGTATTTAAGGCTCCATATATAATTATATCAATTTACCATTATATATTAAGGCAATAATAAAAGATTTATTGCCACTGAATAACTCTAAATCCAATAATTCTATTATAAAACAAACACTTCAAATATTGTAGCAAGAAAAATGCATAATGTTTCTTCAATAAGCACACAGTTCCAAAGGACTAAAAATATGTAGACAAGTATTTAATACATTTCATCACAGTATGGAAGTACAATGATAGAAACATTGAATCAATTTATTTAAAAATCTCTTTATCCTTATATTAATTGTGTGGTTCATTCAGGCTTTCTCAAAAATTTTCAGTGCTTACTTTGAGCTATTTCTCATGACTATCTTAGTTTTATCTCATTGACTAGAATCATTTTTATTATCACTTTCTCTCTCCTTTCTGCAGCATTTAAGTTCAAAGGGGATTTTTTAATAAGCCAGTTAAAGTTCCCAAAATGATTCCTTTTGCGTAAATCCCAAAATTTTACCTTGTTTACAGTCATTCTGGGCTTGAGTAATTCCACATGTATCTGTCTGCATGGTAACTTCAGTAGTTTCAGTTCTTTCTTATTTTTATTGTAACCTTTCTCTGTGCCTTTCAGTATTTATTTTTTCTGCATCCTTCTTTAAGTATTAACACTTAGATGACTTTATAATATTCTACTTTCCTATTTCAGCTACCTCCTAGAGTCTTTCTAGCATTATTGACTTATAGCTAAGTTGAAACTCCTAAGACCTGCATACAAGCATACTATAATTGTTCTCTTCTTTTTTTTTTTTTTTTTTTGCGGTACATGGGCCTCTCACTGTTGTGGCCTCACCCATTGTGGAGCACAGGCTCCAGACGCGCAGGCTCAGCAGCCATGGCTCACGGGCCCAGCCGCTCCGCGGCATGTGGGATCTTCCCGGACCGGGGCATGAACCCGTGTCCCCTGCATCGGCAGGCGGACTCTCAACCACTGCGCCACCAGGGAAGCCCTATAATTGTTCTTTGACATGATATATAATGTCAATTTACCATTGTAATTTTGTAACATTATAGCCCAATGATATTTTACATGGAACAATTTTCTAATGACAACAAATTGTTATAAAGGCATAAAGTATTTTATTGTCTCCTATAAAGAGTAGCATAGAGTACAGTTTTCTGTTTGATGGTGGATATTTTTTCTTGTTAATCTTGAAGTTACTACTCACATCAAAACAATATTTGTAACAGAACACAGAGAAAGCAGATTTAAAAAATGATCTTTGTGAGAAAGCCACAATTCCATGTATACTAAAAAATGCCATCCTTGTTGTAAAAAATAATAGGAAGCAGGAATTTAGCAGGGAGCATGTATGAAAATAACATATTATGAGGATTAGACATTAAAAATACATGTAAGAAATTTTTGCCAAGAAATTAATTTTATCTGAAAAATTAGCATGAGAAATCAGATTCTCACAGTGATTCCGCTACATGGAAAGCATCATTTTAGCACTCAATAACATGGCAAAATTTGCCAGTCTTATCAAGAAGAAAAATCAATGCAAAATAAGAAAGATCCATAACTTTGTTTAAATAGAGCTTCATAAATATTGCTGAGAATATGGAGCCACCAAAATTACAGGCAATATTCAGTGAGGTATTACTTTCCTTTACAGAAATAAAGTTTTGAGTCAGGTTTATTCTGTATGTGTAAGTTATGAATTGATATTTCTTTCAGTTGCAATGGGAAGACTTTAACAACATATCTTAAGCAAAAGTTAAAGCTTATTCTCTCACATAATTTAAATAACAAATGTAAAAATAATTTTAAACACAGATGGGTATAGAGATTGAAACAATATCTCCTGGGGTCCCTCTCTCCATCTCTCAGATTAACTGATTCCATGTAGCAAGCATCATAGCCATTGGCAGTCCAAGTTCACATTTTCTTCAAATAGTAACTCCATAATATATGGCCCCTCTTCCCCAAAATTTGTCAGCTCCCCAGAGACAACTCTGGTTTGATTAGCTTAAATCACACTGAACCAATCACTGTGGTCAAAAGGAAAGAGTAATTTGAGTATATGTCATCCAAGTGGTGAGAGAGATTCTTATCATAGGAAAGGATGAGGTTCCAGGTAAGCACCAAAATAAAACCAAACAAATAGATGTCTGCTATAGGCCTGACTTGCATATTTCTCTATTAGTTACCAAATTTGATTAAATAAAAACAGCTTTTTTTAAATACAAGTACTACATAATTTTTTTTTCTCTCACATTGCCAAAATCAAAGCATCAATTCCTCAAGTCACATTTCAAGTCAATGTGTACAGTAAGTCCCCTACATACGAACCTTCAAGTTGCTAACTTTCAAAGATGTGAACACGCATTCACATATCAATTCACATAAGTTAGTTCACATGTCTGGCATAAATATTTTTACTTAAAATCCAAAGGAACTTTTTGGTCAACCCAATACATTGTCACATGTGTGCAACCTCTACAAGTGGTTGTGCTTTTGTGTACTTTACTATACAGTACTGTTGCTGTGCAACATGAGGAGCTTACTAATGAAGACTTGATGGAATTGAAGGCCCAGAGAAAGGACAAAGAGAGACAAGAGGAAGAAGAAGTAACAGAAGAACGGAAGAGATTCACGATGCAGGAAACGTCAAGGGGATTTTCTTTACTTGAGGAGACACTGTTAGTTTTAGAGGCATAGGACCCAAACAGAACTGTACACGAAGGTTGCAGCAGCCATTCAGAATGCAATCCAGTGTTACCGAGTCATCTATGATGAGAAAAAAAGAGCTGCTACCCAGACATCATTGGATTGTTTTTTCGAGACGGTAGATAGAGTTTAATCCAGCAAGGAACCGGAAACTGTGCTATCAACGTCAGGCGTGAGCGAAATTTCAACTTGCCCTCTGTCTCCTATAGCTGATGATCCTTCAGCTCTACTGTCTCCCACCTCCTCTCCCTCCTCCAGTCGGTAACTCTTCTTACCTGTTCACTCAATGCCAGCCCCTGTATGCCAGCTGTTGTACTGTACTACTGTACTTTTCAAGGTACTGTACTTTAAAAGTGTTTTATTTTTTGTGTTTGTTTGCTTTTTATGTATTATTTGTGTGAAAAGTATTGTAAACCTATTACAGTACAGAACTATGTAGCCGATTGTGTTAGTTGGGTACCTAGGCTAACTTGGTTGGACTTAAAAACAAATTGGACTTACAAATGCACTCTCGGAATGGAAGTCGTTGGTATGTAGGGGACTTACTGTATAGTCAATTTTAAGCTGGTAACAGCTTGACTTTTAATGCATAAAAATGTTCTATATTTTGATACTCTTCCCCCACATTTAATGTTTTTTTCTAAATTTACATATTTTCACTAACAAATTATTATAATTATAGTTATTTTAAACACTTGTGTCTTTTAACCATATATATATGTATATATATAAAACCTATAGTTATAAGTTATTTACCCAGCATCATTATAACATTGGGGTATTCTGAATTTAACTATATATTTACATTTACTGGTGAGTTTCATACTTTCCTGTTTTCATGTTACTAATTAGCAATCTTTTATTTCTGCTTGAAGAATTTACATTAACATTTTGTGTAAGTCTGGTATACGGATGATGAACTCCTTCAGCTTTTGTTTGGAAAATTCTTCAATTCTAAAGGACAACTTTGCTGGACAGAGTTTTCTTGCTTGGCAGTTCTTTTCTTTCTTCTTTTCTTCCTTCCTTCCCTTCCTTCCTTTCTTCTTTTTTCTTTTTATTACTTTGAATATATTATCCCACTGCCACTCAGAGAAATATAGATGTATTTTAAAAGCATGTTACAACTTTTATCTTTATTGCTACTTTACCACATTATTCTCTTCATAAACGAATATGTTTTATTTTCACTTGAAGCCAATTTTATAACATCATAGAATATTTCTAGCATTTTCTCTCCTAGTTTGGTCTAAAAAATTATAAATTGTTCTTTAACGTTCCACAGTGTGTCTTAATTTCACTATGCAGGCTTCTGACTTTTACTTTTCCAGAGATATAGGGAAAAAATGACAATATAAGGATGCAGAGCGGCTTTGTTGCACAAGAATCTTAATGTATACAACACTGCTGAACTGTACACTGAAAATGGTTAAAATATTAAATTTTGTTATGTGTATTTTAACACAAAAAAAAATTGGAAAAAAATTTGATCTCTGATTTAAAAAGAAATGACTAACTTCCTAAATTCTTTATAATAGTGTAAATAAAATGAGCTTTAAGGAAAAAAATATTTATTTAAAAGTAGTAGTCCTGTTTCTAAGAGAAATGGTCTGTATATCTGTTAGACTTTTCCTCCCATGAGTTAAAAAAAGGTGACTATATTTCAGAGTTCTATAAAGTAGTTCTTCTATCAGTGAAAGTAATCGTTAAATAAGAATAAAACTGACATTTGAGAGATTATGATTGTGTTCCTTCTTCACAGTGCAGTCTTTTTTTAGAGTGTAGTCATTACTAAAAATGTATTTTTCAAAGCATAAAGTCAGAGTAACACTTTACAACACAGATTTATTTCTTAATTTATTCATTTTTATTCAGACACCATGACATGGATTAACTGTTGTGCTGATAGAAATTTTTGGCACATGGCATAAATTCAGGGACTTAAAAAAAAAAGATACTTTAGACAACAAAGAGTGAAAATGGGTAGCAGTAGAAAATAGCTTCTGATTTTTCCTTTTACTTTTCTGTCATGACAACACTGAATTATTAAACTAAAATAAAACATTTTCATTAAGGTTAAGGATAACTCCTGGGGCAAAGAAGTGTACAAGTGTGCAATATGTTCTGAATATCTTAGAAAATGAATAAAGAGTGACATATAATATTACATGGTATAAGAAGGTAATTAAACATCAAAACCACAACTATTATGCAAAATGGTTATCAAATATTGTTTTATGAGAAGCTCCATAGTGTGGAGCAAATGAGAGTAAAGTTTCTAGCCCCACTCAAAGCAAACATTGACTCTTCTTTCTTAAAAAAAATTCTAAATGAATATTCTGTCCTATAGCTTTCTGATGCATTCAAATCTTATAGTGGCAACACAACACACAGACAAACAAAAAGATCAATACATGAGTTTATGGTAGGTATAGAAAACTCTACAACAGACAAATAATCATAGAGCATGTTGAAAGGAAGGAGAAACTTTCCTAGAAATTGAGCTTTAAACATTGGTTACTTAAGGATTTTGAATAAGTATATGAGCAAAGAAGAGATATTTGAAAACAGGCTAAATCAATGAGGACAAGAACTTGTTCAACACAATGATTATCCCAATTGGTCAAGAAAAAGTTCTCAGTGATTAATATTTATCACCAGTTCTTCAGTAAAAAGAAACTAGAAATTGACATAACTAAATTAATCCTATTTATTATTGATTTTATTTATACATACATTTAACAATGTATAATTATAGAGCATGGATGTATTAATTTATCCCATTCCTCTTATTAAACTAGAATCTATTTTAATTCATTGGGGTGTGAGCCTAATATAAAGTCTGATAAGCTTGTTTGAATTTTAATGTTTAATTATGTTGACAGGATTCTATCCTACCAATGGACCTTACTTGAGGTTGCAGAATACAAATGCCCATTTAATTGAAATATTTTGAGATTTAACATTGTTCTAAGAAGTAGGAGTAGATAAAGGTCATATGAGCTATATGTTATAGATCTTTATGTATTATAGGCCACAGAAAGTATTGTAGATAACAGTGCTGCCTATTAGAGTTGTATTCCATGTACCAAAGTTATCCTTAGTTCTTCATATGAAAAAGGTATGTTCAAAATTATTATTTTTAAAAAGAAAAAATATTCTTTGTCATAGATTAGGTGACCATAGGTGTGTGGGTTTATCGCTAGACTTTCTAGCTTTACAATAGCCAGGATATGGAATCAATGTAAATGTCCATCAACAGAGGAATGGATAAAGAAGATATGGTACATATATATACAATGGAATATTACTCAGCCATAAAAAAGAACAAAATAATGCTATTTGCAGCTACATGGATGGACCTAGAGATTGTCATAATGAGTGAAGTCAGACACAGAAAGACAAATATCATAAGATATCACTTATATGTGGAATCTAAAAAAATGGTACAAATCAACTTAGTTACAAAACATAAGTCTTCATAGATGTAGAAAACAAACGAACAGTTACCAGGGGATAAGGGGGTGAGGTGTAAATTGGGAAATTGGGATTTACAACATAGCCACTACTCTATATAAAATAGATAACTAATAAGAACCTACCATATAACACAGGGAACTCTACTCAGTACTCTGTAACAGCCTATATGGGAAAAGAATCTAAAAAAGAGAGTATATATATGTATAACTGATTCACTTTGTTGTACACCTGAAACTAATACAACATTGTAAACCAACTATACTCCAATAAAATTTTTTTTAAAATGAGGAGAAATAAATCTTAACATTGAGTAAAAATAAGGCAAGATGAGATTAAAAACATTAGTATTGAACACTGGAAATATGCTGACAGAGTAGATTTCAAATATATTCATCATATACACAAATGGTAACAATGTGAGGAGATGAAATATATACATTTTTATTAACAATGTATAAAACCAGTACTACAGAAAAAACATTACCTAATTTCAGAAATGACTTATTATTTTTAAGTGGGTCCTTCTATATGATTTTAATATTTGGGAAAATATAAATATATTCTAGTGATTCTAATGAAATTTAGAATTCCAGTATTTTTGGAAAGGGAATCATTGAATATATATATAGCCGCACCCCAGAACCAATGTGGTATATTTTTAATAAGTGATTCAGTGGTAAGTGAAGAAATAGGGAAGAAGGCATGTATGTAAATATGTTCAAACTGAAGAATATAAACTGAAATAAATATTTAACTTTTGTAAAAATAGTCAATATTTCTTGAACCATCTGCCAGACACATAATTTATATATTGCAATCTTTTCTATATTCCTAGCAAACGCTCTTGTTAGCAACCTTGAATTAATGACAAATTTAGGATTAGAGAAATTCAAAATATTTTCCAAGATCAAATTATTAAGTGACCAAGCATAATCTTGTATCCAATATTAAGTGATACAGAACCATTGCTCTTGATGACCATAGAAGTTTCATCAATTGGAAAATTCTGCATCTAAAGATGCATCTATTAAAGAATAAGGCCTTTGATTAGGCAGTTATTGGTGAGGAAAGGGAAGTGGGAGTTGTAAAGAATTGGAGACCCCAGGCAAGAGAAACAATTTGACCAACGGGAAGGAGAAGAAAAATAGCATCTGATGCATTTGAGGGATACACTATGGAACGGAGCTTGACTTAGATAATTTGGTACCACTGCGGAATGCTTTCAAGGAAGGAAATAAGATATTAATTTGAAGCTTAGTCTAAAAGTCACAACAGAGCACTGAGCTGGAGATAAACTTGGAAAGAATACCAGTACGACAAGATATAACTTCTGGTAATTTAAGGAAGAGTGGTTGCAAGAATTTGCAAGAAATTTGTAAGAGCACAATGGACAGAGAGGGCAGGAGAGAACGAAGAGGATTATCAGCAGTTTGCTAATCTTGTTTTCTTCTCAAAAAAGTCCTTGCTTCCCCTCTTACACACTTTCTTCACTCCACCCAAATCACAGGTTCCCTCTTTCTTTTATTTTGAACTCCTAATTTTATCTCACACATTGGAAAGAAAGAAAGGAGAAAAGGTAGAAAGGAAGAAAAAGGAAAGAAGGAAGGAGGGAAAAGAGAAGAGAATTTATGAGTTTATAACCTGCTCATCTTTCCGCTTTCAAATCAGACAACATACTTTCCACTTTTGAAACGTACAATCCCTTCATTTGTCTTTTTGGATTATAACCACATAATACACTCTCAGCTCATATTTCATCAGTTTTGTTGTCTTCCTCAGTACTCAATCCTTTCCATTAGCACTCATATATAATTTGGCACCTTTTACTTTAAACAAAACAAAAAATGCACAAAACAATAAATATTCCTTGACCAGATATCCTGATTCATCTTCCCTAACACTTATTTCCCAGTATTTTTTGCTCTTGAATTTTTGCCTTCAGTCCTTCTACCTGGAATCACTGTATTTCCTCATGCCTGAAGTATAAACTCTGAAATTTTGTCTGGTAAAATCTATTGGTGATAAACTCGTTCAATTTTCATTTGGCTGGAAATAGGTTTAGTTTCCAAATATTCTTGAAGGTTAGGGATTCCAGATATAGAATTTTCGGTGGACTGTTAATTTGTATAGCACACTGTAGATAATATTCCACTATCTTTTAGCTTCCATGTTTGGGTTCGTACATCAGCTTCTATTCCAATAGCAGTTCTCTTTTAGGTTCTCTTTCTTTCCTGCTGTCTCTTTACTACATTACCCTTTTCTTTTACTGTAATAACTCCTAAAATGAATTTCTTTTTATTTCTAAGTAAGGGTGCCTTAGAGGTCCTTGGACCTTAGTATTTGGAATTCAATAATTCTGTAAATTTTGAGACATTTCCTCATTGAATAGAATTTTTTTCAAATTTAAATCATTCCATTATTGCCTTCTGGAATTTTAATTAAACATGCCATAGACCCTTTTATTCTATTTGCCATGACTCTTACCTTTAATATTTTCTTTCTCCATCATTTTGAGGTACCTTCTGGATAAGTCCTTTGGATCTGCCTTTCAGTTTTCATTTCTCCTTTTAACTGGGTATAAGCTATTCAATCCATTTTTTTAAATTTTTACTTTTTTTTATTCTACAAGATGTATTTATCCTTATACATCTAGTACATTCTGGAAAACATTCTTGTCAAAATTATGGTTTTGGGCATTTGTGAAAAAAATCTTAATGTTTTTGGTATCTTCCATTTTGACAGATATATAAATACTACTATAATATGCTAGAAAGCTGACTTCAAATCCTTGTCTTAGTGGAATCCTTCCTTAGTGGAATCACTAATATGATTAACTGGACAAATAGACTGGACAAATATGATCATTAGGATGTCTTTTCTTGTTCAGTTTGAATCTAACATAGCCAAGTACATACTTCTTTTTCTCAGTCTCTCAAACCCTTTGACCATGTAATTTTCAACTTATACAGAGAAGTCATCTATATGCATCAGGACTTCACACTGATGAAATACAGAACTCATCCCCTCTTCTATTCTCATGTCATTGTTGAACACATCATGAGGTCAAATGGTTTGTCTAAACAAATTTATCTGATAAGCTATATAATGTGAATTAGATAATGTTAAAGAGAAATATTAAATTTCAGAAAAAAATATTTTTATAGAAAAAAACACATCTTTCTCCTTTTCTCTAATGGACAAATTAGAGTTACAAATACATACAAAATCATATTTCTTGCATAAATATCCTTGAGTTTTTTATAGTTTTGATCCAAGTAGCTTAATGTGTCCCATTAAGGGAATCTTACACCAAGCAAGAGTAGTTGAGTTCTAGTTTACTCACTGTACTCAGTCATTGGTTAGAAGTAGCCTTAGAGGAGCATGTTCTCAGGAACACAAAATAAATAGAATATGCCAAAGCTAGAGAATGTCAATTAGCTATGTTCCCTATGATCTCTTGAAGTGAGATCTGAAAGATGAAACTCCGTGGCTGTTTTGTAGGTCAAGGAAGCTCTCTCTAGGGAACTGACATCAATGATAATTGACTGACCTGAGCTGGTCATTTTCTCTCTTCAGTGTATCAAAAGCACTCAACTATGAACACCTAATTCCAAAATCTTTATAATTTCCTCTGTATACCTCAAATGCCAAAATACTGAATCATTCAATTCATCCTTTTCCACATATATTCCCTCACAATTCACCATCTTTGCAAGGTATAATCTCCATGCTGGAGCCCCAGATGCACCACTTACTATGCTATAATATAGTCTATGGTAGAACTAGAGGATCCCATAATCATATGCTCACCACCTCACTGCTTTTGCCATTAAGCAGTTCCAAGGGATTAAGATGATGTTATGCAGGATCCTATAGGTGAGACATGTCCTTTTGGCTTTGCTGCCCATAAAGGAAATCATGCCCACATTTCCTCTATGACTGAAGTATTGCCAACTGTCTTCTTCTATTCAGAAATTGTACTCTGCCCAATTATAAATGGGAACCCAGTTCTACAACAGTATCTCCCACTTTCAGCATCACTGTACAGAGAACATCCATCACTAAGCTCTGCTGTGATATCGGTGCTCCCCTTAACTAGGCTTTCATTGTTGTCATTGTAAATGCAGTTTTAACTAGTTTCACCTAGGAACAAACACAGTAGATGATTTCTTGTGTCTTACATTTTAGTATATCTATTTCTCTAAGACTTTGTTCCCTTCCTCCATTCTCTGCCTCCACCCTCCTCTGCAAGCCTCATTTTGTTTAATGTGGGCCATTTCTAAGACTCTAAAGACTCTTTCTAAAGCATTAAATCTCAAGTCTAGCAGAGTGCTTGGATATTAAAAAAATTTATATCCAGTTTTAAAATACACACACACATATCTCATTCAGCACCCTTTAAATACTGACTCCCAGTTTGGTCATGTTGAGATTGACAATAGTTACTGGTCTTCTGCCAAGGAGAAAAGGTGGGGCAGATCCTAAAGAGAGGAAGAATTGTCCGACCAATAAAGTACATCAGTTAAGACTTCTTCATAATCTTTAAGCAAAGGGTTGCCATTATCCTCTAATGGGCATCTAAGCATTCAAGGATTTCCAGTCATCTACCCTTATATTTTCATCTCAAATCTCATGTCAGCCTCCTTTCCTCTCATGTTATTGACTCTGGCATAGGGCATGCATCTAGGTTGAGAATGCAGACATCTCTGAATTTCTACCGCTTTTAAAATTATGCCATATTCCTGATATCTAGCTGTCTTCACCCTCTAGCTGCAGGAGGTAATGTAATGGTCCCTTTAAAAACTTCCAAGAAGGCATTCTGACATTCATAAATTACTTTAAATTGTTGATTAATGGATCTGAGACTATCACTTTCTCAGATTAATCATTGACACTTAGCAACTGCCATACAATTCTACTGTTCTTATAATTGTTATATATCTCTCTGATATCTCTAAAAAACCTGAGACACTGCATTGCCAGTGCATCCTCTTTTTACTGTATCCTACTTTGGTCCATCATAGATGAGACCTTAGCAAGTATACTTCTAGAGCATTCCAAGGACTGTCAATATTCCATTTGCAACATTCTCAGGGGCTATTTCCTAGGTTGACTCCTGGTATGCACTGTCTTAAGTTTCCAAGAAGCAGAATCTAAGATAGAGAATTTTTTTTTTTCATGTGGCTTATTGGTGAAAGGCTCTCAGGATGTGGGGAAAAAGTGATACAATAAAAGTTCTGGAGAAAATTTTTAAGTAGTAATATAATCTCAGCTATTGATTACTTTCAGTCTGGTCCCATGTGGAAGCTGGGATCAAAAAGTCAATGGAACCTCATAACAAGTTACATCGAACCTTACGCCAATAAGTCACTGGCCAAGGTGTGCTCTCAAAATGGGGGTGGAGTTGGGTGAGATAGAACTCCTGCTGATGTGGGTGCTGTTTGGCTAAAAGCAAATTTCTGGAGAAGAGGGCAGGTCTGCTAAGCACAAGCTTGAGAATAGCTGGGAGACAGATGCACCAGTTGGTTAAGGGGACCTGGAGGGTCACATTCAACATCAACTACCAAGTAAACATTACTGAGTCACTAAATTATAAGATCATTTTTGAAAAGAATGATACTCTTTCAATTATTTCAAGCCCTTGACACAGTTAACAATAGTGTGTCATACACAGAAGGTCAATTATATTTAAGGGGAAAGAACAAAGAAAAGGGTAGATTTCCTAAACCATGGAGTGTAGAATAAAGTTGAGTTGAGTTTAACAGAGTGGAAAACTATGACGACTTTTAGAGATTATGCATAATAGCAGCTACACTTTTACTCTAAAGACCTTTCAGTGAGTTACCAATTTCCCCCTAAAAAATAAATGTATGTCATGGTACATAAGAGATATATACTCTCAAGCTGAAATTGCATATTTTATATTGGATAGTTATTGAAATGACTCTTTTATGGAAACCAACTAAAATGAAAAATATTTGTTAATGTTCATTTGCCTTAGGGAATTTAAATGATGAAACAGAAGAGCAACAGGAACTATCCTAAACACAGAGATAGTCTTGGATCAGTTACTTAGGTCTAAAGTCCAAAAAGCCACAAATTTGTCATCATCTCCAATACTATGTACAAGGCTTTCAGCTACACAATAGGAAGCAAGTAATTAAAAAAACGTTGGTGGTAGTAACCTCAAACACCAACTACACTGCAGCAGGGCTGCTACTTGATTTGTTGTGAATGAGAGAGAAATGACACTTTTGAACTCAATTCACTTTAATCAAATCAATAATCTGTAGAATTACTCAATGAGATATCCTACTACAAACCTATAAATTATTCAATTGGATACAATATTTTACCACACATAAGTTTCAGGGAAAACACATTTCTTAAGATAGATTCTTGGGAAAACATATTTTCTGAGATTTTAGATTATCTGAAATGTATTCTGATATTTCATAAGTTTTATAAATACTACTTATTTATTTATTTATTTATTTCTCAGCAACAGGTCTACTGAATAAGGGATTTAAGCCTTATTTAGCTATTGACCTTTTAGAAGGGAAATCATATATAGAAAATACATGGGGAAGGGGTTAAGAGAAAGTGAAATTTGTGTGGTAGCTCTGCCAGAGGGTTTTTGGGTCTTTTTTCTTTCTTTTTTTATTATCTCCACTGTAGTTCTATATATGGGTGATGCACTTGAACAGAAGCATTTGATCAGGGCAAGCTCAATGATAAATCAGAAAAAGGCTGAGAGAGAGAGAGAAGTAACAGCTAATATACATCAGTTTCAAATATGTATCTGGAGTAATAAAAAAAGATAGAAGTGTCAAAAGGAAAAGCAGTAAATATAGTGTCCACTCTATCAAAGCATATAAAAGTCCTGAATTCCCAATAAGTAACAAAAGTAATCACATAGTAACTTATTCCATATACTGTGAAGAATGATACTAGTACAAGAATGATAGCAAAAATAAAATCATCTTTAACCTAGGCTATTTAAAAATACCACATTATCATTTCCTGCTACATTGCACTAAGAACAGGAGAGCATCATAATTTTTGTGATATTTCTGTCAAACTGCATAACCTGAATCTAATCATGAGTATACATCAGACAAAGCCAAACAGAGGGATATTTTACGAAATAACTGGACTGTAATACTATAAAATAACTTGCCTATAATTTTCAAAGATGTCAAAGTTTTGAAAGACTAAGAAAATCTGAGAAACCATTCCAGATTAGAGCAAACTAAAGAGACATGACAGTGAAATGCAATGTATTATACTGATTGGATCCTAGACTAGAAATAAAAACATTAAAAAATACATTTTGCAAGAAAGAACACTGTTGGAACAGTTTGACATCTGAAAAATGTCTCAATAATTAAATAATAGTATGTATCAATGTTAATTTTCTGGTTAATTGTATCATGGTTATATAAGAAAATGTTCTTGTTTTTGGTAAATGCAAATTCTGCAAATTCTAGCAAACATTTAGAGAAGAGCTAATACCTACCCTACTCAAACTCTTCCAAAATATAGCAGAGGGAGGATCACTCCCAAACTCATTCTACGAGGCCACCATCACCCTGATAGCAAAACCAGACAAAGATGTCGACAAAAAAAGAAAACTACAGGCCAATATCACTGATGAACACAGATGCAAAACTCCTCAACAAAACACTAGCAAACAGAATCCAACAGCACATTAAAAGGATCACACACCATGATCAAGTGGGATTTATCCCAGGAATGCAAGGATTCTTCAATATACGCAAATCTATCAATGTGATAAACCATATTATCAAATCGAAGGAGACAAACCATGTGATCATCTCAATAGATGCAGAAAAAGCTTTCGACAAAATTCTACACCCATTTATGATAAAAACCCTCCAGAAAGTAGGTATAGAGGGAACTTACCTCAAAACCCTCCAGAAAGTAGGCACAGAGAGAACTTACCTCAACATAATGAAGTCCATATATGACAAACCCACAGCCAACATCATTTTCAATGGTGAAAAACTGAAACCATTTCCACTAAGATCAGGAACAAGACAAGGTTGCCCATTCTCACCACTATTATTCAACATAGTTTTGGAAGTCTTAGCCACAGCAATCTGAGAAGAAAAAGAAATAAAAGGAATCCATATCAGAAAAGAAGAAGTAAAGCTGTCACTGTTTGCAATATATAAAAAAATTAAATTAAAAAAGTAAATAAAATGCAGTTATATAGTGAAATATATTTTTAAATTAATGATTCCAGGCAAGATTTTTTAATCTTTCAAAGCTAACATGAATAAAGCATAAGTTCCAATTAAAAAAATAAACAAAAAATAAAATTAAATAAAATGGCAATTTTTATCAGAATAAGAAGAAATCATACTAGGAGAAATAGAACTTACTTTAAATGTAAAGGGGTTTTATTTATTTTTGAGTAAAATATTATAATTGTGTAACAGTTCTTAATAGCTTTTTGGAACTTTTAATTACATAGAGCACTTTGATACAAGTGAGTGTTTAATTGCATATAAGAAAGAAGTGGTGGTATACATAAGGAAAATCTGCTTCAAAACACTAATATATTCACATGCCAAATAATAATGCTACTTTATCATTTCTTTCCTAGAGGACAGACCTCTTTAAGCTGATATTTAAAATGCATGAATTTGTATAAGCAGAGCTGCAGGTGCAGTCATGTTTGTTGGAGTTAAAATTTCTCTGCACTTTTCCATAACTAACTAGTAGTAGTTTAATTCAATTGGAACATTTAGCCCTCATTTTTAACTAATACCAATTAAGAAAATTATATTGTACAGATAAATTCACTTTTTGGTTATGATATGATGAATCATCCATTTCATCTTCATTTCTATTCCTGCAGTGTTTGAGTTGTGTCACTTTGTACCATACAGATGCTTCTTCTTAGTTTCAGTTCAGTGGTAAGTGAAGTGATTTTAACAGTCCATCGAACACTGTGTTTCTGTCTCACAGGCAAACTGTTATACAGCAAATTCATGAATTGCAGTTCTGAACCTTTAATATTTACAGATCATCAAAGCTCCCCAGTCAGTGTGGGAAGTTTTTTAACACTTCTCTTCCTAACATTTTGTGAAGCACAGAAATGTAATTCATTTTTATTCCATTTAGTTATGATTATGATATATGCTATTAGTTTCTGTTATTATTATTGAACTAAATGTTGGTATTACTTAAAATTCACTAAATAAGGTAATTTTAAAAGGTTAAGGTATCACTGTCTTGAATGGTATCAGTTAAGTAAAATATACCATGAATGTAATTCAAAAAGCATCTTATAAACATCATCTAAAATAACCACAGTCTTAAAAAGCACATATCAGTTATTTCCTGTATATGACAAAAAATTTCAGAGAGTAAATAAACCTGTAAAATTAGAAGCTGTTTGTAGAGCTGCTTCTGCAAATTTTTCTAAACGTTAAAGGATAAAGCTCATGCAGTTTATAATGCAATTACACTGCTTAGAAACTTTTAAAAATATGTTTTCCAATACATTCATTATAATATAAATCTACTGTAAATAATTCCTCTACCATACTAATCACTCTGGAAGTCTTGCAACATTGTTTAAATCTAGTTCTATATGGTTCTTATTGACTTGACTTTTTTCCATATTAATTGTTCACTATGCGGCAATTTAAAGATATTGTAATACTAATATTATTCCAATCTGATTAAGGATGAGAATAATTATTTAACCATTAAGTAATAGTTAATAACTATTTACAAAGCATCAAATAGAAAACCAAACACCATGAGGTCTAAGTCATACAAAAATCTCAGATTCTCAATAATCTCAGCTTGGTCTCGTGGAAATATCATTGTTAATAGCTGAGAAGTCCTAAATCTACAATAAACTAGCTATAAAGCAAATGAGCAAGAAATTTCAAACTTAGGATTTCTGCATCCTGATTTTTAAAATAAAGTGGTTAGGTTAAATGAAACTCAAAGTCTCTTCCATATAAAAATAGCCTCAATTTTTTTTCTTTGTGAACACAAAGAAACTTGATCTGTCACTTCTTGCTAAAGAGTGATTATATATTATTTTTGTTAGGTTCTTAAATGATAGTAGTCTTACAATATGTTTCTGGATTTACGTATTTTTATATAATTTTAGCCTGTTATAAGAATTGAAGCCTGGCTCTCTCAGACACCTTAACCAGATAGCTGCACTATTAGAAGCCCTCTTTTAGAAGAGAGAGGGATGCCTACTGTCCCTGTTCCTCCAACAGGGTGATCACAGTGAGGACATTCAGATGCTTATTCCGTGTCTTGTGATCAACTCGTATTTTCTAGTGGTTACCACAGGGCACTGAGTAGAGTTCCCTGACCTATACAGTAGGGTCATTCATAGATTTGGTTAGCATAAAATACATTGATTTAACCCTATCTTTCTTGAAAAATTTCCTGAGAAGATGGCAGAGTAGAAGAACGTGCTCTCACTCCTTTTTGTGAGGGAGCCAGAATCATAACTAATTGCTGAACAATCTCCACAGGAAGACACTGGAACTCACCATAAATGATAACCCACATCCATTCAAAGAAATAGGAGAAGACGCAGTGAGATGGTAGGAGGGGTGCAATCACAATAAAATCAAATCCCATAACCACTGGGTGGGTGACTCACAAACTGGAGAACAATTATAACAAAGAAGACCACCACTGGAGTGAAAGATCTAAGCCCCAAGTCAGGCTTCTGGCCTAGAGGTCCAGCAACGGAAAGAAGAATTCCCAGAGAGTCAGACTTTGAAGGCTAGCAGGATTTGACTGCAGGATTTCAACAGGACTGGGGGAAACAGAGACTCCACTCTTGGAGGGCACACACAAAGTAGTGTGTGCATCAGAACCCAGGGGGAAGGAGCAGTGGCCTGATAGGAGACTGAACCAGGCCTACCAGCTAGTGTTGGAGAGTCTCCTGCAGAGGCAGGCAGTGTCTGTGGCTCACTGCAGGGACAAGGACACTGGCAGCAGAAGTTCTGGGAAGTACTCCTTGGTGTGACCCCTCCAGGAGTCCACCATTAGCCCCACCAAAGAGCCTGTAGGCTCCAGTGCTGGGTTGCCGCAGGCAAAACAACCAACAGGGAGGGAACTCAGCCCCACCCATCAGCACACAAGTGGATTAAAGTTTTACTGATCTCTGCCCAGCAGAGCAACACCCAGCTCTACCCACCACAAGTCCCTCCCATCAGGAAGCTTTCACAAGCCTCTTAGGTAGCCTCATCCATCAGAGAGCAGACAGCAGAAGCAAGAACTAAAATCCTGCAGCCTGTGGAATGTAAACCACATTCACAGAAAGATAGATAAAATGAAAAGGCAGAAGACCACGTACCAGATGAAGGAACAAGATAAAACACCAGACAAACAACTAAATGAAGTGGAGATAGGCAACCTTCCAGAAAAATAACTCAGAATAATGATAGTGAAGATGACCCAGGACCTCGGAAAAAGAATGGAGGCAAAGATCGAGAAGGTGCAAGAAATGTTTAACAAAGACCTACAAGAATTAAAGAACAAACACCTACAAGAATTAAAGAACAACCACCTGGAAGAATTAAAGAACAAACAAACAGAGATGAACAATATAATAACTGAAATGAAAAATACAGTAGAAGGAATCAATAGCAGAATAACTGAGGCAGAAGAATAGAAAAGTGACCTGGAAGCCAGAATGGTGGAATACACTGCTATGGAATAGAATGAAGAAAAAAGAATGAAAAGAAATGAAGACAGCCTAAGAGACCTCTGGGACAACATTAAATGCAACAACATTTGCATTATAGTGATCCCAGAGCAGAAGAGAGAGAGAAAGGACCTGAGAAATATTTGAAGAGATTGTATTTAAAAACTTCCCTAACACGGAAAAGGAAATAGCCACCCAATTCCAGGAAGCACAGAGAGTCCCAGGCAGGATAAACCCAAGGAAAAACACACCAAGACACATAGTAATAAAATGGACAAAAATTAAAGACAAAGAAAAATTATTAAAAGCAACAAGGAGAAAATGACAAATAACATACAAGGGAACTCCCATAAGGTTAACAACTGATTTCTCAGCAGAAGATCTACAAGCCAGAAGGGAGTGGCATTATATATTTAAAGTGATGAAAGGGAAGAACCTACAACCAAGATTACTCTACCTGGCAAGGATCTCATTCAGATTTGATGGAGAAATCAAAAGCTTTACAGACAAGCAAAAGTTAAGAGCATTCAGCCCCAAACCAGTTCTACAACAAATGCTAAAGGAACTTCTCTAAATGGGAAACACAAGAGAAGAAAAGGACCTACAAAAACAAACCCAAAACAATTAATAAAATGGAAACAGGAACATACATATTGATAATTACCTTAAATGTGAATGAATTAAATGTTCGAACCAAAAGACACAGGCTTGCTGAATGGATACAAAAACAAGATCCATATATATGCCTTCTAAAAGAGACCTACTTCAGACCTAGGGACACATACAGACTGAAAGTGAGGGGATGGAAAAAGATATTCCATGCAAATGGAAATTAAAAGAAAGCTGAAGTAGCAATACCCATATCAGATAAAATATACTTTAAAATAAAGAATGTTACAAGAGACAAGGAAGGACACTACATAATGATCAAGGGATCAATCCAAGAAGAAGATATAACGATTACCTATGCACCCAACATAGGAGCACCTCAATACATAAGGCAAATACTAACAGTTATAAAAGAAGAAAACGAAAGTAACACAATAATAGTGGGGGACTTTAAAACTTCTCACACCAATGGACAGACCATCCAGACAGAAAATTAATAAGGAGACACAAGCTTTAAATGACACAATAGAACAGACAGCTTTAATTGATATTTATAGGACATTCCATCCAAAAACAGCAAATTACACTTTATTCTCAAATGCACATGGAACATTCTCCAGGATAGATCACATCTTGGATCACAAATCAAGCCTCAGTAAACTTAAGAAAATTGAAATCATATCAAGCTTCTTTTCTGACCACAACCTATGAGATTAGAAATAAACTACAGGGAAAAAAAATGTAAAAAACACAGACACATGGAGGCTAAACAATACATTATTAAATAACCAAGAGATCACTTAAGAAATCAAAGAGGGGACTTCCGGGTAAGATGGCGGAAGAGTAAGACGCGGAGATCACCTTCCTCCCCACGGATACACCAGAAATACAGCTACACGTGGAACAACTCCTACAGAACACCTACTGAACGCTGGCAGAAGACCCCAGACCTCCCAAAAGGCAAGAAACTCCCCACATACCTGGGTAGGGCAAAGCGGAGAGATCCCCACACAGAGGATCGGTGCCGAGCGGCACTCACCAGCCCGAGAGGCTTGTCTGCTCGCCCGCCGGGGCGCGCAGCGCTGGAAGCTGAGGCTCGGGCTTCGGTCAGAGCGCAGAGAGAGGACTGGGGCTGGCGGCGAGAACTCAGCGTGTAGGGGGCTAATGTGCCACAGCTAGCCGGCAGGGAGTCCGGGAAAACTCTGGAGCTGCCGAAGAGGCAAGAGACTTTTTCTTCCCTCTTGGTTTCCTGGTGCGCGAGGAGAGGGGATTAAGAGCGCTGCTTAAAGGGGCTCCACAGACGGGCGCGAGTCGCGACTGAAAGCGCGGAGTCCAGTGACGGGCGTGGGACGCTGGGGCTGCTGCTGCTGCCGCCAAGAAGCCTGTGTGAGACCGCAGGTCACTGCCCACACCGCCCTTCCGGGAGCCTGTGCAGCCCGCCACTGCCGGGGTCCCGGGATCCAGGGGCGGCTTCCCTGGGAGAACGCACGGCGCGCCTTGGGCTGGTGCAACGTCACGCCGACCTCTGCCGCTGCAGGCTCACCCCGCATTCCATGCCCCTCCCTCCCGCCCGGCCTGAGTGAGCAAGAGTCCCCGAAGCGGCTGCTCCTTTAACCCTGTCCTGTCTGAGCGAAGAACAGACGCCCTCCGGCGACCTACACGCAGAGGCGGGGCCAAATCCAAAGCTGAGACCCAGGAGCTGTGAGAACAAAGAAGAGAAAGGGAAACCTCTCCCAGCAGCCTCAGAAGCAGCGGATTAAAGCTCCACAATCAACTTGATGTACCCTGCATCTGTGGAATACATGAATAGACAACACATCATCCCAAATTGAGGAGCCCGGAGTCAGTGCTGTGCCTCTGAGGTGGGAGAGCCAACTTCAGGACACTGGTCCACAAGAGACCTCCCAGCTCCACATAATATCAAACGGCAAAAATCTTCCAGAGATCTCCATCTCAATACCAGCACCCAGCTTCACTCAACGACCAGCAAGCTACAGTGCTGGACACCCTATGCCAAACAACTAGCAAGACAGGAACACAACGCCACCCATTAGCAGAGAGGTGGCCTAAAATCATAAAAAGTCCGCAGACACCCCAAAACACACCACCAGACGTGGACCTGCCCACCAGAAAGACAAGATCCAGCCTCATCCACCAGAACACAGGCACTAGTCCCCTCCACCAGGAAGCCTACACAACCCACTAAACCAACCTTAGCCACTGGGGACAGACACCAAAAACAACGGGAACTACGAACCGGCAGCCTGCAAAAAGGAGACCCCAAACACAGTAACATAAGCAAAATGAGAAGACAGAAAAACACACAGCAGGAGAAGGAGCAAGATAAAAACCCACCAGATCTAACAAATGAAGAGGTAATAGGCAGTCTACCTGAAAAAGAATTCAGAATAATGATGGTAAAGATGATCCAAGATTCTATTTCCCAGATCCAAAATCTTGGAAATAGAATAGACAAAATGCAAGAAACAGTTAACAAGGACCTAGAAGAACTAAAGATGAATCAAGCATCGATTAAAAACACAATACATGAAATAAAAAATACTCTACACGGGATCAATAGCAGAATAACTGAGGCAGAAGAACGGATAAGTGAGGTGGAAGATAAAATAGTGGAAATAACTGCTGCAGAGCAAAATAAAGAAAAAAGAATGAAAAGAACAGAGGACAGTCTCAGAGACCTCTGGGACAACATTAAATGCACCAACATTCGAATTATAGGGGTTCCAGAAGAAGAAGAGAAAAAGAAAGGGACTGAGAAAATATTTGAAGAGATTATAGTTGAAAACTTCCCTAATATGGGAAAGGAAATAGTTAATCAAGTCCAGGAGGCACAGAGAGCCCCATACAGAATAAATCCAAGGAGAAATATGCCAAGACACATATTAATCAAACTGTCAAAAATTAAACACAAAGAAATCCTATTAAAAGCAGCAAGGCAAAAACAACAAATAACACACAAGGGAATCCCCAACAGGATAACAGCTGATCTCTCAGCAGAAACTCTACAAGCCAGAAGGGAGTGGCAGGACATAATTAAAGTGATGAAGGAGAAAAACCTTCAACCAAGATTACTCTACCCAGCAAGGATCTCATTCAGATTTGATGGAGACATTAAAACGTTTACAGACAAGCAAAAGCTGAGAGAGTTCAGCACCACCAAACCAGCTTTACAACAAATGCTAAAGGAACTTCTCTAGGCAAGAAACACAACAGAAGTAAAAGACCTACAATAACGAACCCAAAACAATTAAGAAAATGGGAATAGGAACATACATATCGATAATTACCTTAAATGTAAATGGACTAAATGCTCCCACCAAAAGACACAGATTGGCTGAATGGATACAAAAACAAGACCCATATATATGCTGTCTACAAGAGACCCACTTCAGACCTAGAGACACATACAGACTGAAAGTAAGGGGATGGAAAAAGATATTCCATGCAAATGGAAATCAAAAGAAAGCTGGAGTAGCAATTCTCATATCAGACAAAATAGACTTTAAAATAAAGACTACTAGAAGAGACAAAGAAGGACACTACCTAATGATCAAGGGATCGATCCAAGAAGAAGATATAACAATTGTAAATATTTATGCACCCAACATAGGAGCACCTCAATACATAAGGCAAATACTAACAGCCATAAAAGGAGAAATCGACAGTAACACAATCATAATAGGGGACTTTAACACCCCACTTTCACCAATGGACAGATCATCCAAAATGAAAATAAATAAGGAAACACAAGCTTTAAATGATACATTAAACAAGATGGACTTAATTGATATTTATAGGACATTCCATCCAAAAACAACAGAATACACATTTTTCTCAAGTGCTCATGGAACATTCTCCAGGATAGATCATATCTTGGGTCACAAATCAAGCCTTGGTAAATTTAAGAAAATTGAAATTGTATCAAGTATCTTTTCCGACCACAATGCTATGAGACTAGATATCAATTACAGGAAAAGAGCTGTAAAAAATACAAACACATGGAGGCTAAACAATACACTACTGAATAACAAAGTGATCACTGAAGAAATCAAAGAGGAAATTAAAAAATACCTAGAAACAAATGACAATGGAGACACGACGACCCAAAACCTATGGGATGCAGCAAAAGCAGTTCTAAGAGGGAAGTTTATAGCAATACAATCCCACCTTAAGAAACAGGAAACATCTCAAATAAACAACCTAACCTTGCACCTAAAGCAATTAGAGAAAGAAGAACAAAAACATCCCAAAGTTAGCAGAAGGAAAGAAATCATAAAAATCAGATCAGAAATAAATGAAAAAGAAATGAAGGAAACGATAGCAAAGATCAATAAAACTAAAAGCTGGTTCTTTGAGAAGATAAACAAAATTGATAAACCATTAGCCAGACTCATCAAGAAAAAAAGGGAGAAGACTCAAATCAATAGAATTAGAAATGAAAAAGGAGAAGTAACAACTGACACTGCAGAATTACAAAAGATCATGAGAGATTACAATAAGCAACTCTATGCCAATAAAATGGACAACTTGGAAGAAATGGACAAATTCTTAGAAATGCACAACCTGCCGAGACTGAACCAGGAAGAAATAGAAAATATGAACAGACCAATCACAAGCACTGAAATTGAAACTGTGATAAAAAATCTTCCAACAAACAAAAGCCCAGGACCAGATGGCTTCACAGGCGAATTCTATCAAGCATTTAGAGAAGAGCTAACACCTATCCTTCTCAAATTCTTCCAAAATATAGCAGAGGGAGGAACACTCCCAAACTCATTCTACGAGGCCACCATCACCTTGATACCAAAACCAGACAAGGATGTCACAAAGAAAGAAAACTACAGGCCAATATCACTGATGAACATAGATGCAAAAATCCTCAACAAAATACTAGCAAACAGAATCCAACAGCACATTAAAAGGATCATACACCATGATCAAGTGGGGTTTATTCCAGGAATGCAAGGATTCTTCAATATACACAAATCAATCAACGTGATACACCATATTAACAAATTGAAGGAGAAAAACCATATGATCATCTCAATAGATGCAGAGAAAGCTTTCGACAATATTCAACACCCATTTATGATAAAAACCCTGCAGAAAGTAGGCATAGAGGGAACTTTCCTCAACATAATAAAGGCCATATATGACAAACCCACAGCCAGCATCGTCCTCAATGGTGAAAAACTGAAACCATTTCCACTAAGATCAGGAATAAGACAAGGTTGCCCACTCTCACCACTCTTATTCAACCTAGTTTTGGAAGTTTTAGCCACAGCAATCAGAGAAGAAAAGGAAATACAAGGAATCCAAATTGGAAAAGAAGAAGTAAAGCTGTCACTGTTTGCAGATGACATGATACTATACATAGAGAATCCTAAAGATGCTACCAGAAAACTACTAGAGCTAATCAATGAATTTGGTAAAGTTGCAGGATACAAAATTAATGCACAGAAATCTCTGGCATTCCTATATACTAATGATGAAAAATCTGAAAGTGAAATCAAGGAAACACTCCCATTTACCATTGCAACAAAAAGAATAAAATATCTAGGAATAAACCTACCTAAGGAGACAAAAGACCTGTATGCAGAAAATTATAAGACACTGATGAAAGAAATTAAAGATGATACAAATAGATGGAGAGATGTACCATGTTCTTGGATTGGAAGAATCAACATTGTGAAAATGGCTCTACTACACAAAGCAATCTACAGATTCAATGCAATCCCTATCAAACTACCACTGGCATTTTTCACAGAACTAGAACAAAAAATTTCACAATTTGTATGGAAACACAAAAGACCCCGAATAGCCAAAGCAACCTTGAGAACGAAAAATGGAGCTGGAGGAATCAGGCTCCCTGACTTCAGACTATACTACAAAGCTACAGTAATCAAGACAGTATGGTACTGGCACAAAAACAGAAAGATAGATCAATGGAACAGGATAGAAAGCCCAGAGATAAACCCACGGACATATGGTCACCTTATCTTTGATAAAGGAGGCAAGAATGTACAGTGGAGAAAGGACAGTCTCTTCAATAAGTGGTGCTGGGAAAACTGGATAGGGACATGTAAAAGTATGAGATTAGATCACTCCCTAACACCATACACAAAAATAAGCTCAAAATGGATTAAAGACCTAAATGTAAGGCCAGACACTATCAAACTCTTAGAGGAAAACATAGGCAGAACACTCTATGACATAAATCACAGCAAGATCCTTTTGGACCCACCTCCTAGAGAAATGGAAATAAAGACAAAAATAAACACATGGGACCTAATGAAACTTAAAAGCTTTTGCACAGCAAAGGAAACCATAAACAAGACCAAAAGACAACCCTCAGAATGGGAGAAAATATTTGCAAATGAAGCAACTGACAAAGGATTAATCTCCAAAATTTATAAGCAGCTCATGCAGCTCAATAGCAAAAAAACAAACAACCCAATCCAAAAATGGGCAGAAGACCTAAATAGACATTTCTCCACAGAAGATATACAGACTGCCAACAAACACATGAAAGGATGCTCAACATCTTTACTCATTAGAGAAATGCAAATCAAAACTACAATGAGATATCATCTCACACCAGTCAGAATGGCCATCATCAAAAAATCTAGAAACAATAAATGCTGGAGAGGGTGTGGAGAAAAGGGAACACTCTTGCACTGCTGGTGGGAATGTGAATTGGTACAGCCGCTATGGAGAACGGTATGGAGGTTCCTTAAAAAACTACAAATAGAACTACCATATGACCCAGCAATTCCACTACTAGGCATATACCCTGAGAAAACCATAATTCAAAAAGAGACATGTACCAAAATGTTCATAGCAGCCCTATTTACAATAGCCCGGAGCTGGAAACAACCTAAGTGTCCATCATCGGATGAATGGATAAAGAAGATGTGGCACATATATACAATGGAATATTACTCAGCCATAAAAAGAAATGAAATTGAGCTATTTGTAATGAGGTGGATAGACCTAGAGTCTGTCATACAGAGTGAAGTAAGTCAGAAAGAGAAAGACAAATACTGTATGCTAACACATATATATGGAATTTAAGAAAAAAAAATGTCATGAAGAACATAGGGGTAAGACAGGAATAAAGACACAGACCTACTAGAGAATGGACTTGAGGATATGGGGAGGGGGAAGGGTAAGCTGTGACAAAGTGAAAGAGTGGCATGGACATATATACACTACCAAACGTAAGGTAGATAGCTAGTAGGAAGCAGCCGCAGAGCACAGGGAGATCAGCTCGGTGCTTTGTGACCGCCTGGAGGGGTGGGATAGGGAGGGTGGGAGGGAGACGCAAAAGGGAGGGGATATGGAAACATATGTATATGTATAACTGATTAAATTTGTTATAAAGCAAAAAATTAAAAAAAAAACTGGAAAAAAAAAAAGAAATCAAAGAGGAAATCAAAAAATACCTTGAGATAAATGACAACAAAAACACGACGATCCAAAACCTATGGGATGCAGCAAAAGCAGTTCTAAGATGGTAGTTTATAGCAATACAATCCTACCTCAAGAAACAAGAAAAGTCTCAAATGAACAATCTAAACTTACACCTAAAGGAACTAGAGAAAGAAGAACAAACAAAACCCAAAGTTAGTACAAGAAAAGAAATCACAAAGATAAGAGCAGAAATAAATGAAATAGAAACAAAGAACACAATAAATAAATCAATAAACAATAAATCAACAATAAATCAATAAAACTAAAAGCTGGTTCTTTGAGAAGATAAGCAAAATTGACAAACCATTAGCCAGACTCATCAAGAAAAAGAGGGAGAGGACTCAAATCAATAAAATTAGAAACGAAAAACGAGAAGTTACAATGGACACCACAGAAATACAAATCATCCTAAGAGACTACTACAACTGACTCTATGCCAATAAAATGGACAACCTGGAAGAAATGGACAAATTCTTAGAAAGGTATAACCTTCCAAGACTGAACCAGGAAGAAATAGAAAATTTGAACAGACCAATCACAAGTAATGAAACTGAAATGGTGATTAAAAATCTTCCAACAAACAAAAGTCCAGGACCAGATGGCTCCACAGGTGAATTCCATCAAACATTTAGAGAAGAGCTAACACCCGTCTTTCTCAAACTCTTCCGAAAAATTGGAGAGGAAAGAACATTCCCAAACTCGTTCTGTGAGGCCATCATCACCTGATGCCAAAACCAGACAGATACTACAAAAAAAGAAAATTACAGGCCAATGTCACTGATGAACATAGATGCAAAAATCCTCAACAAAATACCAGCAAACAGAGGCCAACAACACATTACAAGGATCATACACCATGATCAAGTGGGGTTTATCCCAGGGATGCAAGGATTCTTCAATATACACAAATCAATCAATGTGATACACCATATTAACAGATTGAAGGAGAAAAACCATATGATCACCTCAATAGATGCAGAAAAAGTTTTTGACAGAATTCAACACCCATTTATGATAAAAACTCTCCAGATAGTGCACATAGTGTGAACCTACCTCAGCATAATAAAGGCCATATACAACAAACCCACAGTAAACATCATTCTCAATGGTGAAAACCTGAAAGCGTTTCGTCTAAGATCAGGAACAAGACAAGGATGTCCATTCTTGCTACTATTATTCAATGTGGTTTTGGAAGTTTTAGCTATGGCAATCAGAGAAGAAAAATAAATAAAAGGAATACAAAATAGAAGAGAAGAATTAAGCTGTCATTGTTTGCAGATGACATGATACTATTCACAGAGAATCCTAAAGATGCCACAAGAAAACTACTAGAGCTAATCATTGTATTTGGTAAAGTTGCAGGATACAAAATTAATGCACAGAAATCTCTGGCATTCCTATACACTAACAACTAAAGATCAGAAAAAGAAATTAAGGAAACAATCCCATTTACCATTGCAACAAAAAGAATAAAATACCTAGGTATAAACCTACCTAAGGAGGTAAAAGACCTGTACTCAAAAAACTGTAAGACACTGATGAAAGAAATCAAAGATGACACAAACAGATGGAGAGATATATCATGTTCTTGGATTGGAAGAATCAACATTGTGAAAATGACTATACTCCCCAAAGCAATCTACAGATTCAATGCAATCCCTATCAAATTACCAATGGCATTTTTTACAGAATTAGAATTTGTATGGAGCCACAAAAGACCCCGAATAGCCAAAGAAATCTTGAGGGAAAAAAACAGAGGTGGAGGATATTGCACCATTCATTGTTTTCCCGTCACTATAAACTGATTCCCTTGGTCTGAGGCCGTGTTATGCATGATCCTATGATTTCAAGTCCTCAGAGAATTGTCGGCAAAGGCATTGTGAACAACCTAGGAAAATTAATTTCCAGAATGTGTGATAATCTCAGTAAATACAAATTGTTGTTACTCATCCCCGTCAAGAAAGAAAGAGTAAAATGTTAAACTTGCCAGCGTGTGACTGCTTGATTCTCTTGAAAGGTAGTAATGTATTGAGGGTAGGGGTTCAGGGAAATAACCTCAAGATTGGTCTGAGGATCACTGCTTTCAAAACAAAAGAACATGGGCTGGACTGATACGTATCACCTGGTCTCCACATGGCTCTACTCCAAAAGGGCCATGGTAGCATTCTGAGGCTCAGGTATAAAATCCTGAATCCAAAAATCCTCAGAATATCTGGGTGGTATCCTTCCTCAATGTTTGTTATTCTGGTAAATGACTGTGATCTTTTTGGTAAAAATTGGGAGAAATATATATATGTGTGTATACACACACACACACACACACACATACACACTGACATAAATACACATACTTGTGGTCACATTGCAGATTCTTCCTCAAAAAGGCCAGATCTCTTCAACTGATGGCCCCTGGGTTTAAGAACAAGCCCAGTATTTGAACTGAGTGAGGGACTGTGATTTTCCATATTCTCATTTATTATATTTCAGTTATTTCTTTTATAGTTTTTATGGAGACACTTCATCTACAAAAATACATTTCTTATTTCCTGTTTTCAATTGCTTGCAGTTGCACTTGCTAGTATTATTTACAGAATATTTCTCTCTTCAAAATTTTAATTATATAGTTTGTTAGTAGTTGAATTTTGACACATTATGATGACACAGTATGAACTGAATTGTAGCTGTATTCAAATTTAATAAAAAATGGATGTTCAGTAGAATAAATTACTTTTTCATGACCTATCAAGATAATCATGTGCTTTTCAGCTTTTAAATGAAGTATTTATTTGGAGTGTATTTGTTTTGAGGTGGTTTCATTCTAGTGGGAGACTGTTTTGATTTATGTCATGAAAACATTGCCCACAAGAAAAAGCATAACTTTCTCAAGATTGATTAGAAATTAATTAATTTTTATAATGACTATAAAATTCACACAAAACTTTCAAGACCTCCGAATGGTGCTCCAAAAGTTACCACCACCACCCACCATAAAGGAAGAAGAATATGGCCAAGAAAAACAATTTTAAGGGTACAAACCTCCAGTTATAAGACGAATAAATATTAGGGATGTATTGTACACCATGGTGACAATAGTTAACAACATTGTACTGTATATTTGAAAGTTACTGAGAGGATGTTAAAAGTTCTCACCACACACATACACACAAACTGTAACTATGTAAGGTGATGTATGTGCTAACTAACCATATTGTGGTAATCATTTAGCAATACATACATGTATCAAATCATAATATTATATACCTTAAACTTATAAAATGTTCTGTGTCAATTATATCTCAATATAACTGAGTGAAAAAAAGAAAATGAACAAAATAGTCTAAAATTTTATGTCAAATTGTATGAATCACAAGTTTGTGAACGAGTGAATGGAAAATTTTCTTTTGTGAACAAAAGAAAGCAAATAGGAGATTATTGGCTAGTTAGGATGTTGTTGGCTGCTGAATACATGGCCAAGTGGATTTAACTTCCTTTCCTCATTGGCATTTGCAGCAAATTTAGGGTAACAGCTGGATATGGGACTCATCAGCCAGGAGGAAATATTGAAGCTGCCTGTGT
This sequence comes from Mesoplodon mirus, assembly GCF_964341445.2. Classification (NCBI taxonomy): domain Eukaryota; kingdom Metazoa; phylum Chordata; class Mammalia; order Artiodactyla; family Ziphiidae; genus Mesoplodon; species Mesoplodon mirus. The sequence continues at coordinate 103,378,164 of NC_138982.1, read as the reverse complement.
GACAGAAAGGACAGTAGTTTCCTCTATTACTTGAACTCTCCTTTCTTTAACAGACTCATTTTTTCATTACATCTTCTCCAAGATCCACAGCTTAGAAAACAAAATTTGACTTTATTTAACCAGTTAATAAAAATACTTTTTTTGTCATTACCAGATTTATGTCACACTTGGAGATAAATCTTTTCATTTTGAATATAATTGTTTTAAAGCTGCAAGGAGATTATAAAAGCACAACCAGCATATCCAGGGTTGTGTTATTTCTCATTCTGCTGTTGGTATGGATGTTAAAAGAAGATAAGAAGACCTGACATATGATGGGCAGCAAGGCAGCACAGAGGTCCATGTGGAATCTGCTCAGTCTCTGGCTCACAGCAGGCTGGAGACTGGCAAGTCTAAAGAGAAACATGTATGTGTTTCACAAGATGTTGGCAAAGCGAAGCACCCAAGACTGATCCTGACAGTATATCCCCAATTTGAAAATGGCATATGCTGATGTCCTTTGACCAGCTCACACATGACAGATGTCTTTTAACCAGGTCAGACAAACAGAACATGAAAGACACAACCCATGCTTCTACTGGACTCTGGCCTGAGTTCTCAAAAAGCAAGCCCGTTTTGGCAGCAGATCATTTTCCAACCTTTACCCTGATATCCACCCATATTCTTCATTTGTGCAGTTGTTATTGAATATGTTACTGTTTTACGACCCCTCTTCTACATAATGGAACACTTTCATGTAACTTTTCGAATCACTTATATAACTTTAGATTTGGTTGTGGTTATATCTTCCCTTTCTTTCCTTTTTTTCCATAATGATATTTTCTGGAGTGCCTGTTATGTGACTGGCATAGTGTTAGTTTGGGGATCACAGGTGAATAACAAAACAGGATCTTTATCTTTGTAAAATTTAAAGCCTAGTATATCAGAAAGGAAGGCAGTCAGATAATTAAAATACACTTAAATTCCTTCTATGGTAAGGCAATATTCAAAATACTATGAAGACACATAAGAGAGGTGTGTACATAAGGAAGTTTCCTAGAGAAAATGACTTCTGTGATGTGTGAATGTTAAATAAACTTTAACCAGATGGATGTGGAAAAGAAGGGAGAATTTTGGGAAGAAAGAACAACAAGCATAAAACATGAGTCAAGAGAAAATACACTCAACATAGATTTTCAGAAACAGAACTACAACAGTTTGAGGCTAGAATATAAGCAGAGGAGAATTCCCTTGAAATTCCCTGTAAGTAATGCCAAAATATGAATCTTTTTTAACTTGTAGGATGACATAATTAGAATTTCAGTTTGAGAGGCAACATACAAAAAATAGTGGTTCTTGCTCTGCATTTACATCATAATAAATATTATGAAAATTGGAGCTTGTAAACACTCAAGATAAATTTATTTAAAATACAGTTTTTAAAAATACAAAAGAAAGCACACACAGAGTTTTGGAATCACTAATTCAAACACTGTTCTCTTGATTAGAACTTAAGCGTATTTTACTATATTAGAAAACAGAAGGATACTTTAGCATTTTATTTGTAGCATTATAATTGGAAATGTATTTGAGCATTCAGGTAGAATTCTAATACTATTTCAATTTTGGTTAGTGAAGAAGCTCACTCTTCTCTGATAATTTAATGAATGGAAACCAAGAGGCATCTGAAGGGTAACAAAGATTGAGTCTTGCAACCAAAACTCTAATAATGGTTTAAAATCAAAAGATTTCTACACTTTCTGAGATTTAAGAAGTCTTTGTGCTAATTCTCTTAGGTTTCAGAGTTCTTTAAAAACTCTTAAACAAATGTTCTAGAGAAATTACAAAAAAAAACCTTCATTTAAAATGCAAATGTTCATATCTTGTACATATGTACAAATTATTCTCATCCTACATTTATATTTTCCTACTCCAAACACAGTATTTCTTTAATGACTATTCATCTCATTTCCAAGTGAGTGTTGATTTTTCCTAATATACTCAAAAGTTCATGTAATAATTGTGTAGGCAGAAAAGAGATATAATTAGATAGGTGGCTACATTTAAATGGTTATGTTACCACTGCTATTGATTAAATCAATACCAATTATTTTGAATGCCTCCCTGTGACAGCTGATGATGAAGGAAACTTCAAAAAAAAAACTTTATTCTAAGAAAACATATTCTGAGTAAGAGATAAATGTAATGAAGCCAAGGAATCTCTTGTAAACCAACCAATCCAGAGCACAGACTTGTCAGTTACCGCCTTTCTGGAGCTCTCACTGGAGCTCTCACAGGTTGAGCCACTATCTTTTGCCCTAATATCACCCACCCCAGCCAGGTACCAGATAACTTAAGACAGTCTCTATACCCTAGAACACACTGAAATTATTCAGAAGTAGCCAATCCTAAGTCTGCTTACCCTGCCTTCCCTTGCCTTTCCTGTGGAAGCCATAACAAAGGCTTTGCCATGCTTTCTACTTGCTCCTTCTGCCTCTGGACCAATCCTGGTGCTTCCCCATGTGGCCCTTCATGGTGTGGTGTTCCCCCTCCTCTTGGAAACTGAGAGTGACAAACTCTCTTTTCAATAGTAATCATCTTATGTTGGCCTCATCATACGTGAATAATTATAAATTATAATAAATTCCATATTTTAAAACATATGTATATATATGTGTGTGCCTGTACTGTATATGTGTGTATTTTATGCTGAGAGGGTTTTTATGGTACAATTCAACCACTGTATTATTCCTCTCTTCCATTAATCAATAACACTGTGTATATGTTTAAGAAAAAACTTAGTCTACTAAATAGATCAATTTATTCATTTTGTGATTTTTGACCTTCCTAAGTACCAGTAAAAGCCATTGAAAATGATTTCAAACAGGTTTGTAGATTTTTTTAACAGATGGCATCTTCCTGATGCAGTTTATCCCTTTTAAAATAAAAATATGACTACAAAAACATATGTTTCTCATTAAAAATATAGTTTTTTATGAAAATGACTTGCCAATAGGAAGAAAGTAAATAGTTTCAAACTCATTTTTCAAAAGATTACACTGTGCCACTAAGGATTAAGATGAGAACTGAGGTCAGTAATCAAGTTTCCATTATATATATATATATATATATATATATATATATATATATGTCTTTTCTAAGAGAAAAATAACTTTAAAAGCTTCTGTAATTCTTTCAAGATCTAGTTATATAAATTGATATCTCTACTTGAATGCCAAAGAGATATATGTGGATATATGTATATGTATAGCTGATTCACTTTGTTATAAAGCAGAAATTAACACACCATTGTAAAGCAATTATACTCCAATAAAGATATTTAAAAAAAAAGGGAGATATGTATCTTGACATGTCTTCATTTCACCCTTACTCCTAATCAACTGACACTACCATTCACTCATTGCTTAGGGCAAAATTATTAGAGCAATCCTTTTTTACTTTCTTTACACCATGATACATATACAGTTCTAAAATATGTCTTATCAAAATATGTGTTAGAAAAAATTACCATAACTTTCTATGACCTATACCACCTTCACATTTGTCTAGTCTACTATTTTTTCACTGTTTTCTCCGAACTAAATTAAGGCTATAACCTCTGTCCATCCTCTATAGTATATTTCCCAGATGAGAAGCAAGAATAAATTGGAACATTAACTAAGCTGACCAAAATTCTGTAAAATCGAAACTCCATACCAGGGAATACTAGGCCTTGCACAAACGTCTCCTCCTTACTGTCCAACTACACTCTTCTCTACTCCATATGCCTTGGCATGTCTCAAGTAGTATTGGTAGTTACTTGAAGCAAGAAAACTTTCAGTAAAATTAACAACCATAATATGGATTAAGTAATGATATCAGAATACCAAGCTGAAGTTTAAATTTCATTGTCAACTTCCTGTGAAGGCTCAGTCTCTAAGAAGTTTATCTGGTTGTACATGGACAGAAATGATACTTTGGCATGTTAAAGCAATTACATTCAATCCTTTTAAATTTTCCATTACTAGGGTTCCCTTGCCTGCCATATCAAGTGTTAAATTTGAGCAACTTGAATCTTAGCATTTCTTCAATAATGTAAGAGTCACATATTACATAGGAATCATAAGTATCCAGTGATTAGAGAGGATGAGAAAAAGAAAAGCTATTTGTCCAGGCTGCAGATGTATGGGGAAAGTACAAAATGCCACAGGTAACTAGAAGTATGTGTCAAGCCTTCTTTTTCCTACATTAAATTCCCAAAGAGGCAAGGAGGAAAGGTGAGTAGAAGTAGGAAGGAGTCCCAAGTTGAAGGATTTTTATATGTACATCTAGAACCATGCATTCCCAAGATATAGACCATAGCACCATATGCCAGAAACATGTTTGGTAATCAGGTAGACAAGATACCTGCAAAGACCAGAGGACTCAGAAGATGGTGTTTGTTTCTTGAACCACCAATACAGTCCTCTCTCTCTTTTGGTTCCATGGGTCACATAAAATGTACTCCCCTCTGTCCCCCTCCTCCTCATCCTAACGTCACCCAGAACAAAGTGATTAAAATTTTCACATGTATTTTTATAGTAGAGCACATTTTACAGTTCCTCACACTTTTTTTTGATATGAACAATTCATTTTGATTTCTGTTTCCAGAATGAGCAATTTCACTCATTTTCAGGGAAGAAAAGATGTCTATCTACAGTGTGAGTATAACTATAGATTGAGAAGATCTAAACCAAATAACAATTCAGTATAAGCCTGTGGTTGTTAAGGTGAAGTGAGATAACCTACTCCAATTCTTCATCTACTTAATGATATTTAAAAATTATGTAACAGTCTTAGAAATCTTGTAAAGAATAGAGAGCATGAAAAAAGACATGAAGTCATAGGAAGAGAAAACAATGATGGCACTGAAAACAATTCAGTGATTTAAGATTTAAGAGAGGTGAAATCTCCCTGGAAGGCACAATGCAATACAATCAAAGGCAAGAAAATAAGTTTATAAAATTGTTGCATATTTATATAAATCTAATTTTCTCTGTTTTTTGCCAGTCAAAATAAAATAACAGACTTTTAGTTTATTCATTTTTCTAGTTTTATCTTTTCTAACTTGTTCTGTTTACTTTTTGGTTTTGATAGATTTTATATACACTAGAAAATAATTTCATAGGTCTATGAAATTTAGAAAGTTAATAGAAATTCTACAAAACTTAAAAATGTGAATATTTGCATTATCAATTGACATAAATCTAATATTTATTCATTGTAATTAAACTTTGATGAGCTTGCATTTTCAGAATATCCTGGTTTAGGTCAATAATGATAATAATAAAATTGTCAGTGTTAAGTTTGGTACCAATGAACCAGTGGGAATAAAAATGTTGCCACTTTCACATGTCAATATTAGTTAATGTATTGGTGATGGGTCAATGAGAGAGACAACATTACCCTGAACTTTATTAAATCTATAACATTTTCCTTGCAGATTGATTATTATATAGTTATTATTATGTGCTACTCAATTAACAGCAATACATTTCTTAAATAGATGGGCTTGGAAAAACATTGTACATTCTCCACATAATTTTTCAAATTATTGTGCATAAATTACTCATAATGATATGTTAACAATTTGAAGATAAGATATTATGGAAAACTAGGTAAATCTGTAGAAAAACTGGGTAAGTGTGTGTGTGTGTGTGTAAAATTGAACTGCAAGGACAGGGGGGTGTAAAAGGAGAGAGAGAGTCCTTATATACAAGCCTGCCTTTAGATTTGAATTCTGTATTAAACTTCATCAAAATAGTATGATCAGGATGCAAGTCTCATCATTATCAAATCAGGAGTGCTCATCAAAACACTGCTTTTTTTCTTTTTATTTTTTTAAAGTATAATGGGCTAATAGCCAAAAGTAGAGTTTTATCAATAAGTTATGAGTTAAATGGTGAGGGACAGGCCACTGCCAGGACTCAATTGAATCCCTAGACTCTCAGCCTACCGTATGGCTGACACGGTCTTGCTGCTCTGGCCAAGTGTCAGGCCTGTGCCTCTGAGGTGGGAGAGACAAATTCAGGACATTGGTCCACCAGAGAACTCACAGATCCATGTAATATCAAGTGGCGAAAGCTCTCACAAAGATCACCACCTCAACGTGAAAACCCAGCTCCACACAACGACCAGCAAGCTACAGTGCTGGACATCCTATGCCAAACAACTAGCAGGACAGGGACACAAACCCACCCATTAGCAGAGAGGCTGCCTAAAATCATAATAAGGTCACAAACACTCCAAAACACACCACCAGACGTGGCCCTGCAAACCAGAAACATGGGATCGAGCCTCATTGACCAGACCACAGGCACGAGTCCCCTCCACCTGGAGCCACTGAACCAACCATAACCACTGAGGGCAGACACCAAAAACAACAGGAATTAGGAACCTGCAGGCTGCGAAAAGGAGACCTCAAACACAGTAAGTAAAGCAAAATGAGAAGACAGAGAAACACACAGCAGATGAAGGAGCAAGGGCAAACCCCACCAGACCAAAGAAATGAAGAGGAAATAGGCAGTTTACATAAAAAAGAATTCAGACAAATGATAGTAAAGGTGATCCAAAATCATGGAAGTAGAATGGAGAAAATACAAGAAAAGTTTAACAAGAACCTAGAAGAACTAAAGAGCAAACAAACAATGATGAACAAAACAATAAATGAAATTAAAAATTATCTAGAAGGAATCTTTAGCAGAATAACTGAGGCAGAAGAATGGATAAGTGACCTGGAAGATAAAATAGTAGAAATATCTACTGCAGAGCAGAATAAAGAAAAAAGAATGAAAAGAATTGAGGACAGTCTCAGAGACTGCTGGGACAGCATTAAATGCACCAACATTAAAATTATAGGGGTCCCAGAAGAAGAAGACAAAAAGAAAGGAACTGAGAAAATATTTGAGGAGATTATAGTTGAAAACTTCCCTAATATGGGAAAGGAAATAGTTAATCAAGACCAGGGGAGAGGGGGAAGATGGTGGAAGAGTAAGACACGGAGACCACCTTCCTCCCCACAGATACATCAGAAATACATCTACATGTGGAACAACTCCTACAAAACACCCACTGAACGCTGGCAGAAGACCTCAGACTGCCCAAAAAGCAAGAAACTCCCCACGTACCTGGGGAGGGCAAAAGAAAAAAGAATAAACAGAGACAAAAGAATAGGGACAGGACCTGCACCAGCAGGAGGGAGCTGTGAAGGAGGAAAGGTTTCCACACACTAGAAGCCCCTTCACGGGCGGAGACTGTGGGTGGCGGAGGGGGGAGCTTCAGAGTCACGGAGGAGAGCACAGCAACAGGGGTGCGGAGGGCAAAGCGGAGAGATTCCCGCACAAAGGATCGGTGCCAACCAGCATTCACCAGCCCGAGATGCTTGTTTGCTCACCGGCTGGGGCGGGCGGGGCTGAGAGCTGAGACTCGGGCTTCAGTTGGAGTGCAGGGAGAGGACTGGTGGCGTGAACACAGCCTGCAGGGGGTTAGTGCACCATGGCTAGCCGGGAGGGAGTCTGGGAAAAGGCTGGAGCTGCCGAAGAGGCAAAAGACTTTTTCTTGCTTCTTTGTTTCCTGGTGCGCAAGGAGAGGGGATTAAGAGCGCTGCTTAAAGGAGCTCCAGAGACGGGCACGAGCCGCGGCTATCAGCGCGGACCCCAGAGATGGGCATGAGATGCTAAGGCTGCTGCTGCCACCATGAAGAAGCCTGTGTGCAAGCACACGTCACTCTCCACACCTCCCCTCCCGGGAACCTATGCAGCCCGCCACTGCCAGTGTCCCATGATCCAGGGACAACTTCCCCGGGAGAACACATGGCGCACCTCAGGCTGCTGCGATGTCATGCTGGCCTCTGCCGCCGCAGGCTCACCCTGCACTCTGTGCCCCTCCCTCCCCCCAACCTGAGTGAGACACAGCCCCCAAATCAGCGGCTCCTTTAACCCCATCCTGTCTGAGCGAAGAACAGACGCCCTCCTGTGACCTATATGCAGAGGCGGGGCCAAATCCAAAGCTGAACCGGGAGCTATGCAAACTAAGAAGAGAAAGGGAAATCTCTCCCAGCAGCCTCAGAAGCAGCAGATTAAATCTCCAAAATCAACTTGAAGTACCCTGCTTCTGTGGAATACCTGCATAGACAACGAATCATCCCAAATTGATGAGGTGGACTTTGAGAGCAAGATATATTATTTTTTCCCCTTTTCCTCTTTGTGTGAGTGTGTATGTGTATGATTCTGTGTCAGACTTTGTCTGTATAGCTTTGCTTTCACCATTTGTCCTGGGTTCTGTCCATCCGTTTTTTGTTTTTTTGTTTTTTTTTCTTAAAAATTTTTTTTCTTAATAATTATTTTTTATTTTAATAACTTTATTTTACCTTCCTTTTATTTTCTTTTATCCTCTTTTTTCTTTCTTTCTCTCTCTTTCTCCCTTCCTCCTTCCTCCCTCCCTCCCTCCCTCTCTCTCTCACTCTCTCTCTCTTTCTCTCTTTCTTTCTACTTTTTCTCCCTTTTATTCTGAGCCATGTGTATGAAAGGCTCTTGGTGCTGCAGCCAGTAGTCAGTGCTGTGCCTCTGAGGTGGGAGAGCCAACTTCAGGACACTGGTCCAACAAGAGACCTCACAGCTCCTCATAATATCAAATGGTGAAAATCTCCCAGAGATCTCCATCTCAACACCAACACCCAGCTTCACTCAACGACCAGCAAGCTACAGTGCTGGACACCCTATGCCAAACAACTAGCAAGACAGGAACACAGCCCTACCCATTAGCAGAGAGGCTGCCTAAAATCATAATAAGGCCACAGACAACCCAAAACAAACCATCAGACGCAGAACTGCTCACCAGAAAGACAAGATCCAGCCTCATCCACCAGAACACAGGCACTAATCCCCTCCACCAGAAAGCACACACAACCCAATGAACCAACTTTAGCCACTGGGGACAAACACCAAAAACAACAGGAACTACGAACCTGCAGCCTGCAAAAAGGAGACCCCAAACACAGTAAGATAAGCAAAATGAGAAGACAGAAAAAAACACAGCAGATGAAGGAGCAAGATGAAAACCCACTAGACTTAACAAATGAAAAGGAAATAGGCAGTCTACCTGAAAAAGAATTCTGAATAATGATAGTAAAGATGATCCAAAATCTTGGAAATACAACAGAGAAAATGTAAGAAACATTTAACAGGGATCTATAAGAACTAAAAATGAAACAAGCAACAATGAACAACACAATAAATGAAATGAAAAATACTCTAGAAGGGATCAAGAGCAGAATAACTGAGGCAGAAGAACAGATAAGTGACCTGGAAGATAAGATACTGGAACTAACTACTGTAGAGCAGAATAAAGAAAAAAGAATGAAAAGAATTGAGGACAGTCTCAGAGACCTCTGGGAAAACATTCAGCACACGAATATTCAAATTATAGGGGTCCCAGAAGAAGAAGAGAAAAAGAAAGGGACTGAGAAAATACTGGAAGAGATTATAGTTGAAAACTTCCCTAATATGGGAAAGGAAATAATTAATCAAGTCCAGGAAGCACAGAGAGTCCCATACAGAATAAATCCAAGGAACAACACACCAAGACACATATTAATCAAACTGTCAAAAATTAAATACAAAGAAAACATATTAAAAGCAGCAAGGTAAAAACAACAAATAACACACAAGGGAATCCCCATCAGGTTAACAGCTGATCTTTCAGCAGAAACTCTGCAAGCCAGAGGGACTGGCGCAACATATTTAAAGTGATGAAGGAGAAAAACCTACAACCAAGATTACTCTACCCAGCAAGGATCTCATTCAGATTTGATTGGGAAATTAAAATATTTACAGACAAGCAAAAGCTGAGAGAGTTCAGCACCACCAAACCAGCTTTACAACAAATGCTAAAGGAACTTCTCTAGGCAAGAAACACATGAGAAGAAAAAGACCTACAGAGGGAAGGGATGTGGGAACAGACGTATATGTATGACGGATTCACTTTGTTATAAAGCAGAAACTAATAAAAAAAAAAACCTGTCTGACTTGAGGTAAAGCAGAACATTTTAGAGTTAGAACATCAGAGTTCTCATTCAGAAAGAAAAGTCTTTTGGTTCAAAAGAAGAATCAGATAGCTGCCATGGCTCCAGAATAAATGTCTCAAAAATCAAGCTACTTTAGGAGGAGACACCTGAGAATCTGAGAGACAACCCTGCTCCTTAAGCATCAAAAAAAAAAAAAAAAAAAAAAAGACCTACAATAACAAATCCAAAACAATTAAGAAAATGGGAATAGGAACATACATATCGATAATATCCTCTTAAATGTAAATGGATTAAATGCTCACACCAAAAGACACAGCCTGGCTGAATGGAAACAAAAACAAGACCCATATATATGCTGTCTACAACAGACCCACTTCAGACCTAGGAACACATAGAAACTGAAAGTGAGGGGATGGAAAAAGATATTCCATGCAAATGGACACCAAAAGAAAGCTGGAGTAGAAATTCTCATATCAGACAAAATAGACTTTAAAATAAAGACTACTACAAGGGACAAAGAAGGACAATACATAATGATCAAGGGATCGAACCAAGGAGATATAACAATTGTAAATATTTATGCACCCAACATAGAAGCACCTCAATACATAAGGCAAATAATAACAGCCATAAAAGGGGAAATCGACAGTAACACAATCATAGTAGGGGACTTTAACACCCCACTTTCACCAATGGATAGATCATCCAAAATGAAAATAAATAAGGAAACACAAGCTTTAAATGATACATTAAACAAGATGGACTTAACTGATATTTATAGGACATTTCATCCAAAAACAACAGAATACACATTTTTCTCAAGAGCTCATGGAACATTCTCCAGGATACATCATATCTTGGGTCAGAAATCAAGCCTTGGTATATATAAGAAAATTGAAATTGTATCAAGTGTCTTTTCTGACCACAACGCTATGAGACTAGATATCAATTACAGGCAAAGATCTGTAAAAAATACAAACACATGGAGGCTAAACAATACACTACTTCATAACGAAGTGATCACTGAAGAAATCGAAGAGGAAATCAAAAAATGCCTAGAAACAAATGACAATGGAGAAACAACAAACCAAAACCTGTGGGATGAAGCAAAAGCAGTTCTAAGAGGGAAGATTATAGCAATACAATCCTTCATTAAGAAACAGGAAACATCTCGAATAAACAACCTAACCTTGCACCTAAAGCAATTAGAAAAAGAAGAACAAAAAACCCCCAAAGTTAGCAGAAGGAAAGAAATCATAAAGATCAGATCAGAAATAAATGAAAAAGAAATGAAGAAAATGTTAGCAAAGATCAATAAAACTAAAAACTTGTTCTTTGAGAAGATAAACAAAATTGATAAACCATTAGCCAGACTTATCAAGAAAAATAGGGAGAAGACAGAAATCAATAGAATTAGAAATGAAAAAGGAGAAGTAACAACTGACACTGCAGATATACAAAAGATCATGAGAGATTACTACAAGCAACTCTATGCCAACAAAATCGACAACCTGGAAGAAATGGACAAATTCTTAGAAATGCACAACCTGCCAAGACTGAATCAGGAAGAAATAGAAAATATGAACAGATCAATCACAAGCACTGAAATTGAAACTCTGATTAAAAATCTTCCAACCAGGCTTCCTTGGTGGTGTAGTGGTTAAGAGTCCGCCTGTCAATGCAGGGGACGTGGGTTTGTGCCCCGGTCCAGATGGATCCCACATGCCATGGAGCAGCTAGGTCCGTGAGCCATGGCCGATGAGCCTGTGCATCCAGAGCCTGTTCTCCTCAACGGGAGAGGCCAGAGCAGTGAGAGGCCCGCGTACCACACACACACACACACAAAATCTTCCAACAAACAAAAGCCCAGGACCACATGGCTTCACAGGCGAATTCTATCAAACATTTAGAGAAGAGCTAACACCTATCCTTCTCAAACTCTTCCAAAATATAACAGAGGGAGGAACACTCCCAAACTCATTCTACAAGGCCACCATCACCTTGATATCAAAACCAGACAAGGATGTCACAAAGAAAGAAAACTACAGGCCAATATCACTGATGAACATAGATGCAAAGATCCTCAACAAAATACTAGCAAACAGAATCCAACAGCACATTAAAAGGATCATACATGATGATCGAGTGGGGTTTATTCCAGGAATGCAAGGATTTTTCAGTATACAGAAATCAATCAACATGATACAGCATATTAACAAATTGAAGGAGAAAAACCATATTATCATCTCCATAGATGCAGAGAAAGCTTTCGACAAAATTCAACTCCCATTTATGATAAAAACCCTGCAGATAGTAGGCAAAGAGGGAATTTTCCTCAACGTAATAAAGGCCATATATGACAAACCCACAGCCAACATCGTCCTCAGTGTTGAAAAACTGAAACCATTTCCACTAAGATCAGGAACAAGACAAGGTTGCCCACTCTCACCACTACTATTCAACATAGTTTTGGAAGTTTTGGTCACAGCAATCAGAGAAGAAAAGGAAATAAAAGTTATTCACATCAGAAAGAAGAAGTAAAACTGTCACTGTTCGCAGATGACATGATACTATATGTAGACAATCCTAAAGATGCTACCACAAAACTACTAGAGCTAATCAATGAATTTAGTAAAGTATCAGGATACAAAATTAATGCACAGAAATCTCTGGCATTCCTATACACTAATGATGAAAAATCTGAAAGTGAAATTAAGAAAACACTCCCATTTACCACTGCAAGAAAAAGAATAAAATACCTAGGAATAAAACTACCTAAGGAGACAAAAGACCTGTATGCAGAAAATTAGAAAACACTGATGAAAGAAAATGAAGATGATACAAATAGATGGAGAGACATACTATGTTCCTGGATTGGAAGAATCAACATTGTGAAAATGACTCTACTACCCAAAGCAATCTACAGATTCAATGCAATCCCCATCAAACTACCACTGGCATTTTTCACAAAACTAGAACAAAAAATTTCACAATTTGTATGGAAACACAAAACACCCCAAATAGCATAAGCAATATTGAGAAATAAAAACGGAGCTGGAGGAATCAGGTTCCCTGACTTCAGACTATACTACAAAGCTACAGTAACCAAGGCAGTATGGTACTGGCACAAAAACAGAAATATAAATCAAGGGAACAGGATAGGAAGCCCAGAGATAAACACACACACTTATGATCACCTTATCTTTGATAAAGGAAGCAGGAATGTACAGTGGAGAAAGGACAGCCTCTTCAATAAGTGGTGCTGGGAAAACTGGACAGCTACATGTAAAAGAATGAAATTAGAACACTCCCTAACAACATACAAAAAATAAACTCAAAATGGATTAAAGATCTAAATGTAAGGTCAGACACCATCAAACTCTTAGAGGAAAACATAGACAGAACACTCTATGATATAAATCGCAGCATGATCCTTTTTGAGCCACCTCCTAGAGAAATGGAAATAAAAACAAAAAGAAACAAATGGGACCTAATGAAACTTCAAAGCTTTTGCACAGCAAAGGAAACCATAAACAAGACCAAAAGACAATCCTCAGAATGGGAGAAAATATTTGCAAATGAAGCAACTGACAAAGGATTAATTTCCAAATATACAAGCAGCCCACGAAGCTCAATATCATAAAAACAAACAACCCAGTCCAAAAATGGGCAGAAGACCTAAATATAAATTTCTTCAAAGAAGATATACAGATTGCCAACGAACACATGAAAATATGCTCAACATCACTAATCATTAGAGAAATGCAAATCAAAATTACAATGAGATATCACCTCACACCAGTCAGAATGGCCGTCATCAAAAAATCTATAAACAATAAATGCTGGAGAGGGTGTGGAGAAAAGGGAACCCTCTTGCACTGTTGGTGGGAATGTAAATTGATACAGCTACTATGGGGAACACTATGGAGGTTCCTTAAAAATTAAAAATAGAACTACCATACAACCCAGCAACCCCCTACTGGGCATATACCCTGAGAAATCCATAATTCAAAAAGAATCATTGTACCACAATGTTCATTGCAGCTCTATTTACAATAGCCATGACATGGAAGCAACGTAAGTGTCCATGGACAAATGAATGTATCAAGAAGATGTGGCACATATATACAATGGAATATTACTCAGCCATAAAAAATGAAATTGAGTTATTTTTAGTGAGTTGGATGGACTTAGAGTCTGTCATATAGAGTGAAGTAGGTCAGAAAGAGAAAAACAAATACCGTATGCTAACACCTATACATGGAATCTATTAAAAAAAAAAAGTTTACGAAGAACCTAGGGGCAGGACAGGAATAAAGATGCAGATGTAGAGAATGGACTTGAGGACACAGGGAGGGGGAAGGGTAAGCTGGGACAAAGTGAGAGAGTGGCATGGACTCTACCAAATTGGCATGCATTTGGCATACACTACCAAATGTAAAATAGATAGGTAGTGGGAAGTAGCTCCATAGCACAGGGAGATCAGCTCGGTGCTTTGTGACCACCTAGAGGGGTGGGATAGGAAGGGTGGGAGGGAAATGCAAGAGGGAAGAGATATGGGGATATAAGTATATGTATAGCTGATTCACTTTGTTATAAAGCAGAAACCAACACACCATTGTAACACAATTATACTCCAATAAAGATGTTTAAAAAATTTTTTTAAAAAAAGGTTATGAGTTAAAAGGAAATTGAAAACAATGTGAATTTTTCTCCATTTGGAACTTATTTGAATAATACTAATCTATAAAATATACCCTCTCGAATGACATTTAATTGTAATGAAATATTTAAGAAATGTTTAGAACATATATTATAATTTACTGACAAAGTTCAAAGCAATTTTTCCTTTGGAGAGGAAGGTTAAGCATAATTCATTACTGTGGCTTCATCAGAGTTATAACTTGATTTTCTTTCATTTGCTACTCAAAAATTTGCATTTAAAAGTATATTATTGAATGGAATTATCAAGATTCTGAGGACATTATTTTCTTTTTATTAACTTAACCTATATCATCTGTAGATTGGAGGGAGAGTGTGGCTTAAGGTATAAAAACGATTTCTAGAGATGGACCCTCTAGCTTCTTGTCTAACCCTGTGTGAATTAATTCACTTCTCTGAAAAAATAGTTACTTCAACTCTTATTTTTAAAATGAATATGCTTATAGTGATGAATTGACATGTGAAAGCATTTCGACCATAACTGGGCACAGGAAGAGCACTGAGGAACTGTTAGATGTTGTCATGTGCATAAAACTGTTTGCCAAACCCAGAGGTTTGGCATTCAACAGGGTAGAGGAGGTCTTCAAAATTTCATCGAATTTCTCCACTATCAGTGTCATATCCTCCTTTCCTTGTTATTGTCCAAGACTTCTGTTATAACTGTAGTGAACTCAATTTCAAAACTACTGCTGATAATATGCATATAATTGCTCCAAAGCTATAATATTGGAAAACTATATAAAGAAAACAGAAAAAAAATACCTCTTGATAATAAATGTTTAAGGTCAGCACAAAATCATATGATATTAGATATGTGTTTACACCTTGACAAAGTTATCTACCTAACGTAATTTCTAATAATCTCAGTTATCATTTACATCTGAAATCTTGTTCTCACTTGCCAGTTATCATACTTCTTTGAATTGACCTTTTGAACTTGACAGAAGAAATGAACAAGCTAATCTACCATGAGTTTGTTATGGAACTAATTAACAGAAAAAAAATGAGATGTTTACTTTCATTGATGGGTAACAGTGAGCTCTAAAATACATATGCTGTGAAACCTAGGGACAGGTTTCACTCTGACCATGAGGATGCCAATTAATTGCTTAATTAATTTTAGTATATTAAAGATTGGAACTTTATTCATGAATCTGGGGGAGGATGCCCATATAATATTAATATATGATCCCTGAATAATCTGTATTTTAAAGACTTTATCTCCAAGCATACTTTACCTTTTACCGTCTTAACTTTTAAAGCATTGGTGATCACTGGTAAAAATTCTTATTTTCCTAAGAGATTCATATTAAATTAATAGATAATTATATATATTTTTTCTTAGTAAAAGGTTAGCTGGCAAATGAGAAGTTCAATACTTTAGTAAGGCTAGAAAGACACATTTTGATAAACTTAATTATAAATTGAGTTGATGAGGAAAAAATCATAGTTAGCCATTTAGAGAATGAAAAAATGTGATCTCTGTCAATGAAAAAATGATTTATGTTATTGGGTAATATTTTAAACCTTAAAAAATATGGTTTTTTCTTCTTTGTTTTAACAAGACATTTATAAAGCATTGGTCTAGAGGATGAAAATTCAAAGATATTCCAGAGAAGAGGTGTAAGATGACTAAGTTTTAGGAAAACTAATGTACAAAGATGAAAGATGTCAAGGCTAGTCTAATCAGTGAAGACTACTCGTCAGAGTTATTTAATTATCCTTTTCAGTTTTCGTCAGAAGTCATTTTCTGCCTCCACAAAGAAAAGCAAAATTGGAGCCTGGTCTAAAGTAGTTCCTGTGATTAATTTTGGTATGATACAGTATTTCTGAAATCAATTTTGACTGAGATATTGTTATTATATCCTCCTGTGCTGATATTCTTAAAATATATGCAATATTTCATGACTATGTCATGACTCATTGAATTATTCAATAATGTTTTAGCATACATATTGTAAGACTGTAAGCACTGAAACTACGAAGACAACTAAGTATAGCCTTCGTTGAAGGAGACAACAGCCAGCAAGGAGACATTTATGTGAAAACTTACAACATGATGTAATAACAAACTTTGAAATAGACATATGCCTAAGATGTTAAAATTGCACAGAGGAGGCATCTCATTAGGTTGAGAGAAAAGTCAAAGAATTCATCCTATAATGTCAGATTGACATTATAGTTGTGTCATAAAGCTTGAGAAAATTTAAGCCAGGCAAAGAGCAGGCAAAAATACTGCTGTGAAAGATGAGAAAGAGCACATTGATTTAAAAATTGTAAACTCTGTAGTCCACTGTGACTAACACAGGAGCCAGAGTTGAGACTGAAAGGAGTTTAAGCTAAAGTGCTGTCGTTTATTGCGTGGAATGGGGGTGTGGAGGTTAGTGGGGTGTGGGGGCGAGGTGGGCGCTGCTGCCTCGGATCGTCAGCACATTCGTCAGGACGGGTGGGGACCCCCGGCCTTGCCCACACACCAGGGCGCTGGAGGGAGCAGTGTGTGGCCACTCCAGGGGGGTCACCGTGGACATGCACGGAGAGGGAGCAGGTTGGTTAAGTGGTAAGTGACAAATCATGAAGACCTTTGTATGATGTATTAATAAATTTGGTTATTACCATGGGGTAATAAATTTTTAAACAGTCAACAGAAAATTTCACATTTGTGATTTGGGAAATAAAAATAAAATCATATGGAGAATGGATCAAGATAGGAAAATGGGTACAAACATCTTTTTTCCTTCCTCTCCCTAACTTCATTGGCAAAAAAAAAAAAAAAAAAAGAAAGAAAGAAAAGAAACTATTTCAAAATGAATAAATCTATTGTACCACTAGAAAAATGACAAAATGTCACCAGAAAACTAAAGTTTTGGGTAATTCCTAAAATACAGAGGGCTGATGGGAATCGTTTTATGTAGAAATAAAACTAGAAGAAGTTACAGAACAACAACAAAAAAAAAACTGGCAAGTAACCACGAGGATGCTCCAACCTTAGGGTCAACCTACAGGAAGAGCTGGAAAGAGTCCTTGATCACATGTAAGGATTATTCATTGGCAATAAGACCAGCCAACACTCTCTCCTAGCTCCCTGGTTGTTGAAAGTAGCAGGCAATAAATATTAGTAACTTCATCCAGCCCCTAAAGCTGTGAAATGGATATAAATCATGGAGAGGCAAGTTATTTCCACTACCCAAGTACTGACTCTCAGAGAATGAATAGCGTTTCCAGCATTCAGCACACCACTTTTTCCAAAGTAGTGAGGCAAGCTGTTTTAAACAAATGGTAATTACAACAAATAAAAAGCTGAGAGAAAATTTTAAATACAAATGAACACAGAATCACTGATCCCCTAATATTTTGAGAGAAAGCAAAACAGTGAAAGAGAGGCACAAAACTCAGCCCACAAGTGTAGAAGGTATTTTGAAACATTAGCCACTACTTTTTAAATTCAAAGTATTTATTATTATTCCTATTTTATTAGTATTATTTTGGCTTGCTCTTCTCAAGCTATCAAGCCATTAAGATAAGGAATATATAACTTCAACTGAGAAAAACAATCATTGCTCAGTTTTAAATTTTTAAAAAAGTAATTAATTAATTTAAAAAACAGGGACATTTTGAAAATTGTCTTTTAAGTTTAAGTAGTGAAGAAAAAACTAGGGACTTCCCTGGTGGCGCAGTGGTTAAGAATCTGCCTGCCAATGCAGGGGACACGAGGGAAGATCCCACATGCCTCGGAGCAACTAAGTCCATGCACCACCACTACTGAGCCTGTGTTCTAGAGCCCATGAGCCACAGCTACTGAAGCCCACACACCTAGAGCCCGTGCTCCACAACAAAGAGAAGCCACTGCAATGAGAAGCCTGTGCGCCAAAAGGAAGAGTAGCCCCTGCTCGCCACAACTAGAGAAAGCCCCATGCACAGCAATGAAGACTCAATGCAAGCAAATATAAATAAATTTATAAAAAAACAACAAAAAAAGAAAAAAACTAGTATATCCCAACATGCCAAATGGTGGAGGATTCAGAAAACTTATTTACTTATGGAGTAGTCACATGGGGTGCGACATAGAGGAGATCCCTGTCATATGGAGTAAGGTGTTATTTTGCTTGGTATGGGGATGAAAGATTCTGAAGAAATTTAGAAGCTTTAGAATGCACTAAAAATTTTGTTAAATTCAGAGAAGGGACCAAGGAACCCAACCCTTTAGAATCTTTCTCAGGAAAAGAGAAAGTCCTGTTGTGAAAATATAGACACTTGAGACATTTTGAGGAATAATTTGAAACTTGGGGGACACTCTGCCTAATGGCTCACTTTAATTGTGAGAATTGAATGACTCACCAGGAACCCTATAGCAACACAGGGCCAGACAAAAAGTGCAGAAATAGTGGCACATCATGGTTCATGTGAGAGAAAGCTTGGAGAGCACCTCCTGTCCTCCAAGCCATGTACAAAATATGTGAAGTTGCCTTTCTGCATATGTAAATCACAGCATACAAATTTAAAATCTGCTCCTCAGACTTAAATGTGTTCATCCAATAAGTTCTTTGGCAAATGACAGGTGACAGTAGTGGTGCTATAGATCCAAATTTCCTGAGGAATTCCATCCCAACAACTTTACAGCTTGAGGGTAGGAAAATAAATCATTAAACTTTCTTAGACTTAGTATTTCCTTCTGTAAAATTAAAAAAATACAGTACTTGCTAATAATTATTAAAGATGAATACAAATGATATATATCTAAAGTGTTTTAAATGGGGCTTGGAACATTGTGTAAACACTAAACAAAAAGTAGCTACCATTGGTTACTTTGTGCCAGATACTATGTGTTGAGCAAAGATTAAAATGGTGTACACAACCACAATCTCTGCTTTCCATCTTCTCTGCAAACTTCTTTTTCCAGGACATGAGATGATCGTTCACTTGTTTTGCTAAAACATCTTGCTAAATTGTCTCCCTAATTCTAACAAACTACATCCACTGCATTAAAATCCATTAATGATGCAACAGTGATGTATTTAAATTGTATATCAGTCATGTCGCCTGCATGTGCCATACACTCCAATACCTTTCATTGCCCTTATAAAATAATTTGAACTGCTTGCCTTGTATACAAGGCTGCACTTGAACTGGAACCACCCACTTATCTGACCTCGTTTTCCACCCTACTCACTTTCACCTACTTAAATTCAGCTATATTGGTTTCCTTGCTGTTCCTCATACTGACAAGCCTATTCATGATTCAGGACCCCGGCAAACTCATCTTTCATCCATATATAATTCTCTTCATGAACATCATTGTATGACTATTTCTTTCTATCATAAGAGTCCTCAGCCCAAATCTCAACTCATTAGAAATGCTTTTCCTAATCAAAAAATCCAAAGCTGTTCCCTTATTTTATTGTCTTTGAAGGACTTTGTGTTGTTTTCTTGTCCTTATGTGTGTACTATATCTAGAACTTAAGCCCAGGAGAGTAGGGATATTTTCTCTCTGTCTTGCCTCCACTACTTAAAATAGAGCCATACATATAGTAGGTGCTTAATTCATGACTGCAGAATCAATGAAATTGAAATTAATTTAGTATGAGTTGTTCTACAGGAATTAAAGCAAATATCCAGACTACTGTCTGAAGAATACATGGAATGAGGACTTGTTAGATAATTACAAAGGAAGAGAACTCAGATATAGAAAATACCTCCTTAACCAGAAAAAATAAAGTGATTTGCAGCATTTCTATAAGATTCCTTTGTTGCTTTACGTGAAATATGCACTGTTTTATTCATTAACAAGATTAAATTGGCAAAAATTTCTTGGGTATCTACTACTTGCTAAGTACACGCAAGTGATATTTTTTGCCAAAAGGAAATTTACAATATATTTCAAAAAATTATAACATAATAACTATTGATTTATAGATGAAGTACACAGTCAAGTAAGGCTCTAATAATGTCTGGAAAAGGAGGTGTGAATGATGGAGAAGAGAGGAAGGTCTAGCCCAGTACTACTCCTCTACTCAGACGTCTGAAGAGTCAAAGATACAAGTCACATATGAAACTTTATATCTTCTAATGGCCACATTAAAAAGAGTAAAAGTAAACAAATAAATTAATAAATTTGAATTACTATTTGTTACTAAGTTTTGAAGTCCAGTATCTATTTTACAACTGCAGCACATTTCAATTCAGACTAGACATATTCCAAGTGCTCATTAGACAATGAGGCTAATGGTCATCATATTGCACAGGTCTGACTGGAAGTGATAGAATGTATTTCTTCTGTCTGGCACATGCATAATAAGCGAGGCTTACTTTCTAAAGAATTGAAATGAGTTCAGTTTCTAGCAAATAGCAGTTCCTCAAAGCTATATTTTGTATGTATAAATGAATGACAAAAGAAATAAGTGAATAAAGTGAATCAACGATGCAATACAAGATCATAGGATGTCAAGAAATGGCAAATTAATTGGCATGGTACCATTAAAAATGTATGATGAGAGCACAGGCACAGAAGGTACATATAGTAGAAAGAAAATAAAAGGTTGTATATGTCATGATAAGGAGTTTGAAACTTATCCTAAAACTCTGGGATAATCTGCAATAGGAGAATCTGTATCTCCAGAGAAACAGAACAAATAAGAGGTTGTATATATATATAAAATCTCTCTTTCATATACATACATATATATGTATTGAGGGAGAGAGAGAGAGAGAGAGGAAAAAGGAAAGGGAAAGAGAAAGGAACAGGAAAGGAAAAGGGAAAGATCTTTTTCAAGGAGTTGACTCATGCAATTGTGGAGCCTGGCAAGTCCAGAATCTTCAAGGTAAGCTGGAAGACTGGAGAGTTAATACTACCTCTGATGTAGAATATGTTAAGGAAAGATAATTGAATCCACCTCTGTAACTGGTTTACCAAAACCAAACATGTAAATAGGAGCTGATATATTAATTTACATTGCAGGCTACTGATATTTTACAGAGCCTCTATAATTCACTTTTAAAAATTGCAATTAGGGTAATTGCACAAAAAATTGTAAAATCAAATAATTCAAAGCAGCATCTATATATCACCAAGTATACAAAGAGTTGTTAAATATTAGGGATGTATGAATGTGTTGTATGAGTAATTATGCCCACCTGTTTCACTACTAGAGATGTGTGTTAAAATTATATTTGCTTTATTTTATTCTGACAAGACTTGGCCTCTTTGCATTACACAAATTGAACCACTTGCAACATGCAGATTTCAATCAATAAATTTGCAGTTTCCAGAAAGTAGTTTCATAATTCATATGTCATTAGACAATTTGAAAATACATTTGTTAATTCAGCTGCAGGGATTCAATCCAGCCTGTAAGATACTATCATGAGCATGAGGCTAGTAATGATTCTTTTTTTTTTTTGCTGTACGCAGGCCTCTCACTGTTGTGGCCTCTCCCATTGCGGAGCACAGGCTCTGGACGCGCAGGCTCAGCAGCCATGGCTCACGGGCCCAGCCGCTCCACAGCATGTGGGATCCTCCCGGACCGGGGCATGAACCTGCATCCCCTGCATCAGCAGGCGGACCTTCAACCACTGCGCCACCAGGGAAGCCCCCAATAATTCATTTTTTTGCCCACAACTTAAATAGTATTAACTAATTATTAGCTTGATAAAATGTGCCAACAAATAAAGTCCTAATAAAATGTTAACAATTAATGTTTAAAAATGATTTAACATTAACAAAGATATAACAAAGGTTCTTTCCACTAAATTTGTTAACAAAAGTTAATTCCTTCCACAATTTATAGAATCACTGAAATAGTGACTTGGAGTTTATTAACTATACCCTGGGATTAATTTGGGCACTTCTAGAAAATGTATTAATGTTTTAGGCCTCTAGGGTACTGCTTGGTAAATTGATGCTTTAGCATATTAAATGGTACCTAAATCATTATAGTACTATAATCATTATAGTACTATCTTGTCTCTTTTCTTAACCCTGAACTATTACAACTATTAAACATAAATATAGCCTAGGGTATTTTAAGTGGAAATATCAAATAAAAGGCTAATGATGGGCAGAGGTTGATGGATCCCTGAGAGTCAGGCAGGCCTCGCATTTCCTGATAACTCAGACAGGATGTATTGTCAAATCTCTGTGGAGGTGATTAGAAATATCTGCTTCACTGGCACATAAAGAAGATTCTTTTCCTACCTTATTCTCTGCCCTCAGCATTCTATGGTGTACAATCTGCTACCCATGTATTTTCTACAAAGTTATCTTGAAGCATTTTCATCTTTTTAATATTTTCTATTCAGTATATTTCAAATTTTTCTTTATTTGTCTGTAATTATCTAATTATGCCTTTTACATTAATATATCCTTACTTTAAATATTTTCTAATTGATAGGTCAATATTATGACAACTTTGAACACCTCCCATCCCAATCCCCACCACTTTCTAAACATATTCACTGTTGTCTAGTGTCTATTTCTCCAAATAATTTCCTATGCCATCTAATTCACATTATATGGTTTCATACCTATAAAATACATTCCACATACATGTACTCCTTAGGAGACGTATTACTGATGTATGTGATATGTGTATTTATATAAATGTATCATGAACTTTGTATTTTTCCTTCATACAACTAAATGACCTACGCTTGTTAGTACAGAGGAATTGTATTCAATCTTTTTAACAAAGCAAAAGGTTTCATGAAGATAAACTATATTTTATTTCCCATTACCTTACAGATGGATATTTAGATCAGTTGGATTCTCTTGGATACTGCTTAAACAAACAGTAAGATGATTATTATCTCTCATGAGAAAAAATATGAAGGTTATGTGTTTTCAAAGATGAGTAAACCAGGAACACTGTTACATTATCAAATTCCCAAATTACTTTCCATATCTGTGCTTAGCATCTTTATCATTTTGAAATTCCCCTCATGATTATAAGATAATGCAATTATGCCTGCCAGTACTTCTTCACATAGCCACATTCATAAGTAGAAAATGGCAAGTCATTTACATATGACCAAAATTCATATCAAGTACTATTTTCCTAGAACACTGCTATGGTTAATTTTATGTGACAACTTGACTGGACCAAGGGTTGAACAGACAGCTGGCAAAACATTATTTCTGGGTAAGACTGTGTCTCTAGAAAATAATAACATCTGAATTAGTATGATTATAATATGTCAAAGTAAGTTCATCAACTGTAACAAAATACTAGGGCAGGGGGTATATGGGAAGTCTTTGGACCTTACTCTCAATTCTGTAGTGCCTAAAACTGCTCTGAAAAATAAAGTCTTAAAAAACACATAAGGGAGAGAGAGAGAGAGGGAGTGAAATTAGCTATCAAGTCATGGAAAGCCATGGAGAAACCTTAAATGAATATTGATAACTGAAAAAAGTTAATTTGAAAAATCTGTATACTGTGTGATTCAAACTACATGGCATTCTGGAAAAGGCAAAACTATGGAGGTAGTAAAAAGTTAGTGGTTACCAGGGGTTTGAGGCAAGGGAAGAGATGATAGGTAGAGCACAGGGTATTTTTAAGGCAATGAAACTATTCTGTATGGCATTGTAATGGTGGATACATGTCATTACACATTTGTCAAAACTCATAGAAGGTACAGCACAGAGAGTGAAGCCTCATGTAAAATATAAATGTTGGGTGATAATGATGTCTCAATGTAGGTTCATCAAGTGTAACAAACGTACAAGTCTGGTACAGGATGCTGATCCTGGGGAGGTGGTATATGGGTGGAGACAGGAAGAATAAGGGAACTCTCTCTAGTTCCCACTTATTTTTCTGTAAACCTTAAACTGCTCTAAAATTTAAAGTAAATTAATTTAAAAAAAAAGAAAACGAAGAATAGAAACTCTCACAAGTAAACAAAAAGCATTTCTGAGAGCTGTGATCAAAACAAAATGCTTGTGGTATATTTATTTCTTGAAAGCACGGATTCAGTGTAATAATGGCATAATTGAAAAGAACTGCAACTAGTATATGCAAATAGAAGCAAAGCTTTCTTATTTTTTCTAACAGCCAAAAAGTTTTTAATTCCTAGTAATTAACAGGAAAAACACCATGCAGAAAAATGTAAAAGCAGAGGTTAATGTTTTTCCTTTCTGTTATGGCTCTGTTGTTAAGAAGCTTAGGAAATAACATTGCCTGACCTCCAGTGAACTGTAATGGAAATACTGAAAGAAAAACATAAATAAAGAGAACTATACTATTAAAATACCAGAAAACCTGGAACAAATTCAACAAGTACTAAGATTTTTAGAGTCAGTAATTTTTCATTGTAGTTATCAACAACAAGTTTGAGAAAATATGAAAGTCAATTAGCTCCAGAAAACTAAAAGAAAGTATTTATGCTATGTTTCACAAGGAAAATTTAAAAATAGATAGAAATAAATGTGGATACAGATAGAGATATAGATACATACATAGAAATAGGAATTGAAGATAGATTAACATAACATGGAATCTTGAGAAGAAATTAGAATAAAACGTGAATCAAATTGCAGTCATCCAGGCAAACATAAGTAACTGGAGTGATCAGCAGTATTCTGAAGTGAAATGGTACTAACCTCAGTGAGTATCCTCTTATGATAGATATTGAGGGAAAGGATAGAGATGATCTGTATTGATTTCTTTAAGTTTTTGATCCTATACCATATGAAATCATCCTTGACAAGCTAAGTCCAATTGCTGACCATTGTAGTGGATGAGTGAATAATCAACTTTTACCTCAACGTTTATAGTAGTTATCAATGGATCCGCCTCAGCTCTAAGGGCCTAAGTATCTGAGGGAAATGTTCAGAATAGGGTTATCTTTAAAAGGAACAAAAAAAGATTCTAAATGAGTTTAAAATTTTGGTGAGAAAATGATCTCTTCAACAATTGGGTAAAATTCTACAGAGAGAAGTGGAAGATACATATATCACAGGAAAAAAAAAGGTAAATACAGGTGTGGATTTTTTGGAAAAAGAAAATATATAGTAATTCTTTTAAATGTTTGACAAGTAACAAGAATCAATCATTTGATTCTCTTAAAAAAATAGATACAATTAAAATGTAATGTTTTCCTAAGCTTAAATACATTTATTGAAACCATTCATTTGTTCACATACTGAACAGACATAATGCACATAATTCTTAATCAGACACTATAAAATCCACTTATGAATTTCTGAACTAATATCAATTAAAACAGCACTTATTCAATATTTTACTTAAAATAGTACTTCAGCCCACTAAGACTGAAAAAATTCTTTTGATAATTGTATACTTCCATTATATCAGAGTAACACAATTATGAAAATATACATATTGCAGAGGAGCCACCTATAATTTCACAAGATATGGCCTTAATTTCCTGGTTTTTACTTAGGTTCAGTGATTTCAGGTTGGGATAAGATGTACATGTATGTCTCGGTTTCCCTTGCTTACCTCTGGACAAGCCAACTGCACATATTTAATCTCACTGGATAGTGGATCCTCTGTAATAAATCTTCATTGGACAAGTGGATCACCCAAAATAAATCATCTGTGGGTGAGTGAAACAACTTTGCTCAAACGTGCATGGAAAAAGAGCTCATCTGCCATAAACCAAAGATAGATAAGTGGATCAGCCTTGATTTACTGCCTCTAACCATGACTACGGTTTTGTCTTACCTAACATGTACTATGATTTTGCAAACAGCATATAGTTTAGATAAATATGGGAGAGTTACTTCCCTAATATTTCCTTTCAAAGCTTATTTTTCAGTGGAGCAATAGCATCCAGTGAAGCAATACAATGAGTGAAATAAGTTGCTAAATTTCATACAGTTACATTAATTTAGCAATGTGTTATAACATAAAAAGAACTTTGAAATGATTAAAAACTGGGTCCACATCTCCAATTATTAATGTAATTTAAATATTTCTTTCATCTATAAAGTTATAGTGATAATAACCAGGCTTATACGTGTTGTGAGGAGTAAATGAGGTGCCCAAAAAATATAAATTCACATTGTTCACATGTTTTAGAGTATCTCTGCTGTTTCTGCCACTGGAATATTAAATAAGACATAAAACACACCACTCCTATTTTTCACAGGGTGGAGAGAAAAGCAAATTAATCACAAGATAGTATGATAGTACTTGGACAAAGCTATGAATATGGAATTAGCTGAACAAATAGGGCAGTTAAACTGTAATCAATTTCTAAACTTCCCCCCAAAATTGACCTTTAAAATGATTCTTGGGCTTCCCTGGTGGCGCAGTGGTTGAGAGTCTGCCTGCCGATGCAGGGGACACGGGTTCGTGCCCCGGTCTGGGAAGATCCCACATGCCGCGGAGCGGCTGGGCCTGTGAGCCATGGCCGCTGAGCCTGTGCGTCCGGAGCCTGTGCTCCGCAACGGGAGAGGCCACAACAGTGAGAGGCCCGCGTATCGCAAAAAAAAAAAAAAAAAAAAAAAAAAAAAAAAAAAAAAAAAGATTCTTAATGCATACATTAGATGGACAATAGAGAGAAGGTTATGTAAAGATTAGTAAGTGTGAGAATATACTCTGTGGACTGTAAATATATGAGTGTGTATATTTTTATATATGCATACTTATATATGTGTGGCAATAAATTAGCTCAGCAGTTTTAGGCAAGGGTCAGAAAATAAAAGGCTTTCTATGACTTGCTAAATACTATGGCTTTTGCTAAATACTATGGCTTAAGCATCAGTGGAGCATCACTGATGGCTTTTATGGGGGGATGATTTAAAATATTTGTATATTAGGAAAAACACTGTGGTAGGGGATATTGGACTGAAAGAAATTGATTCAATTTTTTATACCACCACATAGCACTATATACAATTTGTATATACTACCAGAAAATATGAGGAAAGAGATAAGCCAGATAGGTGTATATGAGATACTATATGTTAACATATAGTTCCTTTTACACATTCTGCTTACATCTCTTCTATTGGGAATATATATATATTCTACAGAAACAATTGCTACTCAGTATTTCTGTGAAAAGAGTCACTTTTTCCATTTGTGTTCCATATAAATTATTATCCTGCAAACTACACCATCTAATTCATCTTGACAAAATATTTCCTGATAGAGTTAATACACTACATAAATTCAGTATCTCTTAGTTTTAGTCCTTGTTAATATGCTATAAATGCAAAAATAACAATAATGATAATAATTTACACCTGTGATGATATTTTTTGCTTTGTCTTGCATAGAAAAATATCAACACATCTTTTTAAAGATCAAGTATCTTGGCATAATATATCTCATTCACAGCAATATATCAACTGATGTTATAAAAACAAGCTGGCAACATTTCTGGCAATCATATTAACTTATTTATCAATTTTTTTTTTTTTTTTTTTTTTTTTGCTGTACGCGGGCCTCTCACTGCTGTGGCCTCTCCCGTTGCGGAGCACAGGCTCCGGACACACAGGCTCCGCGGCCATGGCTCACGGACCCAGCCGCTCCACGGCATGTGGGATCTTCCGGGATCGGGGCACGAACCCGTGTCCCCTGCATCGGCAGGCGGACTCTCAACCACTGCGCCACCAGGGAAGCCCTTATTTATCAATTTTTACCTTTCTTTTTCTTCACACTTTCAACATTTCTTTTAATACTCTTTTTTGCAGTTATTTATTTGCAGAACATATTGCTCATATATTATTTCTAAAAGGATGTTGGATTGACTTAGGCTGATTTTATTTTAATCATCTTTTCCTTAGAGAAACACAAAGTGATTTTTACCATCTAGGTTAGGGAGGTTGTATCTTGTGAAATAAAAGAGAAAATGATTTTACTTTCTCCTGATTAAGTTATATAGAAAGTATTCTTTAAGGTTTTTATTTTTGGTTATGTGTTTTGTTTTTGTTCATGTAGTATCTCAAAGAATTATTGTTCTATAAGCAGAAATGAGCATGTACATAATCCCTGTTCAAATATAGACAAGATAAATATTTTCTACTTCTTTTCTAAAGCACAACCAAAAACATCTTGTAATACAGGATTATTGAAATACATAATTCAATAATATAATAAATGTAAATATTATACAGTGTGTGCTTTTATAGGTATTTTTCATAATATCTTCATAACAGGTATGATGAGGTGTTAAGAGATTTACCTAAACTAAGAAGAAAAGTTTCTTTCTCAAGCAATTGAGTTCCTAGTTTAAAAATGTGATTCAGATGATGTGCTATTTGCCTAGATTTTATATTTTTTTCATGGTTATAATACTACAAGCCAAAACTATAGAGTTTATAATTATAGAGTACATAGGTAATTTGCAAAACAAGATTATGTTCTTATCCACAAGACAAATCTCAACAAATTTCAAAGAATATCATGCAGAATATTTTTTCTGATTACCGTATAGTGCAACAGATTTTGCAACTGATTTTCACTGATTTTCAGGCAACTGATTTTCATGTATGATTAAAAGGGTTTATAGTATTAATAGGAATTAAATAATAAAGTTTATTTTACCTTAAAGAAAACTGCCTATGAAATCCCTAGATTTTAAAATGCAAAATTTTCATGTAAGTAGGAATTGAATACTGGCTTATTTTTCTCCCAAGCCTAAATTTTTTTTTATTTCAAGGATGTACATATTTTCTTCAGCCTCCCACTCTAGAGAGTTATTTTATTTTATTTTATTTTATTTTGCGGTACGCAGGCCTCTCACTGCCATGGCCTCTCCCGTTGCGGAGCACAGGCTCCAGACACGCAGGCTCAGCGGTCATGGCCCACGGGCCCAGCCGCTCCACGGCATGTGGGATCCTCCTGGACCGGGGCATGAACCCGCGTCCCCTGCATCAGAAGGTGGACTCTCAACCACTGCGCCACCAGGGAAGCCCTCTAGAGAGTTATTTTAAGATATATATGAAATTCCATGAAGTAATCAAAGCATAACAGCAAATATCAGATATCCCTAATAGCAAATTCCTATTGATTGTATCTAAACATACCTTTTTAAAAAATATTTTAACTTGATTATAAAGAAAGTTATACATTAGATTTATCCCCTGTTCCTGTAAAGACCAGGATACCTGTGTTGGGGAGAATAGGAAGATTAATTTAAGTGAAATATTCATTGTGATTTTAAAATGACTTTTTTAAGAGAGTCCAACTGAGTCTCAACAAGTAAAATATTCAGAATTCCTCTTCTTTACATTATTTAATAATTATGGATTAAATAGGATGATCTTTTATGATGCATAGAATGTGACTATAATTCAGCAACTTCAAAACTTCTTATGACATAACATGGTCCGTTATGTATACCCACCAAGTTCAGACACCTTCATGGACAGGTAAGGCAGAACAGACATCAGGTTTGGCAATTTCTTCATTGTTCTTTCAAAATAAAGTCAACTTCTAATTTCATATATGTGATGATAATTTTTGTAAATTAG
The DNA here is from genome assembly GCF_964341445.2 of Mesoplodon mirus. Taxonomy (NCBI): domain Eukaryota; kingdom Metazoa; phylum Chordata; class Mammalia; order Artiodactyla; family Ziphiidae; genus Mesoplodon; species Mesoplodon mirus. The sequence goes on along the minus strand of NC_138982.1, from coordinate 103,347,964 downwards.
GTTTATTACTCATAGGTACAATGATATGAAATAACATATCATATTATATAATACATCGGTATACACAAAACAAACTGCCTAATGACTGAAAGCAGGAAAATAGATAGGTAATCAATGCCCACATCTGTGAAGCTCTATTTCTTCTGCAAGAACTACAGCCAAACTTTCCTATGTCTAGTTGCTAAACGTAGCATTTCATGATCTGCATTTCAGTGGAAGAGAAACGAATTTTTTAATATTTATGGATGGATCTAAGCATGATCTAAGTAGAAAGGCATTGGAGTTCTGGAATTATTTCTTAAAACTATATCATTCCCCTACTCACTGCTCTCTAAAATATAGCCTTCTCAGTTGTAGAGAATTAACTGCTTGCCCCCTAAATGCTAGGGCATTTCCCTATCAAAGTAATTTATTGCAAACCAGTCATATCTCTATAACTCATTCTTCTCGGTAGCAAGCCCTCAGAATAGTATTCACTTATTCCTGTAAGAAGGAGACTATTCTGTGTAATGTGCATTTGTTGGTTGCTGGTGCAAAATATCATATCATTTATTATATTTCCCACATTTAGGCTGCATTTTCAATAGCCTGACTTGCTATATTTCTTGTAGTGATATAATTTTCACAACATTTCACACCCATCATCATAGTGAGTTATTTTTCAGGTCTCTGTACTTATTTCCCAAATAAATGACAACTTGATGATGCATGAGTTTCATTGCCCTTTCATTCATTCTTATATACTATAGGAAGATCTCTCAGAACTCTTTTCTACTTTCTGGGTCTTTTATTCTTAATTTTCTTATTTGAAGTATTTTTTCTACATTTCTTACCTATACCCTTGAACTTTACTGATGAAGTATTTTATTTTTCCCATTTTCCTTGAGAAATTTTACAGCACACTCTGACCAATCCTTCTATATTTCTTCTTATCTTTTCCTACTATCCACACTCCAATTCAACCTGCAAACCACAATCAAACCAATTTTCACCATGCCTTGCTCTTTCTCATAGATCATACAAAATTATCTCAACTATCCCTCTACTTAGATGCTTTTTAAGCTACTTCTCTTGCTTGTTTTGATGGTGACCTTTTCCTCTTACTTGGGCATCTTGTATACTTAGTATTGTCTCATTTTACAGCGATTATGGTCTCCCAAGATTTATATTCAATCCTTATTGGGCTATAAAAACCACTCAGCAGGGAAAACAAACCAGCAATAACAACAATCTATTTTCATATCAGAAGTTCTCAAGTGTTAGTGTGCATAAGAATCATATTACCAATGTGTTAAAATATGCATATTCTATTTTTCACTACTAGATATTCTGATAGAATAGGAGAGGTTGGAGACAAGGAACATACATCTTAGCAGAAACCCCAGTATATTTTGCTACAGATGGCCTGAGACAATGTGCAATAGCTCAATGGCTAGCACTCTGGAGAATATTTGGGTTTTTTTTTTTCTCTCTAGAAATTATACTCAGTATTTTTATTGAAATTTTTTCTATTATGTTTGGTCTAGAAGGGACTTCTATTTCAATGGTCTAGACACATTTATTTTAGTGTCCAGGAAATAAAATTCATGTATAACAAGGGATGGGTAAATTTAATTTACTCTTTTATTCATAATCTAATTTCTCCAAAGATATTTTTATCCTGTTAATTCTTATAAAAGGTACAAATATTTCACTCACTGTTTGATAAGTATATTCTGGGTAACTTCTGTGACATTATCATCTTCTGTCACTGAACTAGCAAAGCACATGCTTACCTACCTTAGAATGCTTTATGTTGCTTTAAGAGCCAGCCAGAAAATAATGACATTAGGTGCTTGAGGGAAATCAACCAATAAGGTGGTCTGCAATATCATGATATGTATGTAGTCTATATTAATTCATTGCTGTCAAAAATTATCAGTTATAAAATGAATAATTATAAGAAAAGAAACATTTGATGTTATTTCCTGTTACCTTTTTCATCATGAGCATCTCTAGTTAATTATAACAACAATATTCCACTTTTATTTTATGCATAGCACTCTAGGAAAACTTCCAGATAGACTATTAATTTCATGATAAAGGAAAATTCCCTATCCTGGCAGCTGTTAACAATATGCAATATGGGGGTAACCCAACCTTAAAGTTTAGGGAATTAACACTCTCCCACCCTCAATAATATTGCACAGTGCAATGAGAAAAATACCACCTGCTCTGATTAGTGGGAAATTTAATTTCTCTCTTAGGGCCCCCGTCTGTTATATATATGGATGGCGTGCTGTTCTGTCATGGTGCTAAGTTACTCTATCCTGGAGTTTAGAAGCAATACAAGTATGGTTATTTATTGGTTAAACTGAGCTGCCCTGCTGACACAGGTGTAAAATGGGCATTGGAAAGAGAAAAAAATTTCTGTACTTCTCCCAAGCACTATGGCCAAAGAAATGTCTCTGCAGTAACAAATGACCCAGTCTTGTGCTCAGGTGTATGGTTCCACATTCACACAGGTCTGGACTCCCAAACATTAGAGCTCCTTAGATGCACTTACATGGGGAAACTATTTTACATGGGGAGGTTCTGAGGTTTGCCACCTTAAGGATTCAGAAATATCCTGTGATCGTCCTATCCATCCCGGGGCAGATGAACTCTTCCAATTTCTTTTTATCAGATGATGAATTTGTTTGATGCTCATTTCCTGCCCCTGTGTATCTGGCTTGCTCTGGTTATTTGAATGTTGGAAAGGAGTGCCAGTAAGTCTCCAAGGCCTTTATTTACATTTTTGCCCTCCTCCTTTTCCATCTTTCAATTCAACACATTCATGGTATTTTTTTGCAGAAACAGAGGGAATATTTTAAGTCATAATTCACCAAACACTTGGTTTATGTTGCACTTTAAGAGTATATTTTGCCCAGCTTACTATACATTTGCTATAACTTGATGACTTCTAAATTCGTATCTTAAAACCTATCTTCTATCCTGGGAAACACACACTCATTTCTAGCTGTCCACTACAGTTCTTCACTTAGCTGTATACCAGTCCCTCAAACCAATATCTAAAAGTTTTTCATAAACCAGAAGATATCAAGAGAGCATAGTTGGAGGGTGCAAAACTCACCTCCCACTATGAAAATATCAAAAATACATATATATGTGGAACAATTCTCATTAAAAACTAACTGGAGAGAGCAGAAGTAAAACTGTCACCATTTTCAGCTGACATGATAATACATGTAGAAAACCCTGAAGTTTCCAGTCTCCACCAAAAAACTAATAAAATAAATTAGCACTAATAAATGAATTCAGTAAAGTTGCAGGATACAAGATTAAAATACTGAAATCTGTTGCTTTTCTACACATTACTAAAGAACTTTCAGAAATAGAAAGCAAAAAAACTGTCATTTAAAATCACATCAAAAAGAATAAAATACCAAGGAACATACTTAACCAAGGAGGTAAAATACCTATACTTTGAAAACTATAAAACATTAATGAAGGAAATTGAAGATGATACAAAGAAATGGAAAAACACCACTTTTTCTTGGACTGGAAGAATTAATATTATTAAAATGTCCATACTACCCAAAGATAGTACAGATTTAGTGCAATCTCTCTCAAAATACCCATGACGTTTTTCACAGAACTAGAATAATCCAAAAATGTATATGGAACCACAAAAGACCTCAAACTGCCAAAACAATCTTGAAAAGAAGAACAAAGCTGCAGGTGTCATGCTCCCTGACTTCAGACTATACTACAAATCTACAGTAATCAAAACAGTATGGTACTGGCACAAAAAAAGACACATAGACCAATGGAACAGAATAGATAGCCCAGAAATAAGCCCATGCACTTATGGTCAATTAATCTACAACAAAGGAGCCAAGAATATACAATAGAGAAAAGATAGTCTCTTCAACAAGTGGTGCTGGGAAAGCTGTACAGCTACATGTAAAAGAATGAAATTTAGAACACTTCTTAACACCACATATAAAAATAAACTCAAAATGGTTTAAAAACCTAAATGTCAGACTTGAAACCATAAAACTCCTAGAAGAAAACATAGGCAGAACACTCTTTGACATAAATCATAGCAATATTTTTTGCATCTGTCTCCTAAGGCAAAAGAAACAAAAACAAAAATAAACAAATAAAACCTAATTAAACTTAAAAGATTTTGCACAGCAAAGGAAAGCATTGACAAAATGAAAAGACAATCAATTGAGTGGGAGAAAATATCTGCAAATGATATGACTGATAAGAGCTTAGTATCCAAAATATATAAACAACCCTATACAAACAACCCTCATACAACCCTATATCAAAAAAAAATATCTACCTGGTTAAAAATGGGCAGAAGACATGAATAGATATTTTTCTAAAGAAGATACACAGATGGCTCACAGTCACATGAAAAGAATGTTCAAAATTGCTATCCTCAGAGAAACGCAAATCTAAATCAAAATGAGATATCACCTCACACCTGTCAGAATGGCTATCATCAAAAAGACCACAAATAACAAATGTTGGTGAGGATGTGGAGAAAAGGGAACTCTTGTACACTGTTGGTGGACATGTAAATTGGTGAAGCCTCTATGGAAAACAGTGTGGAGGTTCCTTGAAAAACTTAAAATATAACTACCATATGATCCAGTAATTTTACTCCTGTTTTATATCCCAAGAAAACAAAAACTAATTTGAAAAGAAAAGTTCATAGAGCACTATTTATAATAGACAAGATATGGAAGCAACCTAAGTGCCCATCAACAGATGAATGGATAAGATGTGGTGTATTTATACAATGGAATACTACTCAGCAATAAAAAAGAATGAAGTTCTGCCATTTGTAACAAAGTGGATGGACCTAGAAGATATTATGCTTAGTGAGATAAGTCAGTTGGAGAAAGACAAATACTTATGTTATCTCTTACATGTGGGATCTAAAAAATAAAATGAATGTGTATAACAAAAGAGATACAGACTCACAGAAATAGAGAACAAACTAGTGGTTGCCAGTGGGTAGAGAGAAAAGGGGAAGGGGCAAGATAGGTGTTGGGATTAAGAAATAAAAAGTACTTTCTGTATAAAATAAAAAAGCACCAAGAATATATTGTTCAGCTCAGGGAAATATAACCATTATTTTGTAATAAATTTAAATGGAGTATAACCTATAAAAATACTGAATCTTTATGTTGTACACCTTAAACTATTATAATATTGTAACAACTATGCTTGAATTGAAAAATCAATTTCCAATACTTAAAAAAAATTTTTTATAAACCACCTTCTAAACATGATTATCTTCTTTTATTTCCCATTTAGGATTCAACATGATCTCTATCACATAGAAAAACTTGGGTTTTGTTTGTTTCACTCTTTTGTCTCAATTCCTAGACATTATTATTATCCCAAAACTTGTTTTTTATGTATTCAACATATTACTTGAGTCATTACTTCTTGTCCCAACATTTATTGTATCTTCTTCTGATTATTTAAACAACCATATACATTCAAACATTTGCTCAAAATTGCTCCCTTTATCCTATCTTGTTTTTTTCTTATTCTACATCCATAAAAACTTCATTCACCATTTAGGATCAAAGTCAAATGTCATATCCAGTTGAAATATTTCTCCTGTTCTGCACACCTAAGCAGAATAAAATATGCTCCCCTATAGTTTGCTGCCTATAGAGAAATATTATATTATATTATATTACATTTTATTCTGTGAGTGTCTTCTACATTAAACTGTGAACTTCTTGAAGTCATGCAAAATGTCTTCCATTTTGATAACTATTCCCCTGAGGGTATAACAAATCCAAATAGAGTTCCAGGTTACCTTTTGTGCTATTATAATAGCATTAGCATCAGTGGTCAAAAATTCCTGAATTCAGCCTGCCAGTTATAAATGCAGCTTCCAAGAGAGCTCCAAGGGAAATCTACACGTAAGCAGAAATGTCTGAACAGAAATCAAAGTACAATTCAGTTGAAAATTAACAGTGATCCTTTCTACTTGTGCAATATGGACTGGCTGGTAGATTACCTACACTCTTAACTATGCAGACTACAAACTCTCAAAGGTGAGAGGAGCGAAGAGGTAGTGGAGTTAAGCAGGCTAGGGCAGTAGTGGAAAGTGCAAAGTTCTCCTTCCCTTAGTATTAATAAGTGCTTGGATAGCATTGAATCAAGCATTGTATCTATATTTAGTGCAGACTAGAGATAGGTTCTTCATAAATAGATAACACCTATTTTACAATTCCTATCTAATATCATAGATTAAGAAACTTAAAGTACTGTCACAACATCTAGTTTTTTCCCTGTAGTCCCTCAATTATTCCCATTAATGAATAAAGATTTTGAGTACTTCATTTTTTTTTTTTTTTTTTTTTGCGGTACGTGGGCCTCTCACTGTTGTGGCCTCTCCCGCCGCGGAGCACAGGCTCTGGACGCGCAGGCCCAGCGGCCATGGCCCACGGGCCCAGCCGTTCCACGGCATGCGGGATCCTCCCGGACCGGGGCACGAACCCATGTCCCCTGCATCGGCAGGCGGACTCCCAACCACTGCACCACCAGGGAAGCCCGAGTACTTCATATTTTTGAAGGATAATTAAGATAATCTAATTATATAATATTTTAATACTGCAGCATAGAGCACACCTGTCAAAATGGCATGATAAGTTTCTAAGTGAAGATTACTTATATACTGAAATAAAATGTTTGCAGTGTATCTTACATAAATCCAAGTACTGAAGTAGAAAATCACTGCTCCTTCTGTGGATAAGACACAATGTTCTATGAGATAATTTAAATATTTGAAAGGTTCTTATAAATTAAATAATACTTATGAATATTCAAGAAACCAAAATACACAGACAGCAGTGCACAGATGTAGAGTACTATGAAGAAAGCTGCTCTACTATGACTTACATAGGTTTTAAACATGATGATTAAGCCATTTTTAACTGGTTTGTTAAAATTCCATTGTTTTATATCTAATGAGATCAATAGCACTCAAAAAATAATTAACATGTGCCAAATAAAAATAAATCATAAATGTGTATTATATAATTAGCATGGGTCAGAAGTAGAAAAAATAATATTTGAAATTATATCCTATATGATCCAGGCATTAGAATTCCTTTATCCTCACTTTCTTCAATTTGATTTTGAAAGATTAAATTTTCAAAAAGCTATTCTGGGGCTTCCCTGGTGGCGCAATGGTTGAGAGTCCACCTGCCGATTCAGGGGACACAGGTTCGTGCCCCGGTCCGGGAGGATCCCATGAGCCGTGGAACGGCTGGGCCCGTGAGCCACGGCTGCTGAGCCTGCGTGTCCGGAGCCTATGCTCTGCAATGGGAGAGGCCACGACAGTGAGAGGCCTGCGTACAGCAAAAAAAAAAAAAAAAAAAAAAAAAAAAAAGCTATTCTGACTATCTCATAATTATGTTAATAAGTGAAAATAATTTTTGAAAAATAATTATTGGGAATCACAACATGTAGCCAAATGCAAGTCATTGTATTTATCATCCAGATACAGAGTTCTATTTTCACATAGGACTATAGGAGCATAATTTGCCCTTAGCAATTGGAAGAGTCCTAATTTTTTATCTTACATGTGAAATAAAACTTTTGCTTGTTCACCAAAATCTGAAGACATCCACAGCAGTGTTTCAAACTCATTACCTTAATGTTAGATAGTGTAAGAAAATGTTATTGGAAGACAGGAATACCAAGTTAACTAGCTGTTTCATTCAATGCCAAGTACAGATATCCTTATACATTTCTGAAGTCTGTCCCTAAAACTGTTCCTCTAGAGGCAAATGTTCCACTCTAATATACTGTGGCCTTCCAGCACTAAAATTCATATTATGTATCACACTCAGCTGGGCCCTATGTATTCTGCCCTATTTCTCCGACTTTAACTTTTACATCTCTCCTCACTCATTTCCCAACTGTCACCCCAGGCTTATTTCTGCTCCTCAAACACACTGAGCAAGTTCTCACCTCAGGGCTAGTTTGAGCATACTGCTCTCAACACTTTCTATGGCTTGTTCCTTGATTTCAGATAAGTTTGAGTTCAAATGTCACTTTCACAGAAGAGGCTTTACTGATACAATTATCTGAAGAATCTTCCTGACCATCAAAACCCCCAAGTCACTCTCTATCACATCTTTATATTATTTTTTCCTTTAATATATTTATATTTACATTTATATATATTATTTATATTTCCCTTTATTTTATTAAGTGCTTTGGAGATTACTGGATTTACTTATTCTTTTATGAGTTTAATGTCTGTATCTCTCCATAGACTGAACATATTACAAAAGGATATTTTTCTTTTGTACTCTGTTGTCTCCCCAGTATTTGAAACAAATCCTAGTATATCAAAACTTAACACACACACACAGTGTTGAGCTAGAGCTGAGTTGCAATGGTTCGCAAGATTCAATTTTGCAAAACATCTCTTCCTAACTCTGAGTTCCACAGCATTACATTGGTAGCTTGAAACTGGCCTGGTGGGAGCATTTCCTCCACACAAATCAGCAAACGCTATAAGTCAAGGCTTTCTTTCTGGAATCATTGTTTAATATTTACTAGTCTATCTATATATGACAGACAACAAGAAAAGGTAAAAAAAAATTCCTTTCCTATAACCAAGATCTTGAGTAAAATGGATTTGAAAAGAAGATTTGTTCTTTCTGTATGCAATACCAATGTGGTGAAAAAAACTGAGAAAACCAAAAACTGTGTCTCTAAGCCACTGATGAAAAGAGCAGCAGAGGAAATCATTAGGAAATAACCCATCTCATCACAAGTTTGATACCAAATAATTCTGAATAATAACTGGTGCTCTTCGCTATGAATAACTGACCCTTGTATTCTGATAGTATTCCAGTGCCAGGGAGGAAGAAATTTTCCTCTACCCTTCTAGGTTCTTCTGGCTGGTCTAAGAATTAAATTGACATGAGACAGATTGACAGGCAAAAATTAAACAAAAGTTTAATAACATGTATACGTAGGAGAGATCCAGGAATTTTGAGTAACTTGCCAAAATGGCAGACATGCTCACCTTAAATACAATCTTCAGCTAAAGATAAAAGAAGATGTTGGGGTAGTGGTTTGGGACTCCAAATGAGAGGAAGACAATTCTTATAGAGATGGAAAAGCAATGTTTGGTAAACAGATGTTGGCTGGGCCATCCAGAGACAACGGGACACAGAGTGGACTCTGATCTCCAGGCCCTGTTGAGTTTTTCCCACCACATGTAGCATATTCTTTGGAGATATCTCTGGGATAGCTCTATTCTGGGAACAGGCCCTTTATCTAAATAATTTAAGCAGCTAAAATGGGGTTAAAAAAAGACTTATGGAGTCTTCTGCTTCTTAAAAATAATCAACCTAAATTAATGCTCACACCTGTTGACCAAAAAAAAAAAAAAATTGCAGAAATCTACTGCTAAGAAAATAATGTATTGGGGTCTTAAGAAATATAATTCAAGAGACACAGATTTGGTAAAACTGAAAGAGTGTTTCAGGGAAGAGAAAGAGTCAGAGGCTTATAGAGACAAAAGTCTTAAGGGTTGTTAAAGTTGCCTGGCTGTGATTGGCTATGATGCAAGTCAGGAAATATTTGTCCTAAAGAATCATGAGTTGTTTTAGGGTAAGTGTCCAATGGCTACCTTGAGTTTCTGCGAGATGTTCTGGATGCCTTTGTTAAGACATTAAGTAGTCAAGAGGTCAGATTCCATTCACACTGAGACATGCATAAGTCACACTTCTTCAATGGCCTCCTGGCTTCATTTTAGAGAACTCTCTTAGCAATACCAACTCCATTTTGATATTCCTTCCACACACCAAAAAGAGACATTCTGGGGTGGGGAATTTTGCTCCCCTACTTCAATTTCTAAATAATGATCACGGAAACTGTGTTTGACAATTAGCTTTTTCTAGTTACATTTAATATGCTAATATGCCAATTTATCTTCAGTCTTTTCTAATGTAAGGATGCAACTGGAGCTAAATTTTGTACCTCTTTCATCTCAAAATGTCAGTACAACTTTTAGGCATCTTATTATCAGAGGATGGTATGGCTTTTTCATGGTAAAATAACATTCTAGGTTGAGTATTCCAGAACTTCAGTATTACCAAAGATAGTACCTATCATTGTGAATACAGGTATTTACTGCCAGTAATGACTCTTCATTGACTATGATGTTGCAATATGAGGGAATCTAGTGGAGGAAATGAGTAGTTTATTTATTGTATATTTATTATGCCAGGCAACATGCTATGTGTTTTGCTTTTACTTACTTATAGAATCAATTCTATAACACTATAAGTTATTTTTTTATTTCAATTTTTAAGATGAGAAAATGGATAATTAGATAAATTTTCCCATGGTTACACTGGGAAAATAAATGTAAGTAAAGGAGATAGAATTCAAATCCAGGTAAGTCTAATTGTAGACTCATTTCATAATATGAGGTCTTGAACTTACTGTCATTCCACAAAAACTAGTCACTGACAGCTCAGAAGGCTTGGGATATTAAAAAGACAGAAGAATCAAAACATTCATGCAGAAAACTTGCCCTCTAAACTGGGAAATAGGGCATGAGAAAATACAGATAAATCTATATTTTTTTCATCTTCCTTTATTTGGACTCTATGCTACAGTACTACATGCAGAGTCATGTAGAGAATACCCTTGCTTCTGATTAATCAGAAATGATAGCTCTATTGTACTATGTTTCTTTATCTTGACATGATGTTTTCAAAATACCACTTTGGGACATGATGAATCAATTCCAACCATGTACCTTTTTTATACAGACTCATAAAACTTCAGTAGTGTGGCATAAGTATGGTTCTCTTAGCTTTTATGGCATAAAGATAAGGCAACAAATGTACGAAGTTCAGCTCTCAATACACCACCAACTGCTATACTTCTTATCAAGAATATTTCATTTCTCAAGTGGTAGATGGGTCTGGTAGAAAAGATAGCACAGATTATGAGAAAAATGGGAAGGCGTAATTGATGAATTTCCTATTATGAACAAAGTCTTGAAAGAGTAAATATAGATGACAGGATAAAGACACACTTAATAAAACTATTTATTTAGGCTTACCATTTGTGCCAAGTAATAGGAAAGGTCAGTTCCAAAAAATAAACTGAAGCCAAATTATGTTTAAGGATTCTGTGTGAGTGTGTGTGTGTGTGTGTATTTTCAGGCATTTGTCTCTACTGTTAATCGTTCTGAAGAATATTTTTTTTGATTGAGCTATTCATTCATTTTGCTAGAGCCAAAATAGAAATAAAGTATAGAACTTGAGTCACACTTAGAATGATTGGATTAGGTGATAAAATTACCTATGAATATTTTAAAGAGGTTTGTATAGATTTTTATATTTATCCAAGGAGTAAGCAAATTACATATCATTATAATATTTTTCTGGACTATGACACAACAGAAAACTTGTATAAAAGCCATAAATAAACAGATTTTAAGAAAAAATATTCTGGGTAGCAGAAAAATAGATTACAATGATCATATTAATATGTATGAGAAATAGAACAATCAATTTGAATTTGTCACATCTCCTCGCACCAGAAATTTACCCTATGTTAATTGAAAAGTAAAAAATAATTATTTACTCCAAACTTCTTCATTTCATTATGTTCTCTGGCATTGTTGTTAAATAAACAGTTTCCATAATATCCCCTTATGTTAGGGATAGTCAGTTGCTTATGGGATTGTGATTCAAAGAAGCTATAACTTAAAGGGAAGGAACTACTTTGTTGTATGGTTACACAAAAAATCTCAAGGTTTGCATAATATAATTTTCAGGTTAATGCCATTGCCCTCAATACAGGGCTAATATAGAAAGTATTACCTTTCATTCCTTAAGCAGTTATAAGAATTTTTTCTTGAATGTCTTTTTTAATAAACATTTAATTTTAGAATATTTTAAAATTTATAGAAAAGATAGTACAAAGTGACTATATACCCCATACCCAGTGTCCCCTATTATTATTATTTTTTTTTTCTGTTATTATTTCCAGTTTTTTTTTTTTTTTTTTAACCCACATTTGTTTATTTATTTATTTTTGGCTATGTTGGTTCTTCACTTCTGTGTGAGGGCTTTCTCCAGTTGTGGCAAGCGGGGGGTCACTCTTCATCGCGGTGCGCGGGCCTCTCACTATCGAGGCCTCCTTTGTTACTGGAGCACAGGCTCCAGACGCGCAGGCTCAGTAGCCGTGGCTCACGGGCCCAGCCGCTCCGCGGCATGTGGGATCCTCCCAGACCAGGGCCCGAACCCGCGTCCCCTGCATCAGCAGGCAGACTCCCAACCACTGCGCCACCAGGGAAGCCCTAGTGTCCCCTATTATTAAAATCTTACATTAATATGATAAATTTGACACCATTCCTGAACTAATAAAAATGCATTATTGTTAACTAGAGCCCATTCTTTATTCAGAACTCTTTAGTTTTTAACAAATATTTTTTGTGTGCTCCAGAATCTCATCTAGAATACAACATTATATTCAGTCATGTGTTCTAAGCCTTCTTTTTGTTGTGACAGTTTTTCAGATTTTCTCAGTTTTGATGACCTTGACAAATTTGATAAGAAATGATAAGCTATTTTCTAGAATGTCTCTCAATTAAGGTTTGTTTCATATTGTTCTCATGATTATACTGGGGTTTTGGGTTTTGAAGATCAAGACTACAGAGGTAAAGTGCCATCCTCATCACATCATATCAGGAAACATACTATCAACATGATTTACCACTCTTCAAGTTGACACTGATCACATTCCTGAGATAGTGTTTGTTTGGTTTCTCTAAAGTAACTTCTTTCTCTCACTTTCTATACCGCATTTTTTAAAAGGAAGTCAATATGTGTAGTTTACTGACTTACTCCTTACATACTTAAGGAGTGAGAAATTATGAATGCCATATAAGCAAAATTATACAGTATATATCCTTTTCAAACTGGCATCTTTTACATAATATTATGCATAAGATAAATTTATGTTTTTGTCTGTCTTGATAAAGCATGTCTTTTTAGTCACTTAATAGTATTGCATTCTATGGATATACATACTTTGTTTACCCATTCACCTACTGAAGAACATTTTGATGGCTTCTAGTTTTTGGCAATTGTAAATAAATCTGTCATAAACATTTTCTCACAAGTTTTTGTATGGCCATACATTTTCAGGTCAATTGGGTAAACACCTAGTAGTGTAACTGCTCCATTATATGCTAAGATTATGTTTAACTTTTTAGAGAAACTGCCAAACTTTTGCCAAAGAGCCTATACCACTTCTATCCCCATCAGCAATGAAGAGAGATCCCGTACTCTGAATCCTCACCAGCAATTGTCATTGTCAAGTATTTTGGATTTTAGCCATTTTAATATGTGTGTAAAGGTATCTCATAGTTGTTTTAATCTGTAATTCCATAATGACAAATAATGTTGAATATTTTCTCATAAGTTAACATGCCATCTGTGTGCCTTCTTTTGTGTCTCTTCAGATCTTTGCCCACATTTAATTGGTTTGTTTTCCTATTGTTGATTTTCTCAAAGTTCCAGGTATATTTTGTAAGTTTTGGAGATAAGTCCTTTATCATATGTGTTTTGAAATATTATCTCCCAGTATTGGCATGTCCTTTTATTTTTTTGATAAGTGTTTTCACAAAGCAGAGGTTTTTAATTTTAACAAAGTTTATTTTAACGTTTACTTTCTTTCATGGATCATACTTTTGTTATTTTATTTAAAAACTCATCAGCAAACCCAAGGTCAACATGATTTCTCCTATGTTGTCTTCTAGAAGCTTATAGTTTTGTATTTTGCAATTTCTCCTATGATGCATTTTGAGTTAAATTTTGTGAATGGAATGAGTGTTGTATCTGGGCTTTCTCTTTTTTGCTTACTTTTCCAGTATATTTTGTTAAAAATTTTTCATTATCCATTGAATTGTCCTTATGCCTTGTCAAAAACTGACTCTGGGTTAATCTATTTCTAGGATCTCTACCCTGCTCCATTCTTTCATGTCTAACCAATATTATGCCATCTAATATTATTGTATCTTCAAACTAAGTCTTGAAATCTGATAGTGTGAGTTCTTCAAATTTGGTTTTCTTTGTCAATTTTCTCTTGGCTATTCTAGCTCCTTGATTTCCATATAAATTTTAGAAGTATTTATCAATATCTATGAAAGAACTTGCTGGGATTTTGATTGCTTTGTATTCAAATTGGGAAGAATTAACTCTTAAAAATATTGAAACTTTCAATACATGGACACAAAATATCTTATTTAGTTAAATATTTGATTACTTTTATCAGTTTTAAAGTTTTCCACTTATAAAGCCTATGCACATTTTGTTAGATTTATACCTAAGTATTTTTTTTGGTGTTATTGTAAATAGAACTGTTTTTTAATTTCAAATGCAAATTGTTCATTGCTGATTTACTGGAAATTAATGGACTTTTAAAAGCATACTGACCTTGTATCCTATAACCTTGCTCTACTTGCTTATTAATTGCAGAAGCATTTTGATTTCTCTGTTTGCTTTGTAGGTTATTTGGCCTTTCCTACACAGACAATGAGATCATTTACAAAGAAAAGCAGTTTTAGTTTTAGTTTTTTTTTTCCAATTTGGATATATTTAATTTATTTTTTGTGTCTTATTACACTAGGTAGGAATTCCAATTTATAATCTCAAATCACACTGGTGAGATAGAACATCCTTGGCTTTTTCTTGATAACAAAATAAAATTTCCAGTCCCTCACAATTAAGTATAACCTTAGCTGTAGGTATTTTGTAGATATTCTTTATCTACAGATATTTTTTTTTGAGGAGCTCTCCTTCTACTCATATTTGGTGAGAGTTTTTAATCATGAATGAGTGTTAAATTTTATCAAATGACTATTCTTTTCAATTGATACAATATGGTGGACTACTGATTTTGAAATGATGAACTTGCCTTGCTTACTTTGAATACATCTAAAAATAAATAAAATCCTCTTTTCCAATAGCTCACCCCACTGCTTAAAAACTTTCAAGGCTTTTGTTTCAACAGCGATGAGTTCAATCTCTCTCCTCTATTGCAATAGTCTTACATAAAGTCTTCCTTGTCCGTTTAACTCCATCCAGTGCAATTTTTCTTTGACAATATTGGATGCTACAAATTCCTATATTATCCTTATGCTTGTCTCCCATATTGACTTCCTTATGTACTTCTCCACAGAGAAAGTGACTTCAGCTATAACCTACTCTTACTTTATATATTATTGTATTGCAGCCCTATGTGTGCTTTGGGGGTACTTTGAAGTGAAGGAGGAATGTTCTTTAAACTTCTGATTAAATCTTAGTCATTTATTGCACCTGTGTCTGAGAACTCTATACTGTAATTTTTGGAATTGCTGTGCTAATTTCTACAGAAGTCTGCTGGGATGTTGACTGAAGTTGACTAGAAACAACAGATCGTTTTTTGAGAGAATAGACATCTCAACAGTAATGAGTTTTCCAACCTGTAAACATGGTATATTTCTCCATTAATTTGGGTCTTTTTTAATTTTTAACATCAATGATTTCATTTTCAACTTTTTTTCTTTTGATTAGTGTGAACACTGCATATTTTCCCCATTATTTTCATTTAGATGCATTTGTGTTTAAACTTATTTAATTAATCTAATTTACTTTTATTTCCCTCTAATACTGTAGGCAGCAAATAATTGGATCTTGCTCTTTCATAATCTAATGATAATTTTTGCCTTTAAACTATAGTCTTTAGATCATTTACATTTGATATGATCATTGATATATTTGTGTTAAAATATAGTATCTTCCTATTTGATTTATATTTGTCTAATCTATTACTTGTTCTTTTCCCCCATTTAGTATCATTTTTTATTAAGAGTATCCTTATTTTTTAAATAAATTTATTTATTTTATTTTATTTTTGGTTGTGTTGGGTCTTCATTGCCATGCACAAGCTTTCTCTAGTTGCGGTGAGCAGGGGCTACTCTTCATTGTGGTGTGTGGGCTTCTCATTGCAGTGGCTTCTCTTGTTGTGGAGCCCAGGCTCTAGGCATGCAGGCTTCAGTAGTTGTGGCTCATGGGCTCAGGAGTTGTGGCTCATGGGCTCTAGAGCACAGGCTCAGTAGTTGTGGTGCATGGGCTTAGTTGCTCCATGGCATGTGGGATCTTCCTGGACCAGGGCTCGAACCCATGTCCCCTGCATTGGCAGGCAGATTCTTAACCACTGTGTCACCAGGGAAGCCCAAGAGTACCCTTATTTTTTTAAACAGTTTCATATTTACTGAATAATTACAGAGAGTTTCCATATGCCTTATACTCAGTTTGTTCTATTATTAATTTCTCTTAAGAATTCTTTGAACTATGGCTTATTTAAAAGTATCATGTTTAACTCCAAATATTTTGTGATTTTTCAGCTATCTTTTTGTTATTGATTTCTAGTTTAATTCCACTGTGCTCTGAGAACATACTTTGTGAGATTTCTGTTCATTTAAATTGATTTAGGTGTGTTTTATGGCCCAGATTGTGGTCTATCTTGGTAAATGTTCCATGTGAGCTTGAGAAGAATGTGCATTCTGCTATTGTTTGATAAAGCAGTCTATAAATGTCAATAAGGTCCAGGTGATTAATGGTGCTGTTCAGTTCAAATACATTCTCACTGGTTTTCTGCCTGTTGGCTCTATCAGTTATATTATGAGGGGTGTTGAAGCCTCCAACTCTAATAGTGGATTTGTTTATTTCTCCTGTGAATCTCTTCATTTTTGTCACATGTATTTTGGCATGCTGGTCTTTGGGGCACACATCCTAATGACTGTTATGTCTTATCAGAGAATTGACATCTTTATCATTATGTAATGCCCCTCCTTATCCCTGAAAATTCCTCCTGTTCTGAATCTGCTATTTGAAATTAATATAGCTACTCTAGATTTCTTTTGATTAGTGTTTGCACTTTCACCATCTCCTTACTTTTAATCTATGAGCATTTTATATATAAAGTGAGTTTCTTCTAGATAACATATATTTTCTTCAACTCTGAAAGGCTCTGTTTTTAACTGGTATATTTAAAACATTCACACTTAAAGTAATTATTAACATAGTTGGAATAATATCTACCTCCTATTTTCAGGTTGTTGTATTTGTTCATTGTTTCCATTTTATTGCCCCCCTTTCTTTATGCCTTCTCTGGCTTTAATTGAACATTTTATATAATTCCATTTATCTCTTCTCTTAGCACATCAATTATACTTCTTTATTAAAAAGTTTGTTTTAGTGGTTGCCCTAGAATATTCAAAATACACTTAGTACTAATCTAAATCATTTCTCAAATAGTATCACGCTACCTCATGCATAACCCAGGTACCTTATAAAATAGTGTTTCATCCTTTATAACATTATATTCATTTCACATCATATGATATAATCACAAAATACATTGTTGCTATTATTATTTTGAACAGTTATCTATTACATCAATTAAGAATAAGAAAAATGAGGACTTCCCTGGTGCCCAGTGGTAAAGAATGTGCCTCCCAATGCAGGGGATGCGGGTTTGATCCCTGGTCAGGGAACTAAGATCCCACATTCCGCAGGGCAACTAAGATCACGTGCCACAACTGCTGAGCTCGTGCGCCTCAACTACAGAGCCCGCATGCTGCAAACTACAGAGCCCACACACTCTGGAACCCCTGTGCCACAACTAGAGAGAGAAAACCCACACACCACAACTAGAGAGAAGCCGGTGCACCACAACAAAAGATTCCGCATGCCACAAAGAAGATCCCACGTACTGCAGCTAAGACCCGACACAGCCAAAAATAAAATTTAAAAAATTAAAAAATTAAATTGAAAAAAAAAGAGTAAGAAAAATATTTTATTACACCTTTATTTATTCCTACTCCCTCAGTCTTCCTCTTTTATATACAGATCTGAGTTCCTGACCTATACCATTTTTTTCTTGAAAAACTTATTTTAACATTTCTTACCAGCCAGGTCTACTGATAAAGTCTCTATTTTAAAATATTTCGCCTATAAAGGATAATTCTGATGGATACAGAATTTTATGTTGGTATTTCTTTATCTTTCAACACTTTATATATTTCATTCCACTCTCTTTTTTCTTGCCTGATTTCTGACAATATGTCTGATGTAATTTTACCTTTGTCCCTCTATAGATAAGGTATTTTTCTACTCTGGCTTCATTCAAAATTTTCTCTGTTTTTACTTTTCTACAGTTTAAATATGATAAGCTTAAGGGTATATTTTGGGGTATTTATCTTGTTTGATATTTTCTGAGCTTCCCATATCAGTGGTTTTTTGCCTGATATTGTTTTTAAAAACTTTTTGCCGTTATTACTTCAAGTAATTTCTTCAGCTCCTTTCTGTTTTTCTTAGCCTTCTGTGAATCTAATTAAAGTTTTGTAATTCTACTTTAAAGTTTTTCACAGTTCTTTGATATTCTGGTATTTTCTAAACATATTACTCTACATTTCAGTTTTGGAAATTTCTATTGCCCTATCTTCAACTTACAGATTCTTTTCTCATCTATGTCCAGGTTATTAATGAGCCTATCAAACACATTCTTCAGTCCTATTACCATTTATTTATTTTTATTTTTTTCTTTCTTAGAGGAAATATCCTTCTGCTAACATTATCTATCTAGTCTTTTTGCGTTTTTTTCCACTGGACCCCTTACCATATTATTCATAGTTAGTATACATTCTCTATCTGATAATTTCAAGATCTGTATTATAATTGAATCCATTTTTGATGCCTGCCTTGTTTATACTGTTTTTTCCCTAACATTTTAACATGCCTTGTAATTTTTTCTTGAATGTTGAAAAATAGGTAAATAGGCTTTTCTTGTGAGGTTCTATGTTTATTTGGCTTTGAGTTAGGTTACTGGCTAGGAGTGTTTTATGTTTGATATACCTATTGATGCCTCAGATTTCATTTTCCTTTTAGGGTCCTCATTTGTTCTCCCCTGTTGTTTTTCGGTCCCTGAGAACTTCTTGTAAAATAGTCTGCATCTTATAGTTCTTTAACCTGTAATCTACCATTGTTTTACCAGAGGCCTGTTGATGTGGTTGTAAAATGCGGGGGGGGTGGGGACGGACGCTTTCTATAATCTTAATGATTAAATCTCCATCTTTTACTGTTCTGTCCCTGCACTGAGACATTCACAAATGTTTCTTTCTTTTTTTTTTTTTCTTCTTCCCCCTTGTATCAATATATGATACAGGAATGCTAGAGAGAGCTGAAGTTGGGTAATTGCCCTTGTCCCAGGTAAACAAGGCTCTGGTAAATTCTTTTCCCCCTTTAGAGTAGGCCTTTGTTATGGAGAATACTCTGGGTGTATTCCAAACAGTTGCTTTTTCTCTATCCCTGCTTGAAAAATTAGGGGATTTTCCCTGACTCTTTTAATGTGAGAACCTAGTGGGGTTCCTGGATATAATTGAGGGGACTCCTCTAAAACTGGAGACCCTAGAAGTTTTTCGCTCTCAAGTCAGTACATATCCTGACTCTAGTAAATCATCAAAATTACCATTTAAGTCTTCCTTCCATCTCATTTCTCCATGTCTTTATTCTATTTCTGCCTTACATGTATTTGCATGTAATATAAATGCTAAAACATTTTAATTTGCTTTTAATGATCTTTGATGAGATTTAGAATTAAGGAAATATAGCACTTTTTATTTACTTATATAAATATATACCATTTCTTTTGCTGTTGATTCCCCTTTGTAGAGCTAGAATTCCATCTGGTATATTTTTAATACTAAAGAACTTCCTTTATTTATTTTTAGTAGAGATCCCTTGGTGATTAATTCCTTCAGCTTCTCTTTATGTCTGAAAAGGGCTATTTTCATGTATACTTTAAAAAATACCTTTTAGGGGCTTCCCTGGTGGCGCAGTGGTTGGGAGTCTGCCTGCTAATGCAGGGGACGCGGGTTCGGGCCCTGGTCTGGGAGGATCCCACATGCCGCGGAGCAGCTGGGTCCGTGAGCCAAAACTGCTGAGCCTGCGCATCTGGAGCCTGTGCTCTGCAACGGGAGAGGCCGCGACGGTGAGAGGCCTGCGCATCGCGATGAAGAGTGGTCCCCGCTTGCCACGACTAGAGAAAGCCCTCACACAGAAACGAAGACCCAACACAGCCCAAAATAAATAAATAAATTAAAAAAAAAAGCAGCCTGTTTAAAAAAAAAATACCTTTTATAGAATAAAAGTATTTAGCATTTTCTTTTTTTCCTTTCAGCAAAGATGTTCTACTGTCTTCTCATTTGCATTGTTTCTTATGAAAAATTTGCTGACATTGTTATATATTTTTCTTCTGTATATAACGTGGCTATTTTCTAGCTGCTTTTGAGAGCTTCTCCTTATTACTTGCTTTCAGCAATCTGATTATGATATAACTTTATGGGGTTTTCTTCATGTTTATTGAGTTTTATGTTTATTAATCTTGAATCTATGAGTTGATCAAATTTAGAAAAATACTTGGTCTTTATTTTTGAACTATTCTTCTATCACCTCCCACTCTCCTCTTACAGAAACTGTATATACCTTTATATTAGTAGAAGGTTTTCTGAAGACTACTGATGCTTTGTTCATTTATTTGTAGTATTCAGCTGTAGACTTGAAGAGAAACTGTAGATATCTGGAGCTCTGCCTTTTGCCACCTTCTTATAGCTTTACGGATACCTCCATTCAGGCCTAAAAATTCAAGGTATTTTTTTTTTTTTTTCTTTTTGCGGTATGCGGGCCTCTCACTGTTGTGGCCTCTCCCGTTGTGGAGCACAGGCTCCGGATGCGCAGGCCCAGCGGCCATGGCTCACGGGCCCAGCCGCTCCGCGGCATATGGGATCCTCCCAGACCGGGGCACGAACCCGTATCCCCTGCATCGGCAGGCGGACTCTCAACCACTGCGCCACCAGGGAGGCCCTCAAGGTATTTTTGACTTCCTGAATACTCAACTCTGTCTCTCCAACTCAGGGAAAACATTAGTCTCTATTGGGTTTCCATGTGCCTACATGGAAACCCAATAGAGACTATTGGGTTGTCAGACTATGGTCTGACAACTCTCTTCAGTAAGCTGGAGAAATAGTATGACTTACATATAATTTGTATTTTTTTTTCTCTTAGGGATCATTGTCCCGTGATTACTGTTTTCCAGTGTCTGAGAATCATTATTTAATATAGTTTAACTTTTTATTTGTTTATTATAGAGATAAATTTGTTACTCCATCCTGGCTAGAAACAGAAGAGCATAAGTCTCTACACTTTTTTTTTTTTTTTTGCGGCACGTGGGCCTCTCACCGCCGTGGCCTCTCCCGTTGCAGAGCACAGGCTCCGGACGCGCAGGCCCAGCGGCCATGACTGACGGGCCCAACCGCTCCGCGGCATGTGGGATCCTCCCGGACCGGGGCCCGAACCCGTGCCCCCCGCATCGGCAGACAGACTCCCAACCACTGTGCCACCAGGGAAGCCCAAGTCTCTACACTTTTAAGCACACTAGAAATCTGTGTGTGTGTTCATGTAACATCATTTGATCATCACATATGCTGAAATCACTTTCCCCAAGATATTGTTTGCTTTATAATTATTTTGCCAAATAAATCATATTTGATTTTGCAGATTTTTCTTTTATATGTTAAATTCTGAAAGGACTTCTCTTTAGAGATACTTAATGTATTATACTAATCTGGCTTTCTCAATAATGTAATCTCTTATATAATTTATACTAATTGATGCTCATGCACGATTTTACATGTGTAATATTTTCTGAAAAATTCATATTTTTGTGTTTACTCTGATTTTGTTTTCCAGTTTGTTTTATTTGTTTATTTACATAGCCTGAGACTCTTTCTAACACAAATGAGCACCGAGAAAGTTCTGATTCTCTTTTTGGGTTTCTTTTTTCGTAATTTTGGTCTGGTGGTATAACTTTGGTTGGGTGGTATAACTGATTCCACTGGAAAGAAAAGTCACTTCTTTATATAAAGTAGTGCTGAAATCACCTAATTTAATGCATCCTATGTAAAAACTATTAAAAATTCCCTGGCAGAGCTACCTAATTAAGTACTTGGTCATCAAATATAGGTGATTTGTATTATTGCAATATTCTTTGATTTAATGAAAACCCCGAAGAATTCTCACACCAGATACTAAGTGATTTAAACTGCTTGTGAAGTACAGAAGGATATACGGCTCTTAAAGGATGGAATTAAGTATTCTTTCCTATCTCCTATCTATCTATCTATCTATCTATCTATCTAATCTATCTATCTTCTAGCTATCATCTTTCTGTCTATCTAATCTATGCATCTATCTGTGTTTCCTGTAGATGTTTCATCTCTCTATTCATATATCACCTTTGATTATACTCTCTCTATTCTTAATTAACTGAGCATTTTTATAAGCACCTGCAAAATATTAACAAATCCGTGTTCTCTGATGAATGTTACCTTAATGATTAAATAATTATTAAAGACCTTCTTTTTATGGCATTTTTCAAGTATCTTGATAGTGATACTGATCAAAAAAGACATAGGTCCCCTATCTGTCTCTGTTATAACAATAATTTTACTATTTCTGCACTTATGACTCAAATTTATTACCCTTTCAAAGTTTGTCTTTAAATGTGCCTTACACCTTTTTTCTAATTAACATTTTTATATCCAACACTGAAACAAACATGCACAAATAAAACTCTCATACAAAATATATGGAGTGTAATGAAAAAATGCTTGTCAAAAATTACATATTTTGTTTCAAGTTCTATCCAATTAGTTCTCACCTTCTTGTGTTTAAAAGCATTCAGATAAATCCAATTCAAGTTTAGCTTGGCATAAAATTCCCCTCATACTTTACTCTTCCTGATTAATCTTCCACTGCTCCCTAGCAAGCACCATGAGGACTGATTCTTCTGGAGTACTCAGCATTTCCTGACCACATCATGCCTTTTTAAGCCTTCAGACCCTTTCAAAAACTTTCTCTCAAATGGCACACCTATTTTCTCATATCTCAAAGTTATTTTCCACATCCATATAAAAAATTACTTCTTTGTCACCTTATGATTCACTCCGTGTGAATAATATATAGTCATTAACTACAAATAGAATTGAAACAGGATTGGGCAACTCTAATTTACTGTGGAATATTTCCAGTTAGAAAAATGTGAAAGCACATTCACATTCACAGCAAAGAATTTAATGCTTACAGATCCATGATTAAAGTATTCGAGAACTTCTCATTTTATAATTAGTTTCTCCAGCTCTTCAAATGATAGGTCAAACCACAATGAAATGGAAGCCTTGTTCCTCACAGTATTTTCTAATAGTACATATGTGATTAATTATGAAGCTACTGGAAATGAATGTGTAGGAAAATAAGTGAATAATCTTAGTCTGAAAATATATTTAGCTTTAGTTCATGAACAGCCTGAGGGAACTAGGCAGTTAATACAATATCAAGTCCCTAGCGTAAGAAAGACCTAGGATATACTCACATTTATATATTATTTGATTTAAGGTCTGCTCTTCTTATTTGCTTATTTGTTCAATTCAGTTATTCATTTGACATTTATCTGAGCATCTACTATGTACTGAGCACTTCATTCAGAGCCTGATATATTTGTTTAAAATGAACCCTATTTTCAAGGAGCTACATTCTAGTGAGTGAGGCAAACAGACTAAACAATGAACAAAATATGTACATACATTTTACAAGACGTAAGAGGAAGAAAAGTGCTGTGGAAAAAATAGAATGGCAAAATAATTTAGAAATGTGGGGAGGGAAAAACAGGTTGTAATTTTAAATGTTACAGTTGAGACAGTTTTCATTTAGATATGACAGAGCTGTGGCTTTGTCTCAGGGAATAGTTTTCCAGACAGGGGGAACAGCTACTGAAAATGTCCCAAGACAAACTAAGTGTTCCAAAAATTCTTGAAAGAGAAAGGAGGCAGTTAAGCAGGCCAGAAGTCAGCAAGAGAATTAGGGAAGGGGGAGATGCAGTTAGAGAGAGGTTAGATTATAATGTACCTTAAAGAGTGGTTGGTTTTTTTTTAAAACATCTTTATTGGAGTATAATTGCTTTACAATGGTGTGTTAGTTCCTGCTTTATAACAAAGTGAATCAACTATACATATACATATACATATATCCCCATATCTCCTCCCTCTTTTGTCTCCTTCCCACCCTCCCTATCCAATCCCCCTAGGTGTTCACAAAGCACTAAGCTGATCTCCCTGTGCTATGTGGCTGCTTCCCACTAGCTATCTATTTTTCATTTGGTAGTGTATATATGTCCATGCCACTCTCTCACTTCTCTCACTTCGTCCCAGCTTACCCTTCACCCTCCCCGTGTCCTCAAGTCTGTTCTCTACATCTGCATCTTTATTCCTGTCCTGCCCCTAGGTTCTTCAGAGCCACTTTTTATTTTTTTTTTAGATTCCATATATATGTGTTAGCATACAGTATCTGTTTTTCTCTTTCTGACTTACTTCACTCTGCATGACAGACTCTAGGTCTTTCCACCTCACTACAAATAACTCAATTTCATTTCATTTTAGGGATGAGTAATATTCCATTGTATATATGTGCCATATCTTCTTTATCCATTCATCTATCGATGGGCACTTAGGTTGCTTCCATGTTCTGGCTATTGTAATTAGAACTGCAATGAACATTGCGGTACATGAATCTTTTTGAATTATGGTTTTCTCAGGGTATATGCCCAGTAGTGGGATTGCTGGGTCATATGGTGGTTCTATTTTTAGTTTTTTAAGGAACCTCCATACTGTTCTCCATAGTGGCTGTATCAATTTACATTCCTACCAACAGTGTAAGAGGGTTCCCTTTCCTCCACACCCTCTCCAACATTTACTGTTTGTAGATTTTTTGATGATGGCCATTCTGACTGGTGTGAGGTGATACCTCATTGTAGCTTTGATTTGCATTTCTCTAATGATTACTGATGCTGAGCATCTTTCATGTGTATGTTGGCAAACTGTATATCTTCTTTAGAGAACTGTCTATTTAGGTCTTCTAAAGACCTAAATTGACAGATCTAAACTGTCTATTTAGGTCTTCTAAAGACCATTTTTGCATTGGGTTATTTGGTTTTTTGATATTGAGCTGCATGAGTTGCTTGTAAATTCTGAAGATTAATCCTTTGTCAGTTGCTTCATTTGCAAATATTTTCTCCTATTCTGAGGGTGGTCCTTTGGTCTTGTTTATGGTTTCCTTTGTTGTGCAAAAGCTTTTAAGTTTCATTAGGTCCCATTTGTTTATTTTTGTTTTTATTTCCATTTCTTTAGGAGGTGGGTCTTAGAGGATCTTGCTGTGATTTATCATAGAGTGTTCTGCCTATGTTTTCCTCTAAGAGTTTTATAGTGTCTGGCCTTACATTTAGGTCTTTAATCCATTTTGAGTTTATTTTTGTGTATGGTGTTAGGGAGTGTTCTAATTTCATTCTTTTATATGTAGCTGTCCAGTTTTCCCAGCACCACTTATTGAAGAGGCTGCCTTTTCTCCAGTGTATATTCTTGCCTCCTTTATCAAAAATAAGGTGACCATAAGTTCGTGGGTTAATCTCTGGGCTTTCTATCTTGTTGCATTGATCTATATTTCTGTTTTTTGTGCCAGTACCATACTGTGCCAGTACCATTACTGTAGCTTTGTAGTATAGTCTGAAGTCAGGGGGCCTGACTCCTCCAGCTCTGTTTTTCTTTCTCAAGATTGCTCTGGCTATTTGGGGTCTTTTTCAGTTCCATACAAATTGTGAATTTTTTTGTTCTAGTTCTGTGAATAATGCCATTGGTAGTTTGATAGCGATTGCACTGAATCTGTAGATTGCTTTGTAGTCATTTTCACAATATACCAAGAACATCGTATATCTCTCCATCTCTTTGTATCATCTTTAATTTCCTTCCTCAGTGTCTTATAGTTTTTTGCATACAAGTCTTTTGTCTCCTTAGGTAGTTTTATTCTTAGGTATTTTATTCTTTTTGTTGCAGTGGTAAATAAGAGTGTTTCCTTAATTTCCCTTTCAGATTTTTCATCATTAGTGTATAGGAATGCAAGAGATTTCTGTGCATTAATTTTGTATCCTGCTACTTTACCAGATTTATTGATTAGCTCTAGTAGTCTTCTGGTAGCATCTTTAGGATTCTCTATGTATAGTATCATGTCATCTGCAAACAGTGACAGCTTCCCTTTTTCTTTTCCGATTTGGATTAACAGTGGGTTTTAAGAGTGGGTTTTTTGAGTACTGCTTTAGACAGGATTGTATGAATATTTAAATTTTATTGCTTTTAGAAATATTTGAACTTACAAGCAGCATGTTGTTTTAAATTTTGAATGTTTAAATGCATGTGTGTACCCTATAAACTTGCACAGTTGAACACATTTTGCTAACTACTCTTTTTTACATATAAAATCTAGAGGATGTTAAATGACATATTAGATCGTATGCATAATTCTGTAATATAATTTTAACTTGTTTAATATACAAATATTATTTATCCACTCCTTCAACTATAATTACCCATTAGAATCTAATACTGATCAGCAAATATCATATTTGTAAAATAGCTGCCACTATTTGTAAGTCCTACCAAAAATTTTAGTGCTCTAATATATTCCCAAAGCTATTAACGCAATTACTAATTAGATTGTTGGAGGGCTCTTTTATGAACAGAAAGATAAAAGGGAATTTCTTGAAGAGATATTCCATTTTGCTATTTTATAGTTCAAATACTTTCAATTAAAAAAAGGTTAGAGTTGGTATTCCAATTATGGAAACTTCATAGTAGTAAAGAAGTGTATTAAGAAAAAATCATATTACAAAAGTGATATCTCAATATAAATAGAGAAGTGGATAATGGGGCATTTTGGTGAGCTGCATGAAAAATATATTATGTAACTACAGTGTAAGAGAAGAGGTATACTGACCCTTAAATATAATTTATAATATGAACATAGTGAACCTTTATAAGATAAAGTCAGAAATGTTCAATTCCACTATAAAGTCACTCTGTATTTTTGTAAATATTAAAATACTCTTCAGAATTTTTTCTATTTCTTTCACTTAAGGAATTTTTCCCATGACTCACTTCAGCTTCATGGTATACAACAAGCTTGACATTTTGTTGGCTTTCAAATGACATTATCTTAAGGCTTAAAATTATCTTACTGTCAGTCTGTTAGCCGGAAGTTTTGGAGATATCACTGGAGCCAGAGCTGCACTAGGGAAACACTGAATGTTCTGATTTTTGCTTATTGCTGCTATTTTATTACCTCCAACATAGATATTAGTCAAAAACTAAGAAATGTCAACCTTTGTCATCAATCTACATATTATCAATTTTAAGCTCTGAAAGTAGTATGATGATAAACTGCTATAGCCAAAATACATCCAGATGAGGTTCACCTCTGAGCATTTTTCTCTTACTATAAAAACAAGAGAAAGAAGTATTTCATTTATTCTGGTTTTATTACAGTTTTAGGTAATATCTAGTTGAAGAAGAAGCAAAGAGCTGACCAAGCACTCCAGTTACTGTGAATTGTTTTGATTCTAGATATATGATTTTGAGACTTAATTTTGTCTGTTAACTCTCAAGGCCACATAAGCCACAAATCCTGACCTATCCATTCATTCATGTCTTCACTGATTTAAAAAAAGAAGAATTTTTTTAAAAAGATGTACTAATTCCAAATAAATGAAACATTTTTCCTGTTTCCAAGTATCTAATTGTCAAATATAAAGAAACAATTTTCTAAAGTAATAATTTAAAATTATTAAAGAGCAATTTGGAAGCACAGAGATCTTTAGCTTTATGTTCATTCTGACAATGTTAAATGACATAATGATTTCTTTTTTTTTTTTTTTTTGCGGTACGTGGGGTCTCTCACTGTTGTGGCCTCTCCCGTTGCGGAGCACAGGCTCTGGACACGCAGGCTCAGTGGCCATGGCTCACGGGCCTAGCCACTCTGCGGCATGTGGGATCTTCCCAGACCCGGGCACGAACCCATGTCCCCTGCATTGGCAGGCGGACTCTCAACCACTGTGCCACCAGGGAAGCCCCATAATGATTTCTTGATAATATTAACAATTGCAGCATCAGTTGGCTAGCTAGTGAATAAATGTTAATAGATTGTCTTTTTTCTAGAACTACCTTCAGCTAATCTCTTTAACAAATGCATAAAATGGGGTACTCTAGTTAAGCATCAAAATCAATGAGTTTAGCAAAATATTCACTGATGCAAAATACCAATTTATTGTTGGTACATATGACTACTAACCTGCTTATTGGCTAAAAAGTAAAGATGGCCACAGTCTCAGCTTGGGTCTCCAGAAACTGACTCTGATACGAGATTCATGTGAAAATGATTTATTTAAGGATTTCCTTTCTCCAGTTGTAAATGGTGGAAAGTGGGGCCTTGGGAAGGGAAGTAAGCCAAAGTACCATGAAGTTAACTTGTATTCACTATTTTGGGAAACAAGCACCTGGGAGCTCTGGAGACCATAATCACACTTAGGGTTGTCCCCATCAGGGGGTAAAAGCAACAGTACGTTAATTCTTCCTCACCCTCCAGTCATTGTTTAAGAGCTAAGGTAAAGAGGCAGAAAGGTGTTATTGCCCAGGGATTTCCAGTCTTGCTGCCCATAGATAAAACTTGTCCCAGTGCCCTGAGGGAATTGCACCAGCACAAAGATTTAAGTGTTGGTGACTGAAGAAGATATGGGGGAGTCTTGATAGTATCTGCTGGGGTCATTTTGTAATTCTCCAAATTTTGAAGCTTTTTTTAGTTTTTAGAGATAATTTATGTTGATATTTTTTGTTACAATTACCAACATTAAAAATTGTTATTAGGGACTATATTTTTATTAAGTGTGTTTATAAGTTTATTAAGTAATATTATTAATAAATATTAGAAAAACTCAAAATTCAGAGAAATACAAAAACTTCCCACCCATAAAAGAACCACATATTAGTCAAGGCCAACATTTGTCCCTTACTCTATTTTTCAATAAATCATGAATTCTTTACCTACATATTTACAACACTAAAACTTTTCTAAGTGGTTTTATGAAAGTAATTTTAAGTCTGTAACTAAATTATTTTATTAATTTCCATGAAAAAAAGTTTTGGACATGAAAATTCTATAGATGACATCATATTTAATGGTGAAACAAACTCTTTTGCCTAAGTTGTAAGTAGGAAAAGATGTTCAGTCTCATTTGTTTTATTCTACCATTTATACTGGAATTCCTAGCAAGTGAAACAAAGCAAGAAAAAATCATAAAGATTGGAATTGAAAAAAACAAAGTTATCCATTTTGGGATGGCATGATTGTAAACATGGAAAAATCCAAGTAATATGAAAAATAAATTATCAGAATTAGGAAGTAAATTTAGCAAGGACACAGCATCAATATTAAAAATTAGTTGAATTTATGCATTTCAACATCAGTGAATATTAAAAAAACTGTGTATTTACAAAAACATAAAAACAGAAGCAGTTGGGCTTCCCTGGTGGCACAGTGGTTGAGAGTCTGCCTGCCTATGCAGGGGACACGGGATCGTGCCCCGGACCCAGAAGATCCCACATACCATGGAGCAGCTAGGCCCGTGAGCCATGGCAGCTGAGCCTGCGCGTCCAGAGCCTGTGCTCCGCAAAGGGAGAGGCCACAACCATGAGAGGCCCACGTACCGCCAAAAAAAAAAAAAAAAAAAAGAAGCAATTAATTTAAAAGTACAAGATCTCTACACTAAAAATTTTAAAACTGTTCAGATAAGTGGATGAAAAAAGAGTTGCCTTTGCAAGCATCTTCTGCATATGCAGAGTCCTTGGGGTCTCTCATAAGGACACTCTTGTTTCCCCTGCACAATGACCCTATCAGCAATGATCATTTTCCTCATTTTATTGAGTAGTAGATAAAGTTAGAGAGGCTACATCTGTCCTCCCAAGGTAGCCCCGCTTCTAATTGGTACCACTAGGATGAGAACAATGTCTATTTTGCACCATTTTAGACTTTAGTCTCTTCACTGTAAAAATAAGGAAACTGGACATTTCCCATCCTAATGTTCCATAGACTTCTGCTCTTTTCCTCCTTTCATCCCTTTCAGTACAGAGGTACTTCTGTACCTCTAAGCTTTTATTAAATGATGGAGTTACCCCCCACAAAAAAAGACTGTCAGAGATTTTAAAGAAAACATTTTACAATTAAGAAATATATTATGTGCTTCTAATGAAAATTTTCATCACTGGTGGAAATGCAAAGTGGTACAGCCACTTTGGAAGACAACTTGGTAGTTTCTTAAAAAGCTAAACATAATCTTACCATACTAACCCAATTGAACTGAAAATTTATGTCTATGCAGAGACCTACACATGAATGTTTATAGCAGCTTTATTTAAATTTGCCAAAACTGAAAGCAACCATGATGCCCTTTAATAGGTGAATGGATAAACAAACTGTGGTACATCCAAACAATGAAATATTATTCAATGATAAAAAGAAATGAAGCATGGGGAATAATTAGATGATGAAGTTATTCTGACTGATATTCTAAAGGTAGATACATGGCAATATGCATTTGACAAACCCCACAGAAATTCACACAAAGAATGAAACAGTATAGACTATGAACTTAAGTTCATAATAATATATCAATATTTGTTCATCAGTTGTGACAAAGGTATCACACTAATGCAAATGTTAATGAAAGGGAAATTCTAAGGGGAAGGGTCACAGATGGGAACTCTCTCTACTACCTGTTCAATTTTTCTATAAATCTAGAACTTCTGAAAAATAAAGCTTATTAATTAAAACAAAAAGTAAGGAGAGGTGAAAGACACTTAAGGCACAATTTCCAGTGCAGGAAACTTGGGCCTATAGTCACCTATATTTATATCTAAAACATTCATTAAAATGCAAAATTTTTTAAAAAATTAGTAGAATTCACCAGAGAAGCCATACTGGCCTAAGGCTTTTGTTTTGTTTTGTTTTTGTTTTTGTTTTTTTCTGTTATGGTTTTTCTCAATAATTTAATTTCTCTATTAGATATATGTTTGCATCTTTTAAGTAATTTGTTCATTTCTTCTAAATTGTCAAATGTATTGGCATGTAGTTGTTCATAATATTGTCTTTTATCCTTTTAATATCATAGAGATGTCACGTCTCTCATTCATGACATTGATAATTTGTGTCTCCTTTCCTTTTTCTAATTTCTTATGGAATCTGAGATCCTTTCTTGAGAGCTTTCTTCATTTCTAATGTGTTTATTTCTCTAGATTTTTCTCTAAATACTTTATCTATATCCCACAAATTTTGATATGGTATTTTCATTTATTTGGTTCAAAATTATTTGAACTTATATTTTTATTTCTTATTTAACCTACTGATTATTTAGAAGCAGTACCATATATGTGGTATTTAAGTACCATAAATGTGGGCATTTTCCAGATATCTTTCCATTATTGATTTTAAATTTAATTACACTGTGGTCAAGTAATATGCTTTTTATGACTTGAAACTTTTAAAATTTATTGACATACTTTACAGTCCAAAATATGACCTATTTATTTACATTTGAAAACGTTGTATATTCTGTGTTGTTCAGTGGTGTGTGCTATAAATGTTCATTAGGTCAAGGTGACTGACAGTGCCCTTCAGATCTCCTCCATCCTTACTGATTTTCTCCATGCTTATTTTGTAAAATGTTGAGAAAGTGCATTTAAAATCTTGAATCCTAATTTTTAATTAGTCATTTTCTCCTGGCAGTTCCATCAGTTTTTACTTCAAGTATTTTGAAGCTCTGTTATTGGGTGTGTATATGTTTAGAATTACATTTTCCTGTTGAATGAGCCTCTTTATTATTATGAAATGTCACTTCTTAAAAAATTCCTGGTAACATTCTTTGATCTGAAATCTCCTTTCTCTTATATTAGTATAGGTTCTCCAGTTTTTTTCTGATTAGTGTATGCATGATATATCACATTCTGTCCTTTTAACATATTTTTATTTTTATATTTAAATTGATTTTTCTTTTGTAGGTTGTTTATACTTGAGTCATTCTTTAAATCTACCATCTTGCTAATTTTTTTCCCATTTTCTCATCTGTTCGTTGTTCATTTTTATAACCTCTTTTTCACCCCATTTTTGGAATAATTGGGTACTCTTTTATGATTCCATTTTATCATCTTTGTTGTCTCCTTAGAAATAACTTTTTATTTTGTTATTTTAATAATTGTCTTGGATTTCAAAATATACCTTTTAAACTTATTCACAATCTAGCTTTAAATAATATAAATATATATAAAATATTAATAATATTTATTATTTATGTTTTTTAAGTATAGTGTAAGGACCTAGGACCAGAATATGTATACTTCTCCCTTCCTGCATTTGTGCTAGTTTTACCTTACAATTTTTTCCTTCTACATGAGTTATTAACACCACAACACACATGGTTAGTATTTTGCTTTAAACTGATTATCTTTTAACAAGATTTAAATATTAAAAGAGTCTTTACATTGATCCAGGTAGTTACTATGCTTGGTACTCTCGTTTCTTTATGTAAGTACCGATTCTAACTTTTTTTTTCTGCTTGAAGGATTTCTGTTACCTTATCTTATAACATGAGCCTTCTGGTCATGAATTATTTAGCTTCTGAAAAAGTTTTTATTTCACTTTGATTTTAAATGACTTCACTTTCATTTCTTGGGGTAGAGAATAACAGATTGGCAGGATTTTGTTTTGTTTTCACTTTTAATTATTTAAATATGCTGCTGTACAGTCTTTATTTTTTTTTCAGAGATATGTCTCACCATAATTATCTTTGTTTCTGAGCACCTAATGTGTCCATTTTTCTGCCTGCTTTTAAGATTTTCTCTTTTTCAATGGTTTGATGCAATTTAATTGTCAAGTATCTCAGTGTAGTTTGTTTTCAATAACTTTGAGATTTCCTGAGCTTCTTAGATGTATGAGTTTGTAGCTTTCAACTGAGTCTGTTAAGTTTACTTTTTCTGCACCCACTGTCTTCTCTCCTTAGGGAGACAGATTCAATGGTGAATAATATGTAGGCCCTGTCATAAGAAATTTACATGGAATTCTTATAAATTTCATGTGGCTTCCAAAGGACTTACAAAATATTGATGCTTCATCATGATAATATACTGAGTATTGCAAAAGCAGTTGTTTAAAATGAATTAGAACAAGAGGAAAACATGGTTTAGAGCAAGAATATATACTATCTTAAAATAAAAATCACACAAATTATGACTTCTCTAATCTATAGATTAATATATAAATTTGATGTGTGGTTATTTTTAAATGTAGTGACAACGAAACAATTGAAGAATAGGATTTTATCAGCATTCTTCATATTGCAAATGAATAAAAACTTATTTAAATGACAGGTTTGACAATAAATGAATTTTCAAATCACTTATTTAGTTAAAAAATAAATATAACACATGAAAACTATGAATACAGTTAAATAGTCTGAAATTACAGTACTTGGTTATAAAAAGGTATCAAGGGCATTCAAAGTGACATAAGATTGAGAAGAACTGATTTCAAGAAAACCTCTTTTATGAAAATAAATCTCCTAAACTTAAAGAACAACAGCATATTCTCATGATCTAAGAGCATCTAATAGGGATAAAATGAATTATTTTGCTTCTGTTAGAATGGTAATTTTCTACTCTGGACTTATTTTATCATGATATGTTATAGAGGGAATTTCTGCATAGAGTCTAATTTAGAACTTGTATGCAGTACTTAGGTTCTTAATCATAAGGGAAACTCAAATACTAGTCTATTTCATGAAATTCATTTTAGGTAGAGAAAAAAAATGATTGATCTTTAAATATTTCACTTTCATGCCAGTCTAATTAGTGCCGGGTTGATACACCCTGTAACATTAAAAGCACTATTTAAATGTATGTATTATACAGTCCCAAACACATACCCACATTAAATTAGTCCTTCAAACTTATATAAACAAAGGCTTATGAATAATTGGATGAGTCATCCAGACTGCTATAAATAGAAAACTCCAGCTGGATCAAAGTAGATGCTGTATATAACTGGATTTCCTAATCTGCAAGGACCTTTACTTTAAAGAGTTGGCTAACAATTTATAAATGTTGTTATTTAACATCTTTATCCTAATTTTTTAACACTTTAAGTTCTTCTCTGATTCAAACATTATTCTAAAATATATTTTTCCTAGTTCTAAAAACTTTCATTTCAATAACTTTGTTATTAAGTTCTAATTCTACTGCATGTCCATAGGAAATATGATCTCCATTATTTCAAAATGTATCAATTTAAAAATGTAGCAGTCAGAATCCTGGTAGGAAACAGATGGCACATTCAAATGAGATAATTTTGAGATAGTTTAATAAAGAAATTAGTTATGAAAGTAAAGGCAGGATTTAAGAAAAGCAACAAAGATGGTGCAGTACCCCAGGACTGAAATATCCTGGAGTCATTATCACTCCTAGAATTAAAAGGTGATAAACCGGGAAAAGTTACATGAACCTGAAGAGATAATTTTATAGACAAATCCTATGCTAAAGGGTAGTTGTTCTTCAATTTCTCTTGACTGTGTATGATATTATTGTATATTTTCAAGTACTCATTTGCCCTTTGTTTACTAATTTTGTAGTGATTGGATATGATATATATATGGATAAATTTGACATCTTGCATCAGCAAGCCAGAAAAAAATAATTTCAAAGGAAAGAAAGGTATTATTAAGAAATAATAAATTGGTGCCATTATAAGTCCTTCATGTTGAGAGTTACTATATTAATGGAGAAAATAATTGAATTAAAGCAGAACATGTATTGTTATAAAAAGATATTTTTCATCAAGTATGGGATATTACAAGTTGATAAAATAATAACTGGATTTTATTTCTTACTAATACTTAAAAATACAATAAACTAGGCAAATGCTGATAGATATTTTTACTACAGTAGTAGAGGAAAGTTACGTTATTATTGAATTAAACAACAAAAATATGTCTTTTTACAGGTTATTATTTAACATCTCTCTCTCTCTCTCTGAGGATACAGAAATAAGTACCTACATCACCAGTATAATTATATTTGTTCTTACAAGTAGAATAAATTATGTTCCCTCCATGTCTGCATATGATACAAGTTGTAAATGCAAAAGTAAGAAGGAAAGTTATAATGAAAAAGAGGATAGTAAATATGGGCAGAGAAAAATTTATTTTCAAGTCTCTAAATTAAAACACCTTTTTTTTTTTACATTTAGAATCTACTTGAGTCACTCAGTTAATGCTAAATCATTCATTTATTCCACAAATGCATTGGCTGATTATATTGCATAAAGCACTAATTGGGATTTGGAAATACAGTGTATGTAAAAGAAACAATGTTCCCAACATTCCAATGAAGAAAGATGGAATAAAACTAAACTAGACTGTCAAATAGTTTTGACTGGAATAAAATTGCAGGAATATGAGAAAGAGATCACTGGATATGAGGGAGTAAGTTAAATATTGTCCTCCAGCAAGTCTAACCTAAAGTGAAGACATTTAAGGAGAGATCTGAATGGTGAGAAGACATTCTGAGAAATAAACGGTCAGAAGTAGAGGAAAAACCCTGGAAAAGACTTTACTATGTATAATGCAAATGACCCAAGACAGGAATAAGCTTCCTAATTTTCAGAAACGACAAGACAGTATTAGTTGTAGATAAGGTTTTAGGAATTAAAATAGTACCAGGAAATTAGTGCAGAGAATTAACCAGGAGCCAGCTTTTATCAATCCTTATAAACCATGGTAAGGACTTTTTATACCATTCTCATTGTCATGGGATTTTTTTTTTCCGAGAAATGACTGCTCTGATTTTATGTTTTGAAAGATAACTCTGCCTGATGTATGAAAAATGAACCATAATAAGGTAAAAATGGTAACAGAGAAATACATTCAAATCTTTCAGAACATTATTGTCTTAAGATGGATTCCCTAGGTTCAGAGCCTAAAATGGAAATTGTTTGGGATTTATTGAGAGAGTACTCTCAGGAGAGACAGATAGGAGTAGGGAAGCTGAATAAAGAAGAGGAAGGAGCTCTCTAAAAATGTGATTTCAGGTGAAGTTAAGCTTTATTCTTACTTCATAGGGAGCTCCAGAGTCTTTCCCACCTTGAGATACGGGAATGGGGATTTGTAGACTCTAGCACAGTCAGTCAATGCACCAGTAAGTCGCTGAACACAGACCATAAGGAATGGGAGTGAGTGGATATAATGCTCAAGGCACCTCCAGAAAAGGTGACCTTATTTGCCCAGAGACTATCTACTGTGAAGTTTCAAATGAGACCCATTAGTCTAAGCACCCACAAGAGCTAGGGTATGAATATAATGAAAGAATTGGTAAATAGAAGAAGGTCAGAAAAATAAATTTTGAAGGAAAAAAGTATTAAGAAATAAAATAAGTGACATTATAATGGCCCATAATGATAATTATATTGATAGAGAAATTAATTGAATTAAGGAAAGGAAGAACAAAGTTAGATGTTCCTATAGAAATATTTGTTGTCTGGTGGGACAACAGAGTAGGCTCAGTGGAAGGTCCACTTTTTATTTTTGTCATATTACTTTTATTAGATAATAATGAAGTATGTGTTTATGAATCAGTGATAATTTCCTATTAGAACAAATATCTTTACTATAATATGTTGAGGGGAATAATAAAGCACTAAATCATAAAGTATGCTTGCAATGGCACCTAGAAACAAATGATCTCTGAAAAGAATTGCCAAATGGTCATGCTAACCATCAATTCTTATATAAAATTAAATCTGCCTTTCTAATAAATTGCATCGTGAACAAAGCTCCATATCTACACTATACAATCTTAGGAAAATGTCTTCATGCATTTAAAATTTAATATGTTCACAGATATCAGAAGTCATATAAAATTTTTAATGAACAAAATATTGATGAATCTTTTGTAAAACTGTGATTAAACACATTGTTCACTGTATTGTTTAAAAACAAATAAAATTAATACTATTTATTCCTCTTTGAGTTCAGTGCCGAAAAAAGAAATGTTTGTCTATTCTGAAAAATAAATCTGCTCACTAAAATTGATAATAGCATCTATGTATAATCTATTAAATTTCCTTTGCCATAGTTGTTAGGTAATCCAGAGAGAGTGAATAAAGCAAAATATACTTAATCTTAGCTTTTCATACAAATTATCCTTTTTCATTACTTAACATAATTCTTTAGTTTTTTAAATAGTATTATAATAATAATCAAGCTTTTAAGTGCATTGTATTGTGAATTTACCACAATTTTATTGATTGGGACTAGAGTAGACATTATAAATAATATTCAGTAAGCTGCATTAGAGTATTTCATTTGGAAAGTTTGGAAATTATAAGGACACAATGACAGTAAAAATCGTATTTCTATAAATATCTGGTTTGAAATAAAGTCAAAGTGAGTTTATATAATTCATTAAGCAGATGCAATGATTAGTTTCAAATACTCAGAATTCAATGTGTAATACATATGACCACAGTACAATTCAGAATTATAATAACTGTGATTGTCATATTTCATTGCTAAAAAGAAATGTATTTATTCAAGAAAATATATTTACTTAAGTATGCCATTTTCAATATTAAGTGTTATAATTTGGTAGGTATAAATTAGCTTATGTTTGGCTTTCATGTTTAAAAATATGGTTGCATATATCTGTGTGCCACAACTACCGAGCTCGTGTGCCTCAACTAGACAGCCAACATGCTGCAAACTACAGAACCCATGTGCTCTGGGGCCCACGGGCCACAGCTAGAGAAGAGCAACCCCCCACACCACAACTAGTGAGAAGCCCTCACGCCAAAACTACAGAGCCCATGTGCCACAACTAGAGAGAAGCCTGCGTGCCGCAACGAAGAGCCTGCGTGTCACAACAAAAGATCCTGCATGTCTCAACAAAGATCTCATATGCTGCAAATAAGACCTGAAGCAGCCAAATTAAAAAAAAAAAAAATCTGACCCATTCCTACTAGGACAGCAAGGAAATGTGGGCCTCTTTAAAGAACAAAAAAAATATGGTCGCAGTGGGTATTTATGACTTCCAATTACTGAAATACTGAAAGTAAGGAAGAAAATGTAAATTGGTGAAAAAAGGTCAAAATCATAACACTTGTTGCAGGTTTCAGCTCTGTCACTTAGTGGCCATGATTTTTAATATTTTGCTCAGTTTCTCAGAGGCCAATATTCTT
This sequence comes from Mesoplodon mirus, assembly GCF_964341445.2. Classification (NCBI taxonomy): domain Eukaryota; kingdom Metazoa; phylum Chordata; class Mammalia; order Artiodactyla; family Ziphiidae; genus Mesoplodon; species Mesoplodon mirus. The sequence continues at coordinate 103,309,643 of NC_138982.1, read as the reverse complement.
ATATGTAATGATTTGAGAAACATGGAATAAAATTAGCATGAGACATCTATGGTACATTGAATTTACCTTTTATTTTTCTCACTGTTTATGCCTTTCTCACATAATAAATGTGTTGATTTCAAATGATGAGAGAATAACTTCTAAATGTCTTATTCAGTGCTTACCATAGTACATAATGTCCTTACTTTACAAATGAAGAAATTAATTCAATATTAAAGGAAAAAATAGCATTTTTTTTAGGACAAGAGCTGCAACTAAAACATATTTTGTTTTATGATAATACATGCATAATTGAGACTTAACCTTTTTTTTCTTTTTCAGGAAATGTACCTTTTAATAATTATAGAAGTCCCATCAAGATGACTAGTACATTGACCTGATAAAGCCATATAAACTTCATCTTTATGATGATGCCTCCCATGGGCTGCTTAAGCCAAGCAAGAACTTTTCCAAACTCACTTCCAAAGTGAGAAGAGAATTTTGATGATTCTGTTTTTCTAATTTTAGTTTTGTGTTTTGTTTCTGTTTTGGTTCATTTACAACTGATGTATTATTTTGCATTGGTGGCAACAATGACTGAAGATTTAGTTTTATGGTCTGACCATATGGTGAGCTCTGTATGTTTTAGACATCTATTTTCTGTGGGGTTAGAGACCACAGAGAATCTGGTGTGTTAGTCTTCTTTGTTTGCTTGTGTGTTTTTATGTTTTGAGCTCAAATCACTTAAGGATTTCATTTCTACCTGGAATAAAATAGCTATTTGATAACTGAACATGTGATTTCTTTTTAGTTTTAATGCTTTTGTGTTTAACATTGACACATGGCTTAAGTTGCACAATTGAAACTGTAAACTCTCTATGTGCTTGTATGTCTATGTGTCAGGAAATTAGAAAGATCTTTACTTCTCATTGTGGGGTTGTGTTATGTTTCCACTTCTGGAGGGTATTAAAACATCATATTGTAGTCTCTTAAACTGTAAGAGTTCTATTCTCATTTTCACAGAGACAAATAAGACAAATGTATATATACATACGTATGTGTGTGGATGTGTGTGTGTGTGCATGCACGTGTGTGTGTTTGCAGAAAGAGAGAATATTGCTCAATTTCCCAGGAAATAAGAACATCGAATGTCTAATACTTCATGTGTAATATTCTTTATGTATAATATATGTATACAGAAAATAAATCAGTTTTAGAGAAAACTTTAAAATTTTTTTAGAAAAATAAAGTTAAAAGTTAAATAGCATGTCCAGTCTTTCATATTCTTTCAGGTATTTAACATATATTTATTGTGTTTCTATCATGTATCATGAGGTATCCAAGGTAGACAGAATTAAAGAGAACCAGAGGGATTATTTCAAGCTTAGGCCTTAGAGAGAACTAACACATACTCAATAGAAATGTGATTCGTGCAATGGATGGCATGAAAACAAAGATGAGGGCCATGAACCAGGCAGAAGAGGAAAGGGAATGAGTCATGGACACCAGCAAGGAATATCTTGCATGTTCTAGAAACGCGGGTATTTTGTTTTTGGCCTTCAAGAGTTTATTGCCTTCCAAAAAAAATGGATGATAGATATTGGCTTTCACAGGAGTACACTGAACTGTCAGATATGGTAGCTATTAGCCACATGTGGCTATTTAAATCTAAATTAAAATTAAATAAATTGAAAACTCAGGTTTTCAGTTGTACTAGCCATGTTTCAACTGTTCATGGCCAACATGAAGAGATAGGCATTTTCCATCATGACAGAAATGTCTATTCCACAGTGTTCATTATGTGAGAAGAGTTTGCTCCCATTTAATATGTGTGTCTAGGAAAATTTTTTCATATTTTGTTTTATTTACCCTCTTTTAGAATTTTTATATGTTTGTTTTCTGGGGAAAATTTTTAAGGAAGATAGGAATTTGAGAAATATATCAACAATTGTTTCTTATGTGATGTGTTTACATTATCACTTATTCTTCTTTTTATTCTGACCTTTAAAGAATAAGTTGAGATAAAATCTGGTTATGTAATATGGAGAATCTTCAAGGTTTAGTTTAAAGGAAAGAACAATGAAAAGACCTTGTTATACTCTAATTTTCTCATCTATTAATATGCCATCTATCCATTTGAAGATATTGACTGGTGGTATGGAGCAGGAGACAGACGTGACAAATGATAGACTGTTTGGGAAGAACCCCTAATAGACAAAGTATAGGAGTTAACACATTATTATCTATTGCATTTCTTTTATCTTGGATCATCCATTTACTGCATTCTCACAGATGTCTAATCCTGTGAATAGAGATTTTTTTTTTTTTTTTTTTGTGGTACACAGGCCTCTCACTGTTGTGGCCTCTCCCATTGTGGAACACAGGCTCCGGACGCGCAGGCTCAGTGGCCATGGCTCACGGGCCCAGCTGCTCTGCGGCATGTGGGATCTTCCCAGACCGGGGCACGAACCCGTGTCCCCTGCATTGGCAAGCGGATTCTCAACCACTGTGCCACCAGGGAAGCCTGAGAATATTTTTTAATGTTATAAATTAACTCAATATTTGTGAATTTATCTTATTTGCACTCTACACATCTCATGCCCTTAGGCTACTACTTTTCTTAGCTTACCTTAAAAAATAATGTGGTGTTTTCCCGTTTAAGAAATCAAGTTGTCATTAAATGAGATGATTTTTATGTGCTGGGTAATAGAAAATTGACTGATAGGTATCAATTTTATTTAGAGCATATTTTCAAAGCCGTTTAAATGACTGCTAAAAATCTGTTCCATGTGTGTTGAAGGATAGAGTTTATTTGTGCAATATGACAATGCTGTAATGTTACATAAGAAACCGAAATCTCATTATCTATATGAAACTGATAAAATAATATTAAATTTTAGTGTAGCCATCTAATATTTACAACCAATTTGGAAAATTCATATACTGAGAAGCTCTTTCAAAAAACACACAGTCAAGGATTCCTTAATGTACTTTCTATTTCAGTTTTAATACAAAAGGAAACTAAAGGAAAAGACAAGATTTGGTTTAATATGTGTACTATGTTAGGTAGAGTAGCACTATCTCCTATCTGAATTTTTAATTAATTACATTAATCACTGAATTCTTACATAAGTACACTGAATATTGTGCAGAATGGAAACATTTGTTCATCACTCTACCAGAGTCTCACAGATCTGCAAAAGTTTTTCAAAAACTGATACTAGCTTCTTCTGAGAGTACTGATAATGATGCACCATTTTATTCTTATTGTTTCCTTGGATTAAATATATAAATTTACCAAAAGAGGAAAACCATTTTTGTAAGAAAAGTCTACAGAGATCTCTATAATCTAATTGTATATTTTCCTTGATTAAATCCCCCACAGCAGCTCACAAATGAAGACAGTTGCATTTGACAATTGCTAGGTGATTTGGTACCATTGAAATGAGCCATTATTTCAAGGTAAGACAGTTCTGAAGAAAACAGTCCTATAAAATATAATTAAACAATGCCCCGGGGACTGCATACATAATTTGCTGTAAAACAGTTGAGTTTTAGTATAATAACAACATACATCATAAACTCCACAAAGAGGGCATCAAATGACCTTTAACATTAATAGACACTCCTTGCATCCAGAAGACTATTTTTGTGTGAAAATATCTACTAGGTTTACAACAATTTAAAGTATTTACTTAGTGAAACTCATATTGAAGGTGATTACCTCACAAAACTTTTTCTCTTTCTCTTTATAAATAATATAAGTTGCATACTGGAGGAGAAGAAGTAACTTAAGGGAAAGAAAAATAAACATACTAAGAGCAAGGTTTTTTGTTTGTTTGTTTTAACAGAAAGCAAAATTACTTGCCTTCATAAAGAATCGTGGCTTTCAAAATTTAAAGTCAAGATACACCTTCAAGTGAAGTGTTACTATGAACTTCAGTAAGTAAAAATATATTAAGCAGGTTGGGGTGAGAAGCTTAGGGTTGAAAATTCTTGGCCCTCCGTGGCTTCCTAAATGGACCCTGGAGGGCATTCTATGGTATAAAATTTTAAACCTGTGATATCAATCACTCTAACTTTGTCCTGTGTGGGACGAAAAGAAGCTTTCCTCTACCCTTATAGGTTCTTCTGGCTTGTCTAAGAATTAAACTGACATGAGACAGATTAACAGGAAAAAAAAATCAAACTTAATTTCATAAGTATGGGACACCACATACATGAGAGGTTCAAACACAGAAAGATAAAATGAGGTATATATATCACCCTGAACTAAAGAATGGACAGGGGCCTGGTGCTTCCAGGAACAGGAGGGTAATTCACCAGGAGGTAAGAAGAAGTGCAGATGTTGGGTAAATAGATGTTTGCCCTGCTATACATATAGGCCACTCAGATAAAATTTCTCTCTGGTAATAACTCTTACTGTGGGAAGGACTCCCAATTTAAATTCTTCTAAGTAGTTGAAGGAGGAGCAGAAGTTTCTCTGGAGCCTGCAGGGTCTTGATTGCCTTTAGCTCAAAATAATCCCCATGCAGAGTAGCACATTTGAGGAAGGCTTGTTCTGAACCCCTTCAATTTTATACTTCTTTGCTTTCTTTACAAATGGTCATAAACCCAGTCGGTTTTTAGGTTTTTGTTTATTTCCTAATTGCTCCAGGGAAACATACAGGTTATAAAAATAACAAATATGAGGAAGTTATAAACCTGAGAAATCTTTCCCAATGTCTCCGTATTGCTCCATTTTCTCAAATTCCTGACTGTTATGAGATTTTAGAAAGTCCCCTTGGATTTCCTTTATGATTTTTTTTCCTGAGGGTAACTCAATAAACCAGCCTCTTTCCTCTGATTCATCTTTTCTCAAAACTGTGAAGACACCTACCACCACAGTAACCTCTCTTTCTATGATGTAGTTTAGTTTAGTTCTACAGATATTCATGCCAGACACAGCTGGTTCCTTACGGAACAAAGATTATTCATCCATTGACTCTGATAGCCCTCAAGGAGTCTAGAGTCAAGTGTGGAGAAGCAGGCATATGAAAGGAAAATATCAAAACAGTTTGGTAAGTAGTAAAATAGTGTGCACACACATGAAAAAAAGAGCTTAAAGGGAGAAGTACATTTTAAAATGAGTCACTTGTATAAATGAAGCTCTCTGATTAGAGCCTTTTCAGGACATTCCACTTTGTGCTCTATGTTGATGGATTAACTACTGTATTAAAAATGGTTCTCTACGTTAATTGGTGCTGTTGCAGCTGCTAATTCAAACTTCTATGTTTCAAATCAGAAACAGCCAAAGGAGACCTTAGGTTCTGACTTTATTTTAAAGTTGTTCTTTTAAAAAGTTTTTTAATGATTTAACTGGTTTTTGATAATTAGGTAACTTAAGTATGCTGCATTTTAGTGAATAAACATTACTGAACACTGAAGGCACAATTCACTCTGAATATTGTTTTATATAGAAACCTTAATGAAAAATGTATAAATAGAAACAATTTTTTATATCACTAAAATAATAATTTCATTTTGTTTTAATTATATTAACAATAGAATTTAAATAAATTAAATGCACCCTGATTCAATTATATTATATTCTTATGAGTAACTTGGATTCTCTCATGTTTGGAAAATATTAGCATTTCTTTTAATTACAAATATATACTTCCTATAATATTCTGAGATAAAAACAATCTGGAAATTAAAAGACTTCCTTTTTGAAAAATGATATAATTTAAATTTAATGCTTTCATAATTCCTTCTTAAAGACTTCAAAGTTGCCAAATTAAAGTTAAAATTGTTAGATGGGATGAAAGATGTATAATAAAGAATTTCTTTTAGGTTTTACTAATTCTTTTCTCTGAATTGATAGAGAAAAGAAAAGAGCATAGAGGGAGCCATAGAGTTAGAAAAGTGAGAATGAGAGTGTGATTCCCATCTTATAAGAATTATTTAGAATCAACTGTGTTTGTTCTAAGCATTTACTTATGACTATAAAATGTATTTGCATATAAGCAAAGTATTACTTAAAATAACAATGACTTACAGAAGGGAGTAGCATGATATATTTAAAGTGATGAAAGAGAAAAGACTACAACCAAAAATACCCTACACAGCAAGACTCTTGTTCAGATTTGACAGAGAAATCAAAAGTTTTACAGACAAGAAAAAACTAAGACAATTCAACTCTACCAAACCCATGTTACAACAAATCCTAAAGGAACTTCTCTAGAGAGAAAAGAAAAGGCTGCAACTAAAATCAAGAAAATTATGAATAGGAAAGCTCACCAGTAAAGGCAAACATAAAGTAAAGGTAGGAAATCATCCACACACAAATATGATATCAAAACCAGCAATCGTAAGAAGAGGAGAGTACAAATGCAGGATACTGGAAATGAATCTGAAATTAAGAGATTAGCAATTTAAAACAATCTCGTACATATATAGACTGCTATATCATAACTACATGGGAATCACAAACCAAAAATCTACAATGGATACACAGACAAAAGAGAAACAGCAATCCAAATACAACACTAAAGATAGACATCACATCACAAGAGAAAAGAAGAAGAAAAGAAAAAAGACTTTCAAAAAAAATTCAAAACAGTTAACAAAATGGCAATTAAAACATTCATATCAATAATAACCTTAAATGTAAATGGATTAAATACTCCAATCAAAAGACACAGACTAGCTGAATTCATACAAAACAAGACCCACTTTTATGGGTCTAGACCCATATTTATGCTGTCCACAAGAGACCCACTTCAGATCTAGGGACACATACAGACTGAAAGTGAAGGGATGGAAAAAGGTATTGCATGCAAATGGAAATCAAAAGAAAGCCGGAGTAGCAATACTCATATCAGACAAAATAGACTTTAAAATAATGTTACAAGAGACAAAGAAGGACACTACAAAATGATCAAGGGATCAATCCAAGAAGAAAATATAACAATTGGAAATATATATGCACCCAACATAGAAGCACCTCAATATATAAGGAAAATGCTAACAGCCATAAAAAGAGAAATCAGCAGAAACACAATAATAGTGGGAGACTTTAACACCCCACTTTCATTAATAGAGAGATCATCCAGACAGAAGATCAATACGGAAACACAGGTCTTAAATGACACATTAGGCCAGATTGACTTAATTGATATTCAAAGAACATTCCATCCTAAGCAGCAGAATACACTTTCTTCTTAAGAGCACATGGAATGTTCTCTAGAATAGATCACATCTTGGGTCACAAATAAAGCTTTGGTAAATTTAAGAAAATTGAAATCATATCAAGCATCTTTTCTGACCACAACACTATGAGATTAGAAATCAATTACAAGAAAAAAACTGTGAAAAGCACAAACACATGGAAGCTGAACAATATATTATTAAAAAACCAATGGAGCGCTGAAGAAATCAAAAAGAAAATTTAAAAATACAGAGAAAAATGACAATTAAAACACAATTATCCAAAGCCTATGGGATGCAGCAAAAGCAGTTCTATAAGGGAAGTTTATACCACTACAATCTTACCTTAGGAAACAAGAAAAATCTCAAATAAACAACCTAAGCTTACACCTAAATCAATTAGAGAAAGAGGAACAAACAAAACCCAAAGTTTGTAGAAGGAATAAAGTCATGAAGATCAGAGCAGAAATAAATGAAATAGAGACAAAGAAAACAATAGCAAAGATCAATGAAACTAAAGTCTGGTTCCTTGAAAAGATAGACAAAATTGATAAACATTTAGCCAGACTCATTAAGAAAAACAGGGAGAGGATTGACACCACAGAAATACATAGGATCATAAGAGACTAGTATAAACAACTATATGCCAATAAAAGGGACAATCCAGAAGAAATGGACACATTCTTAGAAAGATAAAACTTTCCAAGACTGAACCAGGAAGAAATAGAAAATGTGAACATTCCAATCACAAGTACTGAAATTGAAACTGTGATTTAAAAACTTCCAACAAACAAAAGTCCAGGAGAAGCTGGCTTCACAGGTGAATTCTATCAAACATTAAGAGAAGAATTAATACCTATCCTTCTGAAACTCTCCTAAAATATTGCAGAGGAAGCAACAGTCCCAAGCTTATTCTATGAGGCCAATATCACCCTGATACCAAAACCAGACAAAGATAACACACACACAGAAAAAGAAAAAATTACAGGCAATATCACTGATGAACATAGGTGCAAAAATACTCAATAAAATACTAGCAAACCAAATCCAAAAATATATTCAAAGGATCATAAAACCATGATCAAGGGGGATTTATCCCAGGGATGCAAGGATTCTTCAATATATGCAAATCAATCAGTGTGATACACCACATTAATAAACTGAATAAAAAGCATCTGATCATCTCAACAGATGCAGAAAAATCTTTTGACAAAATTCAACACCATTTATGATAAAAAATTCTCCAGAATGTGGGTATAGAAGGAACTTACCTCAACATAATAAAGACCATTTATGACAAACCCACAGCTAACATGATTCTCAATGGTGAAAAACTGAAAGTGTTTCCTCTATGTTCAGAAATAAGGCAAGGAGATCCACTGGTGCCACTTTTATTCAACATAGATTTGGAAGTCCTAGCCATGGCAATCAGAGAAGAAAAAGAAATAAAAGGAATCCAAATTACAAAAGAAGAAACAGAACTGTCACTGTTTGTAGATGACATGATACTATATATATAGAAAATCCTAAATATTCTACTAGAAAACTACTAGAGCTCATCAATGAATCTGGTATAGTTGCAGGATACAATTTTAATATTACACAGAAATCTCTTGCATTCCTAAACACTAAGAATGAAATATCAGAAAGAGAAATTAAGGAAACAATCCATTTTACTATAACATCAAAAAGAATAGAATACACAGGAATAAACCTACCTAAGGTGACAAAAGACCTGTACTCTGAAAACTATACGATGATGATGAAAGAAACTGAAGATGACACAAACAGATGGAAAGACATACAATATGCTTGGATTGCAAAAATCAATATTGTCAAAATGACTATACTACCCAAGGTAATCTATAGATTCAGTGCAGTCCTTATCAAATTACCAATGGCATTGTTCACAGAACAAGAAGAAAAAAATCTTAAAATTTTTATGGAAACATGAAGAACCCTATCTTAAAATTTATATGGAAACATGAAAGACCCTGATGAGCCAAAGCAATCCTAAGGAAGAAAAACGGAGCTGGCTGTATCGGATTCTCTAACTTCAGTCTATACTACAAAGTTGCAATAATCAAACAGTATGGTACTGGTACAAAAACAGAAATATAGATCAATGGAACAGGATAGAAAACCCAGAAAATCACCCACACACCTATGGTCAATTTATCTACAACAAAGGAGGCCAGAGTATAAATGGAGAAGAGACAGTCTCTTCAAAAGTGGTGCTGGGAAAACTGGACAGCTACATGTAAAAGAGTGTAATTAGAAAATTCTGTAACATGATATACAAAAAATAAACTCAAGATGGATCAAAACGTAAATGTAAGGCCAGACACTATAACACTTAGAGGAAAACATAGGCAGGACACTTTTTGACATAAATCATAGCAAGATGTTTTTCAATCCACCTCCTAGAGTAATGAAAATAAAAACAAAAATAAACAAATGGGACCCAATTAAATTGAAAAGCTTCTGCACAGCAAAGGATATCATAAACAAAATGAAAAAAAAAAACCCCACAGAATGAGAGAAAATATTTGCAAATGAAGACATTGACAAGAGAGTAATCTCCAAAATATACAAACAGCTCATGCAGCTCAATATCAAATAAACAAACAACCCAATCCAAAAATGGGCAGAAGATCTGAATAGACATTTCTCCAAAGAAGACATACAGATGGAAAAAAAGCACATGAAAAGTTGCTCAATATCACTAATTATCAGAGAAATGCAAATCAAAACTACAGTGAGGTATCACCTCATACCAGTCACTATGGCCATCATCAAAAAGTCTACAATGAATAATGCTGGAGAGGGTGTGGAGAAAAGGGAACAATCCTACACTGTTGGTGGGAATGTAAATTGGTACAACTACTCTGGAGAAAAGTAAGGAGGTTCCTTTAAAAATTAAAAATAGAACTACCATATGATCCAGCAATCCCTTTCCTGGGCATATATCCGTAGAAAACTATGGTTCAAAGGGATACATTCAACCCAATGTTCATTACAGCACTATTTACAATAGGTAGACATGGAAGCAACATAAAGGCCTATCAACAGATGAATGGATAAAGAAAATGTCATACATATATACAATGGAACATTACTCAGCCATAAAAAAAATGAAATAATGCCATTTGCAGCAACATGGATGGGCCTAGTGATTATCATACTAAGTGAAGTAAGTCAGACAGAGAAAGACAAATATCATATGATTTCACTAATATGTGGAATCTAAATTTAAAAAAATGATACAAATGAACTTATTTTCAAAACAGAAACAGATTTACAGATATCAAAAACAAACTTTGGTTACCAAAGGGGAAATGTGGGCTGGAGGGATAAAATCAGGAGCTTGGGATGAACATACACACAGTACTATTTATAAGATAGATAACCAACAAGGATCTACTGTATACAAAAGGGAACTTTACTCAATACTCTGTGAAAACATATATGAGAAAGGAATCTAAAAAAGAATGAATAGACAAGCCTCTCAGATAGCCTCATCCAGCAGAGGGCAGACAGCAGAAGCAAGAAGAACTACAATCCTGCAGTTTGTGGAACAAAAACCACATTCACAGAAAGACAGATAAGACGAAAAGGCAGAAGGCTATGTACCAGATGAAGGAACAAGATAAAACCCCAGAAAAACAACTAAATGAAGTGGAGATAGGCAACATTCCAGAAAAAGAATTCAGTGAAGAATGACAGTGAAGATGATCCAGGACCTCGGAAAAACAATGGAAGCAAACATCGAGAAGATGCAAGAAATGTTTAACAAAGACCTAGAAGAATTCAAGAACAAATAAACAGAGATGAACAATACAATAACTGAAATGAAAACTACACTAGGAGGAATCAATAGCAGAATAACTGAGGCACAAGAACGGATAAGTGATAAGGAAGACAGCATGGTGGAATTTACTGCTGTGGAACAGAATAAAGAAAAAAAGAATGAAAAAAAATGAAGACAGTCTAAGAGACCTCTGGGAAAATATTAAGCGCAGCAATATTTGCATTACAGGGGTCCCAGAGGGAGAAGAGAGAGAAAAAAGACCAGAGAAAATATTTGAAGACATTATAGTTGAAAACTTCCCTAACATGGGAAAGGAAATAGCCACCCAAGTCCAGGAAGCACAGTGAGTCCCATACAGGATAAACCCAAGAAGAAACACACCGAGACACATAGTAATCAAATTGGCAAAAATCAAAGACAAAGAAAAATTAATGAAAGCAGCAAGGGAAAAATGACAAATAACATACAAGAGAACTCCCATAAGCTTAACAGCTGATTTCTCAGCAGAAACTTTACAAGCCAGAAGGGAGTGGCATGATATACTTAAAATGATGAAAGGGAAGAACATACAGCCAAGGTTACTCTATCTGGCAAGGATCTCATTCAGATTTGATGGAGAAATCAAAAGCTTTAGAGACAAGCAAAAACTAAGATAATTCAGCACCACCAAACCAGCTCTACAACAAATGTTAAAGGAACTGCTCTAAGTGGGAAACACAAGAGAAGAAAAGGACCTAAAAAAACAAACCCAAAACAATTAAGAAAATGGTCATAGGAACATACATCTCAATAATTACCTTATACGTGAATGGATTAAATGCTCCAAACAAAAGACAGAGGCTTGCTGAACGGATACAAAAACAAGACCCATATATATGCTGTCTACAAGAGACCCACTTCAGACCTAGGGACACATACAGACTAAAAGTGAGGGGATGGAAAAAGATATTCCATGCAAATGGAAATCAAAAGAAAGCTGGAGTAGCAATACTTATATCAGATAAAATAGACTTTTTTTTTTTTTTTTTTTTTTTTTTTTGCTGTACGCGGGCCTCTCACTGCTGTGGCCTCTCCCGTTGCGGAGCACAGGCTCCGGACACACAGGCTCCGCGGCCATGGCTCGCGGGCCCAGCCGCTCCGCGGCATGTGGGATCTTCCGGGATCGGGGCACGAACCCGTGTCCCCTGCATCGGCAGGCGGACTCTCAACCACTGCGCCACCAGGGAAGCCCTAAAATAGACTTTAAAATAAAGAATTTTACAAGAGACAAGGAAGGACACTACATAATGATCAAGGGATCAATCGAAGAGCAAGATGTAACATTGAAAAACATATGCACCCAACACAGGAGCACCTCAATATATAAGGCAAATGCTAAAAGCTATAAAAGGAGAAATCGACAGTAACACAATAATAGTGGGGGACTTTAATGCCTCACTTACACCAACGGACAGATCATCCAGACAGAAAATTAATAAGGAAACAGAAGCTTTAAATGACACAATAGACCAGATAGATTTAATTGATATTTATAGGACATTCCATCCAAAAACAGCAGATTACACTTTCTTCTCAAGTGTGCATGGAACATTCTCCAGGATAGCACACATCTTGGGTCACAAATCAAGCCTCAGTAAATTTAAGAACACTGAAATCATATCAAGCATCTTTTCTGACCACAACGCTATGAGATTAGAAATGAATTACAGGGGAAAAAAATGTAAAACACACAAACGCATGGAGGCTAAACACTACATAACTAATTAACCAAGAAATCACTGAAGAAATCAAAGAGAAAATCCAAAAACACCTAGAGACAAATGACAATGAAAACACGATGATCCAAAACCTATGGGATGCAGCAAAAGCAGTTCTAAGAGGGAAGTTTATACCTATACAAGTCTACCTCAAGAAACAAGAAAAATCTCAAACAATCTAACCTTACACCTAAAGGAACTCTAGAAGGAAGTACAAACAAAACCCAAAGTTAGCAGAAGGAAAGAAATCATAAAGATCAGAGCAGAAATATATGAAATAGAAACAAAGAAAACAATAGCAAAGGTCAATAAAACTAAAAGCTTGTTCTTTGAGAAGATAAACAAAATTGATAAAACATTAGCCACACTCATCAAGAAAAAGAGGGAGAGGACTCAAATCAATAAAATTAGAAATCAAAAAGGAGAATTTACAACAGACACCACAGAAATACAAAGCTTCCTAAGAGACTACTACAAGCAACTCTATGCCAATAAAATGGACAACCTGGAAGAAATGAACAAATTCTTAGAAAGCTATAACTTTCCAAGACTGAACCAGGAAGAAATAGAAAATATGAACAGATCAATCACAAGTAATGAAATTGAAATGGTGATTAAAAATATTCCAACAAACAAAAGTCCAGTACCAGATGGCTTCACAGTTGAATTCTATCAAACATTTAGAGAAGAGCTAATACCCATCCTTCTCAAACTCTTCCAAAAAATTGCGGAGGAAGGAGTACTCCCAAACTCATTCTATGAGGCCACCATCACCCTGATACCAAAACGAGACAAAGATACTAAAAAAAAAAAAAAAAAATTACAGACCAATATAACTGATGAATATAGATGCAAAAATCCTCAACAAAATACTAGCAAACAAAATCCAACAGCACATTAAAAGGATCATACACCATGATCAAGTGGGATTTATCCCAGGGATGCAAGGATTCTTCAATCTATGCAAATCAATGTGACACACCATATTAACAAACTGAAGAATAAAAACCATATGATCATCTCAATAGAAGCAGAAAAAGCTTTTGACAAAATTCAATACCGATTTATGATAAAAACTCTCCAGAAAGTGGGCATAGAGGGAACCTACCTCAACATAATAAAGACCATATACGACAAACCCACAGACAACATCATTCTCAATGGTGAAAAACTGAAAGCATTTCTTCTAAGATCAGGAACAAGACAAGGATGTCCACTCTCACTGCTATTATTGAACAAAGTTTTGGAAGTCCTAGCCTCATCAGAGAAGAAAAAGAAATAAAAGGAATACAAACTGGAAAAGAAGAAGTAAAACTGTCACTGTTTGCAGATGACATGATACTATACACAGAGAACCCTAAAGATGCCACCAGAAATCTACTAGAGCTAATCAATGAAATTGGTAAAGTTGTAGGATACAAAATTAATGCACAAAATCTCTTGCATTCCTATACACTAATGATGAAAAATGTGAAAGAGAAATTAAGGAAACACTCCTATTTTCCACTACAACAAAAAGAATAAAATACCTAGGAATAAACCTACCTAGGGAGCCAAAAGACCTGTATGCAGAAAACAATAAGACACTGATGAAAGAAATTAAAGATGATACCAACAGATGGAGAGATATACCATGTTCTTGAATTGGAAGAATCAATATTGTGAAAATGACTATATACCCAAAGCAATCTACAGATTCAATGCAATCCCTACCAAATTACCAATGGCAGTTTTTATGGAACTAGAACAAAAAATCTTAAAATTTGTATGGAGACACAAAAGACGCCCAATAGCCAAAGCAGTCTTGAGGGGAAAAAACGGAGCTGGAGGAATCAGACTGCCTGACTTCAGACTATACTACAAAGCTACCATAATCAAGACAATATGGTACTGGCACAAAAACACAAACATAGTTCAACGGAACAAGATAGAAAGTCCAGAGGTAAACCCACTCACCTATGGTCAACTAATCTATGACAAAGGAGGCAAGGGTATATAATGGAGAAAAGACAGTCTCTTCAGTAAGTGGTGCTGGGAAAACTGGACAGTTACATGTAAAAGAATGAAATTACAGCACTCCCTAACACCATACACAAAAATAAACTCAAAATGGATTTGAGACCTAAATGTAAGACTGGACACTATAAGACTCTTAGAGGAAAACATAGGAAGAACACTCTGTGACATAAATCACAGCAAGGTCTTTTTTGATCCACCTCCTAGAGTAATGGAAATAAAAACAAAAATAAACAAATGGGACCTAATGAAACTTCAAAGCTTTTGCACAGCAAAGGAAACCATAAACAAGACCAAAAGACAACCCTCAGAATGGGAGAAAATTTTTGCAAATGGATCAATGGACAAAGGGTTAATCTCCAAAATATATAAACAGTTCATGCAGCTGAATAGTAAAAAAACAAATAACCCAATCGAAGAATAGGCAGAAGACCTAAATAGACATTTCTCCAAAGAAGACATAGAGATGGCCAAGAAGCATATGAAAAGCTGTTCAACATCACTAATTATTCAAGAAATGCAAATCAAAACCACAATGAGGTATCACCTCACACCAGTCAGAATGGGCATCATCAGAAAATATACAAACAGCAAATGCTGGAGAGGGTGTGGAGCAAACGGAACCCTCCTGCACTGTTGGTGGGAATGTAAACTGATACAGCCACTACAGAGAACAGTATGGAGGTTCCTTAAAAAACTAAAAATAGCATTACCATATGATCCAGGAATCCCACTACTGGGCAAATTCCCAGAGAAAACCATAATTCAAAAAGACACATGCACCCCAATGTTCATTGCAGCACTATTTACAATAGCCAGGTCATGGAAGCAACATAAATGCCCATCGAGAGATGAATGGATCAAGAAGTTGTGGTACATATATACAAAGGAGTATTACTCAGCCATAAAAAGGAACGAAATTGGGTCATTTGTTGAGACGTGAATGGATCTCGAGATTGTCATACAGAGTGAAGTAAGTCAGAAAGAGAAAAACAAATATCATATATTAACGCATATATGTGGAACCTAGAAAAATGGTACAGATGAACCAGTTTGAAGGGCAGAAATTGAGACACAGATGTAGAGAACAAACATATGGACACCAAACTGGGAAAGCGGCATGGGGGTGGGACTGGTGGTGTGATGAATTGGGCGAGTGGGATTGACATGTGTACACTGATTTGTATAAAATTGATGACTAATAAGAACCTGCTGTATAAAAAAAATAAAATTAAATTAAAAATTAAAAAAAAATATTGGATTAACTTTATTATTAAAGAATGCAGCTAATTTCATATAAATTACATTTCTTTTAACTAAAACATAAATGATTCTGGAATGCAAATTCTGAGAAAATTGTAATGAATGTTAAGTATATTTAGTTTTGATTTTAAGACTTTTCTATTTTGCATAAACTGAATATGTAAATGGTGGTAATCAGGTAACTACAGAATTTAGGCTCAGTGAAAACTCTAAGCAGCTTTCAGGTCCAGTTGGTACTCTTAAATTTTTTATGATGCAGTAAAACCTACAACTCTCTGAACTCATACTTCAGGTAAGAAACAAGTTTGAGGACTTTCAGGAGATTAATTTTCCTATCAAATCATAAAATAGCAAGACCCTCACTAAACAACTCTGGAACTAGAGAACAAAGGTGATTACAAATTTCAAAGTATTACATATGCCAATAAACTCTTGGTATTGTTTTTTGGCTTCTATTAAAGACAACAAAAAGTTCTGGAGGCATTTTTAAATTGCCTTTCACATTCAACCATACTTGTTTAGTTTGTATTCAGTTTCTTAACTGAAGAGTAAAAGGTGATTAAGCAAGAAATGCTTTATATATTAAAGGGAGCAAATGTTGAATTTTAACCTCCTCACACTAATTCCAGAAGCATTAAAAATTTTTCGATTCTATTGGGACCAATAGTATGATTTTAGCATATTACTGAGTACATAATACATGCAGGGAATTAGCTTAAGTAATTTATATACATTGCCTCCTTTAATACTAAAAAAAAATGATTCACTAATTTTATATATCTAAATGTACCATTTATATAAGCTTCAAGCATCATTAAGCCAGACATTTTCAGTATGAAAAATTTTATATACCATTTGTTTTTTTTCAGTGACCAAGAATATATGAATATCATAAACAGGTCTATAGATAAATGAATAAATATTAATTTTGGAAAACTCCTAATAGCAGATGTAGTTTTAGATTTTTAGCTTATTAGCATTTTCTCATACTTGATTCCACATACTAATCACAAAAACCTATAGATAGATGCAGTGCCATTATATACATTTTTAAATATAAATAACCTTATATTGAAGAATCTGTGGCATGCCCAAGTTCTCACTAAGACTTACAGGTATTTCTGGAACTAGTTCTCTAACTCCATTTTTAGTATTAAATCCACTATCATACAGATGCAAATTGTGGTAGAGATGTTTGTATTTCAGATAGTGTTTAATGAGATACTCTAGAAAAATGATTCATATTTTTATATATCCATTTCTTCTTGGAAATTATTATTCTTTTGGTTGGTTTCTTTTTTTGTATTATTCTATCAGTTGAGATAAGATATATTAAAGGAAAAATGCAAGACATCTTGAAAAGAAGAACAAGGAAATTGCCATTCTATTAAAACAGCAATGTCTTTTGAGAAAAAAAAGACATCTTAAGTAAAAATTCAAACAAAACTCATTTAATGTGATGTGAATACACAGACTAGTACACTAATTCAACCATTTCTTTCTTTCTTTCTTTCTTTCTTTTTTTTCTGTGGTACGTGGGCCTCTCACTGTTGTGGCCTCTCCCGTTGTGGAACACAGGCTCCGGATGCGCGGGCTCAGTGGCCATGGCTCACGGGCCTAGCTGCTCCGCAGCATGTGGGATCTTCCCAGACTGGGGCATGAACCCGTGTCCCCTGCATCGGCAGGCGGACTCTCAACCACTGCGCCACCAGGGAAGCCCCTATTTCTTTCATTTTTTAACCACTGTCAATCATTCCTCCTAAGTCAAATCCCTCAATTATACTTTATATTATTTTTATGATTGTTATATGTTATGTAAACATTACACTATATGTTATAACATATATTAAATATACATTGAAGTATATATTAAACATGCTGTCAAAGACATATTTAGTGGAAAATTTCTAATTTTGGAATTATTTGCACTATTTTTAAAAATAATTTTTGAATATTAAAATAAACAGATACTTGAACTATTTTTTAAAATATTAAGAACTTTAAATAAAAATACCTTTACTTATCTAAATCTCAAAAATAACTTTAGAATGTTATTAATTGATAATATATGTAGTTTAATGAATGCGACTCTAAAATTTATAAACATTGTATATCTTAATTTTAGACTGAGTTCATAGTATCAATTTATTATTAAAAATGTTATGTTGTAACTATTAATTTTAATAATCCTAATCATTGAGTCATACATGAAATAGTTAATGACCCATTGGAATAAAACTTAGAAAGATTTTATTTGCATATTCAGTCAATATATTTATTACCAACAATGTTACTATATATATTAAAATAAATATATTTAAGTGGCAAAATGAATGACATAAAACTTTATCACTTTTAAAAATATCTTCTTGGGGGATAGATTACCTGGGTTTTATACATTACTCTCCATATATACCAACTTTGAGGCATTCAACTGTGCTCTTAATGTGTGTGCATTTATTTCTTTTCCAAAATGGAAGATTATATGAGATTATTTCAAATGCTCTATGTTATTCTATAATTCCAAGAAGCAATTTTTTATGGAGGTCCACATAGAAGTCATATTTACATTAACAACTAACTACAGAATGACAGGCTTTCATGAAGCATGTCAGAACTTTGAATATTTTAGCATTTACTAATCTAGATGCTCAATTACCCAGTTCTTTATGATACCTTGCTAGAATCCATTGTCTTTACTAAAGTTCATTTTAGAATTTTATTGATATATCATGAAAAAAATTACCAAAGTCTCTAATGAACTTCATAACTAGATAGAAAAATAGATATTTGATATTCATTTTTTCTGACATTTATAATAAACAAAGTTTCTGTGATAGGAAGAAATAATTTTTATAAGACAACCTGGCAATAATCCTTTAGAATAAAAATGTTTGTCTGCAGTTCAAATAATATTGTATTTTTCTATTTATATACATTGTATTTATAGAAAATTTAAGGGTTTCAAAATAGTTTTCACATTTTCAAATAAAAATTTCAAATGTTTCATCAATTGAGATAAATACTGATAAAAGTATTTTTATTTTATCCCATTTCTGATATTTAGACAATAAAATATCTTAGAGAAAACTGAATCATGATATAATAATTTGGTTTGATACCTATTTTAAATTTATCTGTTTCAAATAACACTTGGCTGGCAGTTCGTGAAATATTATTTTCCAATTTCCCTCTAAAATACATATGAGAATGTTTTTAGTGAAAACCAATATTTTAAAAAATTGAATCTTATTTCAATAACATATGTAATCTGAAGGATTTTAATACAATTGTATGAGATTGGTTAAATTCACATGTTATGTTGGTTTCATGGAGTGGAACTGACCACCTGAAAGATGATTGTTAGAGTCTCTGCTAGTAAACACAGATTAAAGCAATTTGCTGTAAGAGTATTCGTTTTCCTTTAAAGATAAAGAATTGGAGAAAAATTATTAACTGATTCATTGGGCTGTTTTCTTCTTCCCATTTTATAATGGGTTTTATTTTTCCTTCTATAAAGAACAATTATGAAGAAAATAAAAGCAATGTTTCTTTTGTAATAGCCTCACATGAAGTTTGAGCTAGATATTTAGAAATTCTGGATTCATGTTTTACAAAATTGTTATATAGATTCCTTTATGAATTGTTCATATACCAAAGGTGGGTTACATTAAATGCACAACTGGAAAGACAGAAATGTTAAAAAGAGAAAGATCAGTCCCTAACTTTGTTCTATACAATGTGAATAAGAAAGCTAATGTCAGCCAAGTGAGGTGCCGTTAAGAATTGGCCGAGGTCAAAGAAAGCTCTTTGGGCCTAAGGTTTCCCCTGAATATACCCAACTTCAGGTTACTGGCTGCGCGATCTGGAAACTTCAGCTGCATTCCTTTTTAAATAGCAAAATAATAAATGCTACACAATGTGTTTTAAATTAGAAATACATATTTTCTTTTTTTTAATTTAAGATACTGCTTTATATCTTTACAATTCATTAGTAGAGTGATTTCAGCAACAAAATGAAAAAGCAAAACAAAATTTCACAACCTTCTTCCATTGAAAGTAAATGAAATAATTTTTTTAAAAACTTTTATAAATTTGAGTCAACATATTCTGTTTTTAAGACTAGCTTAATACTAAATTTTTTCCATGCAAAAATACTCAGGTTTTATAATTTACATTTGAAAAAAAATAGACCTGTACATAATACTTTCTGACTGTACCAGACCTGTACCCAATACTTTCTGACTGTACCAGACCTGTACCCTCTGCTCTTCACCTTTGGTACTCTGGCTGAACTTTCTTTCTATTTGTAGAAAAAATAAGGAATAGTTCTTAGTTTCACTCTATTCAAATATTCCCTGCTACGCTCCTTTCTTATTGTTTAACAGTTTGGTTTTGGAATGTGAGTTATCTCTGAATTGAGATTTGGTCTAAATTTATTACCCTAGGCTTCTTATAAATGTCATTTACTCATCCTGGGCTTTATTCCCTTTACTATTATTTCCCCCTAGTTCTCCTCAAAATCCCACTGATGGAGGGAGAATGGAAATCACAAATGTTTGGGAAATTTGTCAGACAACTGTGCTTCTACTTTTTTGAGAAGGCAGTGATTTTCACAAAAGTTCTGTTCACATTAGGGAGCATAAGAAGTAAAAATGTTGGTTTAAAAAAAGTCTGGGCAGAGAGCTGAGATAGTTCCCCAAGTCTCCTGCTGCCCCACAGAGGTAGGGGGGAATAACTGAAAAATTCAAACTTCCCTTGGAAAGAGAATAAAGGCTAGTGACATGGCTAGCAAATCCTCATGAATCCTGAGGACTAAATGAGGAAGATACAAGGTCTGATGACTGAAAACCATGGCAGGACTACATATAGCTCAAGGGGTGACACTGAAGATAAGCTCTAAAGGGATAAATCAGAGACTACGAGTGTTATCTCACCAGCTTAGTATCAAAGATGGCCATCAGGGCCTCCCTGGTGGCGCAGTGGTTGAGAGTCCTCCTGCCGATGCAGGGGATACGGGTTCGTGCCCCGGTCTGGGAGGATCCCATATGCCGCGGAGCGGCTGGGCCCGTGAGCCATGGCCGCTGGGCCTGCGCATCCGGAGCCTGTGCTCCGCAACGGGAGAGGCCACAACAGTGAGAGGCCCGCATACCGCAAAAAGAAAAAAAAAAAAAAAAAAAAAAGATGGCCATCAACCATTTATTTGTTCAGACACTCTCAATACATAAACTTCTAAAACCTAGATACCACCCTGGGAAATTAGAGCAAACAAGGAAAAAGTCTCAGTTGACTATAATTAAATGCTCATAAAAAGCACCAAAGCAACTGAGTTTACCTAGAGTTGACTAATTGTTTTCTTCAGGTGAAATGGAGACTCAGTATAGTAATTAAGTTGAAATATCAAAGATAATGTTATATTTTTCTACACCTGAGTCATCAGGCTTATGAAAAATAATTCATGTTCTCCTACTCATATCGAACTGCATCAAAAATCTCCCCAAATTTGAAATTAAAAATGTTTTAAAATATTTGCCAGGTAGAGAGTTTTGTTAGAAACAAGAGACTAGAAGAATTTGTCATGAGGATATATTCATTATAATTTAAAAGAGTAATCTAGGAAAATCAAGGTGGCTTCAGTCATTAAACCTCACTTTAGTATGAGTTAAGAGTAAATGAAGGATTTAAATTCTGAGGAACTCAAGAATTCACATAACTTACGATAGAAACTGAGCTTACTAAAAACTCTTCAATAAGATGTGCTTGCAGTTTACCTCAGGGGAATTAGAAATCTGTTCTTTGCAAAGACTGGTTGAAGCATATGCTAACAGAAGGCTAAAGATGTGTGTGCAATAGGAGTTTCTGTGTGTATGCATTGATGTCATAAATATCCCACGAGGAAACAGCTCTCAGGGTGATAGGAAGGTGACTCCTGTTCAGCTGCTTTGCCTGAACACTGCCCTAGACTCAAAGGATGGGAGGGAGGCCTGGTGGGAAATCTGCCACATGCAAGTGTCCATTCTTGTGTCCTGGGTCTTCTGGACTGCACCATTTATGTCCTTAGCTTGTGTAGAGGCTCCTCCATGCAGGAGGAACCCTGCCCTGTTGGGAGGAAGACAGAAGGGGAAACAGTCCTTCCTTCCTCAAGGTTCCAGGGAGAGGAGGACATTTCTACTTCAGGAGTAAAACTCTAGTTTCATTACTTTCTTTTTTTTTTCTCAGACTTTACTGGGGGAGGAGGAACATCCACAAC
The DNA here is from genome assembly GCF_964341445.2 of Mesoplodon mirus. Taxonomy (NCBI): domain Eukaryota; kingdom Metazoa; phylum Chordata; class Mammalia; order Artiodactyla; family Ziphiidae; genus Mesoplodon; species Mesoplodon mirus. Next base: position 103,287,376 of record NC_138982.1, on the reverse strand, counting down.
ATGTTCACTTCAGGCTCTCAAGGGACATTGTGAAAATTTATTTTTGGTGCTATAGTTTTAGTATTATTACTGTTATTATTATTATTATTATTATATAGTAATTATTATCTTTTCTGTAGACAACATATTCTTTTGAGTGAGCTTCGTGGTAAAATCTCTGACCTACCATGAGAAACCCAAGTTGTCCATTTCCACCAGTCAATAAGATAGGAAGTCTTTCTTATTCAAACATCAAATATGAGCATGCCCATTTGGCCATAACCTAAAGCCACATTTCCAAAACAGCATTGACAGCAATATAGCCATCTGTTCATCTCCTATATACATCAATTTGTTCCAAATATGATAAAGAAAAATTATTTATTGTCTTTTAAAACTCCAGCTCATGCCTTGTTTATCTATTGTATACCTTTTATAATAAGTGAAGTGTGTGTGTGTGTGTATGCGTGCGCGCGTGCATAGTTTCAAGCCAAATCATGTTTGATGGTTAAAATGGACTTTTACAACTTAGGGTGATGTTGTATCTAACGTGAAATTTGGGATTTGACGAACACAGTTAACTTCAGCTCAGGACCCACCAATAGGAGAAAATCAATTTTTATCAGTAACGGTACTCACAATAAATTATCAATAGCAGCTTGGTACGAACTCAGAAAATGTTAGGGGGCCCTGTAAGGAAGCAAACTGATTGCACAGAGAAAAAATTAACCTGCAATTGAAGACCAGGTGGGAAAAGAGACAGAAGTAGTTACGGCTGTTCATTTAAGACCCTCTCTGCTGTGACTTTGACCTTTATTCTGTTTTGGCTCATTAGCCTAAACAGCATCATTTTTCCAGCTCCTGCAGCTGCACGTAAGAAATCCTGAACATGAACAGTCCTGACTGTGGTTGCTTGTGCCCCCATGCTTACCTCACGTTATCTATGATTAAAAAGAATGTTGATTTTCATATTTCTGACTCCATGTTGGAAACCTGACAACAGCATCAATTAACTCCCTTTTCTCCTTCTTTTAGGTGAGGATCCAGTCCTCTTCCGTTGACACAAAATGTGTTAGAAAATTATAGAGGGAAAATTTCAAATTGACCAAATAAAAAAGTGTAATTACCGTGAGAAAGCCAAGACTTTTCCTCTCTTCGACTCAATATCTTTTTTACTAGTTCTGTTCATGATGGATGCCTTTCTGTTTCCTTTGGTAGAAATCTCTGGCAGTTGTCTCACTATATTTATAAACACTCCTATTGCATTTGGCATGATATCTATCATTTTCCATTGCTCCTGTCCTCTCTCTTGTTTTACTGCTATGTCCTGCTTCTTGGTGGACACCTGGGGTCTCTCATGTGGGCCAAAGTTTCTTGGCACACAGTTCACTCTAAAGGATAGATGCTCACTATAGACAAGAAAATAATAACAACACAACTAGAATAAAAGTGTAAACATCCTTTGAGAAACTGAAGATGCTGTTAATGTTATCAAAAGTTATTATCTCTGCCACTTAAACGGTTTCAATCATTTCCTCCTTAAAGGGTACTGAAAATTATATCCTTTCCTGCTTCATGGTATCTCTAGTCTGTGCTGTAAGCCTTTAAATTCACCTTTTTTTGTTTCCCCACTTGCTGTGATTGTTACCCGCAAATAGAGAAAATGTACATTAACCTCTAGAGTGCTGCACTTACTCGCAGGCTACAAAGAAGTTCGGTGGTATGTTCCTAGTCAGTGTGTACCAGCAAGTAACTTTTTCTCCTTTACTCTGAGTCTTCATAAGGCTCAGGCAAGTTCTTATGAGTTGAGTGTTAGACACTATGTTTTGCTCAGAATGGTGGCATCTCTCTTATACTGAGGCATTGCCTTTATATATGTATGTAATTTACCTATATGTTAATTCTCCATTCAAGGAAAATGCATCCTTATTCAGAATGTCACCTTTCATCCAAAGAGAGTCCCAAGAAATCACTGGCCTCAGTCATGCTAATGTGTGTCTGAACCTATTTCAATGTCAGTTTGGTTTCCATCTATGAGAAATACAATATTTTCTTTTACTTTTCTATTACAGCATATATATGTATCTTTTCTCCACGAGTGTCCCTTTTTTAACTATTCTGATTCCCTTTAATTATCTTCAATTTTTAACTTTCTTTTGCCCAGAATTTTCTTTTTTTTTTTTTCATTTTCTTCTTCTTGCCTTTTACCTTCTTACTTTATTACCTGTAGAACAATGGTCATTTTGGGAATAATATGAATGCTATACTCAGAAAAATTACCGAAAACAAATTTTGTCATAGATTGTAGGTTATGATTTGGTATGGTATCCCTTGCTGAAGAGTGAGGTCAGAGAGGGAGGGAGGGAGGGAGAGGGGGAGAGGGGGAGAGAGGGAGAGGGAGAGAGAGAGAGCGCCACCTTTTGACAAGCTGATTATTTGATTTTACATTATGTTTAGGGATGTATTTAGAGAGCAAAATGAAGACTGCATCTCCCAACAATCCACGGGCAGGAGAAGGCAAGGCAGAAAGAAGGAATAATACCTTATCTATAGCATTCTTTCTCCCATTAGTAAAATCTGACCCACAGGGCATTAATTCCCCCACACTCTACTTTCTAGTCTTTCACTCATAGATGTTAAATGAGCTTAAGAGTATCTTGTGCCCCAAGAGCTCCAAGAGAAGTCTTGGAGTAAGAGCACAGAGTCTCCTGTTGTAGGTAGGAGGAGAAGCATTGTGTTGTGTCCACAAGCAACACGAAAAATTATCTTTTCACGTGAAATTCCCAAGAACAGGATGTGAGATAGGGGTTCTGTTACACATTAATTGAGGGAGTGCTCTTCAGTATAAACCTTTAAGTTATGGAGTAGAGCAGGCTATGGGAGGAGAAAGAGATGAGAAGTGGTGGAATCTCAGCCTTGGTCTGACCCACAAGGAGAAGGTTCAACACATAAGCACTACACAGTTGCCCTTCTTCCCTTGAGGCAAGGGAGTTTGACTTCTGAATCCACATATCAGTCTATCCTTGGCAGTAGGTTGTCCTGGGAGGGGTAGAAGGGATAAGTTTCCAGTTGAGGTGATTCCCTTCAGCTGAGAGTAACAATCAAGGAGAAGCCTTTAGGAGTCAATACTTAGCAGTTGGGAAACAGGTATAATGAACCACAGGTAAAGTGCACCTAAGAGTAGCTGCTCCAAGGGGCTGTCCAGCTGCCCTCCCCACCCCACAGCACACATTGTTGCTAAGTATCTCTGCTTCTTTAGGAGGGCTGCTGTAGCCCGGAAAACAGGTATGTAAATACGCATTAGGTGAGGCCTAAACTCAAACTAGGTCAGATCACTATTCTACAAGATTTCTTAATGCTGTTCATATCATTACAAGGCAACTGTAACCTTATGAAATAACACGTTTACTGAAAATATATAATATTTAATGAATGCTAATGTATCATGAGAAAAATTAACTAGTTGATATAAAGAAAATGAAGTCCATGGAAATAGTATGCAGAGTGATATTAATATTTCCCTAATAGGCTCTCGGATAGTGGAGACAAGGTAAATATGTTGACTGATTTAATGTAGTACACTGAAAGTAGTTTTTTTTTTTTTGAAAGGAAAACTCTAACCCTGCCATAGTGAAAATGTTTTCCTCAATGATTCTCTACTCTCCGCTTTGTATCTTCATCTCCTTTCCAATACCTTTAATTTACTCTCAGCTACTCCAAATGCTCAATACTCTCATGCCCATAATATCTCATATGTAATTCAAAAACACCTCATATTCTAATCATTTGAACTCCTCTTTCTAATAACTTCCCTATCTGTCTTTTTGTCTGGACCCAAACTTGACTATAGCTTCCCTATGAATGGCTCCAATTAGTTAAAATTTTACCCTATCTGTATCTTGATAGGTACCTTCTTTTTTAAGGTGAAGTTATGTGGAAGGTTTGTGCAGAGGACAATCCAACAGCACCAACACCACACTGCTTACTTCTTGGACCTATACTTGAATATGGTTATTTTTCTAAAATTAATATTAATAATATTATTAATAATAAAACTTAATATTAATATTATTATTTCAGAGATTTAATCTTCTAAGAAAAGTACATTCACATCCTACTATCATGTTCCTGCACTAAGAAATAAATAAAGCATTTTGAGAATCACTATGACTTACATTTAGTACTGGTTTCCAAATACCAGTATAAGAATTTCTATATGCAAATCAGGTAGAACCTTTAAAAGTAAACTTTCTCCTACCTTCGTGACAAGAAGTAGCTTTATAACTTGGAGAAAGTTTGAAGAAAGGTATCTGCCAAAGTTTGGCACCTACCCTCCCAAAAAAATTGGGAGGTAGGGGCACTGTCTTCCTTGAAGAGTGCATTCAAAGGGATGCCTCCCAGGTCCTTGAAAAAGACATTCCTAGTTGTAAAACTGAAAAGAAGCTTTTAAAAAAGATTTGTATCTCAAAAAGAGCGGTGAAAGGATTTATAAGTTTTCTAAAGTATATGTTCTAAGAAAAGGGAGTTCAGAGGCCTAAAGGCAGAAAGAAATGTCTCATATGTAGTCAGTATGAGGAACATTAAGGTTACCTTGGTTGGAATTCTCACTTTCTTCCTATTTCTACTCAAATGTCACTTCACTTATTTTGCTTTTCCTGGCCACTCTCTATTAAATGCAACATTCTCCTGCTTGTAGTGCTTCGTGTCCCCATTGCCCTGCTTTATTATTTTTTTCCTGGAAATTATCACTGTCTGAAACATTATATATTTACTCTGGGTCAGCTATCTATACCTCAGAACGCAGTATAACCAATAGAAAACCTCAGTAGCATACAATAAAGGGGTTATAGAGAGCCATTATTTATTAGGTTCCCCATTAATAGCTGGTGGTGAAGTGATAAATAAAATAAATATTGTCTGTGCCTTACATGTTTACCTGTGTGTAGGATGTTTTCTGAAGCCTTAATTATCTTTAAAACATCTTTCTTTTATTTTCACCCAAAAAAGACAACTTGAATGATAATACAGTTGATGGATAACAGTATTTTCCCTCCCTTATCTTTTGAAATGACCATTTAGATTTTGATACTTTGTGGATAATTAGCCCATATACTTGTGATTCCTTTCCCCATCCGCATTCCAGCCTCTCCTTTATCTCAGGAAAATTCTTTTTTTATTTAAGCCTTTGATTTTTTTCCTTCTGTTCCAGTTGATCATTTCGTTTTATTAATTTCCTTTTAAAATTGTTTATAAAAAATGTTTGAACTGCATTGGTTCCCTACATATTTATCATATGCTCTCTCTTTGCTTTCATTTTTATTCTACATTTCTTCTGCACTTCCAAGAATTTTCCTTACCGCCACTAATTTAATTTTCCATAGTAGTAATTCTCCTTATTACTGTATCCAATTTTAAAAAATCTGTTAGTCCATTATTGAAGTTATTTTTTTTCCTTTGAACTACAGGTTAAAATTATGGACTGTTTTCTTTTCAATACAAACTGTCACCCACCCCCTACCCAATGCATTATATAATAACTTCCAAATTAACCTTTGCACTAGCAGAATCTCTTTTCTTTCTTTTTCTTACATTGTTTTTATAAAATAATATAAGTTGCATTAAAAATTCAAGCAGACATTCATAGCTGGTGCTAGTAGTAGTGGTATTATTATTTTTTATTAGTTCATAAGGTTTTAGAAGAGGAAACTTTTGTGATTCAGCTTTACATCATCATTTTCAAGAAGAATTCTTCAAACCCTAATTTATCCTTTGATTACTAAGCTTTTATAACATTAATTTTTATCACTATCTCAGTAACTGAATTAATCCAAAGCCCCTGTAAATAACTCTGCAGTATGCCACACACCAGTTTCCAAACTTGTTGCCTTCTATTACTCTGCATATAACCTCTGCTCTAACCATAGAGCCATTATCTATTACCTAATATCATCCTGCAAGTTTATTCTCTACTAGTTTCTACAGATTACTACTTGGACCTGAAATGTACCACTCTCCTCTACCTCCCATCAACTTTTAAAATCCTCAAACATTTATCTCAGATGTCATCCTTCAAAAAACTTTTTCTGATTCTTCCACCCAGCTATCTTTGTCTTTCTCTTGTGAGACTTCTTGTCATGTTTCTTATATTGTGGTTGTCAGTGGAATAGACTTACCTCCCTATGATGGTAAGATCTTCTTATGGAGAAGGATACATTTTGCCTACTTTGAGACCCTTCCCATCTTCCAAAAAATTTTATAGAATCTTCAATGTAATGTTTTTTTCAATAAATATTTGTGAAATGTAAAGGAAAAAATTTTTTTGGCCTTCAAATATTTCAGTGACTTCCCAAGACAAATAAATAAAGATAAATTTTACAATATTAAATGTTCTCCTCTCCTCTTGATAGTAGTCAGGGCTCAACCATCATTTGCTCATTTAAAAAAATTTTCCCAATACTTATACACCAGCCAAATCATGAAACTTGCTGTTTCTAGAACACCTTACAGTTCCCATCTCCATGTATTTATTCATGTGCTCTTGTCCTAGAGCATCTTTCCAGTTGAAAAATGATCCCATTATTTAGTGACAAGATAAAATCCCCTTTTCTTCATTTAGAGCTTTATTATTTACCTCATTCTTCCTTTTCAACTACTTATGGTTTTTCCATTCACAATATACACCACATTCTGATTTGTATTACTATCAATTCAGAGTCTATTGTTTAATGTCCACTCTATTAAAAGCATTACAAGTGATAAGACTGAGTTTATTCACTTATATAGCCCTCCCAGGACACAGTTCATTGTTTTGCATATATGAAAGGCACTAAATAAATATTTTAAAAATTATTTTGAATGTGGAATAAATATATGAATAAATAGTGAAGTAATGTTATTCTAATAAAAACATTCTGAATGTTACAAATAATTGTAACATATTATTTAAATTAATTACTTAGAATTTTAAATAGTCAGATAGATATAATACGAATTGCACAAAAGGTCATTTCTAATAGTCACATACACTATTTTTTTGTTCTTTTAAGGAGAGAAGCTTTTAAATAATCTGTAGATTGTTGCACATAGTGTTGCTTTATAACTGCAAAGTTCTACAACAATATATATGGAAAGCTCTAATTCTTATATGAGCTATTTCCAATGCATTTTTCTATTTTCAGTGCAAGTTTCTCATACTACCAGTTTCCTATGGCATTGACTTGGAATAGTAGTTAAGGACACACCATTTATTAATCATCCACAGGATGAATCTTGGTAGGTTAAAACACTATTTCTATTACTAGCATACCCTATTTTTAACTTCTTTATCTTTTTGTATCCAAGCATTTGGGAGACAAAAACCTTTACTTTGTCATAAAAGAACAAAAGTTCTAATCACAGCAAATAAATGTAGTCTTCAAAAGGATAAGTGTCTCTTTATTCCAGTCATCATAAACAACCATAAAACCCTATGGGTTGTGGAGAGTATATATACATATATATAGTTGCATATGGCCATGGCTAAGACATAATAAGGTTATAATTCCCAATGATTTAATTTGTATATTTTGATGTTGCTGATTAACTATACAAACTGCTATTGGAAGTACACTGGTGTTGTACAGTTTATATTTTTGTCATTGTTATTGATCCCCAAAGTAAAGCCTTCCTGTATAATGGTCCTATTCATCTTTGCATTTTCAGAACATGAATAATATGTGGTTTACAGTGTTGGAGACACTTTTATGGAGAGTTTCATAATATATGTGAAAGTCTTTACATACGCTGTAGGTCATCCAGAGGAATTTTATCAACAAACCTACATCATAAAGATGCCAACAAATGTTAAGTCAAAGGAAGAAAGAATTCAGAGCAGACCCACTCTATTTTTGCAGCAAATCTTCCTACTTTTGATTACACTTATTCCCACAAACAGCGAAACCTCAAGACCACTAGAAAAGGGGTAACTGACTTCAGAAAATAATACTATACTGCACTGAATTATTCTCCAAGTGCATATTTTAGAGATTACTTTTTAGAATTTATAAGAGGATTTTTATAAAGAGAAAATTCAGGTTTGATACATTTGCCAAACTCAACAAGCTTGCATTGCAATATGTTCAATGTTGTACAGAAAGCAAAATACCTGAAAAATCAAATGATAGGGAAACTTTTGTTATGAATGAAATAAACAGTGAATAATTAGTGAGAAGAAAAGAGTAAATTGGAGAGAAGGCCATGACCACTACAAACAGGACAATCTGCCCCTGAGTCACACAGGGCACAGGACTTTGAGCTATTCCTGCCCTTCTAAAACAAACACACAAACAAATAAACAAAAAACTGGGGCTTAAAAAATGAATTATGTTCTTCAGAATACAAAAAAGTAGTCTAACAACCAAAATCATGTAAAGTACAAAAGGTCTACAAAAAGTAACGTGATGCAAAAAGCTTTAGTTGTTTAAATTTTTAAGCATGTCAGTATATTTGAAAACCAATTTTAATTCCATTGTTCCTACTTTGAAACAATTTCTGAATAGGCAAAATGACGGCCAAAAGTTAACCAACTGTGAATTTAATGTAACTTGTAGTCAAATAATTTCAGAAGCAAAGTTATAAAAATAATTTCAATATTTTCTGGCCAAAATATCCTATCTAATATAGATTTCTGTGATATGCTTAATATGGAGGGATGTTTCCAATTGTTAGTACCTTTGGGTTATGAAGTCTTAAAAAGACCTTGACGTTAGTTTTTTTAAATGTAAGAATATATTTGAACTTGAGTGCTCTTTCAACAAAATGTGAAAATCTTCTTATCATATGTTATCACCCACCAGAAATCATCTACCATACAAGAGCTACAAACCAACCAGGTAGACAGAATGACTATGCTAGTTGACATCAGCAATCTGTCATTGACTACTGCAGGCTGGCACATAGTTACAGAGCAAGGGGCTCACTGTCCTGATACGCATAAAAGCCAATATTATGGCACAGGATTTTGAGAAAAGAAAGAGCTTTATTGCAAGGTGTCAACAGGAAGAAGACAGGAGGCAGGGCTCAAATTCGTCTCCCCGATCTAGGATCTGTTCAAACTTTTATGAGTCAGGGAGAATAGGTTGGTATGCTGAAGTGGTGGTGGTGCAGGTTTCCTTTGGAGGGCTTTGGAACTCAGTCATTTACAGTAAGGTAGTAAAGAGGCCTCTTGTACAGTGGACGCTTTGCTTCTGAAAGAGATCTGACATTCAAGTTCTGGTCATATTCAGGCCCTTTGGCTCCATGGGAGGGGTAAAACTTTGGTTGCAGCTGTTGAGTCAAAATTTTCTCCTCTGCATGTGCCCTCGCTCCATGATTTATGTATTTGCTCTGTTTTCTCTGACAAAAAATTGAGCATTCTGGTTAGAAACAGGATAGGGCCAGTTTGAGCTGGTTTTGCAGTTGCAGTGGGTTCACAAATACAGGAACTTTGGGGGCAGGAGTGGAGGATGTGAATGGCCCTAACAGCCTAGTCACCAAGTCTGATCTAACTAGTACTGCTGTCCAATGTCAAACTTGCCAGCAACAGAGTCTAATGGTAAACCCCGAATTCAGTTTCTCAGATAAAGATGCCATTTGCTGAAGAGTTAATTATAGTGCAATCTTTCCACACTGGAGGGAGGACTGATTCATTTTGACTGAAATAAACACATATTTCTAGATATGGATTTGACTTTACTTCTCACAGTTCTTCTGACAGTACTACAATTTGGAGACTTACAGAGTATTTGATTTACTGATAAGGGATCATATGTAACATAAATATAGACCAAGGAAACGATTTTTTTAAGGAAATATGGTATTGCATACATGATTATGGGATTTAATTATTCCACATGCCATACCTCTGAAAATCGGCCATTCTGATAGAGCAATGTAAGCCTTTTGAAGACATTGTTGTGGTGCCAGCTTGGAGATGATCCCTTGAGAGGATTAGCTGCTATGCTCACTGGCAACTGTATAGTGCTCTGTCCCCAGTATGTGGAACACAAGGTCTGGTAACTCTTCGTGATGCATTAGGGGGGTTTTGCTTCCTGTCTTTGCATTCTGGGCTGAGAAAATTTAAAATTCCTCTTTCCCAGAGGGTGATCGCTTCCATCAGTGGACAGAGCAAGAAATAAACTTTATGCTATGGCTGCCACTCAATTATCTGGACTCTTTGTGCCAAGGGACCAGCAGGCAAGGAAAGAAGACATTACCCTGGCAGATTATTGACTCCAATCATCAGAAGGAGTACAGCAGCTGCTACACAGCGGGCAGGCAGGAAGACACTTGGCATTAGGGCAGCGGTGTGCTGGTGTGGCTCTCGAACCTGTTCATCAAAGCTTATTATTCCTGTCCCTTCCCAGCTTTTCATTAAGCAATACTGGTAGCTTTAAAGTAGCCATGGTTGGAGAATTTTACTACAGAAATCAGCAAGTGCTTTAAAGCAGGGATTTGATTTTCTTTCTTTCCAGAGAGCTAAAGTTTGCCTTTGTCAGCACATAATTTCAACCAGGTGAGCTTCTAGGCCATCACTTTGTACTTCCTTGACTAATATTAATTTTAAATCACTTAGTTCAACAGTCACAGCATGCTAAGGAGTTGGTGATGAGAAGCTCAGAGACCACAGAGATGAGAGTCTGGGTCTCTTTACTAGGTAAGCCACTTAGATCAGCAGAGGTGGGAGCTTACAATCAGGGGGATTTAGATTTGATATTAGAGGAGGGGGATAATGAGGATTTTGAAACCAGCTATGGTAGTGAGGACTTCAGTTTCCCCCACTAAATTTATTTTTTTAAGTTTCTCCAGAAAAAGAGACTAACCAAAATGTCTGGAGATGCCTTCCCAGATGTACTGAAATTATTATACAAGCGAATTCAAGTGGTTCAAAGCATAGGCTGCAGTGAATATTGTCATGTTTTACTTAGATTACCCTTCAGGACTGAGGCATGCATGCCCCAGATTATTGGGATTATTGGCTACTGAGGGCACAAAACTGACTCCCTCCATGGAAATTATCCTTGGTCCAAGATACACCTTCTTTCCAGGAGCATTCCACATTTGGAGACTATCATCTGACTCTAATAAACTTTTACTGAATTTTACAACTAAACCATCATCTCTTTGCCTTAAACAAACTTTTTTCCCCTAGAGGCTTGGCAGTGTCTACAAGAACAAGTATGTGACCGTCTAGATGAGACTGTAAAGCTAATGAATATGTGTATGTGTGTGTGTGTGTGTGTGTGTATCCAAACTGCTTTTTAATAAATGGTTGGATTTATTTTAAAAAATCACTCTTATATTTTACTTTTAATATGATACCTGGTAGTGATATTGTAGGAGAGATAGTATCTCTTTTCCATGTATCTTTAATTACTGAAGCTTACCAATAGCTACAAAAACTAACATAATTAGTGCAAACACCATATTAGCTTGGTCATTTTGCCACATTTGCTTTCTTCCTTGAAAGTATTAACTGAAATCTGAAACTCAGCAGCAAACAAGTTATAAACTGAGATAAATCACTACCTTCACATCTATAAAGAATGAAGATGCCTAGGTCACCAGGGAATCCTCCTTTGAGAGCAGGAAACAGATTAGTTGGCAGCATTAGTTCTTGCATTGTAATTGTTATGAAGATATTGTAATTGAGATGTTAATATGAATGACCATATGTAGGAAGTTTAATGATGGGATAAACTGTCCATATTCCTTTTATCTCCTAGATAACTCAGAACCAATGTCAATACACCCTCCCTGCTCGATTCTCTACCTCAGTTCTAGATCTCCTGCCAAAATTTACTCTAAAAGGCACTGTCCCATATCTATCATCATAATAATTATATAAAAGCACTGTACCATCTAATTCCATAAAATACATTATGAAATGAAGCTTATTTGAATATAATATGCTCATTTGCATTGCCAAACATTCTGCTCATACCTTCATCCTAAAACATTTTTCAGTTCCACTGCTATATATGGTTTACTCAAAATATTTATTAATATTTTGAGAATGTTGATGGTAAAACTGCATTTTTTTAACAAAGCAGCAAACTTGTAACAAAGATGAAAAAGAAAGTCCTTGGCTCCTTAAAACTACTACTCACTTGTTGTCACAGAGAAAAATTTCATAATTCCAAGCATTAGCACTGTTTATATTAGTTTTGACTCTAACTTTTCCAAATAGCATAAATTATCTTATTATATGGCCATACTGTGTTGGTTGTAGAGGACCACAGGGTGAAGACACATTACCAGTTTCCTTGAATAGTTTATAGTTAGCAAAAAGTTGTATGTAAACTAACAAATAGGATAAAACAATGTCAATGCATATCATATGAGTGTTTATTTTGTCCTATATTTCTTAGGTATATTTCATGTCATATCAGTTTAATAAAGGAAATAGCAATTTTTATATTTGGAGCAAATAGGATTTATAGAAGATAAGTAAATTTCCCCATTGCAAAATGAAATTTTGAATCAGATTCTACTAATATACGACCATCTTTGAAATTTTTTTCATCATCTTACTTATGACTGCACAAGAAATTATATATTGTTGTAACATAATACACGATATAAGAAACATTTGAACTGAACATTTGTATTCAGTTTTTAGCACTCTCCATAAATGTACAACTTATTTTAAAGAATCAAAATCAAGTTTCATTAAGGATAGGAGTCTCTATTTAAAATTTAAGTGGGTGGGATACCTGCACCAGCAGTGTCAGAAAAATTTGGGGCTTGTTAGGAATGTAGAATCTCAGGCTCCACTCCGGACCTCCTGAATCAGAACCTGCCTTTTAACAAGATCCCCAACAATGTCCTTGGCTTCACTTTATGATGATTCCTGACTTGTGGCACTGGCAATCTTGGGAAAACATCATCCAGTTTCTTGGATCCAGATCCTGGGGCCTCCCTTTCCCCAGCATCACCCCCACCCAGCCTGGACTCAATGACCCAATGGTTTCCTAGCACACGCCATTCAGCAAGACATGGTGGTGAACTCTGACTCTACATCTTCATGACTGAGGGACCCTTTTGCACAACACAAAGGGATAATGCCGAATGAATCACAGACTGGTGGATGGATGTGCCTTCCTAACACTTTTAATTAGCAGCACTGCCTATTAGGATGAACAGATTACTGCCATACATTACTCCCAAGCCCCTTACATGGAATAGAAATCTTATTTTCCACAAGCTGTGTGGCTGACAAGCTCTTGGTGCTCTGGCCTGGTGTCAGGTCTGAGACTTTGAGGTGGTAGGCCCGAGTTCAGGACATTGGACCACCAGAGACCTCCCAGCCCCAGGTAATAGCAATCAGCAAGAGCTCTCCCAGAGATTTCCATCTCAATGCTAAGACCCAGCTCTACCCAACGGCCAGCAAGGTTCAGTGCTGGATGCCCCATGCCAAACAACTAGCAAGACAGGAACACAACTACACCCATTAGCACAGAGGCTGCCTAAAATCATACTAAGTTCACAGACACCCCAAAACACACCACCAGACACATCCCTGCCCACCAAAAAGACAAGATCCAGCCCCATACACCAGAACACAGGCACCAGTCCCCTCGACCAGGAAGCATAAACAAGCCACTGAACCAACCTTACCCACTGGACAAACACCAAAAACAAGAGGAACTACAAACCTGCAGCCTGTGAAAAGGAGATCCAAACACAGTAAGCTAAGCAAAATGAGAAGACAGAGAAATATGCAGCAGAAGAAGGAGCAAGGTAAAAAACCACCAGACCAAACAAATGAAGAGGAAATAGGCAGCCTACTGAAAAAGAATTCAGAGTAATGATAGTAAAGATGACTCAAATTCATGGAAATAGAATGGAGAAAATAACAAGAAACATTTAACAAGGACATACAAGAACTAAACAGCAAACTAACAATGATGAAGAATGCAATAAATGAAATTAAAAATTCTCTGGCAGGAAACACTAGCAGAGTAACTGATGCAGAAGAACAGAGAAGTGAACTGAAAGATAAAACAGTGGAAATAACTACCACAGAGCAGAATAAAGAAAAAAGAATGAAAAGAATTGAGGACAGTCTCAGACTGTCCCTCTGGGACAACATTAAATGCACCAGCATTCGAATTATAAGGTTTGAAGAAGAAGAAGAAAACAAAAAGAAAGTGTCTGAGAAAATATTTGAAGAGATTACAGTTGAAAACCTCCTTAACATGGGAGAGAAAATAGTCAGTCAAGTCCAGGAAGTGCAGAGAGTCCCATTAGGATAAATCAAAGGAGGAACATGTTAAGACACATATTAACCAAACTATCAAAAATTAAATACAAAGAAAAAATAATAAAAGCAGTAAGGGAAAAGCAACAAATAACATATTAGGAAATCCCCATAAGGTTAACAGCTGATCTTTCAGCACAAGCTCGGCAAGCCAGAATGGTGTGGCAAGACATATTTAAAGTGATGAAAGGATAAAACCAACAACCAAGATTACTCTACCCAGCAAGGATCTCATTCAGATTTGACAGAGAAATTCAAAACTTTACAGAAAAACAAAATCTAACAGGATTCAGCACTACCAAACCAGCTTTACAACAAATGCTAAAGGAACTTCTCTAAGCAGGGAACACAGGAAAAGGAAAACACCTAAAATATCAAACCCAAAATAATTAAGAAAATGGTAATAGGAACATACATATCGATAATTACCTTAAATGTAAATGGATTAGATGCTCCAACCAAAAGATATAGACTGTCTGAATGGATAAAAAAAAACAAGACCCATATATATGCTGTCTACAGACCTACTTCAGACCTAGGGACACATACAGACTGAAAGTGAGGGGATGGAAAAAGATATTCCATGCAAATAGAAATCAAAAGAAAGCTGCAGTAGCAATTCTCATATCAGACAAAATAGACTATAAAATAAAGACTATTACAAGTGACAAAGAAGGACACTACATAATGATCAAGGGATCGATCCAAGAATAAGATATAACAATTGTAAATATTTATGCACACAATATAAAAGCACCTCAATATATAAGGCAAATGTTAACAGCCATAAAAGGGGAAATCGACAGTAACACAATCATTGTAGGGGACTTTAACACCCCACTTTCATAAATGGACAGATCATCCAATATGTAAATAAATAAGGAAACACAAGCTTTAAATGACACATTAAACAAGATGGACTTAATTGATATTTATAGGACATTCCATCCAAAAACAACAGAATACACTTTCTTCCCAAGTGCTCATGGAACATTCACCAGGATAGATCATATCCTGGGTCACAAATGAAGCCTTGGTAAATTTAAGAAAATTGAAATCGTATCAAGTATCTTTTCTGAACACAATGCTACTAAGACTAGATATCAATTACAGGAAAACATCTGTAAAAAAAATGAACACATGGAGGCTAAACAATACAATACTAAATAACCAAGAGATCACTGAAGAAATCAAAGAGGAAATCAAAAAATATCTAGAAACAAATGACAATGAAAACATGATGACCCTAATCCTATGGGACACAGCAAAAGCAGTTTAAAGAGCAAAATTTATAGCAATAAATTCCTACCTCAAGAAACAAGAAACATCTCAAATAAACAACCTTACCTTACACCTAAAACAATTAGAGAAAGAAGAACCAAAAAACCTCAAAGTTAGCAGAAGAAATCATAAAGATCATATCAGAAATAAATGAAAAAGAAATGAAGGAAACAATAGCAAAGATCAATAAAACTAAAAGCTGGTTCTTTGAGAAGATAAACAAAATTGATAAACCATTAGCCAGACTCATCAAGAAAAAAGAAGACTCAAATCAATAGAATTAGAAATGAAAAAGGAGAAGTAACAATTGACACTACAGAAATACAAAGGATCATGAGAGATTACTACAAGCAACTCTATGCCAATAAAATGGACAACCTGAAAGAAATGGACACATTCTTAGAAAAGCACAACCTTCTGAGACTGAACCAGGAAGAAAGAGAAAATATAAACAGACCAATCAGAAGCACTGAAATTGAAATTGTGATTAAAAATCTTCCAACAAACAAAAGCCCAGGACCAGATGGCTTAACAGGCAAATTCTATTAAACGTTTAGAGAAGAGCTAACACCTATCCTTCTCAAACTCTTCCAGAATATAACAGAGGGGGAAAAACGCCCAAACTCATTCTACAAGGACATCACCCTGATAACAAAACCAGACAAGGATATCACAAAAAAAGAAAACTACATACCAATATCACTGATGAATATAGATGCAAAAATCCTCAACAAAATAGTAGCAAACAAAACTCAACAGCACATTAAAAGGATCATATATTCTGACCAAGTGGAGTTTATCCCAGGAATGCAAGGATTCTTCAATATATGCATGTCAATCAATGTGAGAAAGACA
The DNA here is from genome assembly GCF_964341445.2 of Mesoplodon mirus. NCBI lineage: Eukaryota > Metazoa > Chordata > Mammalia > Artiodactyla > Ziphiidae > Mesoplodon > Mesoplodon mirus. Next base: position 103,270,983 of record NC_138982.1, on the reverse strand, counting down.
TTAACAAATTGAAGGAGAAAAAGCATATGATGATGAAAATAGATGTAGAAAAAGTTTTCAATGAAATTCAGCACAGATTTATGATAAAAACCCTCCAGACAGTAGGCATAGAGGGGACTTACCTCAACATAATAAAGGCCATATATGACAAAGCCACAGCCAACATCATTCTAAATGGTGAAAAACTGAAACCATTTCCACTAAGATCAGGAACAAGACAAGGTTGCCCATTCTCACCACTATTATTCAGCATAATTTTGCAAGTTTTAGCCATAGCAATCAGAGAAGAAAATGAAATGAAAGGAATCCAAATTGGAGAAGAAGAAATAAAAGTGTCACTGTTTGCAGGTGACATGATACTATACATAGAGAATCCTAAAGATGCTACCAGAAAATACTAGAGCTAATCAATGAATTTGGTAACATAGCAGAATACAAAATTAATGCACAGAAATCTCTTGCATTGTTATACACTAATGATGAAAAATTTGAAAGAGAAATTAAGGAAACACTGCCATTTACTAGTGCAACAAAAAAATAAAATACCTAGGAATAAACCTACCTAAGGAGACAAAAGACCTGTATGCTGAAAACTATAAGACACTGATGAAAGATATTAAATATGCTACAAATATATGGAGAGATATACCATGTTCTTGGATTGGAAGAATCAACGTTGTGAAAATGACTATACTATCCAAAGCAATCTACAGATTCAGTGCAATCCCTATCAAACTACCAATGGCATTTTTTACAGAATTAGAACAAAAAATTTCACAATTTGTATGGAAACACAAAAGACATCAAATAACCAAAGCAATTTTGAGAAAGAAAAACAGAGCTGGAGGAATCAGGCTCCCTGACTTCAGACTACATTACAAAGCTACAGTAATCAAGACATTATGGTACTGGCACAAAAACTGAAATATATATGAGTGGAACAGGTTAGAATGCCCAGAGATAAACCCACGCACATATGGTCACCTTATCTTTGATAAAGGAGGCAGGAATATACAATGGAGAAAAGAGAGCCTCTTCAATATGTGGTGCTGGTGAAACTGGACAGCTACATGTAAAAGAATGGAATTAGAACACTCCCTAACACCATACACAAAAATAAACTCAAAATGGATTAAAGACCTAAATGTAAGGCCAGAAACTATCAAACTCTTAGAGGAAAATATAGGCAGAACACTCTATGACATAAATCACAGCAAGATCCTTTTTGTCCTACCTCCTAGAGAAAGAGAAATAAAAACAAAAATAAACAAATGGAACCTAATGAAACTTAAAAGATTTTGCACAGCGAAGGAAACCATAAACAGGATGAAAAAACAACGCTCAGAATGGGAGAAAATATTTGCAAATGAAGCAACTGACAATGGATTAATCTCCAAAATACACAAGGAGCTCATGCAGTTCAATATCAAAAAAACAAACAACCCAATCCTAAAATGGGCAGAAGACCTAAATAGACATTTCTCCAAAGAAGATATACAGATTGCCAACAAACACATGAAAGGATGCTCAACATCACTAATCATTAGGGAAATGCGAATCAAAACTACAATGAGGTATCTCCTCACACCGGTCAGAATGACCATCATCAAAAAATCTACAAACAATAAATGCTGGAGAGGGTGTGGAGAAAAGGGAACCCTCTTGCACTGCTGATAGGAATGTAAATTGATACAGACACTATGGAGAACAGTATGGAGGTTCCTTAAAAAACTAAAAATAGAACTACCATATGACCCAGAAATCCCACTACTGGACATATACCCTGAGAAAACTGTAATTCAAAAAGAGTCATGTACCACAATATTCATTGCAGCACTATTTATAATAGCCAGGACATGGTAGCAACTTAAGTGTCCACTGACAGATGAATGGGTAAAGAAGATGTGGCATATATACACAATGGAATATTACTCAGCCATAAGAAGAAACGAAATTGAGTTATTTGTATTGAGGTGGATGGACCTAGAGTCTGTCATACAGAGTGAAGTCAGTCAGAAAGAGAAAATCAAATACTGTATGCTAACACATATATATGGAATCTAAAAAAAAAAAAAAAAGGTTCTGAAGAACCTAGGGGCAGGACAGGAATAAAGATGCAGAGGTGGAGAGTGTACTGAGGACATGGAGACGGGGAGGGGTGGGCCAGATGAGGTGAGAGAGTGGCATGGACATATAAACACTACCAAATGTATAATGGCTGGCTGGTGGGAACCAGCTGCATAGCAGAGGGAGATCGGCTCGGTGCTTTGTGACCACCTAGAGGGGTGGGATAGGGAAGGTGGGAGGGAGACACAAGAGGGAAGGGATATGGAGATATGTGTATATGTGTGGCTGATTCACTTTGTTATACAGCAGAAGCTAATGCAGCATTGTAGAGCAATTATACTCCAATAAAGATGCTGAAAAAAAGGAAAAAAAAAAAAGACTCCACACAAAAACTATTGGAACTGATAAATTCAGCAAGGTAGCAGGATACAAGAGTAACATACAGAAATCTGTTCCATTTCTTTACACTAACATGAACTATCATAAAGGGAAAGTTAAAAAAAAAAACCCTTTTAAAATTTCATCAAAAATAAAATACTTAGGAATAAACCTGACCTAGGAGGTGAAAGACTTATATACTGAGAAGTATAAAACATTGGTAAAAGAAACTGAAGATGATTCAAAAACTGAAATTTACCCCACATTCTATATTGGAAGAAATAGTATTGTCAAAATGGCCATATTACCAAAAGAAATCTATAGATTTAATCTCTTTCAAATTACCTATGACATTTTTCACAGAACTAGAAAAAATAATCCTAAAATTTATATGGAACCATAAAATACCCAGAATTGCCAAAGCAATGCTGAGGGAAAAGAATAAGCTGGAGGAATAACACTCCCAGACTTCAGACCATATTACAAAGCTACAATAATCAAAACAGTGTGGTATTGGCACAAAAATAGACATATGGATCAATGGAACAGAATAGAGAGTCCAGAAGTAAGCCCCCAAACCTAAGGTCAATTAATCTTTGACAAAGGAGGCAAGAACATACAATGGAGAAAAGAACATCTCTTCAGCAAATGGTGTTGGGAAAGCTGGAGAACCACATGTAAATCAATGAAATTAGAACACTTGCTTACACCATACACAAAAATAAACACAAAATGGTTTAAAGTCTTAAACATGACACCATAAACTCCTAAAAGAGAACATAAGCAAAACATCCTCGGACATAAATCATACCGATGTTCTCTTAGGGCAGTCTCCCAAGGTAATAGAAATAAAAGCAAAAATACACAAATGGGACCTAATCAAACTTATAAGCTTTTGCACAGCAAAGGAAACCATAAACAAAGGAAAATACACCCTACAAACTGGTAGAAAATATTTGCAAATGATGTGACCAACAAGGGATTAATTTCCAAAGTATCTAAACAGCTCATACAACTCAATAACAACAACAAAAAATAAAATTAAAAAATGGGCAGAAGACCCAATAGACACTTCTCCAGAGAAGAGATACAGATGGCCAATAGGCACAAGAAAAATGCTCAACATTACTAATTATTAGAGAAATGCAAATCAAAACGACAGTGAGCCATCTCCTTACACTGGTCAGAATAGCCATCATTAAAAGTCTACAAGTAATAAATGTTGGAGAGATTGTGGGGAAAAGGGAACCCTCCTACACTGTTGGTGGGAATGTAAATTGGTGCAGCCACTGTGGAAAACAGTGTGGTGGTTCCTTAAAAAACTAAAAATAGAGCTGCTCTATGATCCTGTAATCCCACTCCTGAGCATATATCCAGAAAAGATGAAGATTCTAATTAAAATTCCACATAAATATGGAATCTGAAAAAAAAAAAAAAGGTTCTGAAGAACCTAGGGGCAGGACAGGAATAAAGATGCAGACATAGAGAATGGACTTGAGGACACGTGGAGGGGGAAGGGTAAGCTGGGATAAAGTGAGAGAGTGGCATCCATCCCTGCACAGGCTTAGACATACAGAAGCCAAGGGATGGAGTCTAGGTTACCCTACTCTCCTGCTATGTCATCATCAGTTACGAGCTACATGTACACAGGCATTTTACCCTTCTGAAGCTCTGTCTCTCCACTGATAACATGGACACAATAATACTTTTTTTCCCTTGTGAATTATAAAGATTACTGTGTTTAAAAATTCTTTCAAAATCACCAGGATAAATTCCTCCCTCTTTAATAATTGCATCACTGTTCATTTAGGTCAGACAAATAACCTCCAGAGCATAGCCAGGAAGTAGAGAGAGCATAGAGCCTCAGGAGAATATTTTACGAAAGGAAAGAGCAATTGCAAAGAGGGTGTGGGAAGACAGATTTCATACCCATGGATAAGGAACCATAAAGAAGGAATGCTGTGAGCATACAATTTAAGGCACAAGTTTCCCAAATGTGAAAGATATCTAAAAGACATTCTGTTGTCCTAATCACAGCTTCTGGACAAGAAGTGGAAGATGTGTCCCAGGAGGCCTCAAGGGACCCCTCCAGCATCTTTGGGGTTTAGCATCTCTAAACTTCATGTGTTACTCCCACTATCTTGTTAATCTGACTTCTCCTCTTCACAAAACATTGGAGGTAACATTTCCTACTGGAAGGCTGTTTTGGAATTCCCAAGTTGTGCTATGTGCCACTCCTTTTGACTCCTGTCTCTTGAGCATTACTGCAACATATTTCTAACCATGTTATACTGAAACCATTAATAAATTTGCCAATTATTTTCACAGAAGGAACACTGTATGTTTTTCTTTGTCCTCTCAAAGCCCAGGAGACTGCCTGGCTGCCTAGTTCAAGTAGGTTCTTTATGACATAAATGGAACTGAAATTAACTCCCCTATATTTTGCCTATATTTAAATTTGTCTTTAAGCCTCCAAATGCTAAGATCTTATTATTCCAATCCCATTCCCAACTCAGTTAAAACAAGTTGAATTTTTCAGATCCTTCTATTCATTTTTCTGGAGTTTATTCCTTTGTTAAAATTAAATACAAAATGCAGAGTGGAACTGGAAATTCCCTGATCAGATAAAACCACTTAAACCACCTATACAAAACTAAATCTAGCTTATTTCATAGACCTAAGTGAAACTTAAATTAGGTCATTTCTTGTAAATGCCTCTGATAATCCTAAAAGAAACAAGTTCTCTTCCCCCAGATGGTATAAGAAGATAATCAGCTTTAATCAGTCCCCTACTATTGAAAACCCTCATTATAACAACCAATCACTGTAAAGATTAAATAGCTACCTCATTTTTACTTTATAAGCCATCATCAAACATCATGCCCCAAGCTTTATATCAGTTTTAAACTTGAAAGCTCCTACCTCAAACTGTTCTTATATGCACAAAAACTCTTACAAAATACTATTTATTTGGCGATTTTAATTTTGCTATTTCCAGATTTTTTACATCTTTAATTAAAATATTCTTTCTCAAAGACTTCTGTCCAAGTCCTTGCCTCTTTGCAGACTTAACTCAGATCCTATCTATAAAGGTTAAGAAGCTATTGTTGAGCCATCCAATAAGAAGGAATTTATCCTGTTTTCCTATTGCTTTCCCCCTATTCAGTTCAATGGACCAGTTTCATTCTTATCTTACAGTCCTAAAAGGAGTATACTTTTGTTTTAAAACTGTGAGGCCACTAAAAGGACACCAAATTAGAAGTGAGAAAAATTTAGTTTAAGTCCTAGCTCTGCCATTCACTAGCCTGTAGACTTAACTAAGTCACATAATTTTTGTAAAATTGATTTCCCTTATATTGAAATTACATAAACACATAGCCAAATATGTTATATTGTGTTATTTTATACTTTTATGCAATGTTATATATTTAAGATACAAAAGAACAGGGCTTAAATAAGCTTATCTATTTTATGCTCCTTAAAAAATATGGGGATTTGAAACAATATTTAATAGAGTAAAAAATAATATAAAAATAAAAAAGTGTTCTGCTACTACAGAAAAATAGGTAACGCCATCCAGTCACTCTTTGTCTCAAAAGAATGTGTGATATATTTGTAAGAATACATAGTACAATTCAGTATGTATAGTCTATGAATTACAAACTATAAGCATGAGAAAACGTATTACGACAAAGGATTTATTAGTAAAATGGTCTTATCTTTTATCAGTTCTTGAGGGAGAGACTACGGTTGCCATATCAGACTCTGATTATGATTGATGGAGCCCTTGCCATGCTAAGTAATAACGTTATAGAAAGGGAACTGCTCTTCTATCCACTAGAATCTAAAATGCTTTCTTTACTTTCCATCTCATCCTCCCACTTCCATAATTCAATCAAATGTATTTCTATGATTACATATTTAGCTTCCCCTGTTTATTTTAATATATATATTCATAACACATAAAAGTCATATCACTCATATTTAATTAGAAAATTTTCAAAATTATATAATTTATATATTATAATAAATTTATAATTTATTATTAATTATTTTTTATTTCTGATTTCTATTAGGTATGACATGTTGCTATTGCTATGTTATTATTGTTTTTTAATTATAGTTACAAGTTTTAGCTAAGTTTTAACTTCACTTCGGAAAATGAATAGCACTATTCTATTAATCCTGAGACTAAAATATCTTTGACAAGATTATTCCCCCCTTTAAAAATGTAGTTCAATGTCATAAATATGTCATAATACTATAAACACCAAGTTCAAATTAAACAGGTCAATATAAAAATTTTGAAAAAACAAAACTAAATATGTGTATACAAAACATTTTTATTTTAACAATATAATAAAGACAATTCAAAAAACTGGAGACTTCTTTCTGAATTGGTGTAAACCCTAAATTATAAATTTTTTTAAAATACAGTTTTAGTCTAATACTATCACGTTTATACTGTACACCTTGGGTAGAATCCTTACTTAGCAGAGTCCCTTGGGGGAATTGTTGTACTGCTTAGATAAGAACTATTTAAGATTAGCATTTCAATTATTTGACAGTAAATGGGAACTTCAAAAGTGCTTTAAGAGCTCTAAAACACTTATTATCTTAAGTAGTTTGAAAGTCTTCATTTTATGTATACTATTAATTTGATTAACAAATCCTTTCCTTGTAGAGCTCATAGAGATAAATGTCAGCGTGAACCAAGGCTGAAGCACTGCAAAATCTAAATTAGACCCATGCAATTTAATGAGACCTTAATGTACTTCTTCCCTGAACCAACATGGAAGTGCTATCTCCTGACACAGTGAGCTACCCCAATGGAGGAGGGTAGTATGGGGCAAATGCAAGTTTCTTCCCAATTTACATATTTGGAAAGTATTGCTTTAATATTTCTTAAGTATTTGTATAACAAAACAAGGGATTTATACACATGTTAGAGTGGTATTCCTACAGTTCTAATGTTAGAGAGAAAAAGGCAAAACATTTATTTAGCAGGAAATTGACACAGCAGGAAACTCTGATGCTCTCTCTGAAATACAGGCAAAGGCAAAGACCCATATATTTCAAATGAAGCTATGCAATTTTAAGTACATATATTAGATTTTGAAACTGTAATCAGTATTTTAAATATAACACAGTGGAATAGTGATACTGGGGAAAACATAAACATCCAACTAAAAACAAGCTATTATTGACTCATATTTGTTGACAGGCATACCCAAATCCTATGATAATAAAAGCAAGGATCCTCAGTAGGATGTTTGGATTGGTCAGATCTCAGGCAGACTCATGCAGCATGTCAGAAGAGTAAGACTTTCCTACCCCAGGGTCTCCTCAAGCAGCCCTCCCAACTAATTTGTAGAATATGTAAGGCCATAAGGATATAGTTCTAAAAGATTTATTAACTACCTAGTACTGGCATGACAGGGAGAAGTAAGTTATCAGCAGAATAACAAGTCTTCAGATATCCAGCTTTTTTTCAACTAGTGTGCTTAGCTATCCATAATATCAAATACCTCTTCCTCTGTTTCTCCTTCGACTCATCCAGGTTCTTGCACAGTTTCAAAGCCTGGGTAAAATATGTACCACCCAGGCTAGTATCATAGTGCTTTTTACTTCAATGCCCAACTTACACCAAAACACCTACTCCCTTGTATTACTAAGATATTTCTTTAATAATAAAACCTAACTACTTATTTCTTAAATTGTATTTAAACCTGAACATGAGGTTATATTCTGAATTTTGAGAAGTATCACTGGACTCGCATTTCATCTGAATCAGTATACTAATGCTCTGTGTTATAACCAGATGACTGTAATCTCTCTCACTCAGAAGAGGTCACTGTTGTGATTAATCTAGACATGGGGCACTGTTGCACAGGATGTGCCTTTCCTCATATGAAATTGCTAAAAGTCTTTAAACTGTGTGTGGTAAAAATTGAGTGAATTACCTCTGAACTTATAATTACGTGACAGTTGATTTGAGCTTCTTCCTTCAGGAGAAGGGCTCATAGGTGATGCTCCCTGACTTTTCCATTTAAGTAAATACATTACAGGTTAAGTATGATTACATAAGTTTTAAGACCATAAATTTCCCTATTAAATAAAATAACTTTTTTATTTAGATCTTTTAAGTTGCCAACAGTGCTGTTGGCTTGGCCAAAAAGTTCGTTCGGGTTTTTCAGGGGCTGTTATGGAAAAACCCGCATGAACTGAATGAACTAGTGGCCAACCCAATAGTAGTGGTACCACTGACTGGTTTGACAATTATGTGGACAATTGTAACATGACCCTTCCCAAATCAATAAAATCTTTATTTACAGCTATGCTAGACCAAATAGATCCGAATATTTATAAATCTTATAGATATTTTCCATGACACCTGAAATTTAATTGCACAGGTATCACAGAGTTGACACCATGGATATATCATTGGCATGTCTATTTGACCAACAGACCCTGATTTGCATAAAATACACCCTTGCCTGCAGCATTCTAACTAGAAGGAAAGTGCTAGTATTTTCCTAAATAACTACTCTTAGAATCTAGGACAAAGAGATTTTAAGAAAAAAAGAAAAAAATAGAGCCTTGTCAAATCTCAAACAAATTTTATCAAGTTTGATAAAACTCTCTTGAATTAAAGCCTTAGAGGATAATGACTTAAATGGGAGAAACAAATCAAAAACAAAAACAATGAAATATCACCTCATACCAGTCAAAATGGCCATCATCAAAAAGTCTACAAACAATAAATGCTGGAGAGAGGGTGGAGAAAAGGGAACCCTCCTACACATTTGGTGGGAATGTAAATTGGTACAACCACTATGGAGAACAGTGTGGAGGTTCCTTAAGGAACTAAAAAGGGACCTACCATATAATCCAGCAATCCCACTCCAGGGCATAAATCCAGAGAAAAACATTGTTTGAAAGGATACATGCACCCCAATGTTCATTGCAGCACTGTTTACAATATCCAAGAATGGAGGCAACGTAACTAACCATCAACAGATGAATGGATAAAGAAGATGTGGTACATATATACAATGGAATATTACTCAGCCATTAAAAAGAATGAAATAATGCCATTTGCAGCAGCATTGGTAGACCTGGAGATTATCATACTAAGTGAAGCAAGTCAGAGAAAGACAAATATCATATGATATCATTTATATGCAGAATCTAAAAAAAAAATGATACAAATGAACTTATTTACAAAACAGAAACAGATTCACAGAATTAGAGAATGAACTTATGGTTACCAGGGATAAAGGTGGGCAGAAGAGATAGACTGGGAATTTGGGATTGACATGTACACACTGCTATGTTTAAAATAGATAACCAACAAGGACCCACTGTATAGCACAGGGAATGCTGCTCAATATTCTGTAATTACCTAAATGGAGAAAGAATTTGAAGAAGAATGGATACATGTATATGTACAACTGAATCACTTTGCTGTACACCTGAAACTAACACAACATTGTTAATCAATTCCAATACAAACTTAAAAAGTTTAAAAAAGTTTACTTTCAGGCAGCATTTTTTTCTATCTCTAACAAATGGAATAATACCTAAAATTTTAATTCAGAAAATGTATAATGAAGACTATTGACTAACAGTTTCTGGTTGAATGTCAGCATCAGTTACTTTTTTCTTAAATTGAAGTATGGCTGATTTACAATATTTTGTTAGTTTCAGATGTATAGCATAGTGATTCAGTATTTTTGCAGATTATATTTCATTATAGGTTATTACAAGACAATGGTAATAATTCCCTGTGCTATACAGTAAATCGTCGCTGCTTATTTATTTTATGTATAGCAGTTTGTATCTGTTAATCCCATGCCCTTAATTTGTCCCTCTCCCCCTTCATCTCCCATTTTGTAACCACAAGTTTTTTTCTATGTCTATGAGTCTATTTCTGTTTTGTATATGTATTCATTTGTATTATTTTTAGATTCCACATATAAGTGATATCACGTAGTATTTTTCTTTTCCTGTCTGACTTACTTCACTAAGCATAATATTCTCTAGGTCCATTCACGTTGCTGCAAATTGCAATATTTCATTCTTTTTTACTCCCAAATACACTGCAGTCCTACAAAGGACAATTTGAAATTTGGCAAAAGTGAGCACTGTGACAAGACATTCTTCTAGAAGTTACAGTTTAAAGCAACAAACTAAAGAATTAATTATCAGTAGAGCATTATAAAAGAGACACAGAAGAAATGCTAGTGTTAGGAGCTGTATTCTGACTGCCTAAGTTCAGTCCTACCAGGTCATGGAAAACAATGAGTTAAGACTTAACTAGCTTTTTATATCTCTAAGCCAGGTGTCCTTAAAAGTCCAGCTATAGAAGAGAAATTTTAAAATGAGAAATAGAAGCCATTGCCTGAGATCATACAAATAGTAGGAAAACCAATGTTCATGTTATTTCCATTAACCATTTTCCTTCTCAGCTTTGATGAGCTTAAGTATGGTCTTGTCCTATGACACCCCAAAAGTCGGTTAGGAAAATAAATATCCTGGTTTAACAAAGAAAATTCAGTCAACTCTGAATGTCATATTTGATCCAGAGAACAAATGCAGTATCTCATGGTTCTGAGACAAGAGGAAAGGGGGCAGGGCACAACCTTTAAATGACATAGTCATTGTGGATACGACAAAAAGTGGTTAGAATCTATAGGCCCAAGATGGTGGAAGATTTAACTTCCAGCAGACCTTGAGCCTCATTATACACTCATTTTAATACAGTAGCGTGCTAAATAACATACCCACAGGTGCCATGACAGTTCCAAGGTTGACCATAAAAGGCCAAAAAGTGGGTGGTGGCCCAATTTCTGGCCCAAATCCCTGCCCTTTCCCCAAAATATTTGGAATTATCCTCCCACTCATTAGCCTATGAGATCACCCAGTCCATAAAAATTGACCACCCCATATTTTGAGCCCTCCTGTCTTCTGAAATGGCACACATTCTCTCTATGGAATGTGTATCTCCCTAAATAAAGTTGCTTTCCCACTTAGTTCTTGGGGCAGAGCTCTCTTGCCTGCCTGCTTGTATCCTTCACAAGTCTTATATTAATAAACCTACTTCTTGCCTTTAGCTTTACCTCTCGCTGAATTCCTTCTGCACCAAGACAAAGAACCTGAGCTTCATTAAGTCCTGTGACCAGGTGTGTGATTTAAGCTGGGAGATTGTGGGTTCCAGTCTCCTCCTAAGCTGGAGATTGTGGGTTCAAGTCCCATCTGAGGCGCAACTGGGTTTGAGTCCTACCTGAGGTGCTATTGAGTCCAAGTCCCAATGTGAAGTGTGTGGTTTCAGCTTTAGAGATGACATTAAGGATTTACACACCTTTGTTTGAGCATGTGCAAAGGGACTGGACTAGGAAAAAAAGAGCAGCAGAAAGTAGCCTTGTGTAAGCAATTTTTTGAGTGAAGTTAGTTAATGATCACAGTAGCCCTAGATTCTTTTTTTTTTTTTTTTTTTCTTTTTGCAGTATGCGGGCCTCTCACTGTTGTGGCCTCTCCCGTTGCGGAGCACAGGCTCCGGACGCGCAGGCCCAGCGGCCATGGCTCACGGGCCCAGCCGCTCCGCGGCATATGGGATCCCCCCAGACCGGGGCACGAACCCGTATCCCCTGCATCGGCAGGCGGACTCTCAACCACTGCGCCACCAGGGAGGCCCCGCCCTAGATTCTTAGTCTTCTAAATCTTTTGTGCTATTTACTGAAACTATTTTTATTTCATTCATAAAGCATATCTGATTTCACTAGGAGTCAGAGTTACTCCTAGGGGAAATGTACACTATCCTCATATAATCTTCTGAACCAGAAACCTTCCTCCAGCAAACATGTGATAATGTCTTTCAGCTTTCTTATCTTGTGATTTAGAGCCCTAACAGAGCTGCCATTCACTGTCACCATCCCAAAACTGCCATGTCATCATTGCCCAGTCTCCCATACCTGTAACTTAGTTTTAGGAGAAATTGAAGGGATAACATTAGGAGAAATTGAAGGGATAACAACCTTGTTAGTATATAAGATGTTTGTGCTGTGTGTGTGTAGATCATATTTTTACCATTAATTCTATTGAGGCAAAATTTACATATGGTGAAATACACAAATGTTAAGCAGAGAGTTTGAAAATTTTTGTCAAGCTTACACCCAAAATTCCAAACTCCAATAAACATAAAATATTTCCCTATTCCAGAAAGTTTCTTTCTGCTTTCTTTTTAGACAGACTTGGCCACCCCAGAAGTAAACACCATCCTTATTTCTATCATCATAAATTTGCTTATTCATATAGTATCATCAACATTTGTTAAAATCAGTATTCTTAAATTTAGCAGTTTTAGTGGGTATGAAATGTTATCTCATTGTGATCTTATTTTCAAGTGACTAATTAATGACTAATAATAATAAGTACCTTTTCATGTGGTTATTGTCCATACATATATATTCTTTATAACCATTCTTTAGAAATCATTTTTATTTTGAATTTAAGATTTGATATTTATTTAAAATTTGCCAATTTTAAGTAGGTTATGTGTCTCCTTATTATGAGTTATTAGTGTTCTTAAATATTCAAACCTTTTGATAGACATACGTACTAATATTTTCTTTCAGATTGTGGCTTATGTGTTCATTTTTCTATTGCTACATTTGTATTTAGTTAAAAAATTTGATGAGGTATAACTTATCAATTTGTTTCTATTATGGTTAGTGATTTCTGTGTCCTCTAAAATTTTGCTACCCTAAGAAGAGCGACATATTATCCTAGATGTTCTCTCAAGTGCTCTGTATTTTTAGTTTTTTTTTACGTTTGGGTCTATAATCTCAGCTCAAGATAATTTTTTGTGTAGGGTAAGCTAGGGGTCAAAGTTAATTTTTCTATGTGCTTATACAGTTGTCCAGCACCCTAATAGAAAAAAGTTTTCGTTTCCTATAAATTGCTTTAGAGAATTTGTGGAACTTCAGATAACTGTGGATATGTGGGTACATTTCTAGACTCCATTCTTGTCCATTGATCTATAAGCCTTAGCCAGCACAATAAGACAAGAAAAGGAAAAAGACACATACAAATTGAAAAGAAAGAAATAAAACTGTCACTATTTGCAAATATCATGATTGTGTACACTAAAAAAAACCCTGAGTCAACCAAAATCTCTAAGAACTAATAAGTGAGTTCTCAAATTTGCAGAATAAAACATCAACACAAAAAGTCAGGGCTTCCCTGGTGGCGCAGTGGTTGAGAGTCCGCCTGCCGATTCAGGGGACATGTGTTCATGCCCCGGTCTGAGAAGATCCCACATGCCGTGGAGTGGCTGGGCCCATGAGCCATAGCTGCTGAGCCTGCGCGTCTAGAGCCCGTGCTCCGCAACGGGAGAGGCCACAACAGTGAGAGGCCCGCGTACCGCAAAAAAAAAAAAAAAAAGTCAATCATATTTCTGTATATTAGCAACAAACATGTGGGAACCAAATTTTAAAACACAATATCATTAGCAATTACTCTGGAAAATAAATGAAATACTCATGTGTTAATATAACATATACATGTGAATGAGGCTTTTTCTGGGAACTGTGAGAGAGGTCAAATGATTATAATGCTCCAGAGATGGAAATTTATGACTAACTCCAAATAGTCTGCTCCTTCCAGCGGCTGCAAGGGTGCTGGTTTTCAAGGCTACCACAAAGCTGAGGGTGTAGGTCAAATTAAAACACCATAATTTCTGCTGTTCTTACTGAGGTTCAGTTACTTTTCACTATTAAATAACTATAAGAAAACCTGCCTTGGTACAGAGCACAGCAAGGAAAACAACTGTGTCTGAGAAGTGAAATGACTAGCCAGCTCTCAAGGGAATTCACAACCTATTTTAAATGTGCCTATAAATTATTTGATACTCCTAACTTTAAGAGATAGAACTTAGTTTCCTTCTCATTGAGGATGGGCTGGACTTGGTGATTTCTAATAAATAGAATAAATAGAAAGTGACGGTGTGTGACTTCAAAGTCTAGATTCTTCCTCTTTCCTCTTTCTCTCTTAAATTGTTCACTCTAGACAATTAGGGTCTATGTTGAGATCAGCTCTACAGAGAACTACAAATGACAAAGAAATGAAGTCTACAGCCAACAGTCAGGTGAGTGAGGTTTCTTGAGAGCAGATTCTGTAGCACTGGTCACATTCTCAGATCACTGAGTCCAGACAACATCTTCACTACAACCTTATGAGAGACTATAATTAAGTATCACTCAGATAAACTGCCCCCAGATTTTTGACCCCTAGAAACACTTTGAGCTGCTGAATTTTTTGGTATTAGATATTTAACACATAGCCCATATTCCTAATACTCAAGAAGTTCAATAATTCAAGATGTGAATTTAAAATGTCTTTGCCCAATAGGACTCTAGTTTCTTAATGGAAATAAAAAATTCTCTCTGGAGAAACACACCTTCATTCTAATAAAATCCCCAAAGAATTCTCACAAATATTATTTTCAAAAGAAAAAGAAAAATTTAATATAAAGTATTTCTAGCCACAAAGAAATAAGACACTTGAAAGTATATATAAAAATTAAACTAACAGAACTATAATAATTATTTACAGTGGAATTAACACAAATAGCATATAAGTAAGAAAGAGACTATTCTTCCTATTTTCTGAAAAATTAAAAAGCAACTTGCAAAATATGAGGAAAACTATAAGTAATGACAAAGCAAATTTGTAAAAAAGTACATTGCAAAAATAAATATATGTACTAATTAAAAAATAAAAATTCAAAGGACAGGTTTAAGAGCTGATTAGACATAGCCAAAGAGATAAACAGTTGAATTCAAAAGTAGATCGTAAGTTTTCCACAATGCAGCATAGTGACAAGAAGGAAATATATATATTATATGGAAGAGAGGTTGAGAGACAGAAAGTATGGAGTGAGAAAGCTGAATACATATTGTTGGTGAAATAAAATTAAAAACAAATCTCCTGCCAAATGAGAAACTTCTCCACAAAGAAGATAAAAAATACAATTTTGTACTGAAAAAGCATTAAACAAAAATATGATGTGAATAATAGACAGTTAGCTAGAGATTGCAAAGACTGAAGAAATCTCATCCTTTTATATAGCAAAGCAGGTGAAGCTCTTCTCACACATGCTCTCAAGATAAACAATGAACAGTCTTCAAGTCCAGAGACAGACAAATATAAAGGGAAAACAATGAGAAGAGCGTCAGAAATCAGATGGCCATATATAAGGCAAGGAGAGAGACCTGGAACATATTTTTCCCTCAGAGTCCTCAGAAGGAACCAACCCTGCAGACACTTTAATTTCAGACTTCTGGTTTCCAAATCTGTGAGATAATATATTTCTGATGTTTAGGGCACCAAGCCTGTGGTACTTTTTGATACAGCAGCCCTAAAAAACTAACACAAAGGAGAAAATAAAGATATTTCCAGACAAATCCATGGACGTTTCGACCAGCAGACTATCATTAAAAGAAAATCTGGGGGCTTCCCTGATGGCGCAGTGGTTGAGAGTCTGCCTGCTAATGCAGGGGATGCGGGTTCGAGCCCTGGTCTGGGAAGATCCCATATACCACAGAGCAACTAGGCTCGTGAGCCACAACTACTGAGCCTGCATGTCTGGAGCCTGTGCTCCACAACAGGAGAGGCCGCGATAGTGAGAGGCCCACACACCGTGATGAAGAGTGGCCCCCGCTTGCCACAACTGGAGAAAGCCCTCGCGCAGAAATGAAGACTCAACACAGCCCAAAATAAATAAATAAATAAAAGAAAATCTGAATGATGTATGAAGACAATGATCCAAGAAAGAAGATCTGAGATTCAAAAATGGTTAAAAAGCAAAGAAGCAATAAGGATGTGGCTAAATGTATTCCAGCATTAGCTTTCTGAATCAAAAATAGCATCATATGGACAGAATTAAATAAAATAGCATATGATAGAAAAAGGACTAAATGTAGTTAATATGTTTAAAATCTCTTATAAGGGAAAAGAAAATATAACAATTAAATTTAAGACTATTAAAAAATAAAGTATGCAAATTATAATCCCTGGATTAATCACAAAAAGAATAATAAAATATTGGATATACCTAGTAAGAGTTGAGTACAACAAACTGTTGAGGAAGAGATGAAATGATAAAATTAATTAACAAATACAAAAGAACACAGGAAAAGAGAAAAGGAAACACAGAAATCTCAGAACAAATAAAATGCACAGAAAAGGATGTTAGATATACATCTAAATATATCAGTATTTATAGTTAAAAAAATGGATAAAATGACCCAGTTAAAAGACAAGTTTTAAAATTTGCTTTTTAAAAAACCCAACTACATGTTTTTTACACAAGATACAGATAGCTAAAACATAGTTAAAGAAATGTTGAAAAGAAATTGGAAAAAGATGCATTATTTGTCAAAGATAATTGCCAAAACAAGCTTATATAGTTTTGTTAATGTAAGACAGATTTTTCTATAGAACCAGGCATTTTTCAGACAAAAAGAGAGCTATTGGATAGTGACTGCAATTCCCCAGAAGTATTTATTTTAAATGTGTAGGCAATTGATAACACAGCCTCAAAATATATAAGACAAATTTACATAAAGCAATTGTAATTATTGTTAACAATGACCCTAAATGAGGCAAATTATTTTCCCTGTGAATGCTGGGTAATTGGAGCATCCTTTATAATTGCATTCTATAATTACTGCTTGGGGACTCTTTTAGTGCTTACTCTGAGACCTAAATCTCTCATTGATAATTAAACATATTAATATTGGAACACCATCTGACTCTAGCCCCTCATTTTACAAATGAAGGAATTGAGATCCACAGATATTAAAGAAGAGCAGCCTGAATAGCATTTAGTGAAAGAGCCAGAGATTAGTCTACTGACTTTCCATCCAAAGTTCTTGGCATTATTTCACAATGTCTACAGTTATAATCATTTCTGCACTAAAAAGAAGAGGCAACATAAATATTTCATTCACTGAAAATTATAATTTCAAAGTAACGATTTAGTTTTGGCTCCAAGGTTCAGGTGAACTTTCATGCACTGGAGACTGGCCTACAAAATAGCCCACATTGTCTTCTCCACACAGCCCTGCATTTGTGTGCATGTTTGTGGCCCAGTGAATATAATGGGAAAGCCTAATAATGTTCCTCAGTTACAGAAAGAAAAAAGCAGCTCTGAATATTTTAATAAAAAATAGATTTATTAGAGAAAATTATCAGAAGGTCTAGAGGAGTAGACACTCAGAGAGACCACCAGCAATTACTCCCAGAACAGGAGCAGCTAGCTGCCCAGCCAGAGGAGTCGTTGTCTCAACCCAAATAAGGAAGATGGGGAATCAGAAGGCCATCACTAGAAGTACTGACCTCAAGAACATACTGCTACAATTATGGCATCAATGAGCTGAATCTACAACCAACTGCCACAGCCCCACAAAGCAAGTGACTAGATTCCGGAACTATGATACAGAGGAAAAAAACCAACTTCTTTACAACCAAGCTTCTAGCAGCAATAGCCCCAGAAGCCTCGCTTCTGCCTTCAACATCTCATTTCGGAGCTCCTAATTGGTAGAATCCAATTTGTGTCCAGAACTCTAAATGCAAGTTTTCTATCCTCTGTAGAACAGAAAACGTTCCAGAGGAAGTCTGAAATGGATGCTGAGTGCTAATCACTATATCTATAGGGGCTCCTCTTACATTATTATAGCATACTCTTTTTACCATGATTTTACTTGCTACTATATATAATAGTCTTCGTTTGCTTGTTTGTGTTCTTTTGTATTATATGTCTGCTCTGTTAGATTATAAGCTTCATGAGGACATGAACCATTTTTGTTTATGATTACTCAGTGCCTGACCTGTAGGAGGTCCATAGTAAATTTTTGTTGAGGGAATTCATTGGAAGCATCAGGCCTCATTCCTAAGTGGGTTAAAACTCAGCTCATTCACTGATTTGTTAAACAAATGTAGAAGCTTCTCAATCTGTATGGGCTTCACTGGCTTGTCTGCAAATCAGGCTAATAACAAGGCATGAATATCACCCATCCTGCTCTGTTCTTCTCCTATGTCAACCAGCTCATGTTATGTATAAGGCCTAAACTTCCTGTCACTTCCTGGCAAACAATATCTTGCCAAATGTATGGTGAAAACAACTAGCCTGTGGACCTGAGGGCCTCTATCTAAGAGGGGGTTTGGCACAACATATATCAAATATGCCTTAGTTGTCACTCTCAGGTTGTTACTGCTCAGGTACTCCTGATCTGGAAACACCAGAGAGGGCACAGAGCTCCAGCCTCATTTCAAGCAGCACTGTATCCTGAGATTCACCTGCCACAGCACAGGTATGTATGTGAGGGAGAAATTCTGAGTCAGCTGTTTCCCCTGCCATTCCTGGACGAATGACAAGTCCAAACTCAGTGCAGTAGAATTCAACCCCACCATAACCTACCATCTATGCTCTTGTTCTGCTTAAGATCCCTCCCTCCTGGTCGGTTCTTTAAAGCCCTCAAAAGAATTGCCCACAGTAGAGTGTTTATGTGGATGTAAGTGTGTGTGGGTATGTGGATGGTGAGGGGTGAAGGACTGGTTGGCAGTGACAACTTGCTACATCCTCTTCCTTCTGTACGCATGGGAAAGTGACACAGCATAGGTTACTCTCTGGGCCAAAGGTTCTGAGGCTCAGTGCACACTGCTGTCTTAGAACTCCATCAGGGAAAATTTCCACCTTCCAGGTTGCTGTTTTCTCCCTGGCAAACACTTCCAGCTTCTTGATAGCTTCTAAGTTGTTTGCAAGAAGCAAAGTTGCACTTTAGAGAAAAAGAGTTACTACCAAAATGGAGAATGTTGGGAGGGGAAGAGAGAGGATACAGCATTTTCTGTCCTCAAAACACACTGTGTGTAGTTTAGAATGAGGATGGAAGTGGGTATTGTGAAGAAAACACTGAGAGAGAAAGCTGTTCCTTGCTCTAAGGGGAGACCAGGAACAGTTTGCTTTTCCCTTCTCCCAGGAGTGGAGCCTGATTCTATAGCCTATAAAAGTCCCTTGTTTATTGTTCCTATTCTTTTAATTCATCCCCTGCTCCCTTACACTCCTCAAGTGTACTACTGCAGCTCCCTCTATTAACACTGAGAAAACACTGGTAGGAATGACCACACCCAGCAACTTGCCCTTATGATTCCGCCAGGCAGGGTGGAGAGGCATAGACTCCTGGCTATTCCTCCAGGCCTCACCCCTCATGTGGGCAGAGGAGAGTGGGTACAAGTTAATGTTTGAGCCTGGGAAATACATGTCTTCCCAAGGAAGATATTTCGAATGAAAGGCTAATAAGATAAGGTAAGGAGAGATCAGTTTTTCCATCAGGGGTGTACATGGTCCCATATCATACTAGAGCAAAAGTCTCTTCAGAATATCTACGTTGCCTTCTTCATAGAAAACTGTAGGACACTCCGAAACTTTAGAGGAAAGGAAAAAAAAACTAGAGAATTTTGATATATGACATTCTTAGAGATTTTTTGTATTAATATTAAACCTGTGGTTGATTTAGCATTCCTGACATTATCATTTATTTCACCTTATTAATTTTGCAGATTGTTAGGATTACCCTATTTACATACATTTTTTAAAGAGTGTCTACATTTCCTTTCTTCATTATCATGACTGGGCTATGGAATACTACAGGCAGACTTGACCTGTATTAAATTTATACTGTCCAGCTTTATTCTGGCCCAGATCCTTGACCATCTTCCTAGTGAACTCCCCAAATAAGCCCCTCCAAACAACTTTCTATTTCATTGAGTTCCAATTACTATAGCTTTCTACCCCATTACAGCCCACAGACAGCAGAGAACTTCTCCTATTTCTGAGAAGCGCTATATCACATAACATGCATTTGCCCTCTTTCTACCACCATGCAGCTCTTTATTTATACCTGTAGTCTCATCTCCATTAGATCCTTATATAAAAATCTTTATTAATGCTTATCCTCTAAAATTAACTGCTCACGAAAATGAATTCCTATGCTATTGATATCATCTCTTCCTAAAAGACCTTGATCATGTATTTATGCCCCCTTTCCAGCATCATTAATCTTAATATCCTTCCAGTCTAGCTTCTCTGTCTTATATATTACCGCCCATGTTATGCTTTAATCATTGTTTTTATCATGTCCCTCCCTTTTCAAAATCCTCCAAACACTATTTCTTTCAACAGTTTCCACTTTTTTAAGACTTTATTTTGATTGCCTCCTATTAATTCAACTGTATATTTATCAGTTCTCCCAAACATAGTCTCCACTGTATTCACGCCAGTGTTTACAGTGATTAAAACCCACTGTATTCACACTAATTGGCATATAATGGGAATTCAGTACATGGTTGAAAAGTAGATGCATGCAAGTTTACTCCTGCTGCCATAAATTAAAATTAGTTCTCACAACTGAATGGGTATTTTCCTATCCCTTAGGCTATCAGAATCTTAACTGTTTTTGAGTCAAACTTTAAATCTATTTCCTTTATGAAGCCTTCTTTTAATATTCAAGTTTTAATTCATACTCTTTTATTTGAATATTTTAGTAAACATTGGATATGCCAAACAATTTTGTATTAGTCAAGGTTCAGTTACAGGTAACAAAAACTCACCAACTATTTTAGGCAGAAGAAAGAAATATATTTAATAAAGGAAAATATATGCTTATAAAGTGTTAGAAGGTTAGAGGAGCAGACTTTCCATTGATTGGGATTCCAGGAACAATGCATCAGAAAATACCACTAAAGTGGAATGCTAAGGAATCTGTCACAACCAAGGAGAATTTCTACTCTTGATGACACAGAAACACTTTATCTGTAATGTAGGCATGAGTACAATTCTATCACAATTATGGGCTCTAGAAGTAGAATGTAGATCCAAACAGAATTGAAGCCTGCATCCCAACACCCATGGATGAATACAAAGACCTTGACTAATGTTACCAAAGAAAATCAAACACTTCCATGATACTGCTTGGGAAAGTGCAGTATTTGCCTTACTGTCAACTTCCAAAACATGTATGAATTCATCCAACTGGGTGAGTTCTAATAACACATGAAATGTTAGTTACGAGAAATTCCAAGGAATTGATTTTTTCAGTCTTCAGCATTTTCAGTATAGCATGAGGAGGGATGAATTCTGGGTATCAATTCATTATATTCTCTACAAGTGGGTTTTATTTCATTACTTTGTTATTGTTTGCTACATGATGATCATATCTTCCTACGTATATAAAAACTATATAACTACTTGATAATGGCTAATTGGGATGGCATCATATTGTAGAGGGAGAAATATGCTAAATCAAAGAGTATTTAGTTCTAGTCGTACCTTTGTTCTCTGTTATGCCTCTTTGTTTGTTTGTTTGTTTAATCATGAAGTCAGTCACTTAGTTTCCTTAGGTCACATTTAATTTGAGAAGTTTTATAGATGATATCTTGAGCACTCTCCTGATTTACTAATCTATGATTTCAAGAGTGATTGAACTATATCCTGTTCAAGTAGCCAGCCCATCTGCTTAATAGGAGAAAATTGTATTTGATTATTAAATGTGTACTGTATGTTTCACTTCAGAAGATACTGGAGGAGAGATTTGAGAGACACACAACACTGACATTTTTCTTTTTCTCTGAAGACTGGTTGAATGGACATACTTTTATTCTTTTTGATGATAGGTAGAGACTTGAAGCGCCTTGTCTTACTGCTGTTTTAGAGACTTTAACAAGTTATATGGAGCACTCACAATAAAAACTGTGTCCCCAAGTCCAATTCTATGTGACTTAGAGAGGGTCAATATCGTTCTGACTTTTCCCCAATACAAAATAACACTCTCTTGACTTGCTGTTTTACAGTATGCTCTCAGCCATTGATCCCCCACTTAGAATGATTGATATTCCCTATCTTTTGCTATCACTGGCAGCGAGTCCTTACACAGGTGGGACTCCAATCACTCCTTGAGGATGGTCTCCCTAAATAACTACCTGTCTGCTGAGTGTAACTAGATTTGGAAACTGATGCCTATATTATTACACAATAAGATAGTTTGGCTTGTGCTCTACAGTTATTCTAGGAATAAACTTGGCAACACAAAGAACCACATTTAGAGTGTCAGTTTCTAATATGTATCTTTTCTGATTTTATCTGGAATGGTGTAATTGGAAATGTGTTCTTGTATCAATCCTTGATTAACTCCACTGCCAGATTGTCTAAAGAAGTAAGCAGGGATTCTCTACTGCAGATAATAATTGCATCCTTAATCCCATAGAAAACAGCCAAATTTAACTGTCAACAAATGATGCTTAAAATAAAATCTTTCAAACAAAATCTTACAGAAATACAAATTTGAATGTAGATTCTTGTCAACATTCTCATGTATATGTGCAAGTTTTCTTTTATGAAACTACTAATGGGTAAAGATATTTAACAAGTCTCTCATTGACTACAAATTCATTCAGATATCTTGGTTCATCAAATTATATTATAGAGAGTAAAGAAAATTTGTAAATATGCTACCTAACTAGAGACACATATCTTTGAAGAATCTTGGGATAGAATTTGACAGGAAATTAATAAATACTATCTAAATTTCCAAACAAGAATATTGAATCAATAATCTATTTGAATAGGGAATCTTATAATGAACCCATTTCAAGGTTTTGAGACAAAGTATTAAAAATATGTGAACTTCTCATGAAAATCAGTGGTCAGCAATGACTCATTAAAATAAAGTCATCACAGACTAACCTTATTTCATTTTATAGCATTTTAAGATTGCTATTTCAGATAAACAAATTTACAAGACATGTTTAATACTGATTTCCAGTAAATGGCTATTTACCATTTGGATTGATTTTCATGGCAAGGAGCAGTATATCCAAGTCAAAATGAGTTAAGTGGAAAGAACACACAATTATTTCTCATAATAATAAGTCCACCAGCAGGGCTGTTTTATGTTCCTTTTCCCTCATCCTTAGTTGTCATTCCAAGACATCACATATACACAGGATCCATCTAGCCAAAGAAGACTGAATTAATCTGCGTCCTTAAAACTCCGGTGATTTCCCACCCAGTATTCTGGTTTTCTCTTACAGATCTCTTTTCTTAAGAAAGAAATATTCTTCCCAGAGTTTGTTATTCTAATTTCATTTCTCAAGTTTTTTTTGTTTTTTTTTTTTTTGCGGTACGCGGGCTTTTCACTGTTGTGGCCTCTCCCATTGCAGAGCACAGGCTACGGACGCGCAGGCTCAGTGGCCATGGCTCACGGACCCAGCCGCTCCGCGGCATGTAGGATCTTCCTGGACCGGGGCATGAACCCGTGTCCCCTGCATTGGCAGGCGGACTCTCAACCACTGCGCCACCAGGGAAGCCCTCTCAAGAAGTTTTGATCAAACATGGATCACATGTTATTACCCTAACTCAAAGAGTTCATAGAATTTCAAGTATTTTGTATTTTTAGCTTCTAAATTGGAAGATAGACAATGTCAGAAATCAAAAAAGTAGGAGGGGAATGGCTGATGGGTAATTACATCAGGTTCCTATTGCTGGTATAAAAAATTACCACAAACAGAATGGTTTAAAATAACACAAATGACGTGTTATTTACACTTCTAGGGGTCATAAGAAAAACTCAGTTGTTTGCTTTAAAGTTCCAATAAATCCAGAATTTTGTCTAACACAGCTGGACTACTAACCATGATGAAATACTATTTACAAATCTAGCAGATACTCTTGTTTGACTATGTTAAAGGTGCAAACATATCTATGACACAGGTTCAATAATTTAGGCCACAATTTGACAGCATTTGTTTGTAAAATTGGAAATACAACAGAACAAAAATATTAATTGAGGAGTATCTTATAACTCGTGTTTCATTTAAGGCTAAAGAAAAATAACATTTTTTAAAAATTTTGAATCAGTTAATCTTTGACATTATAAAAATCTTGTATTTATAGACAATTGTTTTCTAGCTCAATTGATATCATTCACTTTGCAAAACATCTTTCTACGGTCTTTTTCTCACACTTTTCTGAAAAGTTTTCTATAACTGAAATAATTTAACCACTTCTCCATCTAAAAGTGATTTTCTATTTTATGCAATACTTCAAGCTGTTTTATAGCTGGTCAACCTTACAATATTCAACTCTGTTAAAAACTCATTTAAAAATTTTCTACAAGACATTTAGTTCTAACTTTAGACAACTAATTTTATCTATTCTTTTTTGACAGCTGAGAGAAAACTTAAATTTATTATATATTTGCTAAAGTGTCTCTTAATATTGTTCACTTTATTTTATTTAATTTTTAACCCAATTAACAAAATGCTTTTTTATTTTGCTCTACCACAGCAAAATAATGCAGTTTCCATTAATCATGAAATTGGCAAATGCCTTCTTCCTGTATCTTTCTGCTTTAATGTTCTGACTGTAGCACTAACTTCTGTATCCCCACTCAATTCTGTATCAGAAGTAAAGTTTGTTTTAAGTTTACAAATCTGATTGTACTTATTTACTTACATGAGAAAAATAACTTATTTATATTTTAATTAAATGATAAGTATAATAAATACTTGTAAAATAATCACTATTTACAATATAAACACATTACAATGTTAAATAAGTGTATTTTAAAAATCATCCAGATTGAAGCAATACAATGATACTAGAGCAGTGTTATGTATACGTGTAATATTAAAAACTAGACAGGACCTGACAGAACACTATAATACAACCATAATATCACACAATGCAATGATTAAGGTGAAACATAGTCATACCAAAACAATAAAGTTGTGTTTAATGGAAAAACTATTTTATTAATTTCAGGCTTCAAATTTAAATGAAATTAATTAAAATAAAATAGAAAATTCTACTGCTTAATCTCACTAGCTGCATTTCAAGTGCTCAGTGTTTGCATGTACCTAGTGGCTATTGCATTAGACACCACAATCTTAGACTAATGTATGCATACAAGTAGACTTGTGAGATATTTTATCAATTAAATCAAATAAAAACAATTGCCCATTTATATTACTCTACTCACTACAATCACTCTTTTAATTCATTTTAATTTTGTTTCATAATTAAAGACAATTATTTTCAGACTTCTGATATGGGGATCATAGTGCTTGCTTTGCTTAGTCAACTTCAAAGATCTAAAGCATACATTGTTATTTGGTTCTAAAAATTCATTGATAAGAAACACATTAAAATACATAGAAGAAGATAAAAGTCTCTTGGGGAGAGATCATAATGGCAAAGTAGGAGAATGTGTAGCTCACCTGCCCCCCAAAACACATAAAAAATTACAACTACATGTGAAACAATTCTAACAGAAAACAAACTGGAAACTGGCAGAAACAACCAAAGCTGCAGGAAAGATCCCCATGTAAGTGGGTAGGACAGAAAAAATAAAAAAGGCATCAGGACAGGACCAGGGGCCCTGGGAGGGATCTGTGAAGTAGGGAGTGTCGGCACAGGCAGTTCCTTGCTCTGTGCAAACTGCCCCCCACCCCAGTCTGCTGGGACAGATAGGGAGCTGGAGGGGCCTGGACTCTGCTTGTGAGGACTGCGCATCTGCCAACTTGTTAGCAATTAGAGTAGAGAGAGCTCGGCAGTGACAGCTGCCACCTGGCTACATTTCACATACCAAAGGGCATGATGGGTGGGGTTGCTGTGAGCTGGGAGAGGACTGAGTCTACCTGCATGGAGACAGCCCAGAGGGCTTGGAGTGTGATCTGGGCTGCCAACGTTAGTGCATCCAAGTGGGGGCACAGGTCCACCACTGGAACCCCTTTATCAGCACAGCATAGGGTGGGGCATATGTCCACAAGCAGAGCCCACTGTCAGTGTACTCACAGCAGGGCATGACTCCTGTGGCAGCAGGCTCTGTGAGCATGCACATGACGGAGGTAGGGCTGATACCTGAGCCCATTATTAACCCTCCCTGCAGCAGCAGACTTTGTTGGCGTGCACACCAGGTGGCAGGTGGCATCACAGAATCACACATCCCTGGTGCTAGACAGCCCCTGGAGAGAAGTACACAGTGGTTCCTTGCTTGATGGGAATGCTCCAGGACCACCCACCTCACATAGCAGCTTGGAGCTGCATCTGGGGCAGACAGGTCTGGGGAGAGGCCTAACATAGAGGCAGCCTAGGTCCCAGGCAGGTCCCAGGTCAACATCCAGTGCAGGCTCTGGACAGCACAATGCCAATCAAACCCCTATCAAGGTGATAATGGCCAGCACACTCTGAAGAAAGATGTGACAGGCATCGATACCAAAAACAGCCCTCTTACAGAAAATATTGGACTCACACTGTCTACACAGTGACACTCCCACAAAATAACACCCCTTCAAGACCAAAGTAGAAAACTGTTTCTCCTAAATTCATAGAGACAGAGAAAGTAATATAAAAAAGCAGAGATACTCCCAGTTAAAAGAACAAGAGAAATCCCTTGAAAGAACAAATAATGAAGCAGACCTCACCATTCAAATAGCTCCCAAGTTCAAAAAGGAGGTAATAAAAATGCTACAGGAATTAAGAAAGCTTATCAATACAAATACAGATCACTGTAACAAGGAACTAGTGACTATAAAGAGGAACCAACCAAAATTAGATAAATCAATTGCTGAGATAAAAACCAATCTAGAAGCAACTAATAGCAGACTAAATCATGCAAAAAATAAGTAAGTGATCTGGAATATAGAATAATGGAAATCACTAAATCAGAACAGCAGAAAGAAAGAGAAATGAAAAGAAAAAAGAAAGCAAAATAGGAGATCTATGGGGTAATATAAAGTGTGCCAATCTACACATAATAGGGGTTCCAGAAGGAGAAGAGAGAAAGAAGGGGATCAAAAATCTATTTGAAGGGCTTTCCTGGTGGTGCAGTGGTTGAGAGTCCGCCTGCCGATGCAGGGGACATGGGTTTGTGCCCCGGTCTGGGAGGATCCCACATATTACAGAGTGGCTAGGCCCGTGAGCCATGGCCGCTGAGCCTGCCCATCCAGAGCCTGTGCTCTACAATGGGAGAGGCCACAACAGTGAGAGGCCTGCGTACCGCAAAAAAAAAAAAAAAAAAAAATCTATTTGAATTAATCATGGCTGAAAGCTTCCTAAAGCTAAAGAAGGAAACAGATATCCAGGTACAGGAAGCACAGAGGGTCTCAAACAAGATGAACCCAAACAGACCCATAAAAAGACATACCATAGTTAAAATGGCAAAAGATAGACATTAAAAAGGTTCTGAAAGTAGCAAGAGAAAAACAAAGAGTCAGTTACAAGGAAATTTCTCTGCAGCAACTGTGTAGGGCAAAAAGGAGTAGCAAGATATATCCAAAGTCATGAAAGGGAAAAACCCACATCCTAGGATACTCTAATCAGCAAGATTATCATTTAGAATAGAAGGAGAGATAAAGAATTTCTCAAACAAGCAAAAACTAAAAGAATATAGGAAAACTAAACCTAACCTAAAAGAAATATTGAAAGTTCTTCTCTAAATAGAAAACAAGCAAGAAACTGTAGGAAAGGAAAATAAAAGGATTGAAGATCACTTAAATAAGCCAGTACATAGATTAAAAAACATTCAAAAAAAGCTTGTAAAAGTGATTATAACTGCAATTAATAGCAAAAGGACAAGCATGAGGATGTAAAATAGGATAAGATCACAGAACGTGGGGGAGAGGAGTAAAAAATGTAGATCTTTAGAATGTGTTTGAACTTATATGACTATCAGTTTAAAGCAAGTAGATATAAAATAGTTATGTGTTAACATACTTGAAAACCAGGGTAATCACAAATCAAATATATATGTATATATATGTATACATATATGTATATATACAAAAACCAAAAAGAAAGGAACTCAAGCATAATACAAAAGAAAATCATCAAACCACAAGAGGAAAACAAAGAGGAAAAAATGAACAAGGAAGAACTACAAAATCAACTGGCAAACAGGGTTTAAAATGACAATAAATACATACCTATCAGTAATAACTTTAAACGTCAATGGACTAAATTCCACAGTCAAAAGACGTAGAATGGCAGATTGGATTAAAAAAATAGAACCTACAATATGCTGCCTAGAAGAGACTCTCTTTAGGATAAAAGATATGCACAGGCCGAAAGTGAGGGGATTGTTAAAGATATTTCATGAAAATGGAAATGACAAGAAAGCAAGGGTAGCAATAATCAAATTAGACAAAATAGACTATAAAACAGAGTCCATAAAGAAAGGCAAAGAAGCACACTATATAATAATAAAGAGATTAATACAAGAAGAGGATATTACACTCTTTAACATATATGCACCCAGTATAGGAGCACCTAAATATACAAAACAAATACTAACAGACATAATGGGAGTAATTGACAGGAATACAATCATAGTAGGGGACTTAAATAACCCCTCTAATATCAGTGGACAGATCATCCAGATAGAAAATCAGTAAGACAACAAAGATTCTAAATGACACAGCAGAATTGTTGGACTTAATTGATAGCTACAGGGCACTACATTAAAAAAAACAAACCCAGAATGCACATTCTTTTCAAGTGCACATGGAACATTCTCTAGGACTGACCACATACTAGGACACAAAACAAGCCTCGACAAATTTAAGAGGACAGAAATTATTTCACGCATCTTTCTTGACCAAAACGGTATGAAACTAGAATCAATCACAGATAGAAAAATGGGGAAAAAATGATCACATGGGGACTAAATAACATGCTACTTAAAAAACCCAATGGGTCAATGATGAAATCAAAGAGGGAATCAGAAAATACCTTGAGGCAAAGGACAATGAAAACACAACCTTATAAAATCTACGGGATATAGCAAAAGCAGTTCTAAGAGGGAAGTTTATAGCAATATAGGTCTTCCTCGAGAAACAAGAAAAAAACTCAAATAAACAATCTAAAATACCACCTGAAAGAATTAGAAAAGTAAAAACAAACAATCCAAAGTCAGCAGAGGGAAGGAAATAATAAAGATCAGAGAGGAAATAAATAAAATAGAAATAAAAATTAGAAAAGTACAATAAACCCAAGAGCTCTTGTTTTGAAAAGACAGAAACAAAATTGACAAACCTCTAGCCAGGCTCACCAAGAAGAAAAGAGAGAGGAACAAAATAAACAAAACAAGAAATAAAAGAAGAAAAATTACAACCAGTATTGAATACAACAAATAAGAAAATACTATGAACAGTTATATGTGAAAAATTGGACAATCTAGAATAGACAAATTTCTAGAAACATACATGCTGCCAAAATTGAGTCAAGAAGAAATAGATAATTTGAACAGTCTGATCACTAAAAGTGAAATAGATTCTGTAATTTAAAATATTCCCTTCAAACATAAGTCCAGGATCAGAGGGCTTCACCGGGAAAATCTACCAAACATACAAAGAAGAACTTACACCTATCTTTCTTGAACTATTCCAAAAGCCTGAAAAGGATGGAACACCCCCAAATTCAATGTATGAAGCCACCATCACCCTGATAAAATAACCAGACAAAGACACTACAAAAAAAATTACAGGCTAATATCTTTTATGAATATAGATGCAAAACTCTCAAAAAAAAATTAGTAAACCAAATCCAACAGTACATAAAAAGGATCATATGCCATGATCAAGTTGGAGTCATCCCAGGGTCTCAAGGACAGTTCAAAATACATAAATCAATCAATGTGATACACCAAGTTAACAAAAAAGACAAAAACCACTTGATCATATCAATAGATGCAGAAAAAAGTATTTGATAAAATTCAACATCCATTTATGATAAAAAGTCTCACCAAAGTGGGTACAGAGGGAACATATCTCAATATAATAAAAGCCATTTATGACAAACTTACAGGCAACATAGTAGTCAATGATGAAAGGCTGAAAGCCTTCCTACTAAAACCTGGAGCAAGACGAGGATCCTCACTCTCACCACTTCTATTTAACATAGTATTGGAAATCCCAGCAACAGCAATCAGACAAGAAAAATAAATTAAACGTATCTAAATTCAGAGGGAAGAAATAACATTTTCATTATATGCAGATGGCATGATAATCTAAACAGAAAATCCTAAAGATTCAACAGAAAAACTATTATAACTAATAAATGAATTCAGCAAAATAGTAGGATACAAGATTATATACAGATATCTGTTGAATTTCTTTACACTAATAATGAAATATCAAAAAGAGAAAGTAAAAGAAACAAATGCATTTAAAATCATGTTAAAAAAAAAAAAAACACCTAACAATAAACCTAACCAAGGAGGGGAAAGACATATATGCTAAAAAACTATAAAACACTGACAAAGGAAACTGAAGATGATTCAAAGCATTAATATTGTTAAAATGGCCATACTACCCAAAGCAATCTACAGTTAAATGTGATCCCAATCAAATTACCAATGATATTTTTTACAGAATTAGAACAAATAATCCTAAAACTTATATGGAGCCACAAAAGACCCAAAAATATCAAAGTAATTCTAAGGAAAAAGAACAAGGCTGGAGGCATAACCCTCCTAGACTTCACATAATACTACAAAGCTACAATAATCAAAAACGCATGTTACTGGCACAAGGCAGACATATAGGTCAATGGAACAGAATAGAGAGCTCAGAAATAAACCCACATGCCATAGTCAATTAATCTTCAACAAAGGAGGAAGGAATATACAGAGGAGAAAAGTACAGTCTCTTCTGCAAGTGGTATTTGGGAAAGCTGGACAGGTTCATGTAAGTCAATAAAATTAAACCAGTCCCTCACACCATATACAAAAATAAACTCAAAATACTTCAAAGACCTAAATATAAGACCTGATACCATAAGACTCCTAGAATACAACATAGGGAAAACATTCTCTGACATAAATTGTAGCAATATTTTCTTACCCTCCCGGGATGAAAGAATTAAAAGCAAAAATAAACAAATGAGACTTAAACTTAGAAGCTTGTTTACAGTAAAGAAAACTACTAACAAAATGAAAAGATAACCTAAGGAGTGGGAGAAAATATTTGCAAACAATGTGACTGACAACGGGTTAACATCCAAAATATACAAACAGCTCATACAACTTAATATTAAAAAAATAAACAACCCAGTAAAATATGGGCAGAAGACCTAAATAGACATTTCTCCAAAGAATACAGATGGCCAATAGGCACATGAAAAGATACTCCATATCACTAATTATTAGAGACATGCAAATCAAAACCACAGTGAGGTATCACCTCACACTGGTCAGAATGGCTATCATCAAAAAGGCAACAAATAAACCCTGGGGGAGTTGTGGGGTAAAGGGAACCCTCCTCCATTATTGGTGGGAAGGTAGATTGGTGCAACCACTAAGGAAAACAGTAGGGAAATTCCTTAAAAACTAAAAATAGAGCTGCCATATGATCTAGCAATCCCACTATTGGGTATATATTTGGAAAAGATAAAGTCTCTAATTCAAAAAGATACATGCACCCCAGTGTTCATAGCAGCACTACTTAAAATAGTCAACACATGGAAACAACCAAAGTGCCCATCATCAGACAACTGGCTTAAGATAATGTGGTACACATATGCAATGGAATATCACTCAGTCGTAAAAAGAGTGAAATATTGCCATTTGCAGCAAAATGGATGAACCAAGAGAAGATCACATTTAGTGAAGTAAATCAAGCAGAGAATGACAATATGTCACTTATATATAGAATTTAAAATATTATAGAAATGAATGTATATACAAAACCGAAACAGACTCAGACAGAAAATGAACTTATGGTTACCAAAGGGGAAAGGGAAGGCAGGAGAGACAAATTAGGAGTATGGGATTGACAGATACAAACTACTCTACATAAAATAGATAAGCAACAAGGATTTACTGTATAGCACAAGGAACTATATTCAGTATTTTATAATTTATAATGGAAATAATATGAAAAAATATATATGTATAACTGAATCACTTTGAAACTAACCTGAAACTAACACGTTTTAAATCAAATATACTTTAATAAAAAAATGCACAGAATAATTCTAAGAAGACCTACTTAAATTAAGATTGGTTTATCATTTTGCAAAATCTACTCATGCTCAAAAGTTAGGTATATGACTCATGTAAGGTGGGGTATGTCTCATAAATCGTGGATCACTGTTAACAAGAAAATGATATTTTCAGAGTCTGCAATGGTGTAAAAGGGACCAAAACCTAGAGCAGGGTATGAAATTACTGTGAACGCTTAAATTTAAAAACTGTCAAGGATGGCAATAGATAGATAAGCAATCCAAAAAGTACAATAAACAAGAATATGTGAAAACAAGAATATTGACTCTTCAATTAAATTGTGTAACTGGGGAGAAAAATATGAAAGGCTTTATTTTTCCAATGAAAAGGAGAAGCAGTAAAACTAAAATACATACAAAAGAACCACAATTGTGTTGTAAAATGTGTTAATTTTAGTTACTTTCAATATAATATTGGTTGCAAAAAAAAGCATTTTTATAATTATGCATGGTACATAAAATACTTTAGAACAATGTTATGCATTTTATTAAAATTACAAAAAGCAACAGTCAGTTTAAGATATATAGCATAACTGTTCAATTTAAATATGGGTGGCTCTACTACTCAGTAAGTATATCATATTTAAGGTATGTTGTTAATATCAAGGAATTAATTAGGAAGTGACTGCTTAATAAAGGACAATGTATTGGGGACCATTCAAAGAATTTTTAACATAACTTACTAAATTTATTTTAATCATGAGGTGTTATTATTAAGAAAACTATAAAAATTCCATATTTAAACTATTGGATATGTTCAAATGAAATATTTTTAAGAAGTCAGTATCTGTAACAATCAAATAACTGCAGTTATTCAAACTGAGCTGATTAGAATCTGGAGGAAAATAATCAATTATTAGAGTGAAATGCATTTTTTGCAAGAGAAATAGAGATCGTCCCACAAATTCGTTAAAATGTCAGTGTTTCTGATGCCATTTTAGAGGAGCAAGATGTGCTCCCAGTCATGTTACTTACTGATAGCAAGTCACATTCTTACTTTTAAGAAACTTAAAGGTGTTGAGCTCTACAAAACTGTCTCTGCCTTTTAACTACATTTTCCCTAACCCATCTTGTTCCCATGACAGTCTAGTGTCTTCAGCATTCAGCTGAGCATTGCATTGCCCAGGGGAAAACTAGTCACGCAATGACTTTAAATTGCGTATGTGCTTTTTTTAGAGGGTGAGTCTTTGGGCTTCTACTTGAATTGTGATGACAGAAAAATTAAGGCTACTTGACTTATTAGCAAACAATTTATGTGAAGTCTAACATATGACTGAAATATCTAACTAGATATAATAAGTACTGCCCTTATGTATTTTGATTTAAAAAAATTCTTCAGAAATGTGTATCCATTTACTTAGAAGAGTAGAATACTATTCTAATTTCTGGAAGATTTTCAAGAATAAAAGAGATTCATATTTGTTCTTTATAAGAGACAGGCATCTGATAAGATGACCTCAAAAGGCCAAATTTAGCATACTATTTGGTAAACATTTACTAGAAGGCAGAATTTATCAAAATAAGGCTAAAAAAACACTGTTTACCTAAAGATACTAAAACATACAAAAGTGTCCAAATCATAACTTTCAAGCACAACTAACAATGATAAATTTTTCTAGATGTCAATAAGTTAGTTTTATTTAAAGTAATCAGTTATATGTCAAGGGAACTTGGACTAATAATTCTGAAAATATTATTACCCCACTAGGATTCTGAGAACATGTATAACTGGTTTGAGTTTTATCTGTAGAGTACATTGAACAATATATGAAAATTATTGGGATTTCTATGTGCTTCCCCTGCGGAGGATCTGATTGCCTAAGCCATCAATGGCTATTCAGATACTAGCTTACTCTCACTTTACTTACTGCTCCTTTCTAAAAATCATCTGTAAAAAACAATTTTAAAAATTACTAAATATCTGAAAATCTGCTAAAAATTTCTCCAGTTGTAAAGGAATAATAATCATATCCTCCTCTCACTGTTATAGCAATATTAAAAATAGAATAAAATATTAAAACACTTCCAGACCCAAAGATAAAGCAAGCAAAATGATTGAAAAGTACTACTATGGGCCCATTCTTACATAAATGTATGCATTTTAAGGAAATGTTTTTAGAAGTTTAGGAAATATATGCTCTAAGTCAAGAAAATGCTCTTCTGTTTCTGAAAAAGCCCATTTAGTTATGACTTAGCAACTTGAAAAAATACTTTGTAAGGGAATTCATTTAGTAATGTGAACCCAAGACCTCAATTTTCACAGGTAAATAGTAAAGAAGTTTGACTAATCTTCTAAAGCCAATCCACTTATATTTGACATGGCAATGTGTGTTAGGAAATATTTCATGGGCAAAACTCTGGATAGCAGAGCTATTTGTGTTTCTTCTCCAGTGAAATGTGAAACTAGTGACATTAAGTAGCCAAAGACTTATTTTCAGTAGAGGGAATAAATACATACGTTTAACAGCACCATTATAAAAAATTAGTTTCATAATCTGTTAGAGAGCAGGATGCATTCTCTGTGTACCTGAAAGATCACCAAGAACTGCAGAAATAAATGCCATTTCTCTATAGACACTCTTTTATTTGTAGTAGTACAAGAAAATATAATTAAACCTGCATGAAGCTATTGGATGCATCTATATTTAAAAATGTTCAGGATGTATGACTTCCAAATACTTTCTTAGGTGGGACGATTTCCACTCAACAACAGATAAAATAATTTTATACTTGTTCTTTTCTTCATTGTATATCACAGCGTATTTGGCAAAATCTTTGCTAGCACTGTCATGTATACATTGACATTACATGAAGCAAATGCCTTGTAAAGTGAAAGTTCTTTCATGCTGTTCTGAAAATAACCCAACGGACTTGAAAACCATGTGGCTCAAAACTAGCATGACTGAATGATTCAACATGATACATTACACTGCTAAAATCAGATAGAAAAATTTTAAAAAGTGTAGCTTATAAAATAAAAAACTTTGAATATTTTGAAGTATATTAAAATGCTAGTTCTTTTAAAAATTAGTTGAATGCAAAATTTGTTTAAAAATTTACCTTTACTAATCAGTGTCTACTCTGTATTTTAAATTTCTGTGCTTTTAAAGAGGTTAATAGCAACTTAAAAAAATGAGTCATTAAATTCACCATTAAAGAGAGAAAAATGCGGTATCTACATATAAAGATATACTAAAAATTCTTCAAATTTAATAAAATACCATTAGAGTTTTGTAGCCCAAAATATTGTAATGATTGATATACAGAAGATTTTTCCAAAAAAAGGTTCATCAATGAATAAATCTTTCAAACTTTCTTACTAAATTTAGACATACTCTATATACATTGTTACATATAGAAATATGACTTGATATGTAGTCTAACCAAAAATGTATAGGCAAGTATAGTGCTTTAGTGTGGGATTTTGCAACATTTTCAATAGCATTATCTGACAAGCCATGCTATTATTCTAATATCTTTTTTCTCATAGCACATTTGTTAAGATCTGTATATTCACAAAGTTCCAGTTGAAATTATAAACAAAAAGAAATATTCATGATCAAATAGTTTCTTTGTGAACATCAGTGTTCCTGGGTCTCAGCTAAATATTAAATGTGGAGACAAGGGAACCCTCTTGTACTGGTGGTGGGAATGTAAATTGATACAGCCACTATGGAGAACAGTATGGAGGTTCCTTAAAAAACTAAAAATAGAACTACCATATAACCCAACAACCCCAATCCTGAGCATATACCCTGAGAAAACCATAATTCAAAATGACACATTCACCCCCAATGTTCATTGCAGCACTATTTACAATAGCCAGGACATGGAAGCAACATAAATGTTCATCGACAGATGAATGGACAAAGAAGATGTCATACGTATATACAATGGAATGTTACTCAACTATAAAAAGGAACAAAACTGGGTCATTTGTAGAGACATGGATGGACCTAGAGTCCATCATACAGACTGAAGTAAGTCAGAAAGAGAAAAACCAATATCATATATTAACACATATATGTGGAATCTAGAAAAATTGTACAGATGAACCTATTTGCAGGGCAGGAATAGAGACACAGACATAGAGAATGGACCTGTGCACATGGGTGGGGGAGGGGAGGGGTGGGATGAGTTGGGAGATTGGGATGGATGTATGGGCACTCCCATGAGTAAAAAAGATAGCTAATGGGAACCTGCTGTATAGAGCAGGGAGCTCAGCTCGGTGCTCTGTGGTGACCTAGATGGGTGGGATGGGGGTGGGGGGGTGGGAGGGAGGTCCAAGAAGGAGAGGATATATGTATACATATAGCTGATTCACTTCGTTGTACAGCAGAAACTAACACAACATTGTAAAGCAACTATACCCTAATAAAAATACAATAAAATAAAGGGAATACTCTTATTATTGTTATTATTATTATTTTTACTTTTAGCAATTGTACAACTAGAGGGAAAAAAATAGAAGATTTTAGAAAGAAATGGATATACTCACTTCATGGAAACTGGGGAATGAGAGAAATCTGCAGCTCCAAATAGGTGTTTTGGCCAGAAGTAGGAGATGAAAAATGGAAGAAGTCAGAGTGGACAATTAAATTTCACTTAGGTTGGTCTCAATACAGAAATAAGTTGTAGTCCAACATGAACTAAATAGCTTTTCATTTAAAAAATATTCTTGGATAAAGTGTTATTCTTAATAACTTAATTATTTTCACAATTGAAGTTTACTCTTTCAATAATAAAATTTTGCCACTGCTATTTAAAACAAAACTACACTTGCTTTTAAAATGTCTATATTTAGCAGAGTTGAACATTTCCCACCGTCTCAGCTTGCAGTGTTTTAGCTTGCTCTTTTCAATTCCAAAGGACACATATGTAATTCTCTCCAACTCCGATATATTCAGGGATCCTTTGTTTTGGTCATTATTTTTTTCTTTCCAGGTAATGGAAAATGATATTTTCAATTGCTATTTTAATCTAATTTCTGACCAGTTAAATAAATATTATAAACAAACAGTAAAAAAAATTAAACTCAGCATAGCACCTTGCACAGTGTTGCAATTTTTTAATAATTTTTCAAAAGTTTGGCAATAACCAACATATAAAATTGCTTAGCTCTTTCATCATTCCAAACACCTAACCTTAAAACGCAGGTCTGCCATTTTAAAAAGTAGGTGTATATAAAAGATGAAAAGCTGAAGTAGGAGTACAGAAAAGATGAAAAGCTGCAATGGGAGGGAAAAAAATGAAGGAGAAGGAAAGCAAAAAAGAAAAAACAGTAGAAACAGTTCTAATTTTACTGCATGGTATAATTAAAATAGCCAAGTACTTTAAAGAATGAATCTTCTGTATTTTATATATTTTTAAAGTATTTTCATGGATTAAAAAATTATCAAAATCTATTTTTATACATTTTGAAACCTGATGGAAATGTGACCATAAATCTTGTTTTGGATAAACATTTACTAGAGTATTGATTGCTAATAGCAAATTTATATGACAAGAATCAAAGTGCCATAGACACAAGTTCCTCAACAGCTTTGAGACAGGATGTTGTATCAACCTGTTCCTTAATCCAGTTAATAGTTTTTCTGTAGATTGCAATTTATTATCCACATACTTCATCATTATGCTCCAGTTGAAGTCAGCTTGGAAATCCTAAGAGAATTTTAGTATTTGTTTTCTAATTACGATGATTATTTTCAATTAACCTCCACTTAAAGGCTTTTAAATAAAATATAGTCACTGATACTCTCAGAACTATCATTAACCAGAAAGCTGTGGACTGATACTGATATAGTCACTGATACTCTCAGAACTATCATTAACCAGAAAGCTGTGGACCTTTTATTGCATCCTTTTATATTCAGTTTTCCAAATTACTCATAATTGACACTGGACATTTTATAAATTCTGCCCACATCCCCAAAGCTAAACTGGGAATAAAAGGGCTTTATCACTTGTTAAGGAGATCCTTTTCCAGTTAAACTGTTCCTTGCAGCAAATCAATTTGTCAGATCAGAGTCCTATCTTTTGTGAGAGTTCCTCTGAACTAAAGCTGACAGGGTTAGGCCAGTGTCAGCTGTCTGATAAATCAAAGCAAAAGACAACTTAAAGCACTACAGTAGAGAGGGTTAGGGATTAGCACAGATGGCATTATCTGGAAATTAACATTGATAAAAAACATTTGTTAAGAGTTAGCTTGCAAGATGTGTTTTTAAAGCTCTTTTATTCCCTGCCCTCTCAAATGACATTCAGATTAATTTAGAAAAGTTAGAAAAGAAAGGGACTCATAAGCCATTTATCTACCAAGTGGTAAGATTAAAAAAAAAATTAAATCTTGATGGTCTTCAATAAAGAAGCTTAACAAAGAGTAAGGGTTATCAATCTTTGCTGTAAGCTGTCAAAACTGACTGACCTTAAATTGCACAGAAATGACATGCAGTATCACAGATGCTTTATTGAAGGTATATGTTCCAATGCTACAAAATTTTAGATATTTATTTACTTAAAGTTTACAAATTTGTAATTAAAAAATGATAATATTTTCAAAATATCATACTAACAAGAAACAAACTTATTCCTATAAGGTGTTGCTCATAATTACATTAAACTTATAACTTAATTTTTGTAGAAAATCTTGCTATGATTGAGTCTGATAAATTCTAATGTTAAAGTCAGTGAGTTAAGGTAACTTATGTTTCGAAGTTTCAGGATCAATCATAAAATGTTCTCAATTTATGAGTACTTTATATGCATGAGATACTATGTACTGTATCTTGTTGGTGTGCCATGTTGTCTCAAAATGAAAAAGCGGTGACTGAATTATTTTCTAACAGATAAATATCACAATCATTCTATGTGGCTCAAATAGAGAGTAATGGTATGCAGATCATCAACCATCTAAACAATTGTCACAAACTTTACAAAAAACCAAGAATTACTGGCTGGGGATCTGGAAAATGGTAGAGTGAAGTATTTCTCAAAAAAAGTTGCAAAAGAGCCCCTTTCTCTGCCTCTTGCACTGTCATAAGAAGACACCAAATCCAGTGGAGAGTTTTTTTTTCTTATACTGAAAAAAAAGTTTCCAATGAAGGAAGCTAATTTAGTAAATATTTATCTTTATAAATAAAAAATAAATTTAAATGTTTATTCAATAGGCTCTTTGACTCTTAGTTTGGCAACACTTAATTTTCATGTAAAATTACATAAAGAAATATTCTGAAATATTGTATAAACCTATAGTTAACATATAAGATGGCAAAACAATACAGTGAAAGAGGAAAAATTTAAGAGGAAAACAGAGTCAAATGACAAAGTACTTGAGAACATATAAGATATTTTAAAGTACTCTGTTAATGACAAAAAGTTTTATTAAATTTTCTTGATTTTGAAATAAGAATTATGTAAGTGCTACAATATGTTTACAAGATTTGATTTGTTATAAATGATTGTTTTCGATACAACATAACAAATAATAATGTTAGGTAAATTTAAGAAAGTATGGGGATTAAATATTCACAATATTACTCTCCCGTAATAGGATTTTTACTACAATTTTACAAACTCATGTTTTTGACCTATAAGATGCCACATCTAAAGCAATATTTTAAATAAACCATTAAATTCTTAAAGCTTTTAAATAAAATCAAACTATAAGTGTTCATCTTTAAATAAGATATTTGCTGTGTTCATATATTTCATACACCTAATGAATCTAGATACAAAGTGATTTTTTGTGTGTGTGTGTGATACACGGGCCTCTCACTGTTGTGGCCTCTCCCGCTGCGGAGCACAGGCTCTGGACGCACAGGCTCAGTGGCCATGGCTCATGGGCCCAGCCGCTCCGCACCATGTGAGATCTTCCTGGACCAGGGCATGAACCCGAGTCCCCTGCATCGGCAGGCGGACTCTAAACCACTGTGCCACCAGGGAAGCCCCCAAAGTGATTTCTTGATAATTTTCACAGGGATTTTTTAAAAATTGGCATAACATGGAGGGATTTCTTTAGACAATTATCAGAAACCCAAATTTAAATATAAAATAGGAAAGATTGATGTGGTGATTTGGATGCTGTTGATAAATAATCCTGTAATCCAATCTTAAATACAGCTTTCATGAGAAGTAAAACAATACACTCTTGGGCTTCCCTGGATTAAATGCTCCAAGCAAAAGAGAAAGACTGTCTGAATGGATATAAAAACAAGACATGTATATATGCTGTCTACAAGAGACCCATTTCAGACCTAGGGACACATACAAACTGAAAGTGAGGGGATAGAGAATTATATTCCATGCAAATGGAAATCAAAAGAAAGCTGGAGTAGTAATTCTCATATCAGACAAAATAGACTTTAAACCAAAGACTATTACAAGAGACAAAGAACACTACATAATGATCAAGGGATCAATCCAAGAAGAAGATATAACAATTGTAAACATTTATGCACCCAAAATAGGAGCACTTCAATACATAAGGCAAATACTAACAGCCATAAAAGGGGAAATTGACAGTAACACAATCATAGTAGGGGACTTTTAACACCCCACTTTCACCAATGGACAGATCATCCAAAATGAAAATAAATAAGAAACAAGCTTTAAATGATACATTAAAGAAGATGGACTTAACTGATATGTATAGGACATTCCATCCAAAAACAACAGAATACACTTTCTTCTCAAGTGTTGATGGGACATTTTCCAGGATAGATCATATCTTGGGTCACAAATCAAGCCTTGGTAAGTTTAAGAAAATTGAAATCGTACCTAGTACCTTTTCTGACCACAATGCTATGAGACTAGATATCAATTACATGAAAAAATTTGTAAAAAATACAAACACATGGAGGCTAAAAAATATACTACTTAATAACCAAGATATCAATGAAGAAATCATAGAGGATATAAAAAAATACCCAGAAAAAAAAGACAATGAAAGCACAACGACCCAAAACCTATGGAATGGAGCAAAAGCAGTTTTAAGAGGGAGGTTTATAGCAATAAAGTCCTACCTTAAAAAAAAAGAAATATCTCAAACAACCTAACCTTACACCTAAAGCAAACAGAGAAAGAAGAACAATAACAATAACAACAACAACAACAACAAATTAGCAGAAGGAAAGAAATCATAAAGATCCAATAAGAAATAAATGAAAAAGAAATGAAGGAAATGATAGCAAAGATCAATAAAACTTAAACCTGGTTCTTTGAGAACATAAACAAAATTGATAAACCATGAGAAGACTCAAATCAATAGAATTAGAAATGCAAAAGGAGAAATAACAAATGATATTGCAGAAATACAAAGGATCATGAGAAATTACTACAAGCAACTATATGCCAATAAAATGGACAACCTGGAAGGAATGGACAAATTCTTAGAAATGCACAGCCTTCTGAGACTGAACCAGGAAGAAACAGAATATATGAACAAACGAATCACAAACACTGAAAGTGAAACAGTGATTAAAAATATTCCAACAAACAAAAGCCCAGGACCAGATAGCTTCACAGGCAAATCCTATCAAACATTTAGAGAAGAGCTAACACCTATCCTTCTCAAACTCTTCCAAAATATAGCAGATGGAGGAACACTCCCAAACTCATTCTACGAGGCCACCATCAGCCTGATACCAAAAGCAGACAAAGACGTTACAAAAAAGGAAAACTACAGGCCAATATCACTGATGAACACAGTTGCAAAAATCCTCAACAATCCTCAACAAAATACTAGCAAACAGAATCCAACAGAACATTAAAACAAACATTAAAACACCATGATTAAGTGGGGTTTATCCCAGGATGCAAGGATACTTCAATATATGCAAATCAATCTATGTGATACACCATATGAACAAATTGAAGGAGAAAAACCATATGATCATCTCAATAGATGCAGAGAAAGCTTTCGACTAAATTCATCACCCATTTATGATAAAAACCCTCCAGAAAGTACTCATAGAGGGAACTTGCCTCAAGATAATAAAGGCCATATATGACAAACCCACAGCCAACATCATCCTCAATGGTGAAAAGCTGAAATCATTTCCACTAAGATCGGGAACAAGACAAGTTTGTCCACTCTCACCACTATTATTCAACATAGTTTTGGAAGTTTTAGCCACAGCAGTCAGAGAAGAAAAAGAAATAAAAGGAATCCACATCAGAAAACAAGGGAAGCTGTTACTGTTTGCA
This sequence comes from Mesoplodon mirus, assembly GCF_964341445.2. NCBI lineage: Eukaryota > Metazoa > Chordata > Mammalia > Artiodactyla > Ziphiidae > Mesoplodon > Mesoplodon mirus. The sequence goes on along the minus strand of NC_138982.1, from coordinate 103,228,220 downwards.
GATAACATGATACTATACATAGAGAATCCTAAAGATGCTACCAGAAAACTACTAGAACTAATCAATGAATTTGGTAAAGTAGCAGGATACAAAATTAATGCATGGAATCTCTTGCATTCCTATACACTAATGATGAAAAATCTGAAAGAGGGGTTAAGGAAACACTCCCATTTACCACTGCAACAAAAAGAATAAAATACCTAGGAATAAACCTACCTAAGGAGACAAAAGACCTGTATGCAGAAAATTATGACATTGATGAAAGAAATTAAAGATGATACAAATAGATGGAGAGATATGCCATGTTCTTGGATTGGAAGAATCAACATTGTGAAAATGACCATACTACCCAAAGCAATGTACAGATTCAATGCAAGCCCTATCAAACTACCACTGGCATTTTTCACAGAACTAGAACAAAAAATTTCACAATTTCTATGGAAACACAAAAGACCCCGAATTGCCAAAGCAATCTTGAGAAAGAATAACGGAGCTGGAGGAGTCCAGCTCCCTGACTTCAGACTATACTACAAAGCTATAGTAATCAAGAGAGGATGGTACTGGCACAAAAACAGAAATATTGATCAATGGAACAGGCTAGAAAGCCCAGAGATAAACCCGCGCACATATGGTCACCTTATCTTTGGTAAAGGAGGCGAGAATATACAATGGAGAAAAGAGAGCCTCTTCCATAAGTGGGGCTGGGAAAACTGGACAGCTACATGTAAAAGAATGAAATTAGAACACTCCCTAACACCATACAGAAAAATAAACTCATAATGGATTAAAGACCTAAATGTAAGGCCAGACACTGTAAAACTCTTAAAGGAAAACATAGGAAGAACACTCTATGACATAAACCACAAAAAGATCCTTTTATACCCACCTCCTAGAGAAATGGAAATAAAAACAAAAATAAACAAATGGTACCTAATGAAACTTAAAAGCTTTGCACAGCAAAGGAAACCATAAACAAGACAAAAAGACAACCCTCAGAATGGGAGAATACATTTGCAAATGAAGCAACTGACAAAGGATTAATCTCCAAAATTTATAAGCAGCTCATGCAGCTCAGTATCAAAAAAAAAAACAAAACAAAAAACAAGCCAATCCAAAAATGGGCAGAAGACCTAAATAGACATTTCTCCAAAGAAGATATACAGATTGCCAATGAACACATGAAAGAATGCTCAACATCATTAATCATTAGAGAAATGCAAATCAAGACTACAATGCGATATCATCTCACACCAGTCAGGATGGCCATCATCAAAAAATCTACAAACAATAAATGCTGGAGAGGGTGTGGAGAGAAGGGAACCCTCATACACTGTTGGTGGGAATGTAAATTGATATAGCCACTATGGAGAACAGTATGGAGGTTCCTTAAAAAACTAAAAGTAGAACTACCATACGACCCAGCAATCCCACTACTGGGCATATACCCTGAGAAAACCATAATTCAAAAAGGGTCATGTACCACAATGTTCATTGCAGCTCTATTTACAACAGCCAGGACATGGAAGCAACCTAAGTGTCCACTGACAAATGAATGGATCAAGAAGATGTGGCACATATATACAATGGAATTTTACTCAGCCATAAAATGAAACGAAATTGAGTTATTTGTATTGAGGTGGATGGACCTAGAACGTGTCATACAGAGTGAAGTAAGTCAGAAAGAGAAAAACAAATACCATATGCTAACACATATATATGGAATCTAAAAAAAAAAAAAAAAAGGGTCATGAAGAACCTAAGGGCAAGATGGGAATAAAGATGCAGACCTACTAGAGAATGGAATTGAGGACACGGGGAGGGGGAACAGTGAGCTGCAACAAAGTGAGAGAGGTAGTGTATATATGGACATATATACACTACCAAATGTAAAGTAGATAGCTAGTGGGAAGCAGTCGCATAGCACAGGGTGATCAGCTTGGTGCTTTGTGACCAGCTAGCAGGGTGGGATAGGGAAGGTGGGAGAGAGGGAGATGCAAGAGGGAAGAGATATGGGGATATATTTATATGTATAAGTGATTCACTTTTTCATAAAGCAGAAACTAACACACCATTGTAAAGCAATTATACTCCAATAAAAATGTTTTTAAAAAATTAGATGTAATCTAAAACTATTAGAAGCAGCCTAAAAAATTGATTTTTTATACCATATTTCCTACAAAAAATAAAAATGAGAGGGAGGATTTTAAAGCCATTTGGAATGTTTATTTCTGAGTTTTCCTTTTCCTTCCCCTTATTGTAAAGTAAAACAGTAGAATGTTAAGATTTGAAAGTGATTTTCAAATCATTTGGTTAAACTCCCTCACTTTTTAGAGAAAGAAACTAGAAAGGTAATTTGAGTTACCTCAGTTCACGATGGTTATTGCCAGAACTCCCAACTATAATGTGTCAAAATGTATTGTAAAATATTCTCTGTCACTGTGTTCTTGGAATAATTATGGTAGATGATTATTTTTTTCATATTTCTTGTTGATGCTTCTTGCCTTTTTAATTTGTGTGCTTGTTTTTTTCAATACCTAAATAAACTTTAGCCTGTAGTCTGCAAAAAGAAAAAAGAAAAAAGGTGATCCAAAATCTTGGAAATAGAAGGGAGAAAATACAAGAAACGTTTAACAAGAACCTAGAAGAACTAAAGAGTAAAGCAACAATGATGAACAACTGAATAAATGAAATTAAAAATTCTCTAGAAGGAATCTATAGCAGAATAACTGAGGCAGGGGAACAGATAAGTGACCTGGAAGATAAAATAGTGTAAATAACTACCACAGATCAGAATAAAGAAAAAAGAATGAAAAGAATTTAGGACAGTCTCAGAGATCTCTGGGACATCATTAAACGCACAAACATTCAAATTATAGTGATCCGAGAAGAAGAAGAGAAAAAGAAAGGGACTGAGAAAATATTTGAAGAGATTATAGTTGAAAACTTCCCTAATATGGGAAAGGAAATAGTTGTCAAGTCCAGGAAGTGCACAGAGTTCCATACAGGATAAATCCAAGGAGAAACACACCATTCCCATATTCTTAAACTGGAACTGTGGGACATTAATCTCCCCCACCCCTGCCCCAGGGCAATTCTTAGCCCTTAAGAGTTAAAAGCCAATAGATAAATGCTTCTTGCTTTCATTGCCCATGCAAACAATTCTAAAATTCACTGTGTAAGGCCACTTAGATATTCCCAGTAAGATTGAACACAATTATCCACACTTGTTGCCAACTTTATAATAATCCTTTATTGGCTTTTCCTAATTGCTTTCTTTCTCCTTTCCTATTTTACTCTCCCTAGTTATTCATGCCTGTTGTCTGTCATTGATTTCCAAATAAATGCCCTTGAAGTGAGCCCTTGCCTTAAGCTCTGATTTTGTGGAACCCAGACATAGTCCACTGTACATGACTATCTTGTCCGGCAGTGTGCTAGCACTGCAATTATGCAATAATGTATAGAACCATGCCTTTTTTCCTTAAGATATGTGTTATTTAGTTTTAATATTGTCATTTAAACTTATTCAAGTTGTATAAAGTATAAATGAAACTCACAATAATTATTTCAATCAATACTTGATCCAGCTATATTCATTCATAAATGTGTTTCTTCCAAGCAGATGTAATTTTTTATGAAATGCTTTATATCCTATTTTATGTTTACACATTAAAATTTACTTCTAATTTTTGTTTTAACTAGATAGTGTTTCATATATTTATAATAAGAAAAAAATATATATTTAGTGCTATTCTGTTCTTTACCTTTTTTCCCATACACACAACATTCTCCTAATATTCTCACTCAAGCTTTATTTTTTGTCTTCTCTTTTCAGGGCTTTAAAATTCTCTTTGATGTGTTTTCTCTTAAGCAACACTCCAACCTCAGAATAATATCAGCCATATCCATGCAAAATATAGTATTAGAAAGTTCAGCTTTCCTTTACTTTCTTTTGAAGAATGTCAAGCTAAACTTTATATTTGCAAATACTTTCTACTTATAGACATAAAACAATTGATGTTCTCTCTTAGGCAATAGTTTAAAATGTTTTCTAGTTATATCTTCCAATCCAAATGTCTCTTATATACTATACCAGGACTGTAATAGCTACAACAGCAAGCACATGTTAAAAAATTAATCTTTCAAATGTTCACAAAGTCCACATTTTGAGTTTAATGCAGATATTGATATAACATACATAGCTCCCCCAAACATTACAAACTCAGGAAAACAAATCAGAAACATATTTCAGTGCAAAAAGTAATTTTAAAAAGCATGTGGTTGTTATTAGTGTATGGAACTCAATATATTGTCTTAGTCTATCAGAATTCCCTATTTGAGGGAAGAAATTGACTGTTTCTCATGTAGAATGCTATGTCTCTACTTACTTACCCACTTGACAAACATCTATATATTTCTCTGTCTTAACTCAAATACAGACTGAAAAGCCTTCTTTAACTTTCTCAGTAGTCTTGGTGTTTTGCTTTATTTTTATTTTTACATGTTTCTATTGACATTTGCAAATAGGCCCATTATTGCAATCCCCATAGACTATATATTCTAAAATATCTAAGTGTCCTGTCTTTGTCTGACATACTGTCCAGCCATGTTTCACATACTCAGCATCTCTTGCTTAGATAATCACAAGTCTTCTCCTCCTTCTAAAACACCAGAACTATGTCCATAACACAAATATACTTATGTCAGTATGTGTACCATCACGCTGGCTTAAAAGCCCTAATTTGGAAGTGAGAAGATGTTAGAGACAGTCAGAAATTATTTTCTCTGTCATGTAATAATTGCAAAGCTTTATTTCTCTAAGAGTGCTTTAAAAGAAAACAAAACAAAACAAAATATCCAAATGGGGTTATTTACCTTACATGGTTTTCATGAAGATTAAATGAAATGACATTTATCAAGTGATTGGCACACTGTCTGATACATTTTAGGCCATGAAACATATAGGTTTTGTTATTATTTATTGTTCTCTTCCACTTACAAAATTCAAACTCTTTACCATACATAGCCAGTCCTGGGAAGCTAGCCACTGTCTGCCTGCCCAGATTCATTTTCCACCACTAGCCTTTTACTTGCTATATCCCAGCAATTGTGCATTATGTGTAGTTCCCTAAGTAAGTCATGCTGCTAGATGCTTCCATTTTTTTGTCCAAATATACAGGCCATTAATTTATCAGTGAAGCTTTCCTTGAACATTCCTGGCATTATCCCATCATGGTTCATGTCACATTTTAATTTTTGCTATCACTACATCCTCTAAAACTTTTTACATATATACACCTATAACACACATTGAGATTATCTTTGTGTAAACCTTTCCTCCCTCAATATGAGAGTTCCTTGATGGTTCTGGGCAATTCTTTAAGCTCCATTTAATCTCTAAGGTTTATCACAATGCCTGGGATATTAGGGATAACTACTAAACTGTATTTTGATACATAAATGTATGTACATGACATCATTCTGGCCAACATTAAGAAAAAGATCATCAAAACCCAAGATTGAAAAGGTTTTACCCACCAAGCAACTCTCAAGTTTCTCTAATATTTTAATTCCCAAAATTGGTAGGACAAACTGTGAATGTCAGAGATGTCTTCAAAGACAGTGTTACAATATGGTTCCTCACTGGATAGAGATAAAGCCTAAAATATGTCTAATACGAGAAAGGTTAGCATGAGTTTAATTGATAAAGGGTGGGCTGGGTACTGAAGATGGAGAGCAATGAGTCTGTGTGCTGTGATGATAGTGAGGAACACAAAAGTTTATTTTATGTCTATTTTTAATGAGTATATGGGGCATAGGCAGAAAAAAAGTTTGTGGCAGTGGTGAGAGCCGAGGCTGGAAGTACCTACCAATGAAAGATATTTAAGATAAGGAAACATCTATTATTAACTGTTGATGGGTTCTTTGGGTTTACAGATATATTTTTCCCAAGAATATACCCCAAATGTGATCTCTTTCTCTCCTTTAGCTTCTATCTTGACTAAAAGTAACTACTGGTGACCTTTATTACCAATATATGCCAATCTCTGTTGCCCCTACACTATTTTCAAACATTTTAAATGTGAACTTTGTGAACAAAATATAATTTTATTAATACTTTTATTGTATTAATTATTTAATGTCTTTCTAATAGTATTACTTAATATTATTTAATATAAGAATTATGAGTGTTATTGTATTAACTTTATTTGACCATAACATTTTAGATCCTTCAGGTCTAAAAACTTCTCTTTTTTTCCCCCCACATAATATATTTTTAAACAGTATTTGTTTATATGTTTATCTTTCTGTAAAGAATATATGCTTGTATAGTAAGCTGGTATTAAAGATATATCATGTATTAGTTCTTTTTCTATCCCTTATATAATTTCTGATTTAGACACAATGAATATTTAATGGAATAAATTTTCTACTACTTCGTATGCTAGATTATTTCTTCTACCAACAGAGTATTTTGCTCTGAATACATTCTATAGAAGAAATGAGTACGTGGGTGAAATTAGTTTTATTCAATAAAGAAGAGGTAAATTCAAAAACCTAATTGAAACCTATTATTTCCTCAAGTAAGTCTCTAATATTGGGAATAATATTGGTGACTTATATTAGCTCTTTTGTAGAGAGGAAAGAGCAAAGAGAGGCATGGAAGCATACATGCTATATAGTAATTTTAAACTGGAAGACATTCCCAGCAGGGGGAAAATGGGGACACTGTAAATGCCAAACTTTAAAGCAAAAAGAATCTTTTTCCTATTTTGTTTTAGCTAATTTTGCCCAAGTACCTGAAAATAAATGTCTTTGAATTGCTTAAAATCTAACAAATTATTAGACCCTAGTACATGGAAATGTGTCTGTGATAGTTATTTGACAGCACCATAAAAGCACTTTGCCAGAAAAGAAAAACCTAAAACAGCTGATATCTCTCCTCCATACCACTACATCTGACAGCATGAAATACTTTATACAGTTTATACAGAGGAGGAAAAAAACACCCTTTTAGGATCATTTGTCAAATGCTTAAGAGAAAAAAAAATTAAAGATTTGGGGTTGTAGCAAAATGTAGTCATAAAAATTGCTGCCATGAAGTTTAAGGGATTACTGCTTATTTTTCACACAACAATAGAAATTAATCAAAGACTTATGGGCAGTTTGGTTAAGCAAAAATACAGTTGTTTGGTAAACAGAAAAGATAAAGAAATAGCCAATCTATGTCATTCTGTTTCTACAAAGAAGAAAAAGTCTGCAACACTATTTGAACATTCCCAAATTCCACTAAGCAGCTTAACTGAGGAGCCCTGAAAGAAATTATTCGTGATTATAGCACTTTTTTTGGGTAATTATTCAGTCAAGAATACACAATTTTTTTATTAGTAAATAACGAATACTACACTTTATATAAATTAGTGTCTATGAGTGTACTCACATGGGTAAGATATTGATACATATTTTATTTGCTCTGAAATGAGCTATATTTGGCAGAAATCTGGGAGGGAAAAGTATATTTGCAAAACATAGTCTACCAATTCAAGCTAAATAACACAAGAATCCTAGAAGTATTAAGTTATCTGGCAGATATAGGAATGTGTTGATCAGATGCACCTTCAAGAAAGGACTAGCTGCCCAGCCGTGAAGAGTGTGGTTAGCTGGATCATTGCTTCCTCCGATCCTACAACAATTTTCAAGCCAATGCCGTGTATTCTTGGGTCCTGCTCCCAGCCAATGACTCAGCAAGGTACTGCTAGTCGAGAGTCCACTTCTCAACTGCCAATGACTTGTTAGCCATGACGAAGCAGGTCCCAGTGAGGGATTCCTCTCACAAACCATCTTTTTTCCAGAGTTCAGCATTAGTTGATCTGCACTGCAGCATTACTGCTCCCCTACACTGCTCCCAGCTTGCCCCATTTTCTTCCACAATTTCTACTCCCCTAATAACTATGTTGTACTCCTAACTACATCTCAGCTTCTGAGTACTGGAGACTCCAAACTCGCATATATTATACCAGGAGCCATCTGAGAAAGCAGTTATAGGAGGAGGATTGGGGACTGGATCACTGAGTGTTCTAGCATATTAAGGATCCCATCACTGCTGGTAGATAGTTTGCAGGCAGCTCCTGGTACAAAGTGGCATCCAATTGTTTTAACTAGATGTAGGATGGTATGGTATAACAGTAAAGGGAAAGCACTGGCCCCTCTGATAATTCGGGGATTTGAAATTTCAGGGGAAATGGTAAATATGAGGACAATGAAATTAGATGGTTGTACTAAGTTGCACTGGGGCCCTACTGGAAAATAATGAGGAGCTGAGAGTAATTATCAGACAATTGAAAACTAATTAGGGGAAACAGAATACCTCTGTAAACTTGAATAGTTTACAAAGAAGACCTTCTCTCAAAAAAGAGGGAGGACAGGGAAAGCTGAAGATTGACTCCTGGATTTGGTAGCCAGAACATCTGAATTTCAAAGACACTTGAATGTTCAAACAAGGTTGACGTATTAGAGCATAGCCAAGGGCTTAATTGTGAAAACCTGAGAACCTGAAAAAAGAGATGGGAATATCTGGATGAATGCTGTCTCACAAAACTTTGACTCTTTAGATATTTCAGAAGGTTCTGAATCTTTTTAGTGGCCTACTTACTCCCATTAATACCCCAGGAGACAATACCATAGTGTTTTCTCCACAAAGCAAAAAATATCACCTTTAGTCTAAGGCCTTTGATGATTTCCTGTCCTCCCTTTTTCTGGCAGTAACATACTTTTATCTTTACCAAGCCATTACATGAGTACAACCTATGCTATCCTGTAAATCTTTTCAATTAACTGATCCTGTGTGACTCATGAAATTGCCAAACATTTGGAGCTTTTTGGATTAAAAATAATATTCTCAGAAAATTGAAATCCTAGATTTGAGTCATATTCATATGTGGGTCAAAATCACATGAACTCTGATATAAACACTGAAAAATTAAAGTAAATGCCATCACAAGAAAACATAAATTTGTAACTTAGTGGGAGATGGAACACTTAATCTTCAGATTTTTCATTTCTCTGTTAAAATATGCCTTTTCTGAAACTTTACCTAAATACCAAATATTCTTCCTTTGCTTACCCCTCTTTCCAAAACCCAGAATACTACCCAAAAATCCACGTATGAATTTTGATTTTTACTGTAGAAGGAGATCATTTTCATATCAGATTTATTTTAATATTTGAATGAAATTTCTTTTTAAATGGTGAAGATGGAAAACTAAGAAAATCTAAATCTTCTTAGTTTTTTCAGTATAATGGGTTCTTTGTGTTTCAATTACCTTAGGAATTCTCAAATGATTCAATGTTACTTTACTTCTTATATACAATTATGGTCATTATTTATTTATGATTTCTTGCCAAAGAGGGACTATTTTAAATCATAAATTTACATCATTCGATTATTTCATTTGTTATTATAGAGTACTTTAAAAGAGGATTCCTCCTAATCACTTTGTTTTCCAAATGGACTTTTCTGTTTGGGGGGAGGTAGTATTAAAATTGTGGCTATCCCTCAACCCTTTTAAGGTAGGCTGGGTTAGAGCCTACTCAGTTGGGTCTCTCACTGTTCTATAGTAGCCATAAATGTTTCACTTCTTTAAAATTTTGATGTGTATTGTAAATTGAATTGTGTCTTCCCTAAACTAAATATTGAAGTCCTATTCCCCAATACCTCATAATGTGACCTTATTTGAAAACAGGGACTTTGCAGAAGTAATGTTAAGACGAGGTCTTACTGGAGGAGGGTGAGCCCCTAATCCTATTTGACTAGAGTCCTTTTGTAAACAGGAGAAAGTTGTAGATAGAGGCACATAAGAAGAATGCTATGTGAACATCAAGGCAGAAATCAGTGATGCATCTAGCCAAGGAACTGCAAGAGTCTAGGGAAGAGGCATAGAATAGATTCTTCTCCACAGACCTCAGGAAGAAGCAATCCTGATAACACCTTGATCTCAGACTTCTACCCTCCTGAACTGTGAGACAGTAAACTTCTGCTGTTTAAACTCCTCGTTTGTGGTACTTTGTTACAACGGCTCTAGCTATCTAATATAATGTGTAAAATCAGAGGGTAATAAAGAGAGTTGAGTTCCTAAATGGTAATCAGGAATAGTTTTTAATCCTTCATTTGACTACAACTCATGATACTGTGATCACAGGGCAGAACAAAAACCCAAAGAAAATGAAAGAGGATTACTTTGCACAAGGTGGAGGTGCCCTCAAGAAATTCTGGAGGTGAAATGTGTACTTTCACAGTGGCTATGTTATAAGTAAACCACTGCATGGATTAACATGGACACTTTGGCTCATTTTAAGGGACATGAAGAGAATGGAATACCACAAATGCAAGTGAAAAACAGCACTTCTAAAAATCCTTGTTTTCTAATAAATTATTGACTATTATACACTTTAGTTTAAAAGTGTTGCTTTTTTAAAATAAAAATTTAAATCAGGGAAAAACTTCTAACAAATACATGGTTTTCCACTGATGAGTGGTCAATATTTTTACACTCATGGTAAGTGAAAGGAAAGAGATTCTAGTCAGAAATTGTTTACCACGTATATTGCAATTACACTTACAGACAGGTAAAAACACAGAAATAGATCAAGTATAAGATGCATATATTTACGAAAATAAACTTAGTGAAGAATATCATGTAAATATATGTAGAATTGTACAATTCTACATGTAGAATAGATGTAGAATTAAATGCATGTTAAAATATAGCATTTATCCATTTAGATAGGTTTGGTTTATGTTGCTTATTAATTAGTGAATTTGTGTAGTAAGGTAAAATGCACCGCTTTATAGTAAAATGAAAAATGGGGATTTATCTATTTCAAGATATATTATTTGATTTATGTATTTCACTATTGTATTTTGATTCATATTTTTATTGATATGTGCTAAATAAATCCTATGTTTAGTAATGTAAGATGAAAATCTACATCATTGACAATTCAATGCTTTTTAAATTACAGCAAATATAAATCTGCATTGACAAAGACACTAACAACAAATTTTTCATGTTGGCTCTTATGCCTTTCCAAGACATCTTAATTTAGGCTTCCCCAGAGGCATACTTGAGAAAAACATCCCAGAATCATTTTTTTTTCTTTTATTTATAAAGGACACCATTCCTCCCCGACACAGACATGAACAATAACACATTCCAAAGCGGAGCTCATTAAAAAGAACGGTGACAACAGAACTGGGGGACAGAGGAACTTATTTAACACCAGTCTGTGTGCCTGACTCGGGGATCACTGGGAATGTTTCCTCAGATGTGATATCTCACCTCAAAGAAAGGAGACCTTGACCTGGAGGGCCCACCCACCCACTGGGCAAAAGCTACGCCCTGTCTTTCATATCATCAAACTGTCCCGTTTTGAAGACCATCTTGGAATAATGGGGTATCAGTGGAGGCGGATGGTGCCAATTGGGGTCATAGATCATGTCTCCTAGCGGGGCACAGCACACCCAGGGTCTGACCTCTTGAGAAGGTGAATTTGAGAGTTGAAGGTAGGGGAGTTGTGAAAGGAGACAAGGAAGGGAAAGCTGCCAACAGAGAATACGTTATCAAGTCAGAGGCCACTCTGGGTAACAGGAACTTAAATGTGTTATGGAAATGTTGGGTGCTGTTTTGAAATTCACATCATAAAAAGTATTCCATGTGCTGGTTGATCGACCTAAGGTATATACACTGTGGACCAACAGTCATTGTTCAGGTACAGTGTAAAATCCCTGGCTCTTTTGGCTTATAAAACAGGCACCAATAAGTTTCCTGAGTCAAAATAAAGCTATGAGGCAATGATATAAGATTCTGGCAATTGCACATTGGGCTGGTATGTACCAGAATCTGGGATGAGGAATCACTGGCAAGGTACTTACAGAGTTTACCTGAGTCCATATTTCACACTGCTGTGATTCCTTCATTCACCAGGTGCATTTGTTTCCTATCCTTACAGTAACGAATTACCACCAACTTTGTGGCTTACAACAATGCAAATTCATTAACAGTTTTGGAGGTCAAATTCCAAGGTGGTTCAGTAGGGCTGTGCCCTTTTAGGAGTCTTTAGGGAGCAATCTGTTTCCTCGTTTTTATCAGCTTCTATAAGCTGACTCCATTCCTTGGCTCCTGGCCTCTTCCTTCACAGAGTATCACTCCAACCTTTGGTTTGTCATATCTCCTTCTCTAACTCTAACTCTCCTGCCTCCCTCTAATAAGGACAACTGTGATTACATTGGGCCCACTTGGATAGTACATAATAATCCCCCTCAAAATTCTTAATTTAATGACTTTCATAAGGTTCCTTTTACCTAGTAAGGCAACACACATAGCTACAGGTTATAGAATTTGGGTGTGGATATCTTTGAGAGTGTGGCATTTTCCTGACTATCACACCAAACTAAATTAACTCAATCCCGTTCTTGATTTTTCAAGATATTGGCTTGTCATATTTTCTTAAAAATTTTACAGTCATGTTTTGTGTTGTTGGCCCTAGGTCTTAACTGTTATTCATTATTTACCTTCCCTAGAGTCCTTTCTATACTTTCTTCAGCCTTGGCTAATACTTCTGCTGGATTAGTGAGTTTCTTTTGTGAAATAATGCAGATATTCATCCCTTATATGTCAAACCGTTTGTTAATATATTTTTGTCAGGCTGTGTTTGTCAAAATTACCAAATTGTGAATATCAGTAAGCATGGATTTCAAAGAATGGCACCAGTGAATACCCTAAGTCCCACACATAAATCTACTTATTGCCATTGTGTAGAAGTAACCCTACTGCTTTATGTTAATTAGGACAATTATCCCTACCAGTAGAGTAATTATTTTCTTTGCTTGTTGGAATACTGGCAATAGAAGTCCAAATGCCTAACTACACTAATAGCATCAAGCATACCATGCCTTCTGGGGAAAGCTTTCTGCCCCTGTGAGCCAGGATATCTAGTCCAGCAGAGCCAAATTTGTGGTACATCAAGCAAAAGTTACCCAAGTGGATCACAGGAATGATCATATGTACACCCCTTGGGTTTCACCTGTATATTATACCAGCTGGAAATCAGGAAAATCAAATAGCCACAACTTAAAGGTATTTTTCACTCCTAGATGGACAGTGCCCTAGTCTTCGCTATACTTTTTAAGACTTTATTTCTTTAGAACAGTTTTAGGTTCAGAGTAGGAAGAAACAGAGGTATCCTAATACTACCTGACTCCACACATACATAGCCTTCCCCATTATCAACATGCCCCACCAGAGTAGGACATTTGTTACAATTGATGAACTTATATTGACACATGTTAATCACCTAAAGTCCACAGTGTACCTTAGGGTTCACTCTTGGGTTTGGACAAATGTATAATGGCATGTGTCCATCATTATGAATTCATACAGAGTATTTGCACTGCCCTAAAAATCCTCTGTGATCCACCTATTTATCCCTCCCCCTCTTCCAACCCTTGGCAATCACTAATCTTTTCTACTGTTTCCATAGCTTTGCCTTTTCCAAAAGTTGTATAGTTGTAATCACACAATATGTAGCCATTTCAGATTTCCTTCTTTCACTTGGTAACATGCATTTAAGTTTTCTCCTTGTCTTTTCATGGCTTTATATTTTTTACCACTGAATAATACTCTACTATCTGATGTGCCAGTTTATTTATCCATTCACCTATCGAAGGACATCTTGGATGCTCCCAGTTTTGGCAATTATGAATAAAGTTGCTATAAATATCTATGTGCAGGTTTTAGTGTGGACATAAGTTTTCAACTCCTTTGGGTAGATACCAAGGATGTCTCATGTGAATTTAATTCTTAGACCAACCAGAAGAACCTAAAATGGCAGAAGAAAATTTCATCTTCCCTGAGAGTACAGTGTTAAACTGTATTCTTTTTAATGTGATGAATTAGCTTTTGAATAATGTGTTTAACACCTAAAAACAATAGAATCTATTCTTAATTGATACTTTAGTATTCTAAAAAAAAAAATTCAGGCAACCAATATATAAAAAACATACATTAGTATTCATCAACAGAGACAATTCTCTTCATAATGAGAAAAATCCCCCTAGCAGTTCTGTAGTATTTAAAATATTTCACTGACAGAAATTGCTTTATTATTACAGTAATCTTTGTGAAAGAATAGTTTTTCTTTGTTTGAAAAATTCCACACATCATTAAAAGTAATGATGTACATTAAAAGTACATCTCAGAGCAAACCAGTAATTCTGCCACAATTTAGGCATTCTCAGTGTATGGCCACCTGATGAACCAATCATGAATTGGCAATGTATTTAAGCATCTTAAATAACTGAATAGACCAAGGTTTTTCATTCTAATCCTGATGTCTCTGATCTTGAAAACGCTTCTTTATATCTGTGAATACAAGCTACATTCACTATTGCTGAGTGATCAATATTAGCTTGTTGAAATAAATGCCAATTTTTGTAAATGGCAAACAAATAATATAGATTCTTCTAGCAATAATTATACTTGGCCATATAAAAATTATTTATAAGTAAAATCTGTTTTAACTTCTATTGGTAGTGGCCATCCTTCTTCATCTCATAGTGCCTTTGTTCAAAGAATGGTTTTAATTTTAACTAGCTATGTTTCCATTGCTGAATATCTTGTTACCTTCAGCATCCAGAACCAATTGGATTTATTCTTTAGCATTTCTTCATAGCCCTGCTCCAATTTATGTTAATTAATAAAAGAAAAATCTTTAAAATTTAACCTCTAAGTTTATATTGACCAATACTTATACATATTTTATTCTATCAATAGATTTATTGAGATAAATGACTATTGATTTTTAAAAATCATGCTAAGGTGCTGTTTTGATTCAAAGGAGACTGGCTTTCTTTTTGCATTTTCCCAACTACCTTCTTTTTAACTGATACCTAATGTATAATTTTACAGCTCTATTTACATATACACCTTGTCATTCTAAGAGTAGTTAATTGGCTTCTAAGAGTACACAGGATCAGTTGTTAGGTCGGAAAGAATGAAATACTAGTGTCAGATTAACTTTTTTTGATTAATCTATGTAAAATAGGTCTGTTTTAGAATGTAAGATTTATTATTATTCAGGTATGGTGAGGTCAAGAGATCAGGCAATAATTGCCCTTGAAGAGATCGTTTATGAATCAACCTGCTTTTATTTTGAGGTAGAGGGAGTCATACCCTGTCATAAAGAGTCACACAATAGAAAACAGGGATGTTGATCCAGGCAGATAGAATGGGGAACTGCAAGAGAGATTTTATTGTGGTTTTAGAGGAAAGGAATAGGCAAGGCAGAGTAAGCAGTCTAAGCAGGTTTAGCATTATCTGGTTTGGATAATTTCAGCCAACTCTGGAGTGTAGGGACTGCTGCTAGTTGTCTGATACCTGGCCCTGAGGTGATTAGGGAGGGGAATAATGACTGAAGTGCAAGAGTCAATAAAGGAGAAAATTGGAAGCTATGGGCCTGTATTGTTCATTTTGTATATGAAACACAGGTTCACTGGAGAGTCATTTGCTTGCCTAGGAATTGGCTAACTCTGGGAAGTCAGAAAGGTCCCAGATGTCAAAGCATCAGAAACAGAAAGTAGAAAACATGGTTAATACAAGGTCCACACTGTCTCCATATTTTTGGCATATGACTTGCAGAATTGAAGCAGAAGTTTTTACACAGTTCCTTAATTGTTACAAATGTTTTTGAGTAAATTTGCGTTATTTTTATGTGTATTATATGTGTGTATGAGCACGTGTGAGTACAGATGCAAGTGTGCATGTATGTGTTTTAATACTGTATATCTGTCCCACTAAACAATGAAATTTGTTTTGGTGTTCAACATAAATATTTATCTCAATGGTGTCCTTAATATTATTCTCAATAAGTATAATATTTCTATATTGATAAATTATTTTCAGAATAAGTAAATTCTTTTAAATTCATTTATAACTCGAATATCGCTTTGTGTTTCAATTTCTCATGGTCATCTTTACTTTAAAAGTTTTAATAACTATTTTGAGTACCCTTTTTCATTTCCTTTTTTAACTTCTATTTTTGAGGCCCTGAAGGCAGGGTGGGGGTGGAGGAGTAACAACTCTAGTCTCCTTTTTCACCAAAATCCTGCTTCTATCACCTGTTTGATCCTTGCTCACTATTTCACCTTCTGTGGCTGCTGTCCTGTCTCAACTGAGTATGGTTTCCATTTCATTACCCAAAACAAGAGCTATATAATACTCTTATAATAGTCTTTATTGAAGGTTTGGTGAAACACAGGGTATATACTGCACATAACTAGGAACAACTTTAGGTTGAAAGGCAGAGATCACTGTTTTCAGAATTAACTGCTCGTGTCTTATCACAAGGAACCCTGGGGAATTTCTCCTTTCTCAACTCCATAGGGCCCTAGCTCACTAATTGTCCATTTCTTCAAATTTCAGTCCCTCAACCACCCCCACCACTGCCCTAAATAGCTTACTTTGAAAACATAATATTCTATCACTTAATTATGCAGATCAAATTAAATCTTTTTTTGGGGGGGATCTAAAGGTGTACCCAAGGAAATCAGTCATGTGAACTCACCACCAGCAATAAGAATGCCAAAAACATCACTATAACAAAGACAGGGAAAAAAATCAAGATGTTTTCATAAAGCAAAGGTCTATCTATCTCTTTCCATCTAGTGATTATAACAACTAAAACTCCAGCCAGTTTTTTAAGTAACATTCTTCTCTCCAAAACAGTATGTATTATATAAAATTTGCCATTGGATATAACATATAGTACTGAGAACAAAGTTAACCTAGAAACAATTCACAAATGTCACGCCTTCACTTCTGAGGGATTTGAACAGGAAAAAGTTAATTATGAATAAGTTCAAATCACATGAATTTGGTCCTGGAGGTCCTGGAGCATTTTTCCAGTTTGATCTCTCTATTATTGCCTCTCAGAGCATCTTGTAATTTTTTTCATTATAGGACTTTTAGTAGCGTGCAAATATAATTTTGTGTTATTATATTTTTTAATGTCTCTCCTTCGCTAACTTTGAGCACAACTGAGTAGAGGTAACCTGTCCTACCCACTGCTGTATTCCCACTGCCTAACAGAGTATGTGGCACATGGAAGAACTCTCTTAATAATGAAAGTTTGTGGGTTGGAGGATATATGTGTTCATCAAACTACTGTTTTAATAATCGAAACTACTATTTACTGAGGACATAATGCATGTCAGGAAATAAGTTGAGTCTTTTACACTTATAGAATATATTTTAATTTTGAAAGCAACTTCATAATTATTATTCCCAATTTGTTGGTGGAACACAGGTAGAGTTAATAAAATGTTGCCGGGTAGTGACCAGGTTAGGACTTGAAACAGATTGGTACACTCCAAAGCCCAAGCCCTATATTTTCTCTTGTTTTTATGTATGTGTTTAAAAAGTTACATATAAATATTTTTTTAGGAAGTTGGATATTAAATCTCCTTTTTACTTTCCTGATGTTTTATTTTCTTTAAGTCTTCAACAAAGGCTGATCTCCCAGTCAATCTTCAAATTACCCTTACAGAATTTGAAGTTATTTGTTATACATACTTCTCACTCTATCTAAAATACTCTCTGCTGTTTTGTTAGTAGAAAAAGCAGAAAATGGAGCCACGCCCTGGCTTATTTATTTTCTTTATACTCAGAAGAACATGAAGCTAATCTTTACTCTTGTGATCTCACACCTTTGGGAAAATTATAAGTAGGTGATTTCCCCAGAAAGGTCAAGAATCACTGACATAAATGAACTTGTAATGGATAACTTTGACCAAAGTTTCAGTGAGGGTATTCCCTAAACAGCTGTGCTGTCAAGTATCTTGTCATGTCCTCAAATAGATTTCAGAACTAAGGAGCGTTGGATATCATCTGGGAAATGCCAAAGTGAGGGGTTAGTTTCCCAGCTCCAAGGAGGATCTAGTCTTCAGCATTATACTTCCTTTCCTAAATAATTTATACTGATTCGGTTTCAATTATCTTTCTTTGACTAAGATATAGTGTTGCCAGTAGTGGTAAATTTGAAGATTTTTATTTATTTTATTATTATATCAGTGTATTTTACCTAAAGACATAATGAGATTTTATTTTGATTTTTCCTATTGCTAATGACCATTATCCTAATTTCAAACAGTGTCTCTGGATAATTTTTGAGTAGAAAAACACATGTCTCTGAAAACTTCTTGTAATCTTCAAAATACGTCTTGAAGATGCTGAATAAGCAATATTAATTTACTGATTTTAAATTAAATTTATATTTAACTTATTAATATTAAATTGTATTTAAGATTGTCAGGATGGCCATGCTCTTACATTTGCATTATAAATGGCACAATTGCACTAATTTTCTCAGCATTAATAGCTTATATTGTCTTTTAAGACAACATTACAAGCATAGGGCACTGTTACTATCTAAAATGGTATTACAAATTCAGTAAAACTAACAAACATGACTTTTATGTGAAATTGGCTATTCAGGTATGCTAAAGTCTCCCTCAGCATAAATCAGTCAGATCACATGGCAAAGCACACTATTCCTGAATAATCAGCTTGAATGGACACATGATACTATTCAGTCTATTTTTGCTCATTTTTAATGTCAATGGCTCTATTAAAATCTTTTTAAAGTATTTTATATCCAGTTTGAGAAACCAGATTATTTGACAATGCCATAGTAAAGCTAATCATTTCAGAAATAATTTTCTGAAATACCTATGAGTAAGAATACATTATTTTGTTTAATATGTTTGTTGTTACCTCCTCACTATTCTTTCAGTCTCTGAAATAATTTTTCATGTTTTCTTTTCTACTGTAAAAACAATGTTAAATATTTTTAAGCCATTGTTTTTGAGAACTATGGAACTATTTACTCAGTCTCACCAATTCAGTATTTAGATATTGTCTTAATATAATGCAGTTAACACAAAAATCTGGCATCTACATAAGTCTGGCATAATATAGGCACTAACTATATCTCATCTGTTCATATACTTACTGTCTTGTTCATTTCCTCTCATCTTATTTTATATACTCCCATTATTTCCTGTGTTTTATTCAACTGCGCATGGATCACTCCTGAAAACTGAGTATGTATTAGGTCACCTAAGGAAAACCTAATTAAGTTCCACAAATTCCAAAAATTAAAAAAAAGTCTCTGATCACAAGGCCATGAACTGTGTATTAATAACAAAAGAAAAAAAACGATTCTTCCACTTCGAAATTTCTGATCTCTTCACTAAGTGACTTCTGGAAGAAACACAAAATATAAACTGAAATGCAAGAATTTCTAAAAAAAGGGATAAAGAGAAAATTACATCTCAATTTATTAGGAGCATTTAAAGGAATGATATTGGGAAAATTTTATTGTTAAATAATTTTAAATAATTTATAAATGGAAGACGAAGATTAAATAGCTCTATGCAAATAAATATAAAAACCTAGATGAAATGACCTAATAATATCAACCATACAGGTCACATATTAGTTATAAGAGGAAAATTATATCTTCAAAATGGAGAGACCTGTGGATATCACCTTAACCAAGTGATCAAAATTAGCACTACTGATAATAGAAACCATCTGACATTTATGTGCCCTCTGATGTGATGCAATTGGAGACACAAAAAATCTTGTTTACAGTAGTCTTGCAAAGTATATTTGTGTGTGTGTGTATTGTGTTGTGTTCTAAATCTAATGCTGAAATAATCAGACACAGTAAATATAATACCTTCTGTAAGGCAATGCTCTAGACTATTAAATATTTTCAACATCATGAAAGACATTACAAAAAGAAAAAAATGTATATATACATACATATTGACTATACACTAAACAATTCATATATGTGTGTGAGTATAAGTGTATACATTTATTTGTTTGTTTGTTTGTTTGTGCTAGATTTCCTGGGAGTGATTATGGTATTACAGTAATGCACAAATGTATTCTAAAGAATTGAATGGAAAAATATAATGAAGTCTGCAAATTACTCTCAACTTTTTAAGCAAGAAGGGAAAAAAAAGATATAGATAAATATATAGGGACCAAATGTAGCAATATCTGGCAAATTGTTAATTTGTGAATCTGTGTGAAGGATATCCAAGTGTTTAACGTGCTTTCAACTTTTTTGTAGGTACAAAAATTCTCAAAATAAAAAGCTGAGAAAAACTGAACAATCTAAAATAAAATGTCAACTACTGGTATAAGTTTTTCATGATATATTAAAACATGTATCCTTAAAGCATACAGTATTTGTTAGAACCATAATTATGATATACAGATTTAATTGACCATGTTCTCTCTTTCTCTCTGTACACACACACACACACACACACACACACGCACACATGCACAAACATGCCATAATTAAACTTGAAATATGCAGCACTATAATCTGGTTTTATTTTCTCCGTCTTAGAAATACTGATTGATACTGATTGGAGAGCAGAAAAATTGGATGATTTTTTTCACCTTAATAAAGGACTCCTATCGAGTAAAGAATAAATGTATACTATTGAAAAGCTAAAGCATAGCTAAAGACAATCAACAGTATTTGAACTAACAAGCGTCAAATATAGCTAATGGTATAATCAACACTCTGAAAAGGAGGTTCATTAGGGAGTGCTTGGATTAAGGTCGATGAGTGTAGGGCAGCATTTGTGTTATTGTGACAATGTGCAATCCTGTCACTTAATCGTTCCATTAGAAACAAAAGGTAGGCAGGGGTTCCCTCCTCTTACTTTTTATAGCTGGAGTCATTATCAGTCCATACTGAGGCTAAGTACTTATCCACTTGAACTGTTCCTTTCAATTCCCAAATGCCCAAACTTTCAGTTAGCAGTATGACTTGACATTGAAATGTAAAGATCTCAAAAGTTTTCTGAAAGTTTACCTCATTAAGATCGGCTTAAAGAAAACAATTTTGATGAATTTAATATGTAGCACTTATTTTCTTCCTGGAACCCATTTTGCCCTTTTTAGGATTCATATAGTAGCACTACTATGCAAAAACTGCACATCTAGACACCAAATTGTGTTAGCATATGTCACAATAACTAAAACTCAAACACCTATGTCATTTACACATATTTCAAAGCAACTGAAGGACATTAATATTTTAGATGCTGTCACATCCCTTATTGCATGCAATTTTCCTTTATTATGAGATAAACATTCTAGCTAGATGATATCTATCAATAAATAAAAAGTAGCTACTAAGAGAAAAGAATATCAAAATCAGACAAAATGTGAATGAAGACAATGAAAAACTTCCTTCAAATATATATAATACCTTCATTTATACTGAGAAATTTTCCACTGAAATTATATTATAAATTATATACTTTCTGGTTACATAATAAAGTTTTTTAAAGATATTATATGCCAGCAAATACATAGTTAATAATACTCAATAATATTCTTATTGTTACTATTTTGTGGCTTAGGGCTTTTTTGAATTGTAAATCATGTCTAATAGTCAGTGAAGAAGAAGCCCAAGCATTATAAGTATCCAACTCGGTTTATTACGGTAACAAAAAAAAAGAAGAAAAGAAAGAAAAAAGCAAGAAAAACAACTTTAACAGACCCTAACATTGCATTTTTCAAGTTGAGGAAACCAAAGTTCAAAACAAACAAACAAGAAAAACCAGCTGGCATATTTTACTACATTTGAAGATATCTACTAGAGGTGTATAATAAGGAATGCCCAAATCATGTAGAGAAATTAAATGTCACTAAATGGTCCAGTAGTCTGATTCAGTGTGTTCTATTTGAGTAGATCTGAGAACTATGGGGACCTAGAAATATTGTAGCAGACTTACTGAAATACATCAAATATATTTGATTGAAACTTCAGGTTTCAAAAAACTTGACCAGATACATGCAACTTGTTTTAAAAAGTACTGTGTTCATAATGCTTGATTAAATTATATGAAATTCTAGGATTTACTTATCATCATACTAGCATTTCCCTACCTACTGATTCCAACTTTGTTTTACATTCAGCTACCTCTCTTCTTTCAAATTTTAATTACCTTTCTTAGAGGACAAGTAAATTAGCCAATTTGGCTGTGAAATTCACTAGAGAGGGCTCTGTCTTAGCTTCAGTTTCTGCAGGTTTATGTGATCAGTGATGATAAAACACCTAAGATCTATATTTTTATTCCAGAAAAAAACAAATTTTATCCTCTGCATTCATATGACACACTGAAACTACTAGCATATCTTTTGCCTTATACATTTAAAAGTTATTGCAATACTTTGGTTGTAGTTCAAAAATGAAATTCTGCAATTTATATCTGGATATATTATAAAGTTACTCTTTCTCCCTTCCATATTTCTTGTTTCTCTGTACTGCCCCAATTTCTTTATTTAAATGTTTTCATTTATAAAGTTTGATTACATGTTTTATTATTACAAAAGATTGGCTATTGGTCCTCAAAGATTGGTTTTAAGTATCCCAGTGAGGCAGAATGGAATGACTTGGGTGCTGGGTTCTGTTTATCACCACTTACCCATGGTTTCCTTTTAAGATTTAAAGAATTTTTCCCTCTTGCTCTTCTATTAGGCTAAAAGCAGTTGAAAGCTGGAAGAAAAATCCTTCCTGTCCCAGACATACTTGACAAGTAGAACTATTAAATTCATACTTACTGAGTGACTAATCTTACTGGTTTTCCACAAGTCCACCAATCCAGATAGTCTCATGATGTTCACTTCTTTAAACTGTCCAATGAATGATTTCTGTCAAATGAATCATGAAAAACATATTTAATTGTATGTATATGTGTCATGAAACAATGTTGTCAGTCTGTGACACACACAGAAGAGGAAGGTCAGTTCATCAAATACCATTTTTTAATTCACACCTCTTAACTCTGTGCCTGCTTCATATGAAATACTAAACAAATGTTGAATAAAAGAATGGATTAATGTTTTCCCTGAATTCCTGGTCACTCCATCAGAAGTTTCTCCTCTTTTGTGAATGCTTTCATTATTTTTACCACTAACGTTTTAATGTGTTGCTTCATACTGATGTTAACTACATATTTTACTATCCTTGTTTATTATTATTATTTGTACTATTACTATTTCTATCCTATAGTGTATGATCTACAAGTAATCAGCACTCACCACTTTATAAACTATAGTTTATAAATTATGATATGCATATAGAATAATAGAGTTTAAGTTTAATAAAATGCCCATATTTCCTTAAGGAATAATAAAATACTGTCTTCTTACTTATATCAGGCCCCTGAATCAGGGAGTTTGTTTGGATGGAGATCCCAAGAAGCACTAATGGGGATATTTGGAAGTGAGTCAGGAAATGGAAGGAAGTCAATGAAGGATTTGTTATTAGCAGATTATTACTATATGCAGTAGAAGCTTGACCTTAATGTGGACATTTGGGATACATGTACAAGATGCTTCAACATTATGCTACTCCAAAGGAGAAAATTGCCATCTGAGTCCTTCAAATGTGGCATGCATTAGACTAGTGATTCCAAAGGGACATGGATTGAACACCAAGAGTATCTGCAATAATATCTAAAAAATGGGAAACTCTTCTTATTTTTTACAGTCAACAGAAGGTATAGTAACTTAAAGAGAGGAGAGGAAAAGCTGTGATTACAATGACCCTTCAACTCTAAGGATCTTAAAGTTCACAGCAGGGGAGACAACCTGCTTGATTTGCAAAGATAAACATTCAATTTAGAGGGCTAATTGTGATTAATAGCAACATAACATATTAAACTTACTCCTGTCCTGATCGTTTTCATATTTGCCTATTTCTATACCGAGACAAATTCCATTAGAATTTAATTAATTGAATTTTAATTATTATTAATAATATAATTTTAGTACTTATATGTCATTTAATTTAGCCTTAAAAGTTTCCCTTTGATGGTAATGGACTAAGATATAGAAAAAAGCTAACCACATTTTTTGAGTAACATTGATTTTCTTTGCCTTAATATCACAACTTTGCATAATAATAATATTGAAATAAGAGTCAATATGCTTCAGTTGAATCTCATTTGCTTAGGTGAGTTATTAAAAGTGATTTCTTTTTAACAAAGTCTTGCTGATTTTCATAATAGCTTCACTTTAGAATTTATCTGGAACAATTAACACTTTTTGCTCTTAGCTCTAATTGAGCTAGCTTTTCACCATTCTGTGTATCTGAACAAATAAACAACAACAAAAACTGAATGCATACATAAATTTTTCCATATTTCTACAATTCTTTATAAATATTTCTATTATTATCATGCCACATAATATTATAATTATCTCTTTATCTGTCATCTATTTTTACTTGACAGTAGGTGTCATAGGAACAACATCATTTATCATTATTCTCTGCAAATTCAGCATTTGATGTAGTTACAGGTTCCAAATAAGTAATGGATAAATAATTATTGAAGAACAGAAAGAATAGATAACTAACAGCCACTTTAAATCATCATCTGACATTTAAGTGTTTTATGTTTTTATTGAAATAGAATAGAAGATCTGTGGGTTTGGTTTGAGAATTATTGCCTGTCTGTGACCAAAACCAAAGCCTAGCATTTATCTAGGTGAAAAAGAAATTATTTTGCTGGTATCCAGTTTAAAACACAATTTAAATATATGGACTGTTCAGATGAGTCAACTCATAGGTAATACAGATGTTGACATTCTGTGCCAAAGCATCCAGTTGAATATGAAATGGTTATGTGTTACCCTGTAGACAAAATTACTTAAGGGTTGCAAATTGGCAGTGGAATGTACCTAAACATACCTTTTCTTTAGCCTGTAGAGTGTTTAAAAGTATTTGAATTTAAATAGTTGTAGCTGGGATAACGTCCTTTTTTTCATCTCCAACACTACCAGTCTATATTGGAATGTAAATTCTAAAGCTGCTTCCCAGACTTCCTTAGCTTACTTGGTCATTGATGTCATCTGAGTTTGTAAGTTTGTAACATCTGAATACTATGCAATGCCAAACAACTATTTACTACTTCGCCCTAATGCCTCATTTTAACACTTAACCTGTGGTTTTCATGTCACCTAAACAAATCCTTGCTCCACAGCATTTCCTTGCAAATATATTTAAAGTTTATTTCATGTCATTTTATAAAAAGCAGTTTCATAGATCAAAATAAAATATACATACTGCAAAAGTAACTGCAATATCAAAAATATTTACCAAATACAACTAAGGAATAAAAACATGAAGGTGAATTTCCTCATTTTTAAGGTATCATATCCAAATACTTTAGATATTCTGGTTCTCAACTGGATTGATTTTTGATCCCAGAGGACATTTGGCAGGTCTGGAGACTTTTTGATTGTCACATCTGGGAGGGGGATGCTACTGGCATCTAGTAAATAGAGATGAGGAATGTTCTTAAAAATCCTACAATGCACAGGACAGCCCCTTTCCCCAGCCTGACAAAGAGTTAATCCAGCCTATAATGTTGATGATGCTGAGGTGGAGAATCCCTGCTGTACAGTAGATAACATCAAGTTATTTATTATATTTGCCAAGTGTCTAATCCTCCATGCAGCTCTTTGCAGAAACAAAAGAAAACCACAATTCTCTCTTTATAATTACCATCTATGTAAGAATAATAAACTGATATACAGAAAACACTAAGACAATCCTTCATTACAAACCAGTTACAGTGAGTGATCGACAGTAAGGTAGATCTAGCCGGTACCAAGAGAAAATTAAATACTGAGAACCTTAATACAAACTGCATCTTTTTTCTCCCTTAATAAAAAGTGTGGAAGACGAAACTGCTGGTATTGTTTTAACTGCTCAAAAATGCCAGCACTTTTGCAGCTCCCTGGGCCTTTGCTTCATGGGCTCCAGATGGCTGCTGTGTCTTCAGGTGGGAAGAATGATGGAAGAGGGGAACAAAGGCAGGGGTGGTGGTGGTGCCAATCATTCTCTTTTATCAAGAAAAATGAACACTGTCCCAGAAGCTCCCAGCCTACTTCTGCTTACATTTTAGTAGCCAGAGTTGTGTTGCATTGTAAGGGAGGCTGAGAAAGCATTTATTCCGATTTTTAACTTCAGTAGTGAAGTGACAGTGAAGAAAGTAGTTGAGACTGTGTTGGGCTGATCACCAAGACAAGCTTCTGCTACAAATAGATATATTTGTGCCATAGTTTACAGAAGGAATGAAAGTACTGCTTTCAACTGAAAAAGAAAGTGGATCTGAATTCTATGACAATGCTTATCCAAAATGGATGATATAAAGGATAAAAGCAAGACAACTTCCCACACAAGCACCACAGACCCAAAGCTTGGCAAATTTGTAATTGTAGAAAACATTGTGTCTTTGTTCTTAATCTAAAGCAAAAGGAAAATGTGAAAATATAATACATGTTGCACTGTTACATATTTATTAATACTTAAAAATGAGTTTTAGAATTAACTTGACCAACTTATCTTTCAAGAAAGGTTTGTATTTTTCCTTCATAAGACAAAAATGAATATTTTATAATAAGATTTAATCAACTGTCAATCAATCTTAATCTCTTAATCAATTGTGTTATTGTTTCTTGTAATTGGCATTAACTATATATGTGAATCTGTTAATAAGCATATGTTCTGGATTTTCAAAAATAGTCAACCCCGTGTTTCAAGGGCAGCATGTAGTCCCATATCAAGCCCTTCGCTTATGAAGAACACACAAAGCCTCATGTCTGCATTTTGTTATACATCTGTTTCCTGTTTTCTATATCTCAGGGAAAACAAAAATCTCATCTCAGGATCCCACTGGCATAGGTTATTACTCAGTGGAAAAGCAGCTGTAATGACTCCAAAGACAAATAAAAAAGGAAGATGATAAAGGTCATAGCCACTGTTAGGAGTCTTACTCCCACAGGCAGTGCAGGTTCTGTAATATCAATCAGTTTCCCAAAAGCATTCACTTTGCTGATGCCTCCTTAGGTGTTGCTATGGTCTTCGTTGCTAGGGAACTACCCAGTCAAAACCATTTCCTAAAGGAATGGCCTGGTGTCAGTGCTGAATCATGACCTGAGAAGAGTAGTAATATTATTTAATACTTCCCAGAGGCTACCAATCCATGTTCTTCTTTCAGCTCAGTCAGATTAAAAAAAGAAAAAAGAAAGTGTTCAAAACAGGAGTCAATTTGAGATAGCCTCAAGTAAAAGATTTGTGTGTCATGTTGCTAAAACATTTTATATTTTAGCACTGTCAGTCCTTGTAAACCTTATCAAGAAACGAATGCCATTATCAAAGATATGGGGACATAATACTTATTTGAAGACAGTAGAAAATCTTTCCCATTGACTGTATCTAAAGGATGCTAATGTTAAAACAAAAGGTGGACAAATAAAGTTATAACTCTAATTAGTTATAAAGAATTTAAGTAAAAATTATTGATTCATTTTGGCTATCTTGTAAGAACTCTTTCATTTACACTCCATAATGTAAACATTTAAAAAATAAAATTTCATCTAAAAGAATCTGTGCTCTCTGATCCTACAATTCTTTCAAATGAAATATGGTTCTAGCTCAGGATTTATATTTCACCATGAAATTGTTCACTATACATTCTTACCCAGCACAAAAATAGTCATAACCATCAGAGATCATTAACAATGGGTCATCTGATAATCAGAATTCAAAATAACAACACATTTGGCAGTACTGAAACTCACTAGCTTTTTCATATAAATCATGAACATTAGAATCTCAACTAATAATTCTTCAAATCTGATTACATTTAACAACATTTTAAATGTCCCATTTGAACTTATATAATAGTCACAAAACAACTTCATAGACTGAAATATTCTGATAAAAAGCATCTGCTTTCAGAGCCTCTAAATTTTATTGTAGTTTCTACAGTGAGGAGACTTTTAATTAATAAGGCCATAACTTTACAAGAGGACAAAGCTAGTTTTTTACTCCATATTTTCATCTTTTAAAAAATCAAAATGTATTTGAAAATCATGGCAATTTAGTATATTTTTCATTCATATAGTTGGAAAACTAAGCATAGATCAAGTTTAAGAATCCTGTGCTTCAGAACAGATTGAAATTATTTAATGGAATGAACTAGTTCCTGTGTTTTGTTTATATTTATGTTTTTAATGCATTTTGTTTTCTTTCAGCTTCTCTCTTTTCCAAAGTTTCTAATCAAAAAAAGGAAAGGTTTATCTTTTCCACAAAAGAGCATTAGTTGAATAATAAAAAGAAATATGTAGATTTCAATAATTTAAAGGAAATTTATATTTGTAGAAGGCCCCAAAACCTGGGGAAATAAAAATACTTTCAATAAAAGTTAAATATTAATTAGATTACTGGCAAAAATTCTTTACTACTATTCATTCTTAATTTATTTTAATACAGTACTATGGTGTTGGTCACTTGGAGGAAACCTACACAAAATATTTTGGTCCAGTAAGGTATAGCACAAATTAATATGTAATATCAAAGTTCAAAAATACTACCATTAAACTTAAATTAGGTAGTTATTCTTCTGACACAGTCGCTTTGAAAAGTGGCCACCAAATGTGTTTTTTAAGGTAAACTGGAAATAGAAATTTAAATTTAAATTCAACTGTGAAGTGGTTTTTGTTGTTTAACTTTTCTTCTATGCTTATCTTGCTATATTAATGTTCATTCTACTCTTAATTTCTCTAATGATGCTAAAAAGAGATTATTTTATTAGATAACTTTAATAAAAACAGTGAGTTTAATGTATTTGTATTGACATGAAATTTCCCCAGAATATATTAAATGTTAACAATAATGTAGAGAATAATGTTCAGAGTAGGATTTTATGTATATAGAAAGAATTCCTACTATGAGTGTTTTTTACACAACTATTATTTTATATTGAGGTGAAAGTAGCAAAATGGGAAGAGTATGTGTTTTGTGGTCAAACTGAAAGTGAATCCAACCTTTTGTTTGCCAGAAAGGTTGGTTGGAGTCTTTATTGGTAATTAGAATAATATTTTATATAATTATTATAATCAAATATGCATGAAAAATTATTTCACATATTAGGAATTTACATTTGCTGTGATATCTCCAAGCTACATGACATATAAATCATTAAGTCATCTTAACAGCATTCCAAAATTTAGTAAGTAAATTAGATTTAATGCATAAGCAAAGATATTTAAGCACTGATAAAGGGAACTTGTAAGATTTCAATAAACATATGAGCATGGATTAATCTTGATAATATATTTTTGCAACATGCTATTTGTAAGTGATAGAATAGTTAGCATAGTGATTGAATTAGAAAACACTAATGGCTGATATGAGACACGCTTTTGTTTCTTTTCTGCCAAAGCTCATGTTGACTTAGTGTATGTATCAAAACAAACAAACAAAACAAAATTATGGTTACCAAAGCAGGGGGAGGGACAAATTAGGAGTATAGGATTAACAAATACAAACTACTATGCAAAAAAACGGATAAGCAACAAGGATTTACTGTATAGCACAGGGAATTATACCCAATATCTTGTAATAACCTATAATGGAATATAATATACAAAAAAAAAATCCCCAGATCACTATGCTGCACACCTGAAACTAACATAATATTGTAAATGAACTATACTTCAATAAAAAACAAAAATCCCCACAATGTTACATCTATTAGCAGGAAACACTTTTCTGCTCTTCTCTGGACAACAAAACTGCTCATAATCATTGAATAATTGATTGTAGTTCCCTAAGATGTTTGGTCCTACCAACAGAGTTTATTTCAGAGGCTTGATAGGAACGTTGGCTCTCACTTTCAATGAGCTGCCCACAAGGTAAGGTCTTAATGTAATGAAAAGAAAAGAAATGACTTCAGGTGTTTGTCAGAGAGGAATTATTTTGGTGGGATACCTACTCGTATTCTCAAATCCTATTGTTTCTCACAAAAGCTTGGATATAAAATACAGGATTTAAGAAAAAAATATTTCCAATGTCAGTTTATTCTTTAAAATGTGTTGTAGCCAACTTTGATTTATTATCATTTACACAAATCACTCTTATTACTTTTAATTTAGAGGCACATGAGTAATTGAACGCAACTCCATGTATCCTTGCTCTTTGAAGATAATATTTTAGGGAGTTTTAGGTAGCTACTTCAGGGAGTTTCGAGTGTTATCTTTTAGCTCAAAGATCAGATGCATACTTTTTATTGTACATACATATGAATAAACAGATGCTGCCAAAAATATGTATATTTATGTATTACTAAGAAATTACCCAGAAGTTTTGGTAGATTATATTCTGCCTCTTCTTCTCTTACTCTACATTTTAGATGCATAAAAAATAGCATTTTACCTCAATATTATGAAATTATACAAGATGTTAAAACATTAGACGTTAATGATTTCATTGCTTTCACCTAAAATTCTTCCATTTTATTACTGGGAATTTTAGTGTTAATTATCTTTTGTTCATTCAGTACCTGAAAAATATTAGGCACTCGCTTAAGTAACCACTGGTCAACTTAAAATGGCTACAAATGGATTATTTGAGTTGATCTAAAAACCCGTAAACACTAATAGAATTAATAAATACACATAGAAAATATGATTGAGAGATATTGACATATCACACGTGCAAAAGCACATGTATGTGTCTAAAATCTATATATTTATATTTACATCCAAAGAGACATGACAGAAAACATGCTATTGAATAGGTAGTTGCACAAAAACTGTATTTATGATTTATGTCTCTAACAAATGCTGATGCTTTTTCTTTATTGAACAATAAACATGGAATTACTATCTAATGCACCATATAGGTCTAAAAGTTTTCAAATAAATTTGCATTACAGTACCTTAAAATAGTGCTAAAGGTATAAAATATTTTTTCTGTAATGAGATAAATGAGATAAATGTTAATGAGATAAATGTTAATGAGATAAATGTTAAATTATTTTTTCATGAATAATTGTAAGTAAACACCAAACAGACTATCTAGTTGTGAAACAAAACTTGGGATTAAAGATGTGAACAAAATACTTAGAAGTTTATTGACCTGTAATATTATTATATACTTTCCAAAGATGGTTTTTAATTTTTCTAATTTTAGCCATTCTGATGGTGTGTATTCCATCCCCACCTAAATTGCATTCATCGGATGATCAATGTTTTAGGCACAATTTTATATATTTATTGTCAATTTGTTCTCTTCATAGTCTCCTTAAAAACTGTGCCTACTCCGGTGTCACAGGGATGTATTTATTTTTAAAAAACTACATTATTTATTTAACATATAATAAATTTGATATTCTTTTTATATGCATTACTATATAAATGTTTTAAAATGTTTTCATTCTAATATGGTAAATATTAATAACATAATATACAAACAAAAGCTAGTTATAGTCCTCAATAATTTTAAGAGTGAAAAGGGATTCTGAAATCAAAATTTTGAGAACTATTGCTCACAATTCCTTTGAGAAGGGATGTTGAGTGCATTTTTTATCTATGACTTTTATATTTGAGCCACACTTCTCATCTGTATGTGACCTGAGTGAAGCTCTCACTACTGCAGGGTTCAGTGTGGAATTCCTGTTGCATGAGGAACGCTGTTCTGAATTATTCTCCATTAACAGTATAGGAGAGTACTGATTTTTGAGAGTTTGGCCAACACAATATTTTGTCTTTTTCTCATTTCAGTCACTGTGGTGGGTACGTAATAGTGTCACATTGTAGTTTTAATTAACATTTCCCTGTTTGATTTTTCAAATAATTTAAAGAATATTTTTATATATTTACTGTTTGGGTATCCTTTACTAAGTGAGATGTCTGTTCTAGTTTTTTGCTCATTTTGCTGTTAGACTGTTTCTTATTTACTTACTGATTTGAAGCTCTTTATTTCATATTTTGACTATGAGTCCTTTTATCAGATATGTGTTTTATGTGAATTGTCTTTTTACTTATTAGTATCTATTGAAGAACATAAGTTATTAACTTTAATATAATCCAATTTATGCATATATATATTTTTTACAATTATTGTTTTGGTGTTTTGTTTAAGAAGACAGACTAATCTAATGTCTAAAGATATTCTCCCATATTTTCTTCTAAAGACTTGACTATTATACTTCTATAGTTTTTCTTACAAATATCATTATTACAAGTGTTCTTTTTTATTGAAATATTCTTGACATGTAACATGTTAAAGTTAGGGTGTACAACAGGTTGATTTGATACATTTATGCACTGTAATATGATTGCCATTGCATCAATAATTAAAACCTCTATCAAGTCACATAATTATCATTTCTTTTTAGTGATTGGAATAATTAAGTCTCTTAGCAAGTTTGATGATTACAATACAATGTTGTTTTCTATATTTACTTACTGTGAATTAGATCTCTAGGGCTTATTTATTACTCATTGCAAGTTTGTACCCCTAAACAACCATATTTCTATATTCTGATCTGTGATCTACCTGCAATTGATATTATTTTATGGTGTGTGATGGTTAATTTTAGGTATCAACTTGATTGGTCCTGGGGTGCCCAGATTAAACATTATTTCTGGATGTGTCTGTGAGGCGTTTTTCCCATGAGATTAGCATCGGAATTGGTGGACTCAGTAGACTGCCCTACGCAATGTGGGTGGGCATCACCCTATCCTTTGAGGGCCATTACAGAACAAAAGGCATGCCTCACTGATGCCTCACATCTCATCTCATTTTCTCTTGTCCTCTGACTGGGATTTATTACATCACTGGCTACCTTGGTTCTTAGTGTTGAAGGACTATGACCTTGGGTGAGGCCTTTGAACTTCAACTGAATTATACCACTGGCTTTCCTTGGTTTCCAGCTTGCAGATGGCAGACCATGGACTTAGCCTCCATAATCTGTGAGCCATTTCTTCATAATATATCTCCTTTTAAATGTATAAAATAATTTGAATCCTATTGATTCTGTTTCTCTGAAGAACCCTGCATGGTGTGAGACAGGAATCAAAACACATTTTTTTTCTTATGGGTATCTAATTGACCCAACATTATTTATTTTAAAAGACCATCCTTTTTCCATTATACATCAGTGTTGCTTTCTTTACATATCTGGAGACTGTACATGTGTGGGCCTGTTTCTAGATTCTCACTTATATTTCATTATTTAGTTTTGGACCACCTTTTCAATCTCTATGTCCTTCTCCTTCCTCAGTCAAAAACTGGTGGATAATAGTAGTATTTAGTTGATAAGGTTGCTAGGAGGTACTAATCAGTTAATGCATTTAAACTACAATTAAGATTTCCTGGAGTAATTGTTAAATGTCTTAGTAAAATTTGATAATGATGATGTTCATCACTATCATTATCATCATCCTCATCTGTTTTCTCACAATTTCTTCCCTGAGCTCTTGAAGATATTTCTCATTATCTTCCATCATAGAAGCCATTGCTTAATTGTATATTTAATTCACAGCAAACTATAATCTCACTTTTAATCTACTTTATAAAATTGCATTTTATTCCTGCCTGGGGAAACTTCATCTGCCATTTCTTTCTTTCTTTTGTTGGACTGTAGCAACTTTGTGTAGATCAAGTACTGTTTCCTTTGTGATTACCCATCACTGCACAAGCACTTTTTTTTAAAACAACTATTAGTAAGAAGTCTGTTAGGGGAAGGATCAGCACAGTATTTCAAGCCACCTAAAATGTTTTCTTATAAAATAGGCCTTATCTAAGAGTAAAACTAGCTTTTACTTCTTCCCAGTTAATGGACATGGGCAGCTAGAGATAGTTTGCAATATAAATATTCTTTTTCTTTCTGCTGTCAAGAGAGAGAGTGCTTATACATAAATGAATATATGTGGGATTCTTGATTTATGAATGGATCTCTGCTTCTAGGAGCCAAGTTAGGTCCAAAAACTCCAGATGATAACAGGTATACTTTCTTTATTCCAAACTAGAAATTTAGTGTCTTCACCTTAAGAATGAACACCCTAATGATGTTTTCTGAAACAAAACAAAACAAAAAACATCATGCTACCACTGAATCCCTTTCCATGACTTCTTATTTTAGCCTTTTCCTGCATGCCTCCCACACTATCACCACTTTATTTTGATACTGGATATTTATATTCTCTATAAATATACATAAGTGTATACAGATATATTTGCATTTTGTCTAGGTGTCTTATTTTGTCCTAGTTAAATTATGTTTTGTTTTATTCTCTTGTTGTGTTTCATCTCTAAGAAGAGAAGGGGCATTTTAACTTGAGGACTCCATGTTCAAGCCAAAAATAAAACTCACTTTACATGTTCAAAGCAGAAAAAAATAAAATGTACCATTTTTAAATTTTGGTGAGATGATTGCATTTTAAAGGTTTATACTGTAATAGGTACTTTACTTTCCCATCAAGTGTCATCTTGTAAATATCTAAATTATTTTTATATCTGAGTTGGCCATTCTTAAAGGAACCACAAGATATGGGTACATACTGTGTCACCTGGCACCACCTGTAGGTTAAGAAGTATGTAGACACCTTGCATGAAGGTAATTTATTTTTTTTACCTTATATACTTATGAAATCAACTGGAAATGCAAAAGAGGCAAATTATACCTTATATCATATGCCTGGAAAATTATGTACAGAGTAAGCACATCATAGATTTTGAGATTAAACTAATCATTCTCTGGAGGAGACCTTGCATAATTTTCCTAAATTTCAACATCTTGATTCACACAGTTTATCAAAAGAAATTGTTCTTCCATAAGATCACCTAAGACACCTCACAGATCCAGGACACTTCTATATTTGGCTAGAATGAATACTTTTGAAACTCATTCTTCTTGTGATAATGGAATTTTAGTCTGACTTCCCCAGTTCTCTGATGGTTTAGTGTTATAGATTTACAGTGGTGGATTGGGTTCACTAGGTTTAGAAACAGTGTAAAAGTAACTGGCCCCAAAAGGCAAGTTTGACCAAAGTTCGACCATGGGCTCGTACCAAAATGTATAGGGTACTTCAGAGTCAGAGTGATAAAACAAATTCTTAAATATGGTCTATGTCTTATATGTACAAGCAAACTAAATTATACTTAAGGCAGCTTAAACCATATAATATAATAACCTCTTAACCACATGCTGCAGATATTATCACTCAAAAAAATTCTGACAGTGGGAGCAGGGAAATCAAGATTCCAGAGTAGAGGGATGTGGAGCTCACCTCCTCTGACAAATACATCAAAAATACACCTATATGTGGAACAATTCTCACAGAATACCTACTAAAAGCTTGCAGAAGATCTCAAAGCTGTAAGAACAATCCCCACATAACCAGGTTGGACCAAGGGAAAAGGGAGAAGAAGAGGAATCAGGACAAGATCTGTGCCCCTGGGAGAGAGCTGTGAAAGAGGAAAGGTTCGCTCACGCTGGGAACCTCCTTCACCAGCTGGGAGGTCCACCAGAACAGATAGGGAGCTTCAGACACTGGAGAGGAGAATGTGGGAGCTTCTCTGCACCCATGAAATAAACAAATGGGACCTAATCAAACTTATAAGCTTTTGCACAGCAAAGGAAACCTAAACAAAACAAAAAGACAACATATAAACTGGGAAAATATATTTGCCAACAATGCGACCAACAAGGGCTTAATTTCCACAAAACATTTCTCCCAAGAAGACATACAGATAGCCAATAGGCACATGAAAAGATGCTCAATATCGCTAATTATTAGAGAAGTGCAAGTCAAAACACAGTGAGGTATCACCACACACTGGTCAGAATGGCCATTATCAAAAAAGCTTACAAATAATAAATGCTAAAGAGGGTGTGGAGAAAAGGGAACCCTCCTACACTGTTGTGGGAATATAAATTGGTGCAGCCACTATGGAAAACAGTATGGAGGTTCCTTAAAAAACTAAAAATAGAGCTACCATATGATCCAGCAATCCCACTCCTGTGCATATATCCAGAAAAGATGAAAATTCAAATTCGAAAAGGTACATGCCCCCCAATGTTCATAGCAGCACTATTTATAATAGCCAAGACATGGAAGTGTCCACCAACAGATGACTGGATAAAAAACATGTGGTATT
Organism: Mesoplodon mirus; assembly: GCF_964341445.2. Classification (NCBI taxonomy): domain Eukaryota; kingdom Metazoa; phylum Chordata; class Mammalia; order Artiodactyla; family Ziphiidae; genus Mesoplodon; species Mesoplodon mirus. The sequence goes on along the minus strand of NC_138982.1, from coordinate 103,192,106 downwards.
GGGCTTCCCTGGTGGCGCAGTGGTTGAGAGTCCACCTGCCGATGCAGGGGACATGGGTTCGTGCCCGGGTCCGGGAAGATTTCACATGCTGCAGAGTGGCTAGGCCCGTGAGCCATGGCCTCTGAGCCTGCGCGTCCAGGGCCTGTGCTCCATAACGGGAGAGGCCACAGCAGTGAGAGGCCCGTGTACCGCAAAGAAAAAAAACAAACAAACAAAAACTGCAATCTTATTAACTACTGCTTTATGTCTTTAACAAATTCCTAGAAGGAAAACTTATAGGTCAAAGTGTCTTTCTGTTTTAAAATGTTATGGATACCACCAGACTTCATTTCATAAAGATAATTAGTTCATGATTCTACCAGCAGTTTTGAGATATATTATAAAAAATATGTATTTTATACCTTTTACTACCATTATGCTTGCACCTAATTTCTCATGTTTTTATGTACTTCTATTTTCTAATCTGTGAATATTGTTTATATAACTTTCCCAATTTCAATTGGTTTTATTTTAATGGTTTTATCAATTTATAACATATACATTTAGCTACAAACCACTCATGCAGCCATTCATACACTCTCTTTCCCCCTATGCTGCTTAACTCCATTGAGTTCAGTGGTGTTGAAATCCCATAAGATGAAAGCAGCCTGGCCCCTTAATCACTGCTTCAGGTACGGCCATCAACTAGTCAGGAATATCTGTTTGGGGATCAATGTGGACAAAGATAAATCCTGTTGTTTTAAGACACTGAATGTTGAGTTTTTCTGTTACTGGAATTCAATTGTCCTGCCTGACATATTCAGAATATACAATTTTAAAAATCAATTTGCCAATGGTTTGCTTTATGTCACCTGTGTTTCTGATTGTTTAAGTTTTCCACTTCCGTGAGATCCTAAAAAACATTCTCCAATAATTTCTTGTAATTGCATCATTTTAACCTTTGTTATTAATTTTTAATAAAACCAGATTTATGGCCCGTTTTTATCAGATCAGTTAAAAATAAGAAAAATAAAACTTTTTGTTTTTGCAAACATATCACTAAAATTTGGGAGGCTCTATCCACATATTAGTCATAAGTTATATAAATGATAATACTAATATTATCTACATTATAAAGCATAAGTTAAAATAGAAAATAAAACAATTCATAAACTATTTTATAAATAGATATAATTACACATACATAAACATTAATACATATATAATTTTATGTGTTCAATCATAATTTACAATTAAGTTTACAAGGAGATGTAAATATGTATTCCTTTTCACTTAAGAACAAAAATACCAGAAAAAGTATAAAAGGAAGAGGTCCTCAGCTCATGAAGAACTTATTTTTATTAAATAAAAAAGTAGAAACAGTTGAGAACAAGGAATATGCGATACTATATACAAGTTTTTACCCTTTTTTCCTTTTCAAAAATCATTACTACAGAATAGTGGATTGTTTAAGCTTTAAAAAAAGCACAGAGATCACAAAGTCCAACACTTACTGAGATCCACAAATTTTATGTAACTTTTATAAGTCAAGCATTAATTAACTTAGTTGTTCTATAAATATAATAATCAGTAGAAGAGAACTAGACAATTTGATTTTTATCTGGTCTTTACAAATCTCTGTCTCCGTCTATGTACATGTATATGTGTGTGTCTGTGTGTATTCTAAGTGATCTGTTTCCATGAGACCTAAAAAGATAAATCATACCCTAGGTGATGATTAAAATTTAAGTCATCTACGATCCACAAATAAATACACGTTACTAGAGGAATATGAAACTATGGTAAATATTTCCAAATATTTGCTCCATGGAAATTAGTTTTAAAATATTTATGACTAAAGACATATTGTAAATATATATATATATTTTTTTCTTGGTAGAATTTTATGAAATGATTATTGAAGACTATTATGTGTTATTTACATCAAAAGATTTTGGTAAATTTGCTTTGAAATATTTGCTCAACAAATAACACATATTTATTGACCACTATAAACCATATTCATTCATTTAAAAAAACTGAGCACCTAAAAATGCACTAGGTTTGAAACTAAGATTAATGTGCCAATAAATAGACATGATCCCTCTTCTTATGAATTCACAGATATTATTCTAACCACAAAAATGAACCTAAAATTGTAATTTAATCATAAAGTAGAATTCTTTGTTGTTTAGTTTGTATTTTTATATATCCATTGTCCGTTTGGAAACTATCTTTTGAGAAGTGACTATTTCCTTGGCCCAGTGGTCTTTAGTGTCACTGGTCTTTTTCTTATTGATTTATAAGACTTTTGTATACAAAACAATAAAAATTTTCATTGTTCCTATGTTTCTCTGTGAATTTTCTATTTTTATAAAACATATTGCATTATTCTTATAAAACACATTTTAACAAATAATAAAATTTAATAAATAGTTAATTTTCCCACACCATTAATTTAAATCTATTATTTCTATCATATAACAAATATGACCTTTTTAAGCTCTCTATTATGCTCGGTTAGTCTATTGAAGTACCTTGTGTCAATATCAAACTTTCAAACTTTAAGTTTATAAATCTTGATTTCTAGTAGCATGTGTCCTTCTCTACATCTCTTTCTTAAGCTTTATTTCTTTATTTTCCTTCTCTTCCTTTTTATCCTTTATTTTCTCTTTATTCTTCTCATTTTCTTTTTTCTCTTCCATTTCCTAAATTGTGAAGACTATCCTTAAACTTTTTTGCCTGTCTATGAATGTTTAAATCAGCATAAATTTCATGAAAAACCCTGTAAGAATTTTGTTGGGAATCATCTTTAACTTGTGGAATCACTCTGGGACAGTTGTCATTTTCATTAAATTATTAAATTATCTATCCATGTCCATGATATAGCTATTTATTTAGGTCTTATTATTTCCTCCAATAAATTTCTCTAATTTACTCTCAATATTTTGACAAATTTATTCCCCTACTTGCAGCTTATTTTTCTCCTAATTTTTATTTTAAGTGGGTAGATATTTTAAAATAGAAAGTAAAATTTGATATGATACTCTCAGGCCTAAATAAGAAAATGTTAATTAAAAAAATATTAAAGACTTCCAGTCTGGATAAAATGGCATAGACGTGTTTCTTGCTCCTCTTCTCTAAGGATAAACTCTGCAAATAATGTAAAAGGCAACCACAGGAGAACTCTAGAAGGTGGAAATTGGGAGCAAACTAGTTCAGGACCACAGAACTGGAGGGACGACACAATAGCAAGGTGTTTTATATTTCTACTCCCAATGGAAGAAAGCAACACAGGCCCAGCATTTTCTGGTCCAAAACCTAACAATAGGAGGCAGCCCAGGTAGGCTCATTCCTTCCCAGGATGGAACCAAAGTCCTTGGATAATACCAAACAATCCCTGTACCATCTGGCTACCAACAACAGGCACCTATTGGGAGCCCTGATAACCATAAGTGGCCAGGGGAAGAGCCTGGGGAAACTGTCCACACTAGTTTGAAACTCCCTCTCCTGATCAAGAGGCACATGGGTGGCTGGGCAACACAGGAAAAAGGGACCCACCACAAGCAATCCTTCATGGAAGCTTCTTTGACCCTACAGGCAAACCAGGACTCTTCTTTTTCATGAAGTGACACCAGATTACTCAGCCTCAACAATGGAGATTCAACCCAAACAAGTGGCCCTGCCCAGGATGCCCCTTTGTCCCTTTAGGCCTAAGCATCCTTTTCCCTGCCCAGCGATAGAAGGTTGCTGAAATACCAGTAGGGGAAATCCTGTCCCAACAAATGCCTAACACAGGAAACACTTTCCTTCCCCCACAGGCAAGGGAATTCATCACAACTGAAGACTGGATAGGGAAGCCTCTTCATCCCTTAGAGATTGAAACTCACTTTTCTAAACCCTTAATAGCCCTAATAGTGGTTAGTAATACCCTCCTACTCCCTCAGGCAGCCAAGGCAGCACCAGATAAGCCAAGGAGACCAAAATAACACTGCAAAGTCTGAAAATGAAACTATTGTTGGACCCAGAGCCCACAAAAGTAGACCAGGATCTATGAGCTAAACTTAAGCAGGGGAGGTGCCTGATAAAATAAAGGGTATAAATAGATCAGGAAGTATCCTACATGATAGGCAAAATGTCCAGGGTACAATAGAAAATCATTCATCATATTAAGAACCAGAAAAATCACAACTTGGAGGAGAAAATAAAATCACTGACACCAACATCAGAATGAATCAAATGGAATTAGTCCATAAGGATTTTAAAGTAGTCATCATAAAAATGCCTTAAAAACCAATTTGGAATTTTCTTAAAGCAAACAAAAAAATTAAATCATCAAGGAAATAGAAATTATAAAAAAAAGCAAATGTAAATTATGGAACTGAAAAATACAATAACAGAAATAAAAAGGCATGCTAGATGGACTCAATAGTAGAGTGGAGATGACAGAAGATGGAATCAGTGAAGTTGAGGACAGATCAATTGATTTACCGAGTCTCAGTCACTGAAAGAAAACAGACTGGAAAAAACATTAACAGAGATTAAAGGATCCATGGGATGATAACAAAAGGTCCTATATTGTGTCTTCTATGTCCCAGAAAGAGAAGAGAAAGAGAATTGGGCTGAAAGAGTATCTGAAGAAAATGGCCCCAAACTTCCAAATTTGGCAAAAGACACAACAGATTTAACTGAGCAAATCTCAGACGATAAAGCTGAAGAATTCTAGATCAAAACATATCATAATAAAACTCCTGAAAACAAAAGACAAAGAAAAAAATTGTGAAAGCAGCCAGAGAGAAATGGAACATGAACTATAGGGGACACCAATTCTAATCACAGATGATTTCTAATCTGGAACCAAGGAGACCAGAAGGAAGTGGCACACCATTGTTCAACTGGTAAAAGAAAAGACCTCTCAGACCAGAATTTTCTATCAAGAAAAAAATAATTCTTTAGAAATGAACATGAAATAAAGACATTCTCAGATGAAGGAAAACTAAAAGAATTTGTCTCTAGCAGACCTAAAAATTGGCTATTGGAAGTTCCTCAAAGAGAAAGAAAATAATAAAAAGAAATCTTAGATTATCAGGAAAGAAGAACAATGAAAGAACATAAATATGAATATATACAATTGACTATCTCCTTCATGATTTTATAAATTATTTTTGAAGATTAAACAAAAATAATAACAGCTAACAGACCGTTAAGGGACTCATAGATATTTGTTACTCGGCCTGAACAGTGTGTAAAATGATATGAAGGCTTTATGAGAAATATACTCCACAGTTTGGCCAAAATCCCACACCCTAATCCCTGTTTTACACCCAATCTCAGGATCAAATCTTATTTAAAGTGACACTTAAAGGATTGGTAGAACTTGCATGAGAGATTTAGAAAGGAGTGGGATTCCAAAGGAATGGAGTTAGAAATAGTACATAGTTTTTCAGAGTGATAATTTATTTATTGGCCCATCTGTGAAGGAGTTATCAAATATCTGTAACCTTTTCTTTGTGTTCTGAAAACTGTAGTGTTTTAAAATACGTAAAAATGTACTTCATCATTGTCAAAATGTGCTAATAAAATTAATGCGTTGTTGCACATTAAGTTAAAATACATTTGTGGGAAATTGAATATTTTACTTTTTTTCTGAGCATGACAAAAATTGTAGCATTGTGTTTTTACAGAATACAAAAGTGCAGACGAATACTTTTGTAAAGGACTATAGACTATGAAAATACTTTCATTTTCTCTTGATCTTATAAATAGCTACAAAACAGAAGGAAATAAATTATTCCTTTTTTACTAGAGCTTTTTGCCTATTCACAACAGATATTGTTTCCACAAATTAGTTTATAATTTCTTTCATAACTCAGAACAACCCTTCAATTTATAGTCAGGAAACAGATACAGCATTGCATATAATTCTAGTAATTATGTAACAAAACTGCACTTTGCTATATGAAAACCTTGGCCAACAATCATTCAGTTTAGTGTTGGGGCAACTTAATCTTCTCTTGCAACAGCTATGCAAGGCTCAGTCACAAACACAACAGATTGCCAGACTTCCACTGAGTGAAAAGTAAATGATCAGTATGAAAGTTAGTAGCTAGACACCTAGCCAGCTAGTTAAATAGAGCTGCTCTGTACTGCACTCAATGAACGCAAAAATTTGGGGGGGGGGGGGGTTGGAAACATAATCAATTTTCTACTTCACAGAACTCCAATATACTTGTCATCTAGTTTACAAATAATAATAACTGTGGCTTAAATAAAATTTTTCTTTTTCTAAAGAAAAATAATTCAATAATATTTGAATTTCATACCGTATCTTAGAGTATTGGATTTGAGAAGATGGTATTTTAGATAACACATTTCAGAATGAAAAAGTTGTAATTTATATACAGTGGGGGGAAGAATGGTGTATTTAGTTCAGGAAATTTATAACTCTTAAATTAAGAGCCTAGGGTCACTTTCAAGGTCTTTCAATTTATTCAATATTATGTTCATTTTATATCTTATAGACCTGAAATAGAATTTCATTAACGGTAAAATGATTAGCTTGAATGTCTTAGGGAATCACTGCTCATCTTAATATTTTACATTGGTTAATGATTTATATTTCAACGGTATTTTCTATTCATTATTTTATTTTAAGCTTAAAATATTTTATAAAATAGCTGAGGCAAGCTTACCGATCACACTTTACAGGACATACTGAAATTCAGAGAAGGAAAATAACTGTCCAAGTCCCACAGTATGTAGGTGGCAAAGGTCAAAATACAAGTCAACTTTACCATCTTGGCAACTTTTATTCAATGGCTATACAAAAACGGATATCCTTGTTATTTATAATACAAATAAATGCATTATTTTGGAAATACATGTTTTTTAAAGTGTTATATGTTTCTATGTATTCAAACTTCTATAGAATCTAATAATTTACTCTGTGTCATAACAGTGAGTCTGAGGAGAACAGAGAGAAGTCAGTTTCAACGATGGGTTCCTGGGACTGAGATCACATGATGCCCTCAGAGACCAGTGGCCAAAATCAACATTTCTATGAACCTGAGCAATTGAAAGTTATATGTCCCATGCCTTACTTGATCTGCTTTGTGGGAAATCAAGGATTAGAGCATATTTCCACATAGTGATGGGAAGCAGGACTTTTAGATATATCATTTATTGATTTTAGTTAGTAAAAAGACTGCCACACACATCTTCTTTAGAATGTGAGATCCTAAGAGGCCAAAGGGTTGATATTAAATCTTACAATCATTACCATGTTGGACTTTAGATGGGCAGGAGAAGTGGTGCCAGGACCTGCAGGCATGATATCTCCACTCAGAAAGTGAAAACACAAGATCAAGTGATGCAAAATCTGTTTTGAATCTGGGTGGGGTAAATAGTTTGTACAAAAAAGATATATTAAGATGAGGTACTATATTATCTCTGGATTAACAGTATGCACCTGTATGCCTTTTCCTGTACTTTTACATATTTTTTTTCTCTTATGGGTCAATGTTGCTAGTATGAAAGTGGCTCCCCAAGCAAGATAGGGACTTTGCTGCATCAGACATTGTTCCCTGTGTAAGGAGGAAAAGAGCAGAGACACAAGATAACTAAAAGCTGAGTTTTAATCTTGAAGAGATAAGAATCTAGCACAGGTAAATAACACTGTTAAACTGACAGCATTTTAAGGCCCTAAGGAATGTATCTCCTGAATTACCTGTGGCCAGGTCACAGATGCCTATTCTCACCTAGCATCTACAGAGCTGAACTACCAGCTTAGTGCAGAATTGGGATTTAATTTCTAACCTAAAATACTAAGACTTGAGAAATATATGACGCACTATCATTTGAAATTTGACTTTTAGTCAGTTGTCTATACAAAGTGAAAAATAAAAACTGATGAAATTAATCATATTTGTAATAGATCTCCATGAAAACAGTGCTATGGAAAAACTACCTGAAATTTTAAGCATTTTTAACAAAATGCAAGGTCAAGATTTGTATTTTCTATACATATAAACGTGTTTTATCTGGTAAGGAACTTTTCCTGGTTTACAACATTATGAATAGGAGGCTGCTTGACACAAAAAAAATGTAGGAAAATATACAAATTTAAAAAAATGAAATTATATTTTTTCACTCATTGTAAAATAAAATTTTTAAATAAATATTTTGTTTTCCCACTTAATTATTTTTGCTCTTGTTGCCTGAGCTTTTGGTGTCATATTAAAGAACTGCCAAGGCCAATGTCAATAAGCATTTTTCCATATATTTTCTACTAGAAGTTTTATGGTTTCAGACTTTTTTGTTTAATCCATTTTGAGTTGATTTTTGTGTATGGTCCAATTTCATTCTGTGGCATGTGGATATTCAGTTTTTCCAACACTATTTATTGAAGACACTATCCTTTTTATGATAGTCTTTCATGAAATATTAAAGAGAAGGGAGAATTGATTATTTAAGCCAATAACTTTTCCTTAAATGTATATAATTATGTAGCTTACATTTAATGAAAAATAGTAAGAAATGATAATCAAATAATACAAGGAAAATAAATATCAGTGCTTTAGAAATCTGAAGCAATGTATAGTAATTTTCAGAAGCTCCAAAGACTTAAGTAAATTAAGATTGTGAATTAGTTGACATCACTCTGTGCCTTCCATCCTACCAGAGTTTTTTGTAAATGATAAAGGTGGATAAATATGTGTGAAGAGTTTATCTTTCAAACTAAACTGAGATCCTTAACATTCCTGAAGCAAAGGACCTGCAGCTTCTTGGCCTCCTCTCTGTGTCTGATAAAAATCAGACCAGCTTAAGCACAATTTACTTAGGAGTTAAAAGATGATGCAATTTATATATATTCTATATATGCCTCACTGAATAAAACAAGAATCATAATAAGATAAATGCTTGATTTGGTAACTTAGTTTCACATTAATTAAAACAAAAAATGTTATAATGTGATATGATTAAAAATTATATAACTCTCACTAGAGTTTTTTAAATTTAAGCTTTGGATAATAATACAGATTACCTCAGATGAAAGTCTTATATTTCTTCTTAAACTATTCACTATTTATCTGACTATACAGGATGCATGCCTAGTTCTAAATATCCCTATGGTGAAACTGTCTTTTAATAACCAGCTTGGCATTTATTTCACTGTTATACAGCAATTTTTCTAAATACACAGTTTCTTTCAGGGGCTATAGTTATTACACACTATGTTTGTATTTCTGTACTTCTTCCATGGAAATTAACTAAGATTCAGAAACTATAACTAAAAAGCATAAGCAATGCAATCAGTATTCATTTTAACATAAATAATATATTAAAAATAGAGTACTACTCAATGTTTTTCAAGATATCTTCAAATACAATATTAATAGAAACTAATATCAATACACTTTTTATTTTATTCCTTACTATCATTGTTGTTAATAGTTGTATGTGGCTCTGTAGTTAGCCAGACCTCAGTTTGAATCTTTGTGCTTTAAAAGATTAAAAAGTTATTTAAATCCCCTGAGCAAATTTTTTTAATCAAGTGACAATAATACCAGTTACCATCTCTTTAACATTAAGTATAAATATACACCAATATATACCAATTATCTTATAACATGTAAATATACATATATAATAAATACTATTACATATCAAGTATAAATCCATATCAACATATACATATATATAGAGTGTATATATACAGTAATATATTAAGTGGAAATATATACCAATAGATTTTTATTTGTTGGTATGTATTTATACTATATATGTATACAATAATATAAATGCACATGTATATACAACAGTATTATATGTATACATGTACATATGTATATAGCACATGTATATGGGTCAGTAATATTATTATAAATACATTGTATCAATATATTATACTCTATTGACCCATAGCAATTTCTCAGGACTATTTGTTCCATTGCTACTACCATCCCAGTTGTCATCAGTTATTTTTCAGCCATTTTCCTCAACCTCATTTGGTTTTTAGTAGACTTAATTTTAATTTTCTCAACTTTAGATTCAAACTGAATTCAAGATCCATACTGTCTGTTTATTCATTATATGACTTTATTTCCTGTTTTATCTGGAATTTAAATTCGTAATCTATTCAATTATAATAATAACCCCTAACTTATCTGTTATACTGTGGTATTATGTGAAAATCAAAGGGGAACAGACAAAATACTTTCTAAATTATAAATCTCTAAAATTTATTAAGGTTACAATTTTACTGATATTATAGAAACACAAATTTAGAAGATAAAAAGAAATCCATTATTCTATCCTAAAACATTCCCTAGTCTTATTTCAATGTTTATATTTATTAGAATTTTGAGCAGCAACAATTTTAAAGCTAAATAACCTATGGATAATGTCCGAAATACACAAAAATAATTTATAATACACAAAATTACATAATACTTTGTTAAATAAAAGTTCACATAACTTTAACTGATGAGAGGACAATTATTCTTCTAATATACTACTAGTTGGAGAAATCATATTTAAGTCACAAACATAATAAGAAATAAACTATTTCCTTTTTCTCACTGAAAACATCATGCACAATGGAATACCCCTTGAATGTGAAATTCCGTTTGTCAGTGTGCTTTTTTAAGACAAATTGCTTTTTTAAATCTCTAACCTTACAAAGGGCAGTTTAGAAAACTTTGCTAGCTTAAAGAAAAAAAAAGATCTTAAAAGGCAGCCTCTTAAGATATTAAGTGGCAGATATTTTACAAAAACGGCTATGGGAGAACATAAAAGAAAGCTTGATTTTATTAATATAGTTTTGTTTTCAAAATGTGTCCTCTATGAATATTTCAAGTCCATAAAAGCAGTATCACAACTATTTTCCAGTTAAGAAAACTGGAAGGTCTTATAGGTAAATCTGGTGCTAAAATTCCAGGCTCCTATCTTCAAGCTCTGTTCTATCAATATAACGATCAGCAACATGCACAGATACTTGTGTTGGTGGTACTAAGAATAGTGTCAGAGTACAGTAGTGCACAATGCAATTCCAATGTAAATGCACCACACCTGTTTAAAACCCTACAAGTTTTCATATCTCTGACAAAAACTCAGAAAAAGTAAAAACTAAAACCGACCAGTTAAACAGTATTTAGCAAGAGATTACTGTGCATATAAGAACAGTCCTTGAATTGGGAATATTCAAATCCAAAACTGATACAAAGCTCAGAAACATGACTTTACAGGATAAAGTGAAAACAAGGAAGTTAAAATCTTTACAATGACTGGTTATTACACTGGGGGTTTCAAGATGGCATGGGATTGGTTAAAAGTAATTATACCATTTTTGGAAGATGAGTTAAATTTTGTTTATGATTATCAGGGGACATTTACAAGAAATAACCTAAGTTTCACTTAAGTTCATGAAATAAGTTAGATTTAGTTTTGCTTAAGTGGCTTCAATGGTTTTGTCTACTTGGGATATTTTCAAGCCTTGATGTCATTTCATTTTATTTTAACACTTCCTATCCAGAAAAATGACTGAAACGGATGTCACTTCAGATCTAGCCTACAATTTGGGTCTCAGTTTTAAAGTTTACCATTCATTAATACTACATCTCCATCATTTAAAAAATGTGATAAACTTTAAATTTTTTATTTATTTATTTATTTTTGGTCGTGTTGGGTCTTCGTTGCTGCATGTGGGTTTTCTCTAGTTGCGGCGAGGGGGGCTACTCTTAGTTGCAGTGCGTGGGTTTCTCATTGCGGTGGCTTCTCTTGTTGCGGAGCACGGGCTCTAGGCACACGGGTTTCAGTAGTTGTGGCACATGGGCTCTAGAGCGCAGGCTCAGTAGTTGTGGCACATGGGCTTAGTTGCTCCGTGGCATGTGGGATCCTCCCAGACCAGGGCTCAAATCTGTGTCCCCTGCATTGGCAGGCAGATTATTAACCACTGCACCACCAGGGAAGTCCGAAAATGTGATAAAATTTTGATTTGAAGATTAGAGAAACATACAGAGGTCAGAGTACAACAGAAGTATGTATCTTGCAGCAATGGGTTGAAGAGATACATTTATGGAAACCAGCACCATAATTTTAGCAAAGGTTATAAATCTCCAATTGAGTAACATCTGAAACTTCAGGCGGTAACAGGCCCTGACTAGCACCACTGGGACACACTGAAAAGGGGAATTGCAGGTTGCTCTGAGACCTCTAAAGGAGGCAAAGTTTTAACCTGAATATTTAAGTATTATATCTCTAGTTCTGGCGACTGGATAGTGTTACAGCAAATGCCCAGTGTTTTCTGCCAGTGATTTCCTATAGGAAGGCAACAGGGTATACTGTCAGGATATCTTGTTGTATGACTGTATTAGAAATTCTGATAAAGATAATCTGAGACCTCATTGAACAAGATGTTAATGACCAAATAATTGTTCTATAGTATTATAATTAAGTATGATGAGCCCTGACAAATGCCAGTTATTAGTCCATCATGGCATTTAATTGATCTAATACTGGACAGAATTTGAAAAGATTGAAAATAGGATACAGTGAAGAGCAAACAGGTCGAATCATGCCTTATGTTTAAAAATGTACTTTAGTAGGAAAACCATTAACATTCTCATCAAACGAATTAAATAGACAAGGGATTCTTTAAAGTCATGCACATGGAATTATTCTTTGGAGGAGCAGACGTGTCATACTGTTGTGAACAAAGGACACTTTTGCTACTGAACTCATTTGATGGAACAGATAAAGTTGTGTGTTCACTTTTGTAAGTGCCACAGTTTTACAGAGAATTTGACCAATTTCTAATAATAAACTATCATGTCATAAGGACAGGAAATTTTAGCCTATAACAAAAGTTGAAGAAATGGGGATTATTTAAAATTTAGAAGATAAGTCGTGAAGGATACATATCTGTAGTCTTCAGATAATTGATCTGCTGGCATGTAGAACTGAATTCAGAGTTGTTCTGTGTTTCTCTGGGTGTCCCTGGTTCAAATTATGATGCTCCTATGACTATATTATTTAGCTTGAGCTGCACCATAGTTTTGCTGAAGTTCATATATGTGGATTTTAAAATTTCTTCTCCACAGCCAGTTCCCATGTAAATATCTTGCCTAATCCCCATTTCTCCTTGATATATTCTAGAGGGTGAGTGCAGTTCTTTGACATGTGGAGTCCTATCTGAAAACCGAAGATTGATAATTGGGGACTGTCTTAACCATGAACAGACATTGATCACATTACCTGAATGGCTTTCCAAATAGTATCTGCCTGGATTATCTATTTCTGTACCCCACGCTATTTTGGAAAAGGATTATTCAGTTTTGTCCCATGTCTCCAAATATAAACTCTTAGAGAAGATTATTGTTTGCAAGAACACTGTGGACATACTCAGGAATATCCCCAGGAGTAGTCTTAAATATTAATATTTATGTTGCAGTTAGTCAACTTCTGAATCATAGCCCTAACACATTCCAACCCATAGTCTACTGATACATCATCAAATTGGGTTGATGAATCTCCAGATATTCTAAGTGTTCATTCTGATTTAATTTTATAGGTCCTTCACTGGTTTGCTTTTCACTACCGTTCTCACTTTCTGTATCTCTAGAACTAGAGTTACTACTTCTATTTCCAATGTCACTCCATAGTTCTTTACAAATGAAAAAACCCTTTGCAGGGCTTCCCTGGTGGTGCAGTGGTTAAGAATCTGCCTGCCAATGCAGGGGACATGGGTTTGAGCCCTGGTCTGGGAAGATCCCACATGCCGTGGAGCAACTAAGCCTTTGTGCCACAACTACTGAGCTCACGGGCCACATCTACTGAAGCCTGCGTGCCTAGAGCCTGTGCTCCGCAACAAGAGGCCACCGTAATGAGAAGCCTGCACACCACAACTCAGAGTAGCCCCCCCTCTCCGCAACTAGAGAGAGCCCGTGCGTAGCAACGAGGACCCAAAAAAACACAGCCAAAAATTAAAAAAAAAAAACTTTACATATTTTCCTTAGAAAATAAAGATTGCTTTTATCAATGTTGATGATTTGAGTTTTTGAAAGCACAAGTTTCAATGCAAATTCTATTTCATAAAATAATTTTTTTTATTACAAGTCTCTGATTGTCAAGAATATGAGCTTCCTAAAGAAATCAGAACAAAGTCTGAAAAAATAAGATGCTAGAAATAAAGGATAAGTGTTGTGACATTTCTTTTCTGTTTTTTTTTTAATTTTCAATATGATCTTTTAATTAAAAATATTCAGTATTACTGTCATAGGCAATTTTATGTTTTGGAAAGAAAAAATAATTTTTTTTTGTTTTAAAACTGAAGGAGGTTTACAAACCAAATATAATGTTCATGTTTCATATTTTGTTTAGGATTTAAGATTTTCTCTACTGAGCTAAAACAAAGGATAGGATTGCTAAATCAGACTCATACAAATTAAAATCAAGTGATACTAATAAATTCAAGGATACAAGAAATCAAGAGGCACAGGCAAAGTAGAGAGATGCCAGGTGTTCTGAGTGTGACCCATCAGGTCTTCTTTCCCACATCAGATATGCTTTCTAGAGTTTTCTAAGACAAACAAGCAGGTAACTTCATCCAACAAGGAGAATTTTAGGATATGACATATCTCCATTTTATGTTCAAATAGTTTCTTATGATATATAGCATTTTCCAGGATTCCATAGATTCTAGTTTTGTTTTCTTTTGTTTTTACCAAAAACAATTGTAAAGTAGGACTATCAGATCAAAAGCAATCCATAGTTAAAGAATCTCCTTTTAACAAATATCATTAGTCTGTATATTAGTCCATATCATCAGGTTTACAAGGTGTTTAAACCTCATCATCTACCTTCTTTTATTCCCAGTGTGTCCTTGATAATGGAAAAGAAATGGATCTCAGGCTAGTTAACTCGTCTTCCATCTGCAAAACTTAACTTGATTCTGAAAACCATAAGCGCAGTACACAAGCAGATATTACCAATTGTATGACACCAGATAACTCCCCTCATTTTGGTGGAGCTGGGACAATAACCATGCTTGCCAGAAGTAAGGCTCTTTCTTCTCACTATCTTTCTCAATTTTATATCAAAATTTCTCAAAATTACTTCCAACAAGTTTTAAGGACAACTGACAGCTTTTTTTTTTTTTTTTGTGGTACGTGGGCCTCTCACTGTTGTGGCCTCTCCCGTTGCAGAGCACAGGCTCCGGACGCACAGGCTCAGCGGCCATGGCTCACGGGCCCAGCCGCTCCGCGGCATGTGGGATCTTCCTGGATCGGGGCACGAACCCGTGTTCCCTGCATCGGCAGGCGGACTCTCAACCACTGTGCCACCAGGGAAGCCCTCAACTGACAGCTTTTATAACATGGCTTTATGACTGTCAGTAATTTTTTTATAAAAATATAATTTATAGGGCTTCCCTGGTGGCGCAGTGGTTGAGAGTCCACCTGCCGATGCAGGGGATGCTGGTTTGTACCCCGGTCCGGGAAGATCCCACATGCCGCGGAGCGGCTGGGCCCGTGAGCCATGGCCGCTGTGCCTGCGCGTCCGGAGCCTGTGCTCCACAACGGGAGAGGCCACAACAGTGAGAGGCCTGCATACAGCAAAAAAATATATATATAATTTATAAATTTTTCAGAAAAAATCTTATTGTTAGATTGCTAGAGCAAAGGTAGAGTACTAAATTATGAGAATCGGAAAAAATATAGGAAAGTCCTAGGTTAATAAAATTTACTTTAAAAGATAAAAAGAATTTGAAGAATCAATATTCAAAGCATAAGTACCCTTATTGCATTGATGTGCTTTAAAATGTATAGCTCTCATAAGGGTCTGTTTCTCCCATCTATTTAACAGACAGTAGGCATTTCAATGAGCACCTGATGCCTAACTAATTGTGTAAAAATTAAAATATGAAAAGTGTAATGAAAGCATTTTATTATTTATCATAATAGGAAAATGAGCTTATTTCCAAAGTAATGATGTATATAATACGTTGGAAGTCACAAAAATGAGTGTTGGATAGTACCTACAAATACTAAAATGTATGGGGTCTCAGAGTGGTATTAAATCCATGGAACACAGTTTTCAAAGGGTTAGGAAATGATTCAGTTCTTGCTTATCTCTAAGAATACTAAACGATTTCCAGTTTATACGGTTAGAGTAACACAAAATTACCTTTCTTACTGAACCAATTTCTTTGTACCTATTCCTTAGCAAATCCGAATTTTTATCCCTTTATTTAGCCATGAATAATTTCCTTTTTCTCTCTGGGAGGAGGATCCCCCAGAGTTTTTGGCAGGCGTGCAGGAGATCCACAGGACTGGGGAAACACAGGCTCCACCCTAGGAGGGGGCATACAAGGTCTGTGCACACTGAGACACAGGGCAAAAGTAGTGACTTCATAGGACCCTAGGCCAGACCTACCTGCTGGTCTCAGAGGGTCTCCTAGGGAGGCGGGGGCTGACTGTGTATCCCTGTGGGGACAAGGACACTGACAGCGGAGGTATGGGGAATATTCATTTGCATGAGCTCTCCTGGAGGCTTGGTGCCATTTTGGCACCAAGACCTAGCCCCACTCAGCAGCCTGTAGGCTCCACTGCTAGGATGCCTCAGGCCAAACAACCAACAGGGCAGAAACACAGCCCTACCCATCAGCAGAAAGGCTGCCTAAAGATTTCCTGAGCCCAGAGTCACCTCTAGACATGCCCCTTGACACAGCCCTGCCCATTAGAAGCCAAGACCCAGCTCCACCCATCAGCAGGCAGGCACAGGCCCCTCCCATCGGGAAGCCTGCACAAAACTCTTGAAGAGCCTCACCCACCAAGCAGCAGACCCCAGAAGCAAGAAAACTATGATCCAGCAGCCTGCAAAGCCAAGTCCATAAACAGAGATCAGAACCTACCCTAGGACCATCTGGTCCCTGGCCTTTGGGTGATGAAAGGGGTATGTGTATTGCTAGAACACATATGACATCCCCTACTGAGGGTCACTTCTTCAAGGTCAAGAAATATAACTAACCTTCCACACACATAAAAATACAAATAGAAATTTAGACTAAATGAGATGGCAGGGGAATATGTTATAGACAAAGGAAAAAGATAAAACCCCAGAATAACAACTAAGTGACATGGAGATAGGCAATCTGAGAAAGAGTTCAGAGTAGTGATCATAAAGATGATCCAAGAACTCGGGGAAAAACGGATACACAGAAAGAGAAGTTACAAGAAATTTTTAACAAAAGAGTTAGGAAATATAAAGAACGACCAAACAGAGTTGAAGAATATAATAACTGAAATGATAAACACAGTAGAAGGAATCAATAGCAGAATAAATGAGGCAGAAGAGCTGGAAGACAGAGCAGTAGAAATCACTGTCATGGAACAGAATAAAGAAAGAAGAATGAAAAAAAAATCAGGAGAATTTAAGAGACCTCGGGGACAATGTCAAATGCCCCAAACTTCACGTTATAGGGGTCCTAGAAAGAGAAGAGAGGGAAAGGGCGTGAGAAGATATCTGAAGAGATTATAGCTGAAAACTTCCCTGACATGAGAAAGGAAACAGTCACCGAAGTCCAGGAAGCAAAGAGAGTCCCATACAGGAATAACCCAAGGAGGAACACACCAAGACACACACTAATCAAACTGACAAAATTAAAGAGAAAATATTAAAAGAAACAAGGGAAAAGCAACAAATAACATACAAGGGAATCTCCATAAGGTAATCAGCTAATTTTTCAGCAAAAACTCTGCAGGCCAAAAGTGAGTGGCACAATATATTTGAAGTGATAAAAGGGGAAAACCTACAACCAAGAATGCTCTAGCATCAAGGCTCTTTAGATTTGACAGAGAAATCAAAACCTTTACAGACAAGCAAAAGCTAAAAGAATTCAGCACCACCAAACCAGCTTTACATCAAAAGCTAAAGGAAGTTCTCTAGGTAGAAAAGAAAAGGTAGCAACTAGAAATAAGAAAATTACCTGATGGAAAATCTCACTGGTAAAGGCAAACATACAGTAAAGGTAGGAAATTTTGAAGGACTCCTTCATATAAAAACTTAATACAATCTGATTATATACCCCGCAAGAAATGAAAATCCAGCTTTGCCTCCAATCTCTAGTGATCTCAGAGGCTTAATTATAGTATCCTGGTTATCCCTTGTTTTGAGATACTTTCCCTGAATTCTTCATCTTGCCTGTCTTGCCTCCTGAGGCTGGTACAAATATTTTTAAATTTGTAAGTTAGCTAACAAATATGGAACAAGCAGTGAACCAGCCCCAGCCCTCTGGATTTTCATAAAACACTGCTAAGTTTCAGAAGTATTTTTGCAGCAAAATCTGAATGGAGGTTTATGTCAATGGAGGAATTGTAGAGAAGAACAGAACAGTAAGCCCCTAACATACCATGCGTCTGTTCTTAGAAGTGCTTTGCTACTCCTGAGCCCCTACATTGAAAACACTTTACAAATTAACTTGCTCTTCAGCAACGTGCTTGCCTTCTTGCTCCTTAGGCATTTCAGACCTCTCCTCCTCCCTCCAACTACTTTCCATAAAGATTCAGGCCTTTACCCCTTCTCTCTTGGGTTTCTCCCCTGAAATTCAGAAATATATTTATTTTATGCGGGCTTATTGACTTGCTACCTTGTATCCAACTCAAGGTCTGTATTTCCTTATCCAAAAACAAATTAAGGCATCAGGATCATGAAAAGTTCAACTATGTCTGTCCTTAAATAATTTAACAGTGTGAAAGAACTAGCAGAGTTGTTAACATTTCAACCTTTTCTTGATATGAGCAAATATTTGGTTCAGGCTTCCCTCTGTCCATCTGTATAAAATGTATTCTTTCTTCACTTTAGAGAAACTTCCATTCACCATCACCCAGCTACCTTGCATTATAAGCTATAATTTCTGTTTCTTTGTTTGTTTGTTTTAAACAGCAATTTGTTTTTTTCCAGCTACATTTATACAACCCATGGTACCGTCACTGCATTGTATCACTTTCAAGAAATACTTGAATAAAATCTCAGGAGAAAATAAACAGTTTTGTGGAGCATGTCTATGTCAATATTAGAAAAAAAAAAGTCTGAAACAAAATGAAATAGAATTAAGTATTTTAAAAGTCATTTTTGACCAAGAGTAGAAGGAACTTAGTCATGGTAATATCCAACAGAATAACATTATGTGGACCCCAGAATATCATTTAGACTGGACTGTGGTTCAAATATACGTCTATATCTAATGCTCTAACACATGAAATGTTCGCCATCTCTCTGAATTTTTTCAGTTGCCCATTCCATGTTTCTTCAAACACAGTGTCAGAACTATGAAATGTATCCCTGTAATACTTAGTCTCACTTTAAATCAGTAAAAACATTATCTGGATTTTCAATGTTTAATTTCAAATTATTTTCCTATGAAAATTGCTCCATTCATTGAGATAATGTGACAACAAATTATAAGCTCTGTGCAGCTGTCACTCTTTGCCAGGCATTCAGAAATATAAATGAAAACTGACATGCCATTTATCTGAAAATTCAGTGTCACCAGTAATAATATCACTGGGCTTTGCACATTATCAGTTCCAGGGAATATGTGAATTAAAATGAAAACTGAAAATAACTTTTGTGTATAAGAATAAAAGTGTACAACTGCTACTGATATTGGTGATATTTTAGTTTGCAATTGGGAAAACTTCAAGCACTATATGTGAAAATGAATATTATACTAGAAGAGGGAGAATCTTTTTTTTTAAGTGAATGGAGCTCATGACAGTTATAAGGTGAACCTTGTATTTCTGGAAGCAAACTTAAGTTAACTTCCTATATTTGTTTAATGCCTTATAGTATACAAAGTAGTCATATATATAACTTATTTCACTTGATTATCCACAACTCTCGTGAATTTCAAAGGACTGTTATGTGTTCCCATTTTACAAAGTGAGAAATTGGATCTCAGAGAGTTAAATAAGTTCTTCAGATTCTCCTGCCTGGCAAATGTTAATCCTAAAACTAGAATATAGAAAATATGTCTTTTTAGTCTAATTTCCTTATTTTTTATTTCATTGTCTCTCCCGCTTCTTCACTTTCATTCTTATTTCATAAGTCTTTCATACAGGTTTAGAATCATAGCTTAAGTTTTATTTTAACATATATCTAAAGCAACATATAGTAAACAAAGAGGATAAGTTTCAATATCATAATTTCTAATAGCAGCCTGTAATTTTCTTTCATTTTGCTTATTGCCACTTGTATTTATGTATTATTATTTCTTAAAGTCAAACTTCATATATGCAAGAAACAGTTTTTACCACAGGATCAACAACCTCTATCAAAAGGGATGATAGCAGTCATGTCATATATAATAAGTGTTTCAAATAAAGGAATACCCCAAGGTAAAAAATCAGAGATAATTCAAAAATTCATGGATGTTTTAATTTTTCTCATTTTGCTAATCAGTCCTTTATATTTATATACCTGAATACATCTAGGAAAAATATATATATGATAAAAAAAACAAAGTAAAAGTATCACATAGAAACTGAATTCAAATATGAAATAAAAATATTTTCTATATGATACTCTATTTCTTGAATCAGCTGCTTTAAGATTTTATTAAGGATTTTTAAATGTTGTAAATGGTGTCTACTTGTTGATATAACACATTCCAGATCAACTGACCTTAGTGCACAATTCAGAGCCAAGCTTTTGCTCACAATTTTCCTTAAGGAGATGTAACTATTGGGATGGATAAAGGGTAAACTTTTTCACAATCTGAGCTGACAAATAAAGTAAAACACACATGTGAAACAGTTACAAAACTTTTGCTAAGTGTAATGTCTTTAAGCTGACTAGTATATTTAAAAAGACATTTTCAAAATTACAAGAAACCTGTTTTAACCAAATAATAATGGTTCTCAAGAACAAAGTAGTCACTTGTATAGAGTCAGATCAGAATACTAAACGCCACCAAGAAAGGGAGATGTATAAGTTTACTTTTTTTTTCTTCTGTGATATATATATAGTTGGTGTACAATGTTATGTTAGTTTCAGGTGTACCACATAGTGATTTGACATTCGTATACATTATGAAATAGTCACCACGATAAGTCTAGTAATCATCAATCCCCAGCAAAGTCATTATAATATTATTGATCATATTCCTTATGCTGTATATTACATGCCTGTGACTTATTTATTTTACAACTGGAGCTTTGTGCTTCTTAATCCTCTTCAACTATTTAAACCATCCCTCTCCCCTTTGGCAACCACCAGTTTGTTCTCTGTATCTCTGAGTCTGTTTTCATCTTGTTATGTTTGTATGTTTTTGTTTTTGAGACTCCACATATAAGTGAGACCACACAGTACTTGTCTTCGGATAACTTTACCTTTATTAGCAATGGAGAAAACTTCCTTGGTAAGAGTTACATCTAGGATTTACCCTTGTCTTTGCTGAAAGAACTAAAAAGTGACAATGGTTGGTTACAGTGGCTGGTTCTTTTTCGAGGAGAACAAGGATACCTATTTTTATGTAGTTCGATTCTGTTCAATCAGATAGTTGTTCTCCAATTGCTTATGATATAATTGTAGTTAAGTAGTCAACAAGTGCATATTTATATCCACAAAAGCTAACAGGTATTAGAATAGTGGCTACTCTTGATGGGGGTTGAGGGAGAGATAGACTGACAGTGGCATAAAGGAGGCTTGATATGTTCTTGACATAAACTTGTAAGGGCATGAACTTTCTGAAAAGGGAAAAAATGCAGATAAGAGGCCTACAGGGCATGGTGGATGATGATAGTGTGTGTAGCTATCATGGATTATCAAGGGTAAACCAAGAGAACAGATTGGAACCTGATGGTTGAGGATCTTGTAGGATATGCTAAGCATTTTGATTTTATCCAATAGCAATGGAGATTCTTTGAAAGTTTAAGACAATTTTGTCTAATTGAAAGAAAGAAAGAATAATGAATTAAGAAAAAAAAACTACACCACTGGAGGGCAAAGTTATTGAATAAGATAGATAGACGTTAATTAATCATTTTAGATTTTTTCCCCATAAAGACAAAATTCAAGATGTCAATATTAAATCTAAAATCTTGACTAATATAGATCAAAAGATTTTAAAAGATAAAACTATTACAAGTGGATGATACATAATTAACTTGTTCAGAAGTTTTTACACTTGAAGCCTTTACAGTCATTTCTGTTCATTGCAACAATAAGACAGAAATATATTAAAACATATGACTCCCCACAAAATATTTTCTTTACAAAGAAATGAGAACAATTAATTAATATTGGATGGTTTTAGAGGTGGGAAATAAAACGGATACAAATGTATTGCCTGTACTTTAAATACGTCTGCATCACAACTGTAACAATCTGGCCCAATCCATTTGTATTATCACAGGAACCTCCTAGCTGGTCTCCTTGATTATAAACCTGCTTCTTTTCACACTATTATGAATACAGCAGTTTGGGTGATCTTTTCTAAACTTATAATAGATATCACTACTTTACTCAAAATCCTCAAATTACATCTCATTTCACTGAAAGTAAATTTCAAAGTCACTATTATTGCAAGGCTCTCTCCCTATTTTTTTGCTTATTGCTTAGCTTTCTGATCTCATCTCTTAGTGCTTTCTCCATCATGCTCTCTGTCTCAATCACACGGACTCTTTCCTTCTCCTGAAACATGCCAAGCATTCTTCCAATTAAGAATCTTTAAGGGAGGCTCAAGAGGGAGGGGATATATGTATACATACAGCTGATTCACTTTGTTGTACAACAGAAACTAACACAACATTGTAAAGCAAATATATTCCAATTAAAAAAGAAAAAAGAATCCTTAGTTTTGTTGTTTTTTCTCCCTGGACTTTCATGATTTCCCCCCACCAGATAAGACCAACACAAACACACCTATGTTCAGAGTCAGGTTTGTTAGCTTGCAGGGAGAATACACACCGTATGGAACCTCGGGGAATCTCAATAAGAGGAAGATGGGAGGCTCTTGCTATAGTATTTTAATTTGTATGGAGCCATTTTGAGGGAGAGTTTAAGAAAACTAGGTTTGTTCACAAGTGGATCCTTTCAGGAAGCTTAGGTAATTCCTACTTTAACAGCAACACATTTTAAGTAGTAGATGGAAAGCACAAATAGGGCTAGAATTGTTACTGGTAAAGAAACAGTAGTTATTCATATGAAATGAGAGGGAAAATCATATTTATTTAGTAACCACTGAGCATCCTGACCTGATCTTTTTTCTATATCATGGAGTCTCCCTATCTGATTATTGTTGATAGTCTGTGAAGACTGTTTATGTTTTTTTGAGAATATTATAGCCTAGTTCTTACTCTTAGCTGTTACTTGCCAGCTCTAAGCTACCAGGGAGTTTTTCTCTTTTCTTCCTTCCTACTTTCCTTCCTTCATTCCTTCTAAAAGATAATATCTCATTCCTAGCAATCAATCTGAACAATGTAATTAAATTGTCATAATAAACCAAAATCTTAAAAACAAAATTCAAGAAAATGGGAGAAGTAAACTGCTAGGGTAGGTTATAGCTATCAGGAATTAGTATGATGTCTCTCCGTCATTGCCAATGGAAATCAATCTGGACTGAATAAAGCTGTATCTAAATAACTCATTGCAGCCTTTCGCAATGCAAATATTCTATCAAGCCAATTCTTGGAAAGTCATGGGAGATTATGTTTGACTTGAGACATTTTATGCTTTTTACATGCTCATGAATTCACAGATCAATACAAATAGGGCTATTACTTAAAGCATAAAAGGTGCTTAATGTGGGAAGATAAATCTTCCCTGGATTTCTCAGTGTTCCTGCAAAACCCTGGCCTCCTGAGACATGGAAATTGATATGCTATGAAGACAGAAAATGTTTGGTTTTACTTCCCTCAAAAACATTTGCTTTTTACATGCCTTGAGTACTAGATCTGATGTCATTTGTCTCCTTATTATCCCATCCAAAGGACAAAAAACCTTCCTTTATTTTCCCAACAACTAAATGGTTGCATTCCAGGGTAGTGACCTGGGTTAAAAGAAAGGGTGACTGAACAGCCTGTAGGCCTCCAGGGCAATTTAGAGAGTTATCTTCCTATGTGTTTATATTCAAAAGGGATAAAACCCTGGGCTGTAAACTGTAGACACTTACCTTATCTTCCTCCTGGAGAGATTTATTTAAATTTCAAAGGATTAAGACCCAGGATCTTACTCTCCTTTGTTTATGTTGAGAAGATTACAATTATTTTCCTCTCTCAGGGCGGGAGTGGGTGAGAATTGTCCTTCTTTGTAAGTACAGAAATTTATTTTTCTGCATTCTTATCCAAAGGGAAAATCCTCCTGTAAGTGGAGGCTTATTTATGTGTCCCTCATCACCTCATGGGCAGGGTTCTAACTATAGGGAGATCCATGCTGCCATGTTACTCTGCCCACTGTTATTGCTGTGAGTAAATAAAGTCTGACCTCTGACTAGAGACTTGGCATTTCTGCTAGTATCTATCTATATCTACATCTATATCCACCTCCATATCTATATCTATACCTGTAATTTTATTTGTTATCAATATTATATAAATATATAACTGTTCATGTAGTGTAACGTCTTAGATCTTTTGCAGTTTCTGACTTAACACTTACATGAGATATAATTCAACCACCCCATTCACTTAGGTACAGGGCAGATTTTGGAGTACCTCTGAAGTATTACACAATAGAATCTTATTTAAAAATTCATAAATTGATGCAATAGTTATATAAATACAGTGGTAGTAAAGATTTGTTTAGAAATTAGGTCAATGTCAAAGTTAAGTGGCTCTCATTTTAGAATCAAAACTGTAAGGAAATAGATACTTATGTGCTTCAAAAATCAATAGCATTATACAATGTATTGTAATTTTTGTTCCATAAAAGCAGCAACATTTTAGTTTTTGTTTCAGTACCCCTTTCTATCCTAATGTTGCTTTTATTTTCACTTTTCAAAACTTTAGTGTTAATAATCAAGAGTTTAATGGATTCATAGATATGTATTGGAATAAGTATAGGATCACACCACAGTATTTTTAAAAAAACAAAATTCCCCACTGTCTTTGAAAACACGTTATAAATCTTTAATAATTAGATATATTAATTATATACTATGTCCATTTTCTCTTTTAACAGTGAAGATATTTAAATAGATCCTAAATTTTAATTTATCTGAAGAAAAAATAAATCACATACTTTTAATTTCCTAATAATCATTCAAGATACTTATTAGATAATCACACTGATAATTATACTTTAATTTTATCAGAGTAAAAAAGAATATTCCAATATTATATGAAAATTATTCACCTTTAGAAAATTCTTTCTGCTATACTATATCAAATTAAACTATTTTCTTGCAAAACTTAAAGGATTTTTAAAAACCTAACTAATTCAAAGTGTAAGTCTCTTTGTTGTTTTATTGCTTGTGTTTGGTCACCAAGTTGTACAAGTATTTTTTAAAATTTCTTAACTAAACATGAAGTAATTTTCCTGTTATATGTTCAAAGGGTTAACTTTTTACACAAAAATAGCTAAGACATTATACATAAATAGGCTGATTCCACAGAAGTTACCAAATTTAACATCTACCACTGTGTCTTCTCTCTGCTAAGTACTGTCAAGAAAACATAAATTTAGTTTTAATTCATCTTTTGGAGCTGCATGAATGTGGAGATCATTATTTATATATTTTTCAATGGTCTTACGGTATAAAAAGCATGGGAATTATCTTTAAAGAAATAGTAATAAATTTTATAATAGAAAATAATATAGATCGGACAAATGACTGCATTACATAGTTGATAAATTTCTCAGTTAGGAATTCTAAGGAAGAATGTACATGATTAGGCATTCTTAAAAAAACAATAAATTCCTCTTGAATAGACAATAAATGACATGATTTGTTTTCAAATTCTTCAAATATTGAACTACTAATAATGAAATGGGTAATTATGAATTCCTCCCAAATAAAACAAATTCAACATTTCAGTATAATTTATAACATTCAGTGATTGGATTTTCTTTTGAGGGACAGTTTCAGATCCATTGAATCTATACTGTTAGAATGCTATTAAGGTTCAGGTAAATAAGCTAAGGTCAGAAGACAAATAAAAGGGAGATGAAATTGTGGAACAGGAGAAGGCAAGGAAGAAACTGGTGGTGTTTCATTAGAATGAGAAGTATGAGTATAAACTTGAACTTTCTGAAGAAAACTGATTCCCTCGCGTAAGAGCTTCAATGATTGCACCTTAAGCAGTTTCCTTATAAACCGATGATGATTCTCCCCAGGACTGACCTCTACCACTTCTCATTGACTCCAAGCCCATAATGAGAATTAGTGGACATCAAATCCCAGACAGAGAATCACAAAGATGATTCCTAGAAAAGATAGCCTATATACTGAATGTGTCACTGACCTATTGGCAGGAAATGTTACAATCTCTATCAGCAGAAGTCTCGGAAGCATAAGTAGATAGGCATGGATTTTAAGCAGAATAGAAGGCCTGGTTGTGTCAAACCTATTGACACAGGTGCCCTCAACTCAGAATCAGTTTAGTATTTTAGCTCAATAATCAGGACTGGTTTGAAGGATCCATTAGGTAGGCTAATTGATGCCTGGACTCAGTGGTTGCCTCCACTGTTTGATGTTGAAATGTCAGAACCTCCCTGCCTTACTGTAGAGAATAAAGTCTGAACAGTAAACTCTCAAGGGAAATAGGAATAATGGATTCACACTGTTACTAACCACAGCACAGTTGTTCACAAGAAAACAATCAAGCACCCACAAATTATGGAGCATTTTCCAATGTCCCATATTCTAAACTAGGTCAGTTGATCTGTACTCTTTTTTTTTTTTTTTTTTTGTGGTATGCGGGCCTCTCACTGCTGTGGCCTCTCCCGTTGCGGAGCACAGGCTCCGGACGCGCAGGCCCAGCGGCCATGGCTCACGGGCCCAGCCGCTCCGCGGCATATGGGATCCTCCCGGACCGGGGCACGAACCCGTGTCTCCTGCATCGGCAGGCGGACTCTCAACCACTGCGCCACCAGGGAGGCCCGATCTGTACTCTTTAATGATCTCAATGTCAAAAAAATATAAAGAAAGGCCGAGGAATTCTTTCAGATTAAAGGAAACTGAAGATGTGTGACAAATGAATGCAATATATAATTCTGGGATTGAACCTAGACTTTAAAAACTAAAACGGAGGGTGGTGGATGGCTCTGATGGGACACTGGTAAAACTTAACTATGGACTATTCATTAATTAACAGTATTGTATTAATAACAAATACCCTGAATTTGAATTTTTCACATTGGTTGCCTGATACCATCTTCTTGTTCTTAGGAGATATAAACTGAACTATTTGTGTTTTAAAAAGTTGTGATACCTGGAACTTACTCTCACATAGTTCAGCAAAGTTTACAGTGCCAGAGTCTCCCTCCTGGTTCACTTTGTTGAAATGCCTTGCAATAGGTCAGAGGAATAACTTGACTCTTTGCTCTATTCTCCCAAAGTTTCCTATTTCCATTCTCCAGAATTATGCCATATTAGGGCATAGCTAGTATACAAAGGTAATGTGAGTTATTAGATATTATCTTTGAAAGACCCTAAAGCCTGGAGATCCAAAACAACATTATGATGTTCTGACCTGAGTGGGGACTCAGGAGGTCAGGTATTAAATGGAGATCTTGCCCAAGTCATTTCACACTCGGTCCAGTGGGGCTGTGGAAACTTAATATTTACTTCCAGGTTCCAGCATGTAGAGAGGGAATAAATAAAATTATTAACTGGTAGATAACTTATGTTGCTTGCCTGAACCACTGACTGAAAGATAATACTGTAAAAAGACCTAAGTGAAAGCCCATGAAAAATGTCTCCACATCCTACAAAGAGAGTAGACAAAATTAATGAGGACTTTTAATGTGTGGGAGAAGTGCTGGCTTAGTCACATACACAATCTTCCCAGTCTGCTCAAAGCATTACCAATCTAATAATTCCATCCAAAACATCAGATCTGTATATTAAAATAAAAGGGCAAAAAAAGTATCATGCTGTATGTTACATCCCCATAACTTATTTTATACCTGGATATTTGTACATTTTGCCCTCTTCACTCAACTGTAGTCATCATGATGACTATAGTTAATAACACTGTATTGCATATTTGAAAGTTGCTAACAGAGTACACCTTCAAAGTCCTTATCACATGAAATTTTTTTTTTGTATCTAGTATGGGGATGGATGTTAACTACACTTATTGTGGAGATCATTTTGCAATATATGCAAATATCACATCATTATGGTTGGACACTTGAAATCAACGTGTTGTTATATGTCAGTTATACCTCAATAAAAAGAGAATGACACATTCCTTGGAATACTACAGAGAATAGTGCTGCCATAAAACTCTTGAAAGCTAAAAGGGTGTGAATTCCTGCAACATATGTTTACCTCTGATTGGCAAGGGGAAAAGTCAGATTGTGGAGAGATTGTAGATATTACAAATTCAGCCAGGTTCTGGTGTTGATCATTATCTGATTGTAACTGCATTCCTGGATTTGTTACCAATCCTGGAAAAAGTCATCTGAGCTCCCTGTATCTGCCATTAAGTTACTGACCCAGCAAGTGTTTCATTCCCTTACCTAACAGTAAAGATCATAAGAATCAAGCATATTTTCCCCCCAGTTTGGAATTTGAAGGGATTTACTAGATTCCACAGTGCATCCTAACATGAGGCTTTTATTTAAAATAATCAATAGAGACCAATAAAAGAAAAAAAAGATGCAGGCAAGCATCAAGAGTCTCAGGACTCTCACATCTCTACCTTTGTGCACAGCTGCTCTGAGTCTCCGTCTTCAACCCCCAAGATGTTTCCCAGGAAGGCTGGCTTTGAAAGAGTTCTAAGGTGTTCTGAGTGGGAGACCCTGGGTCAACAGTACCCTTGGTCAATAATCAAGTCACATTTGTCAAACCAATTAGGCGAGTTGCAAACCATTAGCTTGTATAGGTTGTTCATTTATTCATTCATTCATTCATTAGTTAATCACTCAGCCTAAGTCTTACCACAAGAAGATGGCAAAACTCAGTGTTCGCTTTTAGTCTCCTTCCCCTGCCTCTTCTATGCACTCTTCTCTCTCATCACTCAGTGCTATATTTGGTTTGCTAACATATTATTCAGTCATATCTGCCCATATTTGATATCTTTCCATAAGTTTTTAGATTATTTAATGGTTTTAAATGATCATGTTAATGATGATGATTCTCAAGTTTACATATAAAACCTAATTTTTTCCTGATTTCCAGGTTCTTATGTCTTACTGTTTACTTCCTACTCCCAGTAAGTGTTCAGTAGCCATTTAAAGCTTAGTATTTCCACAACAGTACTAATCATACTCACCATAATTATCCTTCCTTCTATTTTCCTATTTCAGTGAATAGCATGAGAACACACTTAGGGGCTCACATTATAAACTGGCTCTAATCATCAATTCCTTCATTCTTTTATACCCCCATCCAATCTACTACCTGTGCTTCTTGAGTCTCCTTTTAGCTTGGGTTCACTGGATACTTGGTAACTTAATGAGACAAAGTCTAACAGGGGTTCTAATACCGTGGGAGATTTTATCTCATGATGCAAAAAAAAAAAAAAAAAAAAGACAGATGGGAAAAAGGAACTAGTCTGCCTTGAAACTGTCTCAAAGTTGTAGATCGTTATTGTAAAGATACTAACCTTTCTTTTCACAGGAAAATACATTTCATACGTGACACCAACTTCAGATTCCTCCACAAACTAGTGTGAAAGATGATGGATACCTAAAGTGAAAGAACATTTTATCAGATTAAATAAAAGGAATTAGTAAATTTTGCCCAAATTTGGAATTGTTTTGTCTTCAGAGTTTCCAATCTATTATAGTATTCTGCTTAATGAGACATCTTGGCATTAAGAGTAAAGTTTAAGTCTTCTACCTATCATTAATGTATAAGATGAAACCCAAATGTTAAATACAGAGATAGATAATAGAAATAAAAAAGAAAATCACTCAAAGATAAAGTATTTTTACATCCATACAATGGAATATATTCAGTAATACAAAGGGACAAACTAGTATATATACAACAATGTAGATGGACCTCAAAAGCATTAGGCTAAGTTAAAAAAAAAAAAAGACAACACATATTCTGCATGATCCTGTTTTACAACATTCTGAAGAAGGCAAAACTAAAGAGACAGAAATCAGACCAATGATTGCAATGGGCCCAAAGTGGGTGAGAATGCTCACTTCAAAGGGGCATGGGGAACAGAAATAGACTCACCGACATAGAAAACAAATTTATGGTTGCCAAAGGGGAAAGAGGGGCAGGGATAAATTAGGAGTTTGGGACTAACAGATACAAACTGTTACATATAAAATAGATAAACAACAGAGTCCTACTGGGACTAATATTCAATATCTTATAATAAACTATAATGGAAAATAATCTGAAAAGGAATATACATATATGTATGTATGTATAACTGAATCACTGCTGTACACCAGAAACTAACACAACATTGTAAATTAACTATACTTCAATTTTTTAAAGTGTGTGTATTAATAAAACTGTAGGTTATAGAAAAAAAGGGGACATGGGGAAACTTCTGGAGGTGATAAAAATGTTCTATTATTTGATTGTTGTAGTTATGTTTGTCAAAACCGATTGCATTATACACCTAAAAAGGATAACTTTTGTTGTTTGCACATGATAATTCAATAACCCAAATTAAACAAATGAAAATACTGAAAAGTATTTCATATGCTCATTGGTGACCCACTCTGTCAGCTAAGGAAGACAAATTTAAATATGTGTATATGTATTTAAAATATAAATTATATTTTAGACATTATATATAAGCAAAGGGATTCAATTTTTTTATTTTCGTCCGAGTTACAGATCTTATGTTCTCTTGATAATTACTCTTAAGCCTCTACAAAATAATTAATAATTCTTAATTTCAACTCGTAAATATTTCTTAAATATGACCATTTTTTCTTTCCTTACTATATCTACCCATTTTAACCAGATCACCATCTCTCAACTAGCTTACTTCAAATGTTTACTGATGGTACTTCTGTTTCCAGTATTTCCCATCTTCAACCTGGTCTTCACACATGGAATCACAGCTTGATTTTCTAAGATACAAATTTTAGCACAACATTCCCTGTTATGTAAAATGTTAATGACATCCCATTGCTTTTAGATGATGTCTGGATTCATTAACAAGACCCTCATGATTTGAACTTTATCATTCCTCTTTCATCGAATGCAACATTTTAGTCAGACTGAACGTTTGTAGTTCCTGAAATATGATTTATATTCTCTCTGACCCTGACGTAACAAAGCTGATCCTTTGTAAGATGACTTTTCTCCATGTCCCAATTCGCTTTCCTCTTTGCCTAATTCTTACTCAGATTTTATATTTCACTCATGATACCACTTCTTTCAGAAAACCTTATCTGATGCCTCTCAAGCAATGTTAGAAATACCTCTATCTACATAAAGAGCACCACTCCACTTATTTCCACTAAACTTTGTATTACACCATATTATGACTGTATTGATGCCCCCACTGAAGTATAAACCCCATAAGGTCAGAGTCCATGTCTGTACTTTTTAATACATGGACCATATTAAAGTCTCAATTTTTAAATGAATTACTGAATAATTAAATATTTGGTATTGCTTTTAGTCTGTACCTTTGAATTTCAGCAACTAAAAAGTAGTGTCTCTGCAGATACATTTTAGGAAAAAAATATTCCCTAAGGAAATGACACTGCTCATGTGAAGAAATTATCAGATACACAAACACATCATGAATTAAAAGGCATTACTGTAATGTACTCTTTCACCTATTAAATTTCGGAACTTTCTCAAACATGAGTAATTTAAACAATGAAATGTTTCTGGTTCAAGAGTGAATATTAAGGTACATTCAGAAATAGTGTGGTCTTTGGGACATTTTTTCCTGGCAAGGATACAGTAGCTTTATCCACTTTAAATACCCCAGCAGTTACTGAAACAGAAAGGTTCCCAGGAGAAGATATCTTGCTGTCAGCAGTGTTTAGCTCTTGTCCTAATCCTTGCTAAACCAGTTATTCTAATTAACATTTCAAACAAACATCCCAAAGGATAGGCTCAAAGTACAATCTACTTTTCTTCAAAGGGGAAACCCTCTATTATCTCCCAAGAATAAACCCTTTATTTTCCTGGACATCCCTTTAAAACACTTCACTGACATTTTTTAAGAGTCAGAGACCTGAATCTGCAGTCTCATATATTACATATGCAGTGAGTTGTGTGTTTTAAAACAGCTGTATCTAAACTGATTAACGGGTCCTATTAAATTTCACCAAGAAAATGGTTTCAGAAAAGTAACTTTGGCTGAATTTTAAAATGTAACAGGTCTTTGTAATTGCACATAACCTATTTGATAATGTTATACTTTCAAATTACAGATTTTTAGTAATTAATTTTTTTCAAAATTGGTATTATCATAATACCAATGCCAAATGAAAAACTGTGAAAGCAGGTGCTGTCAAGGTTATAAAATCAGACTGTTGAGCCATCTCTTCTCTTTTTTTACTTGCATATCAGTAACTTGATAAATTAGTCAGATAAGTTTGATGAATGTTCACCTCTCATGAACAATGCAAACTTTCTTCTCTATAACAAGGATAGACTCTATTATGAGACATTAGGAACACCATAAAATACTTTTAAACATTTTGGAGAAAGGCGCCATTTATTATCATAAATGCAAAGAATAAAATTATGTTATATGGAAAATATTTCCATTTTCATTTAAATGAAAATGAAATGATCACATATAAAATGTTAATGAATCCAATTACTCATGGAAGAGGAGGGGTGTGTTGTGTGGTTTATCCTGCAAAGGTGAAACAACAGAAATACCTATGTAAGAGGAGCTGAAAAGCTGTAATCTCATGAGAATGGAGTGTTTGCAACTTCTTTTGAGGTTGCTTTTTTAAAATATATATTTGTGTTGATTTTGAGGGGCTGATCTTCATCCATCCCACCTACTAAGCATTCTCATACATACCAGCTGAAATTAGAAGTGAATTTTTCCAGGGGTCATGCTAAGGATGTATTTATGGTCAAGGCCACTGGTTGTAATTACTTTTTAAAAAATCTTCTATATAAGACTCTGTGATAATTACAGAATACCTTTCTATGCTTTGGCATAGCCAAGGTCCTTTTGATTAAAAATTATAAAAAGTCTCTTCTATTAATACTTTTTTGCAAAAAAAGAAAGTTCATTAACCATAGA
Organism: Mesoplodon mirus; assembly: GCF_964341445.2. Taxonomy (NCBI): domain Eukaryota; kingdom Metazoa; phylum Chordata; class Mammalia; order Artiodactyla; family Ziphiidae; genus Mesoplodon; species Mesoplodon mirus. The sequence goes on along the minus strand of NC_138982.1, from coordinate 103,158,759 downwards.
TCTTGAGATTCTGAACAGCCCAAAATTGTAGGAAATAAGAGAGAAAGAGAACAAAGAGATAACCAGTGATATGCTCTTATAATCTATTAGACATATGGAAAATAAATTAGTTTGAGAGTCACCTATAAAACAGGACTTAGTGGGTATAATCAAGATATTCAATCACCTAAAGGTGTAAAATAGATGTTCTGATATCAAATCTTCATTGCAAATAGAGTGAATCTATTAACACATTTAATGACAAAAAGACTTTAATGACATAAAGTCTACCTTTGCCTAGTATCCCAACAGCTACTGTGCCAATCAAAGTCAAACAAAGACTGGAATGAGTCATAATTAAACCCTTTATTATTTACACCACAACTGTGTGAAGACGGATTCTTAGATGGATATTGATCTGCTGGTATTTACTATCTAAATCTATGGTTCTGCACTTGAGCATGTATTAGAATAATCTGAGTGTTTGTTAAAACATAGGTTCCTAGAACCTAACCAGAGTTTCTGATTCAGGTCTGATTCAGTTTCTAATTTATTCTGATCCATCTAGATTGGTGGAGTCTGAAAATTTGATTTCCTAGCAAGTCTCCAGGTTCTGATTTGAGACCCACTGATCTAAACCATATATCAGTCTACATATTTTGATTTGTCACCAAGCAACCTTCAAATTCCATGTAGCTCACTCAGAAAAAAAAATTGTTTTGTCAGATGATATGAAAATCAGTTTCCCTTCACTTTTCTACTTTGATTTAAAAAATAAATTAGCATTCTGGTTATTTATGTATCAACTTTTGAGACTCCTATTAGCTTTAGTCATCTGCAAGATTATTCAAATATGGGATCTAAACAGATTATTTTTTTAGGGTACACAAGTACCTACTCAAAAAGATATGAGGCATTTTTGCTGGCTTTCCCAAGTGGGAGACCAAACATTAAATCTCCAACAGAACAATTACAGTATTCTCTAAGTAGGATTTCTCTTCAAAAGATTGGCAAAACTAAAGTGAAATAGTTCTATTAAACCTGAGATGGTATAAAAACTAATCTTATTTCACATTTTAGGGTCATGTGTATTTCAACAGTGTAACAACTCTTACATTTGTCAGCACCTTCTCCTTCACCCAGAAAAAAAAGGCAATACATCCACTAAAAGGTACAGGAAATGTACAATCTAAGTAAATTATTATTTTCTGATATAATTTAAGGCTGAAATACAGTTATTAAGTTGATGGAATTATTTTATAAGTTTTTACATGAATCTGTTTTTCAATCTTTTATACCATTAAGACCTTACCTAGATTTCATAAACCTCCTGCAAGATATCACAAACATGAAGGCAAAGGAAATGTGAAAATGGACATGGTTAAACAAACATTTGAATCTTTATACCTAGAATTTCTTTTTTCAAAATACTTTAGATTTGAATGCCTAATATGATATGATGAATTTTTGCTGTTTAGAAAGAAATACCATTTTAAAAATATATACATCTCACCTCAAGGAAATACATTATACATGGCAGTGACATTTGCTATTTGTGCGTGCACACACACACACATGCACACATACACACAAACAAGGACTAAGTTTTAAATCTAAGGTAACATTATGTTTCATGAAACATTCCTCCTCTTAGGACTTAAGGAAATGGTTCCTATGGAATATATGTGTATATATATATATATATATGTGTGTCACTATTTTTATAGATATATCACTAGATTATTACAAAGAATTTCTGTACATATTAATAAAATATATACTCTTTTTAAACAAATGACTCTTTTAAAACACATTTATTAACAAACTGGACAAATTACTTTAGTTAGCCAGATATAATTGCATTTTAATTCTCAGGCAATACATATTTTATACATTATGAAAATATTTCAGTTAAATTAGGAGACTATTGTTTGCCCTCACCACCAGTCCTCCTGCCAAATCAAAAGTACTGTTGCCGTTCCCAACATAAACCAAAAGTCCTGGTGTCTCATGGTTCTCATTTATTAACTGACTTATCAAAATATTGATTTGTAGGTGTACATTGTTTGACAAAGTGGTTGTGTAGATGTGGCTTTAGTAAGGTCCTTCCAAAAATGTCAAGAAATAAATATACCTGCAGAACATCTAAAAAACAAAAAAAGAAAACAAACGTTCTAAGGAGTCTTACATAAAGCTCATCTCTAATCTATTTAATGTTTCCTGACTGGATTCTAGTCTTTTTAGGGTTACACAAATATTTGCAAAATTTTTTTATGTATGTTCATATACCCATTATCTGACTTAAATTGTCATTTTGGGAAAGAATTTAATGTTTTTGGTCATTTCAGATGTATATCTGCTTTACCTTTCTCATCTACATTAGTGAGATACCACCAACATTCACCAACATTGGACCAAATAAATTTGGTTCAGTCTTGCTCATACATGCAATTTTTATCTTTTATTTATTCAAAAAATATTTCTATAAAAAAAGAAAATGCATACAGGAGCAGATATACACAGGAGCTGAAAGCAAGGCAAAAATGTAAGGCAAGCATAATAAGCTAATACAGGTCTGTTTTCCCTTAAAAATTCTATATTTAATCTATTCCAAAATCCCTCAGGAGAGATCATTGAGAGGTGAAACGAACCAAGAAGGACTATTTAATTTTACTATTAAGATAAGAAAACGTATCAGAATGTGCATAATTCAATCTTACATTTAATTTTCTCTACAAGAAAACCTAGAGTATTTTTTCTATCTGGAGATTTTTAGAAAAAATTAAACCAAACAAAGAAAAAGCAGAGGAAAATTCCTTGATTTAATCTGCTGGTTTATCAGAAAAACTTAAAGCTATATTACACTTATTTGTATCTTATCTCTCAGGTTTAAATTATACTCTATTATCTGAGGATACGTACAAGCTCTTATTTTTCTGTTTTTGATTTTTTGGGCTAGTGTGGAGAAAAAATAAAGCCTCTGCTATTCCTGGCAATTTAGACATGTGTGCTTATTCCATGAGAATAGTCTATTCTGCAAAGAAGACTTCCATTTTTGGTATTAGGGGATGATAAAGGAGTATTTTTATTCTAATGCCTTAATCAAGCAAATGTATATAATTGAATTTGAAAATGTGGCTAAACATGTACATGCAAACCTAATAAAATTTTATATTACATTCTCGTTTAGTGAAATATAGATTTTTTAAGACCTCAAAAGGACTTTGCAACACCTAAATGTGAAAATCCCCATTAGAAGTAATACAGTAATTACATCCATAAATTATTAAACACGCACACACAAACACAAACACATTTCCTGAATTTCTTAGCTTTTTGAGTAAAACTTTTCTTTTTTCTTTTAATTCAATTTTCCAAATCATTTCTATTTAGTCTTAGTCTGGTCTGCTGCCACACTTAATCAGTGGTTCCCTCCAAAATTCACATTAACCTAGGCTTAAAAGGAGTTTTACTGCTGTCACAGAACAGTATCTCTGTTGTTGCCTCTAATCCTCCATGTAAACAAGCTTTACCTTTAAAGGGACTGTGGGGGTGGGGATCCTCTCCTACATTTTGGTCCATTAGCTATACTTCCTTTGTAAGTCTAATTCTTCTTAATCAGTATTTCTCTGAAGATAATTCTTATCTCTTCTGGTATTAAAAAACGAAACAAATACCAAAAACAATGTACATCATAAGATTTCGCCAATAAAATTGATTCTAGCTTCTGTTTGTGCTAACTAAAATTGTTAACATTGTTCCTGCAACTCAAAGATGGGCTGCAGATGCTCCACACTGGGTGGAACCTGTCTAAGTGTCTGCCCGAAGGAGGATACACATTCTGACCATAATTATAACACTGAAGTTACCAAGACTTTTGGAACCAATGCTAGTGAACATGCATTCACTTCTCCTGTAAGACTTTATGATAAAAAAAAGTCAACCATTTTATCCTAAATCTCAGGTATGAATTTCATGAAAATTGGCTGGAGGACAATGTGATTGATCTATTTCTGGACTCAATCTGAACAGTTCCCATTGTAAACACTTCTAGCCCTTGTTTCATTTCTCTTCATCTTAAGGTTTATTTCTTTTCTTTTCTTTTTTTTTTTTTCCCGTTGTGGTTCTTTTGTTTTGTTTTTACATGACGATTACTCTATTAGACTTTTCACTATGCCCAGGTTTGTCTGAAAGTTTAGAATCAAGGCAAGACCTCTGATACACACAGACATGATTCTATAGCAAGGAATCACATATTCCAGATATTTAATAGTGCATCTGTTCAACATAACTACAACCATTTTCTAGCTACGGTATTCAAATAAGGTTTTAGGTTCTGTAGTTCACATACAAGCACAATTAACTTCTGACAGTAAATTTTTAACTAATTACAATGTATCCATCCATGCAAGATAATTGCAATATAAATGTTTAGCAGTCAATCTGGTGCCTTCGTTCATAATTAATATTATAAAATTAATATCAAATGCTTCTATACTACATATATTGGCATAGAGAAATTTGATAAACATTGAATTATTTATTAGTGTACATTATAATTCTTACCATATAAAATCATTAAAAAGAAATAATAGAGAGGTAAACACAAGCAGGAAGCTAATTTTACATTAAAACATGTTTACTGTCTCTTAATGGTCAAGCCATTATCAGCACCCAAGAATGAGGGATGTGGCATCTAGACTAAACTCATTTATTTAGGATAATCTCTGTCTGCCTATTTTATGTTTATAATGAGTAAGGTGTTGCTTATTTTAAATGACTAAACCTCAAAATCATAGAAATCTAGATCCAGAAAAGACTTTCAATGTTATTTTGTTCAGTGCCATTATTTGATAGATATAGTGAAATAATTTAGTGATAGATTCAGACTAAGTATCAGTCTTCATAACTGCCATTTCCAGAGTCTATTTACCATTCAATGCTGCTGTTCTTATAAAGTAATTAATATCTATTATCAGCATTAAGAATATTTATAATTCTATTTATGTACTAAGATTATCATTGCCCTTGAACTCATAGAATGAAAGCTCTAAATAATACTTTCTTACTTCTGTTTTTCATTAGATGAGTTTAGAGTAAATAAAAACACATTCATTAATATTATTAAAATAATATAAATTTTAACTACAGGGCAAATTTCAAAATAGATTTATGTATGAAAATGTTGCATTCATAATATTGGTTATGTGATTATTCTTTAGATTTTTACATGTGGTAAAAAATTTAATCTATTTCATCGTTTCATTAGAATACAAAGATAGTGATATACATATGTTCACAGTTGGTACTATGTATTTATTCAACTAAATAATGTTTGCTGTTTAAAATGTGGAGCAATATAGTTTTTATTCTTAATATCAAGGTGATTAGTTGATAAGGAAATATAAATTGTTGGCATCACTAAATTATGTACTGAATGAAGAAATACTTTTCTTGCAGTCAATACTAATTAAGTCATTGGCTTCAAGAATAAAATCAAACAAAAGGAGTACGAATAATTAAAAATTTTTTGTTGTTATTTAGCTACTCTAAAATCTCTTAGGACCATGTTATATTTAAACTTGAATGAATTTTTTAAACATAGAATTTCCGACTATAAATACCTGAAAATCAGAAGCAGAAAGAATTTACTTTCCTTTGCTCATAGTCTTTAAATTCGTGAATGTACTAAAAAAGTAGTCTTACGTAGCAGCTTAGTTTTTATTCTTCTGAGGCGGGCAAACATATTTTTAGGAAGATGCGCTGAGCTACAGTTGGTGCAGGGTGCCTTCTTTCAGAATAAGTAATCAAAACGAAAATCAAGTAACAGTATCCACACTATTATTTTATTATTTTCCTCTGGGAATAAGTGATATTATCCTGCAATACGTTATACTTTCTTTATTGACTAAATGAGGACAACAATTTTCTTTTAGTTACAATCCACCTTCTCCATTGGTTACACTGACCACAGAGGTAGACCAGGAAAATTAATCAGCACAATAATTATGTGTCCAATAATGTCTACAAATTGTGTAAGATAGCCACAACTAATTGATTTAAGGAAGTTAAAGTTTAAGTAAACCTTTGCTGTGGCAAAACTATTCACTGTATCACTTTGAAGGTTTAAGATTATATTTATTACATTATCCTGACCCCCCCAAAAAGTTTAAAATTCAATAATGTAAATCATTTAAATTATAATTTCACATATTAATTTTATCAATGAATCTTTAAAGATGAAATTTTGAAGTTAAAAACCTTATTCATTTCCACATTAGCATATGGGTATTAGAATTCTAATCTGAGATAATTATATTAAAACAAATTAGGCAACATATACACGATAAACATATCCAGAAATGAAACAGTTCTATTTAATTTTAAGGAATATATTTACACCTCAGAGATATTCAGAATCTATTAGTGCAAACTAACTTAGACAATGTATCTTCATCTCCAGAGTTAATTACAACTTACTCTATCTGTTATATCTATGTTTTACTTACATGTTATATGTATACATTTTATTACAAAAGCAAGTTGAACATAATTATTATATATAAACAGTTGGATTCCAAATAGTGTATTCAATATAGCCCGAGCTAAATTTTAATACTTACACACTTGAGGTCTATTTTATCCTAATGTATTGAGTAGCTATGAGTTATTATCCTCAAATTATAAATGAATCCCATACTTTTCATACTTTATCTCTAATTTTCACAGAAATTTTAAAAGTTATTATTACATTTGTGAAAATTGAAGCTCTGATTAACTAACATTCAGCTAGTAATTGAATGATTCTTGTGTTGAAACCAAGCCTGTTTGACTACCCCATGCTTTTTCAGCGGCATTATGGAAATATTTTTTTAGACTAGTGCACTGGATGTTTATGATTTTCAATAAAATAATAAATAACTGTTATACATGCCACAACTAATGTAGTAGTTCATAATCTGCTAGAGGTTATTAAAAATTATTTCTATATAAGTCATAAAAAAGAATGAAATATTGCCATTTGCAGCAACATGGATGGATCTAGAGATTACCATACTAAGTGAAATAAGTTAGACAGAGAAAGACAAACATTATATGGTATCACTTATATGTGGAATCTAAAAAATAATACAAATGAATCTTTACAAAACAAAAACAGACTCTCAGACATAGAAAATAAACTTACAGTTACCAGAGGGAAAGGTGGAGGAGGGATAAATTAGGAGTATATGATTAACAGATACACACTACTATATATAAAATAGAAAAACGAGGGTTTACTGTACAATGCAGGAGTCAATATATTCAGTATCTTGTATACTGAAACCTATAATGGAAAATAATCTGAAAAAATATATTTATATATAACTGAATCACTTTGCTGTATACCCAAGACAAACACAATATTGTAAATCAACTATACTTCAATAAAAAAAGAAACAGGATATTAAAAGATGAAAAAAATTATTTCTAATCACAATTTACTGCATTCACACAATGAGCACTTCAAAGGGGAGGGAATAGCTTTAAAGTAGATTATTTGCAATCTTTAAATTCCTTTTTTTCTAAACAAGAATTGTTGTAATGTGGAAGTCCTAAATTAGACTTGAATTATAAACAAAACTATAAATGAGGTGCCTAGAAAGGCAGAGACCATGTTTTTGACACTGGAAGTTATTGTCATATTACAAAATTAATACTGCCATGATCTGTGGTTACCTTAATTTAGCTGTTCCATGCATCTCTCCTTTATGTAATGAGTGAATAATAAATTTAATTATATATTTTGATAATATATTTATATGGTAAAATAAATGGAGATTAAGACTATAATTACTTGTATAGTAAATGATATTATAATTGATTTCTGGTGTTATATATATTTTTTTCTCTCTTACTGCTTGCCTATAAAATAATTTCATAGTAATTACAGGACTGACAAGTTAATTTTACTTTGAGGCAATTTACATATGAATCAAATCAGTAGTGGCAAAATCCTAATAAACTTGTAACATTATACAAATAAGATATTTGGTACTATCTCTTTTATGACCTGTAAATTTTAATAAATGACAATATTTAATTAATATTCTCTCATTTTAAAAGGAGTTTAGTAGAGTGGAAAATACCTACATTGTCCATGTTGTAGGTATAACTCATCATAAAACTAATTTAAATTAAAAAACCAAACCAAAATAAAATCTGTAAATATCTTTGATTAATATAAACATTGATTTCAAATGCTACAGTTGTTCAAATTTGCCTGTGAAAACTCTTTTTAAAGTTATAAGTATAAAAAGAATAGCTAAGGATTAATCAAATACTAGATATTTACCCTTATTACTTGAACTTATATTTTTCATTCTGAGATTAATAACACTGTTTTGTGGATAGTAAGTGTTCAATAAATTTTAACTGTAGGAAATATTGGTAAATTAAAGTTTATGAGCTACTGGAGATATAAGAGAGAAAACATTATATTATTTGAAACTCGGGCATTTGGGATATATTAAGCAAGATAACCCTCAGTCTATTCAGCTTTAGCGTAGATAATCTTAAAGAATACTTTTTTTTTTTAAATGGGAATAAATGTGAAGATCACTTTCACTCTAATGCTACCAGGATTTGGTGATGCAAAATAAATGCTCTATTTTCAGTGGAACACTGCATTGTATTTGTAAATTATGTTTTATAGAAAATGTTTAAAAAATTTTTAAATTCTAATTATTTAAGAAACTCAGTTTTTAATTTTTAAAATTAACCATGAGATCTAGTGCAGATCCTTAAAAGACCTTGAGCTCATGATGAACCTGGGTCTAGAAAGTGAGGTAAGAAGATAAAGTTTAATGAAGAATTGCTGAGGTTGTTTGCTTCCTTCTTCATTAAAAGGTCTGTTAGCTATGGAAGCCAATAAGTGATGATTATAACACAAAAGAAATCAGACATAGAGATGAATGTGACTTTGGGGCAGAATCAGGGATGTTACAGTTACCTTACAGACTAAGGTCTAGGGATGAGTATCTAATTAGTGTTATGATGATAAAAGCAAACAGGCACTAGAAATACAGCTTTACCTTTTTCTGCTACAAGAAATAATCACATCTAAGGCTTCTAATTAAGTTGTTGTGTTAAAATTTATAAAAACCTCACAGAATGAAATGAGATTTTGCCTTTGAATTTGGATATACTAATAATCAAAGGTTATGGAGAGGCCAGTTGCAGGTGAGTTCCTATTAAAGGATACTCCTTAAAATGGTAACAAGGCTTGGCAATCTCCAGGAGGTGGGTTTAATAGCAACTGAACAAGTTTTAATATTTATAAAATCCATTTAAAAGCAAAAGTTATTGAACATTTTTCCAAAAGATTTTTAAAAATCAAATGTAGGATAACTTTTTAAATCTTTTTATTTTGAAAATGTAATGTCATCTTCTTTCCTTCTTCACATGACTAGCTGTTATATCTATGTTAAAATTTTGATTTAATGTTTATTTAATTCAGTTAGATCAGCTTTGGTCTAAAACTGAGTCACTTATTAACCATAACTGGAAAGGGAGATGGACCTCAAGGTAGATAACCTTCTGGGAATGTGTATAAGAAATGTTCTCAAAAATACTTAAGGTCTGGAATCCTAAAGCCTATGGGCATTAATACCCTTATACCTGGGACCTGTGTTTTAACATCACTAAATTTGTTCATATATTTTTCCCCTTTATTGAGTCATGATGCATTTTTGAACTTTTTTACCTTATAGACAGGTCATTTTCATAGAATAATTGGTTACAGAAGAATGAGTTATGAAAGTGTAATTATATAACTGTAATCAAAAGATATATTTTCATTTATGTAATAGCATTTTCTTAAAGTTTTGTTAGTCACTATAAAATAACAGAAGTTAAAATCATTTATAATTGAAACACTTCAGCAAATACTGTATGATTGATCAAAAACAAAATAAATTGTACAAATAAAACTAAATAAGAGCTTAATATGATCAGTACCAAACATATTTCTTACCAAATAAATGGTATTTTAATATTGTTTTGGTCACTTATAATGAATATAAATATTTTTATTTCTACTTAAAGTACTGTTTTCATTATTCTTATAATTCTTTATGGCTCATAATGGGTCATTTTCCTTTTAAGAAATGCATTTTTCTTTATTAGGAATTTTTTTTAAACAGGTGATAACATTAAAATGTTTGAAAGTAAGCACATACTTGTTTAGGAGTATCAAGTTTATTTTCTACCTGCTATATTTCCAAAGTCAAAGCCATCATATTGAAATTCTCTCTATGTTACAAATTTAACATATTTTGTTTATGTAGCTGCAGATATTTTTACAATCTTATATCATTAGAATTAAAATAAGTTGAATCAGCACTGTTGCCCAAAGACATCAATGTCATACTTATATAATATTTAATTTTATATTCATTGCAGAAATTAAATACTGACTCTTGAAGGTTGAAAGCCAGTAAAAAATATATTTGACCTAATATCTGATAATCCAGAAGAAATTAACAGTGTCATGGAAAATTAAAAGTAGGTAATTGATGTGGAAACCATTTACCAATGGACGTCAAATACTTAGACACTGTGTACTGAAGATATAAGTACTACATACTTACATATCATCAGTTAATAAACAAGATGGGTTTTTAATATACATAGATAGAATAAAAACAGTATCCCATAGTATCTCCAGCACATGAAATCCAGAAGGATGTTAAACAATGGTGCATTTGCAAGCTGGACATCCCTGGGTAGCTTGAAAGCATTCATGGAGAAAGAGTATATACTAAGATAACAGAATGTTCAGGGATTGGGTTCATTTTTATTATGGGTAGTTCATCAATCAATACTTCTTACACTATCTTAACATTTTATTAACAAAAATTTTTACAAGGATATAATGAGAAAATCACTATCCATAGCTCATCTATGTAACAACACAGCCTGTGTTTTGATGGACATCTTGAAGACTATAACATCTCACCTTCCTCTCTTACTCACAACAAAAAAATAAGCACTAAAAAATAATCTTACTGAGACATTTTAACTTGGTGTCCCTACAACCATAGAGCAGCTCTCAGAACACAGCATGGTTTGGTGGGGACAGACCCATAGAAGAGTAAGGAATAAAGACCACAACACTGAATTAACAGAACTTATAAAACTGACAGTAGTTGATATTTTTAATAAAAATTATGAAACATATGAAAAGTGGTAAGTATCCAGACAAGCCTCTTAGATAGCCTCATCCACTAGAAGCAGACAGAAGAAACAAGAACTACAATCCTGCAGCCTGTGGAATGAAAACCACATTCACAGAAAGACAGACAAAATGAAAAGGCAGGGGACTATGTACCAGATGAAAGAACAAGATAAAACCCCAGAAAAACAATTAAATGAAGTGGAGATAGGCAACCTTCCAGAAAAAGAACTCCGAATAATGATAGTGAAGATGATCCAGGACCTCAGAAAAAGAATGGAGGCAAATATCGAGATGATGCAAGAAATGTTTAACAAAGACCTACAAGAATTAAAGAACAAACATCTAGAAGAATTAAAGAACAAACAAACAGAGGGGAACAATACAATAACTGAAATGAAAAATACTAGAAGGAATCAATAGCAGAATAACTGAGGCAGAACAATGGATAAGTGACCTGGAAGACAGAATGATTGGTTACAGAAGAATTAGTTATGAAAGTGTAATTATATAACTGTAATTATATACAGTTAACTGTAAGTATATACAGAATGGTGGAATTCACTGCTGTGAAACACAATAAAGAAAAAAGAATGAAAAGAAATGAAGAGACCTCTGGGACAACATAAACACACCAACATTCGCATTACCAGAAGGAGAAGAGAGAGAGAAAGGACCTGAGAAAATATTTGAAGAGATTACAGTCACAAACTTCCCTAACATGGGAAAGGAAATAACTACCGAAGTCCAGGAAGTGCAGAGAGTCCCAGGCAGGATAAACCCAAGGAAAAACACAGTGAGGCACACAGTAATCAAATTGACAAAAATTAAAGAAAAGAAAAATTATTAAAAGCAACAAGGGAAAAATGACAAATAACATACAAGGGAACTCCCATAAGGTTAACAGCTGATTTCACAGCAAAAACTACAAGCCAGACAGGAGTGGTGTGATATATTTAAAGTGATGAAAGGGAAGAACCTGTAAACAAGATTACTCTACCCAGCAAGCATCTCATTCAGATTCGATGGAGAAATCAAAAGCTTTACAGGCAAGCGAAAGCTAAGAGAATTCAGCACCACCAAACCAGCTATAAAACAAATGCTAAAGGAACTTCTCTAAGTGGAAAACACAAGAGAAGAAAAGGACCTGAAAAAACAAACCCAAAATAATTAAGAAAATGGTAATAGGAACATACATATTGATAATTACCTTAAATGTGAATGGATTAAATGCTCCAAACAAAAGACACAGGCTTGCTGTATGGATATAAAAACAAGACCCATATATATGCAGTCTACAAGAGACCCACTTCAGACCTAAGAACACATTCAGACTGAAAGTGAGGGGATGGAAAAAGACATTTGATGCAAATGGGAATCAAAAGAAAGCCGGAGTAGCAATACTCATATCAGATAAAATAGACTTTAAAATAAAGAATGTTACAAGAGACAAGGAGGGACACTACATAATGAACAAGGGATCAATCCAAGATATAACAATTCTAAATATATATGCACCCAACACAGGCACCCCCCAATACATAAGGCAAATGCTAACAGTTATAAAAGAGGAAATCAACAGTAATACAATAATAGTGGGGGACTTTAACACCTACTTACACTAATGGACAGATCATCCAGACTGAAAATTATTAAGGAAACACAAGCATTAAATGACACAATAGACCAGATAGATTTAATTGATATTTATAGGACATGCCATCCAAAAACAAGATATTACACATTCTTCTCAACTGCACACGAAACGTTCTCCAGATAGATCATATCTTGGGTCACAAATCAAGCCTTGGTAAATTTAGGAAAACTGAAATCATATCAAGCATCTTTTCCAACCACAACGTTATGAGATTAGAAATCAATTACACATTAAAAAAACATAAAAGACACAAACACATGGAGGATAAACAATACATTATTAAATAACCAAGAGATCACTGAAGAAATCAAAGAGGAAATCAAAAAATACCTAGAGACAAATTAAAATGAAAATACGACAATCCAAAACCTATGGGATGCAGCAAAAACAGTTCTAAGAGGGAAGTTTATACCTATACAAGCCTACCTCAAGAAACAAGAAAAATCTCAAATAAACAATCTAACCATACACCTACTAGAGAAAGAAGAACAAACAAAACTCAAAGTTAGCAGGAGGAAAGAAAGCATAAAGATCAGAGCAGAAATAAATGAAATAGAAACAAAGAAAATAATAGCTAAGATCAATAAAGCTAAAAGCTGGTTCTTTGAGAAGATAAACAAAACTGATAAACCTTTAGCCAGACTCATCACAATAAAGAGGGAGAGGACTCAAATCAATAAAATTAGAAATGAAAAAGGAGAAGTTACAATGGACACCGCAGAAATACAAAGCATCATAAGAGACTACTACAAGCAACGCTATGCCAATAAGATGGACAACCTGGAAGAAATGGACAAATTCTAAGAAAGGTATAACCTTCCAAGACAGAACAAAGAAGAAATAGAAAATATGAACAGATCAATCACAAGTAATGAAATTGAAACAGTGATTAAATATCTTTCAACAAACAAAAGTCCAGGACCAGATGGCTGCACAGATGAATTCTATCAAACATTTAGAGAAAAGCTAACACCCATCCTTCTTAAACTCTTCCAAACAATGGTGGAGGAAGGAACTCTCCTAAACTCATTCTACGAGGCCACCATCACTCTGATATCAAAACCAGAAAAGATACTACAAAAGAAGAAAATTACAGAGCAATATCACTGATGCATATAGATGTAAAAATCCTCAACAAAATACTAGCAGACAGAATCCAACAACACATTAAAAGGATCATACACCATGATCAAGTGGGATTTACCCCAGGGATGCAAGGATTCTTCAATATACGCAAATCAATCAATGTGATACACCATATGAACAAATTGAAGAATAAAAACCATACAATCATCTCAATAGATGCAGAATAAGCTTTTGACAAAATTCAACACACATTTATGATAGAAACTCTCCAGAAAGTGGGCATAGAGGGACCCTACCTCAACATAATAAAGGCCATATATAACAAACCCACAGTAAACATCATTCTGAATGTTGAAAAACTAAAAGCATTTCCTCTAAGACAAGGAAAAAGACAAGGATGTCCACTCTCACCACTCTTAAGCAACACAGTTTTGGAGATCCTAGCTATGGCAATTGGAGAAGGAAAAGGAATCCAAATTGAAAAAGAAGAAGTAAAATGGTCACTGCTTGCAGATGACATGAGACTATACATAGGAAGTTCTAAAGATGCCATCAGAAAACTACTAGAGCTAATCACTGAATTTGGTAAAGTTGCAGGATACAAAATTAAAGCACAGAAATCTCTTGCATTCCTATACACTAACAAGGAAAAAACAGAAAGTGAAAGTAAGGAAACAATTCCATTCACCACTGCAACAAAAAGAATAAAATACCTGGGAATAAACCTACCTAAGGAGGCAAAAGACTTGTACTCAGAAAACTATAAGACACTGATGAAAGAAATCAAGGATGACACAAACAGATGGAAAGATTTACCATGTTCTCAGATTGGAAGAATCAATATTGTAAAAATGACTATATTACCCAAAGCAATCTACAGACTCAATGCAATGCCTATCAAATTATCAATGACATTTTTTACAGAACTAGAACAAAAAAATCTTAAAATTTGTATGGAGACACAAAAGACCCTGAATAGCCAAAGCACACTAGAGTGAAAAAAAGAGGAGCTGGAGGAATCAGACTCCCTGACTTCAGACTATACTACAAAGCTACAGTAGTCAAGACAGTATGGTACTGGCATGAAAATAGAAATATAGATGAGTAGAACAGGACAGAAAGCCTCAATATAAACCCATGCACCTATGGTCAACTAATCTATGACAAACGAGGCAAGGATATACAATGGAGAAAAGACAGCCTCTTCAATAAGTGGTGCTGGAAAAACTAGAGCTACATGTAAAAGAATGAAATTAGAACACTCCCTAACACCATACACAAAAATAAACTCAAAATGGATTAAAGACCTAAATGTAAGACTGGACACTATAAAACTCTTAGAGGAAAACATAGGAAGAACACTCTTTGACATAAATCACAACGAGATCTTTTTTGACCCACCTCCTAGAGTAATGGAAATAAAACCAAAAATAAAAAAATGTGACCTAATGAAACTTAAAACCTTTTGCACAGCAGAGGAAACTATAAACAAGATGAAAAGACAACCCTCAGAATGGGAGAAAATATTTGCAAACGAATCAACGGACAAAGGATTAACTTCCAAAATATAAAAACAGCTCATGCAGCTAAATATTAAAAAAACTAACAACCTCATCAAAAATTAGGCAGAAGACCTAAATAAACATCTCTTCAAAGAAGACATGCAGATGCCAAGAGATGCATGAAAGACTGTTCAACATCACTAATTATTACAGAAATGCAAATCAAAACTACAGTGAGGTATCACCTCACACTGGTTAGAATGGGCATCATCAGAAAATCTACAAACAACAAATGCTGGAGACGGTGTGAGAAAAGGGAACCCTCTTGCACTGTTGGTGGGAATGTAAATTGATACAGCCATTACGGAGAACAGTATGGAGGTTCCTTAAGAAACTACAAATAGAATTACCATATAACCCAGCAATCCCACTACTGGGCATATACCCAGAGAAAACCATATCAAAATGACACATGCACCCCAGTGTTCACTGCAACATTATTTACAATAGCCACATCATGGAAGCAACCTAAATGCCCACACAGAGGAATGGATAAAGAAGATGTGTTATATATATACAATGGAATATTACTCAGCCATAAAACGGAATGAAATTGGGTCATTTGTAGAGACACAGATGGGCCTAGAGACTGTCATACAAAGTGAAGTAAGTCAGAAAGAGAACAACAAATATCGTACATTAATGCATATATGTGGAATCTAGAAACATGGTACAGATGAACCAGTTTGCAAGGCAGAAAAGAAAGACACAGATGTAGAGAACAAACATATGGACACTAAGGGGGGAAAGTGGGGGTGTGGGGGTGGTGCTGGGATGAGTTGGGAGATTGGGATTGATGTATATACACCAATATGTATAAAATAGATAACTAATAAGAACTTGCTGTATAAAAAATAAATAAATTAAATAAAATTCAAAAAAGAAAAAGAAAGAAGTGGTATGTATCCAAATATTGTTATTTAACGGTCTGAGTCTCTTTCTTCTCCTCTCCCTTCCACACCTGTTCCATGCTCACATCTTACTCCTTAGGCAAGTCTGCTTGTAATTTTCAGGTCCTAACTTTACTCCAGTTCTAGTTCTAAACTGACTGATAGCTTTCACTAGTGCATTAATAATTAAAATCCCTCCACAAAGTAACTGATTTTTAAAAAATAATTGTAGAAAGAGAAAACACTTGTCAATAATATTTTAAATATTGGAATTTCAAGTAAAAACAAAATTTTTAAAAAGATTTTTAAGAAGGCAAAAAAATTATCTTCAAAGTCTTCCAAGCTTGAAATTATTTTTTAACATTCTTTATTTACTTTTTTCTTTCTCTTTAGGAGTAATGAGAAAGTGAGATTTAAAATGGTATTAGGATGGAATTTTGGTGAAGGGAAAAGAATATGTAAATTCTGCCTTGGAGCAGCCAAAGCCCTCAAACTATATCCATACCAAATAATGTCCAGGGGAGGTTTGGGTGAGAAAGTTTGACAAAAGGAATCATAAAGTAGTGAGACTAGGGCAGTGAAATCAATTAGAAAGCTATTTGGGAAAACCTAAAATTATGAGATGGCACGTATGCTCTGGGGAAGGACTAGGTCAGACTAATTTAAAGGATAATAATAAAGCAGAATAAAAAAGGAAATAGGGATCCACTGAGAAGAAACCAGCAGATAAGTACGCCCGTCTAGGCCTATCAAGTCTTCATTTACTTCTATCTTTACTTCTAAGTGTGATTCCTTTTTTATATTGCATAACAAATTACCACAAAACTAGTGGCTTAAAATAATACCCATTTATCATCTCACAGTTTCTGTAAGTCAGAAGACTAGGCCCAGCTTTCCAGGTTTCTTTCTGCTCCTAGTTTCACAAGGCAACAATCAAGATTTCAGCTGGGTGGTGTTCTCATATTGAGGTTCAGCTAAGGAAGGATTTGCTTCCAAGCTCCCTCAGATTGTTGGCATAAGTTTTTCCTTGTGGTTGCACAGTTCATGGTAGTTTTCTTTTCCAAGGCTATCAAGAGAATCTCCTGCTCCAGTATGTAAGTGACAGAGTCTTAGTCTTACGTAATATAACATAACTGCGGAAGTGATTCTCCCATTAATTCTGTCATACAATATAATCTAATCAAGGGGTGACTATACTGTCACCTTTGCCATATTCTAACGTCTATAAGCAAGTCACAAGTGCCACCTCACTTCAGGGGAGGGGATTATACAGGGGTGTGGGTCATTGGTGGTTATCTTAGAATTACGCCTACTACAAAAGTTGTGTCTCTTTTAAGAGGAAGAACCTTCACATCACCCTTAAGAAGAAAAACATAATTTTATATAACTATTATGGCTAAATTACACTTCCATAAAAATTCATATATTAAAGTCCTAACCCTCAGTCCTCCAGAATGTGGCTGTATTTGGAAATAGGGTCTTAAAGAGGTAATTAACTTAAAAAGAGGTTACTAGGGTGGACCCTACTTCAATATGACTATGTCCTGGTAAGAAGAGACATATGCAGAAAAAATATCATGTGAAAACAAATAGAAAAGACTGCTATCTACAGCCAAGGAAAGAGACTTCAGAAGAAACCAACACTGCCAATGTCTTGATTTCAGACTTCTAGCCTACAGAATTATGAGAAAACAGATTTCTCTTGTCTAAGCCATCTAGTCTGTGGTACTTTGTTGTGGACGCCCTAGCAAATTAATAGTCAGTTTACACTGTGCTGATTTTATCATACTTCATAGGAAGGCAGTTTTCCATGGTAGTAAGCTCACGTTTAATGTGGGCATGACAGGACATCATAGCCAACTTCCATATTGAATGTGGTTCACTTCTTTCTCTCAATTTTCTCCTGGATGGAGAGAGTAAAATAACTAATAGTATACAATTTTCATGAGTGTGTGAACAGAATTCCTTTTACAGCCTTTCTAGGGGACAAATGTTCAAAAATTATCATTTAAAATGAACACAACACTTGACCCATTAATTATTCATTGCATAGTTATTGAGTGTTTAAATTACCAGAGTGCTTTTGGTGCTTACGATAAATCAGTAAACACAACAAAAGTTCCTGTTACAATGACTCATAATCTAATGAGAGGAGAGAGAAAAAATATAATAAATAAGCAAATTATAAATTAAATAGAAGGTGATAAACACTGTATAAAAATTTAAAAAAAAGAACTGGAGACTATAGACTGAATGGTTGGACATTTTTCACATGTATGGTCAAGGTAGGACTGAGAAGTTGGCATTTAAAATAGGGTGAGAGATTGACCTTCCACAATTTACAGGGAAACAAATTTGTTGCCAAAGAAACTGCTAATACAAAGGCCCTGTGGCCTGGCGTGTTTGAGAAACAGCAAGAAAGCTCCTGTGAAGGACGTGGAGGAATGAGGGGGAGATTAATAGGACACAAATTCTTCTGAGTAAAATGGTATTACTCAGAAGATTTTGAGCAAAGGGGTGATATCCTGTACACTGAATTGAGGCTAGGTCATATGGGAGCAAAAGACCATTTAGGAGGCTATAGCAATGATCTATGTGAATGAGGGTGGTAGCTGGGAGATCTGGAAGCAGTGGAAGTGTTTAAAAGGAATATAGCCTGGATGTATTTTAAAGCTGTAGACAGTAACAAATTTTTTTCCTCTAAATTTATTCTACAAATAGCCTTACAAAAGTGAATGAAGATATATGTAAAAAGATATGCACTAGATAAAGTTTAATAATAAAAAAACAACTGGAAATAGCCTAGTGCCTACCAAAAGATATCTATTTTTAAAATTCTGCTAGAACAATAAATTAAAATTCAACAGTTAATAAAAAAAAAGGTAGGTCTGGAGGTGTTAACATGAAAAAATGCACGAAGTATCTTCACAAATGAAAAATTAAAATTGTAGAACAACTTCATACAATTTGTTTAAAAATAAAAAGTCTGCATAAAAATATTTAAGTGCATATGGTTAGACATTCCTTAAGCTAATTAACATGAGAGAATAGAATCAAATTTAGGAAATGGAGAAAGATGTTGCTTTTCATTTTTATATATTTTACTACAGTTTGACATCTAAAAGTTATTACATGTTAGTTTGCTAATAATACTTGTTATTATACATACTGTTTTTGAAGGAAAAATTATACTTGTTTCCCCCCAGCCTGAGAATCTTCGACCTTACTTTACAAACTCATGGTTGTAAGCAGGAGAACAAGGATCATCCCAGAAATGAGTACTGATTTCAATGAGCAAAAACTTTAAATAACATCACAGAAAATAAAAGTGTTGCAGTGTTAAAATTAACTATGAAAACAATAATCAGTATAATAATAATTTCAAAAGTGAAATAAAACCAATCAATACTTGACTTAGCTTGTTCATGATGTAAAAAAGCTTGGTTGCTACTACATGCAGTGAATATAGCATATCTTTTGCTTGCACAGTTGTGCAGGGGCTGCCCACTGGAGCTATCTAGAATAAAATTATTTTTTAAATATTTAACAGAAATTCCCCTCCATGACGAGCTGCTATAATTGTCATTATTTTTTTTTTCCTAGGCTAATTCTCACTTTTACACCAGTTCCAGACTTAGGGTTTCTTATTTCAGGCTAGCAGTCTGCACTCTCCTTCCATTCTATTTTCCAAGCTACTGCTCTCTTCCTCCAAATAGGTTGTGCAGAAAGTTCTGAAAGACATAATTTCCCCCTAGGCTTACTATACTCTCAGTTTTAGGTGGTTTCATAAAACACATAGTTTCTATTCCTCAGTTTTTGTCTTGCTTTTCTTTCAGTTTTTACTATTGATTTGGCATTGCTGTAACTTGTTTGTATACCCTAGATCCTATAGTTTGCTTAATTAGGCAGGTACCAGTTATAATAAAGTCCATTAATGGCACAATCTGTTCTGGTTACTTTTTCAACAATAAACATTAAAAAGAACGTGATCAATCTGACCTGGTATATCAGTTTGCTAAGATTGCCACAAACTGGGTAGTTTAAATAACAGAAATATATTTTCTCATAGTTCTGGAGGCTAGAAGTCTGAGGTCAAGGTATCAGCAGGAATGGTTTCTTCTGAAGGCCATGACAGAAGTATTTGTTTCAGGCTACTCTGCTTGGCTTATAGACAGTTGTATTCTCACAGACGGTTGTCTTCTCCCTGTGTCTTCACATGGTCTTCTATGTGTCTATATCCAAATTTTCTGTTCTTATAAGAACATCATTCATACTGGATTAGGGCCACCTTAATTATCTCTTTAAAAACCCTGTCATCAAATACTGTCACATTCTGAGGTACTGGGGTTTAGGACTTCAACATATGACTTTTGGAGTAGACAGAATTCAGACTACAACACCTGGGTTCTAGCTTCAGCATCAAATTTTCTACCACAAAATAGAAATAATGTATTAAAAGGGAAGTTTGGAGTGACCTAAGTAACTTTAAGATAAGCCTAAATATTTTTATCTGATGATCAGAGTTTTGATACCTACATACATGCTAACCATGAAGCCATGTTGCTAAAATATTAATCAATCAATTCAACAGATAATATGTGCCATACACATGCCTTCCTACTTCACAAAAGGTGTCATCTCTTAGAATTTGCCATGCTTTGGGGAAGTCTTCTTCTTTAGGAATCAGGTGATCCTCTACTTCTCAGGGATCTTCTACTTATACCCATTCACAATCTCAAATGTTTTCTTTAAGTTTTATTTCCTTAGTTCAGAATAAATTTGTTTTGCCCCATTTCCAGAAAGAACCCCAAAACAGCCATCAATCCCTTCTCAGTCTACATGCAATTCCTATCAAGTCTTTGATGATTTATCAAATAATCATTTTAAGGAAATGTTATGTTCCACAATCTTTGATCTTGCTCCCATAGTGCACATTAATAGACGCAGTACAGATGAGCTGTATTAGTTTCCTATTGCTGCTGTAAACAATTTTCATAAACTTTGTGATTGAAAATAACAAAAAATTGTTTTTTTAGTGCTCATAGTAAGTAGTCCAAAATGGATCTCACTGAACTAAAATCAAGGTGTCAGCAGGATTGTGCTTCTTCTGCAGTTTGCAGGGGAAATTTTGAATCCTTGCCTTTTCCAGCTTCTAGGAACTGCCTATTCTCCTTCCATCTTCAAAGCCATCATAGGCCTGCTCAGTCTTTCTCATGCTGATATTGATTTTCTGACCTCTCTCGAAAATATGTTGGGCCAACCCAGGTAATTCAGGGAAATCTCACCATGGTAAAGTCAGATGATTAGCAACCTTAATTCCATCTCTCATCTCACTTTTTCTTTACCATGTAATGTAACATATGCAAAGCTTCTGGGGATTAGGACATAGACTTCTTTGGGAGTAGGAATGGGGATCGCTGTGCCTATTACAGGCTATGGACAAAGAACTGTCTGACTATACATCCTATGTAGAGACACGTTAAACAAAGTTAGTAAAAAGAAAGTACTTGACAATTGGGCTCTATTTTCATTATAATTATTATTTTCATTATCATATAATGAGTGGACCAGTACTAGGTTGTGGAGATTTGACAAGGAATTCAGAATTTGATGAGAGGGTCAGGATAGAGACATCACCATTTCCAGTTGGCTACATGGCTATGTAAAACAGGGAAGCAGCATTTGGACAGAATATTATAGCTTGTAAGAAATCAAAGATGGTCTGAATTTTTGAGCAAATGTTTCACTGCAGATAAATATGTAGTACAGTAAATACAAGCAGAATCTGCAAATAGCAACTACTAATTATAGGGCAGTTTTTGCATGAGGGAGTCTAGAAGTTCCTTCACAGATACCACAACAATGCTCATGAAGGTAGAAAGCACATTGGCAGACTCAACTTCACTATTTAACATTGTTTTCACCATCACTCCCTCAAAGAATTAGGTGCCTGATGGTTAGAAATACTGTGTGCCTGGTGGCTGCCTATTAGGTATGGGTCCTGGTGCCCATATGGTGACTGAAGAGATACTGAGGCACAACTTTCTCTCTCAATTTAGTGTTCATAGTTTGTAAACTGGAACTTCTGCTTTTATCCATATGCCATAGTTCTGGGCTTTGGCCACCTCTACTACCATCCTGGACTATTTGTGGAGTCTTGCCACAAATGAATTGATTCTCTAGAGAGCAACAGTCCAGAAGACATCTTATAACCATAAAATTCTATAGAGGATCTAATTTCATATTGGCTTGCAAAAAATTCTATAAATGGTTTGCTTTATCTATTCTTCTTTAAAGATATGGATATCATATAAAAGCCTCATTAATTTTTACTAAAACATCACTGATGTCCCTCTATGCTATTTTTTAAATATAGCATATTACTTTCATGGTGCATTCTGAAAAGTTTAGAGTATATGTAAAAGTATAAACCAAATATAAGCTGAAAGGACTATTAAAAATTAGAAAAAAACAAGTAAAAAAAAAAACCTTTTTCATAGAATTTCTAAAATACCCTTTTTATCCTAGCAGTTGGTGAACTGTTGCTTATTCAAACAATCTACAGAAAAAAATATATTTTTTGCTTGGAAAGTATGAGAAATTCTAGCCCGAAAAGGTACTTGTCGTGAAGTTATATACAAATGAAAGTATGAGCTAAGAATAACAGCACCATCTGAACCATAATTATAGTGCAGTGTTATAATCTGAATCTACAGTAACTTTGTAGAAATAATTATTTTTTAAAAATTGAAAACGACTCTTAACACTTTAAAACTAGCCTAACTCTTAAGAATATTAAGATGCCAATTCTTTTAAAGTTACTCTTCCTAAAGTTGTTTTATTTTAGATTTATGAGCAAGAGTTGAGCCAATTTGAGCAACAGTTTATAGGAGTATCTGAATTACAAATATAAAGTTAATTTTAAAGGCATCTGAAATGTTTAAAATCCTGTACTTATCAGTAACTTGGGTGGCTGGCAAATCCTCTAATATAGAGATAGAAAAATTTTGATATATTAATGCTTACCTCCTATCTCACCAACCAAATATCTAAGTGGTAAACAATTACAATCAATAATAACAAAATTAACAATGGTGATAATAACTGAATATATAATAAATATATGTTTCAGACACACTTAAAATATACTGCCTAAGTAAAATCTCAAAATAATTATATGAGGTAGATATTTTGAATTACAAATTAGGAAACAAGTTCAGAAACATTAAACATTACTTAATCATTCAATTTTTTATCTTTGTAAAAAAATATATGTATTAGGTTTGAGCACTATACCCCTAAAAATATGGAACACTCAAAGTGTTTTTTTCAATTTTTTTTCAATTTTTATCTTTAAAAATAATACTTTGGGACTTTGGACTTTATGTTTACTTTTTACAGTTTTAGAAAAGGTTTCCTACTGCTAAGAGAGATGGTACAAAGTAGAAAACATCAAAATGTTGGCCTTAGAAATGTCTTTAGAGAAAAAATTAAAAGACTGAAGAAAAAAGAACTTTACAATTTAAAATTTGGTATTCACACACTTAGTGCTACTCTAACAGAACCTAATTCTCCAAATCCAGTTGTTACTGCTGTCTCTATTATCAGGTCCTTTATATTCAATGGAACCATTGTCTTCAAAGAGCTTTAAATGGCATAACATAGTTCCTGCACTTCACCTAGTTGGGTGTTTCCAATTCTATGAACTATGAACCTCTGATTTCCAGAGATTCTAGTCAACCCAAGGAATTAAGAATGTTTAATATGAAAAGGTCAGCAGATAATGAGCAATTCTAAGTTTACCAAAGATCGAAGGCTCCTATTTATTTCCCCAAATGGAAGAGGCAACCAATGATAGTTAACACAAATATGTACTTTTAGGAGAATGTCTCTTATAACTATTGTGTCATAATTCTCACCAAATTCAGGCATATTTCCTTAATCAGTATATCTAATTATTGTATCGATTTGGGGAATAATTTCTTGTCATTTTCTTCATATCATTTAACTATTTTCAATCTCACAATGGTTTTTAGCATACTATGATTGCTTCATGTTAATCATATTTCTTTCAGTAGTATCTTGAGTTTGCCATTTTCATCTGAAAGTAGTGCTACCCAGCAGTGTTCCACAATTTAAAGCCTCAACTAGAATCACACAGATTCTGCTCCTATATAAAAAACATTCACATTAGTAACATTGTACCTTTCAATATTCAATTTAACTCAATAGTTTATTTATTATTACAATGAGATATTTATTATATAATCACCCTGTGATATATTAAAATTTTAGATGTCTGGACTTTATCATAAGCCAGGAATTCTCACTCTGGCTGCACATTAGATTCATTTGGGAACCATTTAAAAACTGCCCTGTCCTCACTCCTGAAACAATTGATTCAGAACCCCTGGTGGTAGGGCCCAAGCATGGGTATCTTTACAGTGCTCACAGTTGAGTCTAAGAACTTTGAAATTTGAGAACTGGAAACTTCATGAATTAAACTTACATGGAATATGGATTAGGATTTTCTTTTAAATTAATTCCACCATATTATCTTTTGTACATTAAAGTTGTGAAACAAATCTCTAAATAGTGTCTTAGTTTTTCTGTCCTGCATATTTGATGAATTTTCAAAATCTGGAAAGAACACATAAAATCATTTTTCTATTCTAAAAATACAACAGCTAATTAATAGGATGATCTTTTTATATTTTTATAAAGCACATCTTGTGTTTATGCCTTCATAAAAATGGGAATACTGTTAACTGATATTCTAAGATACATGCTTAAATCATTTAAAATATTACCAATTCCATTATATATTTGAGATTTATATAATTTATGCCATTATAACCGCAATATAGCTAACATTCTCAGATAATACAATAGCGTAAAAAACTTTAAGAGATAGTGTAATATAGTGGTTCATAATCTCAGGAGCTAGACTGTTCAAATATCACCTTCAACTGTTTACTAGTTGTGAGAATTAAGTCAAGTTACTTAGCCAAGAAATGGAGATATGGATACTCAAAGTTAGCTTTGAGTATTAAAGATTTTATAGGTAAAGCAATTAGAAAACTATGTGGCCCATTGTAAGTATTACAACCATACTTGTTTTGCTACTTCAAAACTAAAAGATATTAATATTAAAAACACTAATAAAGTTTCTATTATTACCTTTTCTCTCTAGAGATACAACTTATGGATCTGGGAATCAAAAGGTTAAAGTAGGAATGGGCCTAAGTTACTAGCACTTCTAATGACCAACTTAGAGAATTTGTGTCTTCTGTTTCTACAACTTAAGTTTATGTGGGTCTAGAAGTCCTACTGATTTTCACCAGGAGAAACAGAAAGTTCCATTAAACATCAAGCCATGGTTACTGTCCTTTTGCCTTGAGCTCTTTGTGCTAAGAGACAATCGGGGAAGGACAGAAAATCTATCCTGGCAGGGAGCAAAGGACTCTATTCTTCTGAAAGAGGTAGGACTGCTGTTATAAAATGGAGCAGAAAATAACACATTTGGTTTCCAGATCATTTACTAGGGCCTCTATTGGTGTTCTCCTCCTTAAATTTAACAAGTGCAGCAGTCTGAGCCTATGAAAAGCATGGTGACCAAGGGCACCAGAGAAGCAGACCCCTCAGAGATGAAGGTCTGAGTTATCCCACCATCTAAATCACTTCCATGAGGAAAGATGCTATTTAAAGGTGACGGAGCACAGGCTCCAGAGGCACAGGCTCAGCGGCCATGGCTCATGGGCCTAGCCGCTCCACGGCATGTGGGATCCTCCCAGACTGGGGCACGAACCCGTGTCCCCTGCATCGGCAGGCGGACTCTCAACCACTGCGCCACCAGGGAAGCCCAGGGATGGTGTTTTTTAAACTACCTCTTATAAGTTTCTTCAGGAAATGGAAACTACCAGAATCCTGGAGAGTTGGGGTGAATTTACTTTATAGATGGGGTAAAGTCCTTTATGGTAGAAGTGAGTGTAAGTGATGGACAGAGTAGACTAACTTTAGCCACCCCTGGAAAAAGGAAGTGTGGTTGGTCCCACCAGAGATAACAAAATGCAGGTGTTGGGGAGAAAAAGCGGTCACCTTAATAAATCGGAGTCATATTTTTTAAAAGTTCCTAGGCAGTCACAAACAACAGATGTCCATTGTATCAAAGGGCAGAAATATTGCTTACAGGACTGAAGTGAAACACCATATGTAGAAGAATCCCATGGTTTACTGAAAATATCCTAGAATAAAGATGGAAAATGATAGCAAATAAATCTTGACCCAGACTGGAATATTTATTATAAATAAAGCACTATGACTGTATTAATATCTAAATTATTCATAAGAATTTCTATGAAGAGATACATAGAAAATTCATGATCCTATAGAAAATTAATTTTAAGTATGACTGGAATATTTATCATTTATCTGGGGAGACAGTTAAGTACATAAATATACCTTTAAAAAAAAACCCTCATTTTTAAGCAGAGAACTTCGAGAATCAGTAATATCTGCAAGTTTTCTACCAGTAAATTTTATGTCCTGTATCAACATAAGGCCTTATGACTTTATGTTAAGGTATATGTAGCATTACTACTATCTACCTCTAGCCAATCAACCCCTGGTGGTACACTATTCCTATTCTTTTTTTTTTTTTTTTTTTGCGGTACCCGGGCCTCTCACTGCTGTGGCCTCTCCCGTTGCGGAGCACAGGCTCCGGAGGCGCAGGCTCAGCGGCCATGGCTCACGGGCCTAGCTGCTCCGCGGCATGTGGGATCTTCCCAGACCGGGGCACGAACCCGTGTCCCCTGCATCGGCAGGCGGACTCTCAACCACTGCGACACCAGGGAAGCCCCACTATTTCTATTTTTTTTGAAACTTATCCACTAAGTCTTCTTTTGCCCCACAAAGTGTCCCAAGCCTTACTTTTTTCACGCCTTTGAAAATACACTCTGCATAAGCTGAATTCAACATAATGACAATCACAGATTTTGGTGATTATTTAAATATCATAAATATTTTTATGAAAGTCATCATAAAGGCAGTTAAGTGAATATAATTAGTATAATGTTTCATATCTATTAAATAATTTATTCAGTTACCCCTTGTTACCATGTAACAACAAAAAAAAACTGGCACAAACACTTTACATCAGGGAAGCCCTGGTGCATAGTACTAAAATTAATTTTATTTTATTTGTACTTGCACAGATTAAGGTACCATATGTGTTTTGAAAGGTAAAAATATTATAAAATGCAATTTATAAATTTAGTCATTCTTCTGAAACTGGAAACACATAACAGCATATAACAAAAGTTATCGTTGGATGATTAAATAAAACCTTATCTTTGCTTCCAAGATCACATATACTTTTTTTCCCAAAGGTTGATCTATGAATATATATGGGTATTTCATTAGGGCAGTGCTATCATATGTGGATAAAACATTAGGTTCAATAGTTACTTGGATTAGTTTTTTTTTCCCTTCAGTGTGATTATTTCAATCATTTGAAATTAACCTAGGCTGATTTTTTTTTATAATACCGTTTTTTCTTATCCTTCTTGATTTTATCTGTTTTTGAGAATGTGAAAAACTATCACCTAAAAGTTAAAACTAAGCAAAATTTATACTCTTAAATGTGTCTTTTCCCCATACATTCTATGCTATCTCAACTACCCACCCTTTCCATCCATTCTATCCTATCCTTTTTAATCATCAACCTTATTATTGTCTGGTTTAATTGTCCTGTACTTGTTTTACAGAAATGAGCAGATATGACTACTCTCTTATTTTTCTTCTAATAAAAAGCTAACACACTATAAATTCCCTTTTGTGCTTTACTTTTTTTTTAAACTAACAATATATTCTAGAAATTATTCCCTACCAGTTCAAACAGATCTTTTTATAGATGAATATTTCTACAATACATGGATTTACCATAGTTTATTCAACCAATATCCTGTGAATGGGTGCTTAGGCTGTTTGCAATATTTTGCAATTACAAATATTGCTGTGATGAATATATTGGAAATACCTATTTTCATATTGTAAGAGGCATGTTTTCAGGATAAATTCCCAGAATTGGAATGTTAGTTAAAATCTAAATGTACATATAGTTTTGTTACATATTCACAAATTCCTCTTCATACTTGCATTCCCATCAGTAACATACGAATATCTGTTTTCTAAAGTATTGTCAACAGAATATGTTTCCATATATCACTTTCATATATATATATATATATATATATATATATATATATGTCATTTCAGTGTAGGGCTTCCTTGTATTTCTCTAATTATGAAGTAGGTGGCACATCCTGTCATAGGGTGTAGAACCATTTTTACCTCTTTATTTGTATTGCCTGTTCTTACCTTTTCTCCATTTTTCCAATGGGGTTCTTGAGGTTTTTTTTTTTTTCCCCTAAAAAATTTAGGACTTATTTGTATATTAGAGATGTTAGTCCTTCATCTGTGATATATATTGCAAATATTTTCTCCAGTTAGTTATCTTTTTTATTCTGTTGTTTTACCACACAATAGCTTTTTAAATTAATTTTACGTAATCATTTATCAATCATTTCCTTTATCACATCTTTATTTTGAGTCACTTTTAGAGAACACTTCCCTATATTCAAGTTATAAATGACTCTATTCTTGCTTTCTTTGGAAAATTGTATGGCTGTCTTATTTCTTGTCTTATTTCTTTTTGCTGTTGTAAATAATTTGTCCTAATATTATGTCCCCTAACTAGTTATTGTGTATATAAAAGCTAGTGATTTCTAAATACTAATTTTATTACATGCTACCTTTAAAATTATTTTATTATTTTAGTCTTAGTTTTTTTTTTACTTTTGAAAAATGTTTTATTCAAGAATTACATAATTTCAAATATCTTCCAAAATACAGTTTCCTAGATTGCTACAAAAGAAAGCATATTCAGTAAGAAATTTAAATCATTAAATATATTTCACTAGTATATACATATAGAAGGCCAAGCAATTAATATTTAGCCCTGGAATGTGTACCATGTCTTTCATTTTTCCTTATTAAAGGCTCAATCCAGCACTTTGTATAGGCTATGTACAACAGGCAAAGGTCAGTGTTCATAGGCGTTTGACATTAGCTGCTTCAATTTATAGCTGTGGTAGTTTGTCCACAGGGGTGTCAAATTTGAAGTCTGTAGGAAACAGATCTGGAGCCTAAGGATAGATTAGTCTGTAGGACTGTCTGATTGTAACATCAGCAACACCAGCAATATCTCCAATTTCTTTTTGGGTCCTTTACTCAGCTGATGCCTGTGAGGCCATGTAAATGGCGGCTGCTGCCACAGATATCGGGCTCCTTCCAGGAAACAAGTCCAACTCCACAGTTTTATGGGCTATATGTGTAGCTGCCATCTGTACTTGTTTAGGAAGACAAAGGTTGGAACAAAACCTGGACATGAAGTCCCCAGTTGTAATCAAATCCACACTGGTTTCTAAAGCTTTCAAAATAAGTTTAAAACATCGACCGATTTCTTTCTTAGAAATTCGTGATACAGCACATATTTCTTTAAATGTCCTAGGAACTCCTTCCTGTCTGCAGGCAATATAGAGACAAGAAGAAGCTATGGCATCATTAGCCCTTCCCTCAGGCTGTTCTCTTCATACGCTTGCTTGAATAGATTATTTGTTCAACCAACTATATTTCGAGGGAGGTTGATTCTGTCTGCCATGGCATTGATTTCTTTGAATGCATTAATCATTGCCCAATCAGAACTACTTATGATTCTCCTATTCTGGTACTTAAAATTACCACATTCATCCAAACTTGCAGCTCCTATACCCTTACCATTCATAGTAGACAAATCTCCATCACTCAGAAAAGGATTCTGAGAATCTCCAACTCGAGATGGATCTTTTGTTGCTACAACCAGACCACATTCAGGACAGATCATATCACCAGCTCTGTAGTCCTCCACTAAGATCGCATCTGGATGGTTTGGACATGTGACTCTTGGAAGAGCATCCAAACAGCTGGTAGACGCCATCTTCACGGCCACTGTGATTCCAGCCACCAGGTACAACAGACGCACTGCAGACATGAAGAGACTGTCTAGTCCTAGTTTTTAATATTGAGTTTCTGGGATTTAACATAAATACTTAGGATATATAAACTTATTTCATATAAACTGAGACTGTTTATTTCTTGTTTTATATTTCTTATTATTCTAATTGATATATTTTGTCTAACTGTATTGGCTAATGCCTCCAGAAAGTGTTGATTCTTAACAGGCACTGGTTCCTTGTTCCTAATCTTAGTGGAAGTGCAGTTAGTATTCACATGTTACATAAGATGACTTTAAGATTTAGCATATATTATATATATTCTGTTAGAATATATTTAGAGTATATATCTTATCCTTACACACACACATTTCTACTTATTTGAAGGGTTTTTTTCCAGAAATAGGATTTAAATTTTGTCAAAAGCTTTATATCTAAGAATATGGTAGATTATATTCATAATTTGACAATATTAAACAAATCTTGCATTTCTGGAATAAATTACACTTGGTCATGGTAAATCATTTTCATAATAGGATATTGAGTTTATTAACTTATATTTAATACTTTGCATTGATATTTCATAACTAATATTCTTTTTCTGGTACTGTTTTTACTAGGTTTGCTTATGAATGTAACAATTCATAAAAATTATAGGAAGATTTCCTTTAATTTCAATACTCTGAACCAATTTATGAAACATTGCAACTACTGGGTTTCTGATTTTGTAGATTTTTCCCTTTGAATTCATATGGCCTGACTTTGGCGGGGGAGTGGGGGTAGTTCCTTTCCTACCCATTTTTTCTCTTTAACTGTTGTTTTCTACAGACATTAGTAAACTTAAGCTTTGTATCTCTAAAGAGGATGGCTTTGGTAAATTGTATTTCCCTATAAATGCATTTATTTGAAGAAACGTATGAGAGCACTCGTAATTTTTCCCTTTTCCCCATTTCAATACCTAGTTTCACCTTGACATTTGTTTTGTAAATTTGTTTTTCCTTACTTTTCTTAAGTTAGCTAATGTTCTTTAGTAAAATTTTTCACACAAAATCAATTTTTTCCATGTCATTCATTCCTGTTTTTATATTAAAATCCCTCATCTTACTTAGCATTGGGGGATTTTTTTTGGTTACTTTTTCTAGTTTTTTTTAAAAGAAAACTGGGAATCTAATTAATTTATTTTCACTTATGTTCATTTTCACTGATAAAAACATTTAGGGCTATGACTGTTTGGTCTGATTGCTGCTTTAAATGACTCCCATGTATTTTGATATGTAGAATATTCATCAGTAATATTTCTAAGAATTTTCTGATTTTTAGTGTTAGGTTACACTTTAGCCCAATAATTATCTAATAGAAAGCTTTAAAACTTCAAGATGGAATGGCCTTTTATGTTGTTGATAACTTGTAGTGTTATATCACTGTGATCAGAAAGTCTGTTTGTAACACTTCTGCTTTAAGGAACATAGTGGTATTTTCTTCATGACAATACATAAAGTTTCATGAACAAATGAGAAGAAGTTATATTCTCTATTTTCATGGTGAAAGTATATAAATATATACATTTAATATTCATAACATCTATTTTATTGATTATATCATTCAGTTCTTATATATCTTTAATCATTTCTCCCCACTTTATCTTTCTTATAATGAGAATGCTGTTAATTTCTGTTATTCATAGTGTTTCTATCTATATCTCATTGCTTTTCAAGTTTTTTCTTTATAAAGGTGATTGCTGTAATATTTGGTGCATTAAAATCTATGTATGTTATATATACATATATATATATTTTTTGTGTGTGTGTGTGTGTGGTACACGGGACTCTCACTGTTGTGGCTTCTCCCGTTGCGGAACACAGGCTCTGGATGTGCAGGCTCAGCGGCCATGGCTCACGGGCCCAGCCACTCTGCGGCATGTGGAAGAGATCTTCCCAGACCGGGGCACGAACCCATGTCCCCTGCATCGGCAGGTGGACTCTCAACCACTGCGCCACCAGGGAAGCCCTCTCTGTCCATTTTTTATTTCTCTCCTTACATCATTCCTTTGGCTGTTTCACTGTTTTTCTTTAATTGCCCTTGTTAAGTTTTCATTCAGATATATTTGATTGTACTTGACTGTAAGAAAACTTACAATTTATTCATTATTTCATATATACTTTTATTTTTTCTTCTATTTATTTTCTGAGTTCAGTCAGCTCTCATTACTTTCCCCCTATTTATATTCCTAATTTCTTTTAATATTCCCCAAATGTTTGGTGGAATATATCTAATTGGTTGTGTAGTTTTAATTTGTAAATTGAATTGATTTCTTTCCTAGTTTCTGCTTACTTTTTATAGGTGAAAATTATTTGATTCTTTGTGACTTATGGTTTAAGGTGTTTTAAAAACACCACCTTCATGAGTGTACTTTACTATAACAAAACATGGCTTCTTGATTTTTTTTCAGAAAAACTTGCATTTATTTCTAAATATTTTGAAAATAAACAATTGTGACAAATTTACATATAGTTTCTTTTCAATTTCTGTGATTATACTAGTAACGATTCCAATAGATTTCCTGAAAATGTCATTTGCACTTTCTGTACATTACTTACCATGGCATTTTCAGTTGAAATAGTTGAGTTAGATTAAGAAATATCAATGAATTATTTTTAGTCCAAAATCATGGTTCTTTATGGATGATTTTTTAAAGCAGGAGCTGTGGAATGGCAGGGTTCTAAGCTTATGTTTTTGATGTTCCTCATGTTACTTCCTGTGTTTTCATGTTACTAAATTTACATATTTTTTTAAAAATAAATATTCATTCTTCCTTTTTACACTCTGCTCCCTGGAAGCTTACATTTCTCCAGATCAGGGATGAATCTCTTCCAGTCCTAATTGACACTGGAGCCATACTTTCAGGGCTCAACACCACTACTATAAAACAGCCCCTGGGGCTTCCCTGGTGGCACAGTGGTTGAGAGTCCGCCTGCCGATGCAGGGGACACGGATTCGTGCCCCAGTCCGGGAAGATCCCACATGCCGCGGAGCAGCTGGGCCCGTGAGCCATGGCCACTGAGCCTGCGCGTCTGGAGCCTGTGCTCCACAACGGGAGAGGCCACAACAGTGAGAGGCCCGCATACCTCAAAAAACAAACAAACAAACAAAAAAAACAGCCCCTGCCTTGGAGTACTAAAATATATAGTTCTAACAGTGGGGATCTCTAATGAACCTCAAGAGGTTCATGTCTCTGAACCTAATCCCTTTTGTTTAGGCCCTCTGAGAGATACAAACCCTTTTTTTTTTCCCTTATTTCCTCTACTTCTATACATTTATTAGGTTGAGACTTCTCAGGGAAGTATAATGCCAGAATTTCTTTCTCCAAAAAGGGGGAATCATTCTTGAATTTGACAGTAGTCATTAGAAGTAACCAACCAGTTAAGTTAAATGACTCTGACGTTTTATTTGTTCTGCCTCTGAAGGTAACATAGCTGATTTTGGGGGGAGGGGAAAACTGATTATTTGTCCCTATTTATTTAGCTAGTATCCTTCTTATGGACAAAATTTCCAACTGTTAGCTGGTAACATTCACAGAGCACATCCCATCAAGATTCAAATAGATCCCTCAAAAACTCTTCTCAGGAGGGCTTCCCTGGTGGCGCGATGGTTGGGAGCCTGCCTGCCGATGCAGGGGACATGGGTTCGTGCCCCGGTCTGGGAGGATCCCACATGCCACGGAGCAGCTGGGTCTGTGAGCCATGGCCGCTGAGCCTGCGCGCCTGATGCCCTTCAAGGTATTAAGCCCATAATAGAAGATTACAAGACTCAAGGCTTCATTATCCCTTGTACTAGGCCCTGTAACACTTCCTTTATAATGGTAAGAAAACCTAAGGACTAGGAGTGGAGGTTCCTTCAGGACTTTCAAGCAATAAACAGCCCTGTTATACCTTGATACCCTGTTGTTCCTAACCCTCATAATTATTAACATCCATTCCCATCAGAAGTAAATTCTTCACTATAATTGATTTATGCAGCACCTTGTTTAGTATTCCAGTTGATAAATTTAGCCAATACTTTTTGCCTTCATTTGGGAAGAAAAACAATTCACCTGGACAGCAATGCCTCAGGGTTTGACTCAGGGGCCTTCTCATTTCTTGAAAATCATGAAGGCTGATCTGGATGATAGAAAGTTCCCTAGGGGTCCTATTTGTTGCAATATGAGGATAATTTGTGTCCTTCTCAAGCTTTCTCACAGCAAGAAAGCATCTAATTGCTAAAGTTTTTAGCCTTAAAGGGACAAAGAAAAATTGCAGTTTGCCCAACCTAGGTTTAATATTTAGGGCAGCTGATATCCAAACAAGGCCTGCACTTAGATCCAGATAGACTTAAGGGTGTCCTAAACTTCCCAAAATCTAAATTAAGTGCCAAATGTGAGGATTTCTCAGGCTACTTGGTTATTGTTGAAATTAGATTCCAAGTATCTCTGTTGTGGCCAAAGTTCTGTATGTTTTACTCAACAATAACAACCTTGACCCAACTTGATGGTCAGAACAGGATGACATAGACTTTAAGGCCTTAAAGGAGAGTTTGATGAACACACTTGCCCTTGGGCAGCCCAATGATCTTATTTCCTTTTTCTTTTGTGTATATGAAAAGGAAGGGAATGCCCTTGAAGTATTCACCCAAAGACATAGGGACCACCATCAACTCATACGGTATTACACCCAGTAACTGAACTTTGTGGCACATGGATACCCCCTTGCCTTAGAGGCATTAGAGCCACAGCCCTTTTGGTTAAGACCACTGAGAAAACTGTTGTGGGTTCCCCTTTAACCATTTTTGTACCTCATGCAGTAAAAGCTCTCCTGAATTCTCATCATATTCAATATTTCTCAGCCAGTTGCCTCAGCTCCTATGAAGCCTTTGTTAACTCTTCTTCATGTAACTTTTATGTTGAAATAACCTTAACCTTGTTACCTCCATCACTGATGAAGTACCTCGCAACTGCTTAAAGCTGACTGACCACCTCCTGAGTATTCATGATGATCTTCAGGAAATTACTTTGGGTACACTGACTTCTCATGGTTCACTGATAGTTCTTATTTAAAAGGTGACAATGGCAAACATTGTGTTGGGTTTGCTATTGCCACTCCTTTTGATGTTATTAAGGCAGCCTCTTTATCTACAGCTCCTTCAGCCCAACAGGCTGAATTATACACTGTGATACTGCCGAAATACAAAAAATTATTAGAAAATAATATGAACAGTTATGTGCAACAAAATGGACAATGTAGAAGAAATAAACAAGTTTCTAGAAACATACAGCCCACCAAAACTGAATCAAGAAGAAATAGATGATTTGAACAGACCCATCACTAAAAGTGAAATAGAATCTGTAATTAAAAAATACTAAAATAAAAATAAATTAAAAATAAAATAAATTAAAAATAAATAAAAATTAAAAATAAAATAAAAACAAAACAAACAAACTCCTTGCAAACAAAAGTCCAGGACCAGAGGGCTTCGCTGGGGACATCTACTAAATATACAAAGAAGAACTTATATCTATCCTTCTCAAACTCTTCCAAAAGACTGAAGAGAGGGAACACTCCCAAAGTCATTCTATGAAGCCACCATCACCCTGATATCAAAGCCAATTAAAGACAGAACTAAAAAAATTACAGGCCAATATCTTTGATGAACATAGATGCAAAATCATCAACAAAATATTAGCAAACTAAATCCAACAACACATATAAAGGATCATACACTATTATCAAATTGGATTCATCACAAGGTCACAAGGATGGTTCCACACAGGCAAGTTAATCAATGTGATAAACCACATCAACAAAAGAAAAGACAAAAACCACATGATCATCTCAATAGATGCAGAAAAAGCATTTGATAAAATTCAACATCAATTCATGATAAAAACTCTCACCAAAATGATAGAGAGAAAATATATCAACATAGTAAGAGCTATTTATGACAAACCTACAACCAACACAATACTCAACAATGAAAAGCTGAAAGCCTTCTTGGTAAATTGAGGAATAAGACAAAGATGCCCACTCTCACCACTTCTATTCAACATAGTATTGGATATCCTAGCTATAGCAATAAGACTAGAAAAAGAAATAAAATATATCCAAATAGGAAGAGAGGATGTAAAACTGGCATTATATGCAGATTACATGATACTCTATACAGAAAACCATAAAGACTCCACACAAAAACTATTAGATCTTATAAATGAATTCAGCAAGGTAACAGGACACAAAATTAGCATACGGAAATCCATTGCATTTCTTTACACTAACAATGAAATACCAGAAAGTAAAAAAAAAAAAAAAAAAAAAAAAAAAAAAAATCCTGTTTAAAATCACATCAAGAAAAAAAAAAAATCTAACCAAGCAGGTGAAATGTATAATTCTCAGCATATAATTCTCTTATATGCTGAGAACTATAAAACACTGTAAAAAAATCAAAGATGATTCAAGGAAATTAAAAGAGATCCTATGCTCTTGGACTGAAGAATTGATACGGTTAAAATGGCCATCCTACCCAAAGCAACACACAGATTTAACATGATCCCTATCAAATTACCCCTGACATTTTTCACAGAACTAGAAAAAATAATCCTAAAATTTATATGGAGCTATAAAAGACCCAGAATTGCCAAAGCAATCCTGAGGAAAAAGAACAAATGTGGAAGCATAACCCTTCCAGACTTCAGAAAATAGTGCAAAGCTACAGTAATCAAAACAGCATGTTATTGGCACAAAAACAGACATACAGATCAATGGAGCAGAATAGAGAGCCAGAAATAAACCCACACATCTACAGTCAATTAATCTTCAACAAAGGAGGCAATATTATACAATGGAGAAAAGGGAGCCTCTTCAGCAAGTGGTGTTGGGCAAGCTGGACAGCTGCACATAAATCAATGAAGTTAGAACACTCCCTCATACCATACATAAAAGTAAACTCAAAATGGCTTAAAGACTTAAATGTAAGACAAGACACCATAAAATTCCTAGAAGAGAACATAGGCAAAATATTCTCTGATATAAACCATCACAGTATTTTCTTAGGTCAGTCTCCCAAAGCAAAAGAAATAAAAGCAAGAATAAACAAATAGGACCTAATCAAACTTATAAGCTTTCAACAGTGAAAGAAACTGTAAACAAAATGAAGAGACAGCCTATGGACTGGGAAAAAATATTTGCAAATGATGTGACCTACAAGGGATTAATTTCCAAAATATATAAACAGCTCATACAACTCAATATCAAAGAAACACACATCACAATTTAAAAAATGGGCAGAAGACACAGACATTTCTACAAAGTAGGCATGCAAATGGCCAACAGGCACATAAAAAGATGCTCAACATCACTAATTACTAGAGAAATGCAAATCAAAACTACAAATGAGGTATCACCTTGCACTGGTCAGAATGCCCATCATCAAAAAGCTACAAATAGTAAATGCTGGAGATAGTGTGGGGAAAAGGGAACCCTCCTACACTGTTGGTGGGAATGTAAATTGGTGCAGCCACTATGGAAAACAGTACATAACTTCCTTAAAATAGTAAAAAATAAAGTTACCACATGATCTAGGAATCCCACCCCTGGGCATATATCTGGAAAAGACAAAAACTCTTAATTTGAAAAGATACATGCACCCAAGTTAGTTCATAGCAGCACTATTTACAATACCCAAAACATGGAAGCAACACAAGTGCCCATCAACAGATGACTGGCTTAAGAAGATTTCATATACATATATATATATATGCTACCATGGAATATTAATCATAAAAAAGAACATGTTGCAGCAACATGGATGGATCTAGAGATTATCATACTAAGTGAAATAAGTCAGACAGAGAAAGACAAATATCCTATGATATCACTTATATGCGGAATCTTAAAAATAGTACAAATGAACTTATTTACAAACCAAACAGACTCAGACAGAAAACAAATTTACAGTTACCAAAGGGGAAGGGGGGACAAATTAGAAATATGGGATTAACAGATACACACTACCATATATAAAAATGATAAACAATAAGGATTTACTGTATAGCCCAGGGAACTATATTCAAGATCTTGTAACAGCCTACAATGGTAATATAGGTAATATATATATAAAAGAATCACGTTGCTGTATACCTGAAACTAATACAATATTATAAATCAATCATACTTCACTGAAAATGAATAAATTTAAAAAAAGACAATTGGCAAAATTTGTAGAGACCCTCCAAATACCTTGGCCAAAAGCATTGCCATTGGTCCTTCTAAATTTCAGACCTACCACTTGCAGAACTTATAAATTCTCATCCTTTGAGATAGTCACAGGATTCCCAATGCACTTGGCTCCTGCTTCTTTTGACCCACAACTGATAAAAATGACAGATATTGCAATATTGCAAATGCCTAATTGCTTCTATTAAAGATAACTATACTTTAATAGAGCAATCTTTTCACAATGCACTTTCTGGAGACAAAGTCCTTAAGCATCCCACCTTGCAACCTGGAGATTTCCTCTACTGGATAAAGCACCTCCAGATAAATTATCTTCAACCTCATTGGAGAGGATCCTATCAGGTACTACTAACCAACCCTTGTGCCACCAAACTCTAAGGAATAGTCTCTTGGATTCCCATGACAAACCTAAATAAAGCACTGAACATTGACTGGATCTGCACATATCTGGTGATCTGAAAGTTAAAATTTCCTGGAATTGAAGCAGATGACAGCTCATAAGACAACTTTCTCAGGATACCTGGACCAGGCCTGTTGGAAGTTTGTCACCAGATCTTAATGATGATATAATGCTTCAGATGATCTTCAATGTTTATGATCTTGATAACATATGGACTTTAGATAAAAAGTGCTATTCCTTCTTGTGACTCCAATAGGTTTCCAATATGTGTACTTTCCCCCCAACTTGAAACACTACATCCAGAAAAGATCCTTCTTGGCATGGAGAGATAAAAGGCCACTGAAACTAGAACACCTGACTCTTGATCAGCAGTATTTTCAGAGAAAGATCTTGATCAAACGAAGAAAATATTTTAAAAAAATAATAAACAGAAACCTCAGTTAAATAGAGTCACAAGACCAGAGAGACCTGAAGGCTCTCTCTGCCTGTGATGATAGCAGAACCCAACAGGGAGAAGAAAGACTCCTCTTCTTTCCTGGCAAGGACTCAGCCAATGAAAAGGCATGGCCTCTTTTTTACTAAGGCCTTCTCAACTTCTTTTTCTTCTCTATAAAAGCATTCTCCTTCCCTTGCTGTGTGGAGCCTTGCATGTGGCTTGCCAGGTGGCAGACCCAAATTGCACTTCTCTGCTAATCCTGAATAAGCCCATCTTTGCTACAAAGATATCTGGCAGTCTATTTATTTCAGGTCAACATTTCTAGCTTCCAATTTTCTATAAAAATAGATACACTGAATTTATTTTACTTTTTTTTTAACCAAAAGTCTATATTCTCCACTGCATCTTCTTAGTTCCTCCTGCTATATGAATAGTGCCAAAACTAGCAGGGTAGCCAAATTTTTAATCCTACAAAAGAAATACAGCAGAGTTGAGAAACATACATTGTTTCTTCTACTTTGGCTCTTTGTTTCTTTAGCAGTAGCTCTGCATCACCATTGTGTGTGTGCATTTTAACTTTCATTGGTTTCTGCCTGTATATATGAATACCTTCATTTCAACAATCAGGTTTCTAACTTATCAAAGCAAGAAAACTTAACATCTGTGTACACAAATTACACATGGAGCTCAGGCATGCAGGATAAAGAGAAAAGGGTAATAGGAAGTAGAATCAAAGTTTATTAAAATATAATTTTATGCCTGATTTGGTTAGAATTGGTCTGATTTCATTTGCACTTCACATCAGCAGCTGCCAATTTGGTATAATTTGGAACCATAAATTATTGATGACAAAATATAATTAAATTTCTTATCAAGTTTAAGGAGTTTGAAGTTTTTTTTCTGTTATAAAGAGGGAGGAAAACCTTATGACATACAGTGAAGGTTATTAAGTAAAAGGAGTATGCTTTATGTAATGCTCTATGATGGCTTTAGTTTAGGAACAAAACAAAAATTTTATGGAGATGAAATGACATTTCTTCTCTTCTACTCATTAATTTGACAATATCCTCAGTGTTTTTCTTCTTCTTCCTCTTCCCCCCTCCTGTCTTCTCTCCCTTTTACTTTCCTTCCCCTTCCCTCTTCTTCTTCCTCTTTTTCTCTTCCTCCTCCTTCTTCTCCTTCTATTTCCTGAGCTTCTCATTAACTGGAGTCCTACCATTCTGCCATGAACTAATGCTGTGTTCTGGCTAACACAGACTACAAAACAAGTATTAGCAGCCTCAGAAAAATTGGATGTAAAAAAACCACACCTGGAACAATTAGGTCAATTTCAAATTAATAATGCTTCCCCTTTTTGAACTGTAGGAAGTTTATATTTAATTGGATTGTCATAAAAAGAGAGAGAGTGAGGCAGATCTTCAGCAAAATTATAAAGGAAATGATATAATGAAAGAATATGTGTACTGATATAGAATAAGATAGAAGAAATTGAAAACAATACATAAAGGAATAAAAACAATTTCATTTTGGATTTTTTTTTATTTTATTTTACCAGTTAAGTTTAATTTTTTTTTCTGCTTTATAACAAATTTAATCAGTTATACATATACATATGTTCCCATATCCCCTCCCTTTTGCATCTCCCTCCCACCCTCCCTATCCCACCCCTCCAGGCGGTTACAAAGCACCGAGCTGATCTCCCTGTGCTATGCGCCTGCTTCCCACTAGCTATCTACCTTACGTTTGGTACTGTATATATGTCCATGCCGCTCTTTCGCTTTGTCACAGCTTACCCTTCCCCCTCCCCATATCTTCAAGTCCATTCTCTAGTAGGTCTGTGTCTTTATTCCTGTCTTACCCTTATATTCTTCATGACATTTTTTTTCTTAAATTCCATACATTTTGGATTATCAAATATAGTATAACCTCCTTGAAGTTAAATAGTATCTGTCAGTTATATTTTATATCCAAGAAATCTAGCAGTGATCTTTTTCACTCAGTGAACTACTGTAGGTTTAAATTAATTAACATGAACTGGGTAAAACTGCAAATAAACGCAATTACATTTAGAAGAATGCAAGTCCTGTGATTTTAAAATATCATCCTTCCATTCTATAAGAGAGGAATGCTCAAGATGAGCTATGTTCCTTAAAGAGAAAAAAAAATTGCATTAGTGAAAAAGTCTATGAATCTTTAAAAAAATACATATTCAAATATAGATTTATAAAATCATACTCTGTCAAAAACAAAGGAAGCTCAAAAATTATCTAATCCAATCTCCACTTTTACATTTAAATAAATACATAAATCCAAGGAAATCTTGGAGAAATGCTTTTCTTGGAGGAAGAAAAGATTGAGGAGCATAAGGTAGTTTTCCAAAGCAAATGTTATCTGGTCAGCTGCAAGAAGCTGAACACAGCTGCCTATGGTCAAAGAAAACCCGTGACAGCCTCAGATATCCTTCAG
This sequence comes from Mesoplodon mirus, assembly GCF_964341445.2. Classification (NCBI taxonomy): domain Eukaryota; kingdom Metazoa; phylum Chordata; class Mammalia; order Artiodactyla; family Ziphiidae; genus Mesoplodon; species Mesoplodon mirus. The sequence continues at coordinate 103,116,756 of NC_138982.1, read as the reverse complement.
ATGCTTAGATACTTCCAGAATTCTGCACGAGTTCAGCATGCAATGGAGATGTTAGTAAAAGTGAAGTTGGCAACTGAATGCAATGTGAATACCAGAAGCCAGAGATAGAAGCAAGTCCTTCATGAGAGCAGACAAAAGCCAATAATGCAAGGATTGAGTAGCTGATATTGTCCTGAGTTTGAAACAAATGAGTTCCCGTTATCAGACATAGCAAGACAAAGTCAATTTCCCTAGGAAGTTGAATTCAAACAATACAGCTCAGCTAGAGGCCAGTTTTATACTAACTGATGCTCTTTAAGGTACAAAACAAATATGGTTTAAAAGAGCCATTGTCCTGTCTGGGTTTTTAGGAGGCTTCTTTCTAATAAAGTGCAGGGACTCTAAGCTGTTGAGAAGAAGGAACTAGTCAAGGTCCAACAATTAGGAAATAACAAGTTTAGAACTAGAACCTGGATTTTCTAATAACTGAGTTGTTCTGTAATTCGCTACAGTTCTTTAGTGTTGATGCTCTAGGAATACAAGAAGCAAACAATTTTCATATTTACTATAACAATTATAAATGTTTATGCACCCAACATAGAAGCACCTCAGTACATAAGGCAAATACTAACAACCATGAAAGGGAAAATTGACAGTAACACAATGAGAGTAAGGGACTTTAACACCCCACTTACACCAATGGACAGATCATCCAAACAGAAAATAAATAAGGAAACACAAGCTGTAGATGACACAATAGACCACATAGATTTAAACTGATATTTACAGAACATTCCACCTGAAAGTGGCAGAATACACTTTCTTCTCAAGTGCACATGGAATATTCTCCAGGACAGATCACATCTTGGGTCAAAAATCAAGCCTCAGAAAATTGAAGAAAACTGAAATCACATCAAGCATCTTTTCTGACAACAATGCTATGAGATTGGAAATCAGTTATAGGAAAAAAAAACTGAAAAACAAACACATGGAGGCTAAACAGTGCGCTACTAAATAACCAAGAGATCACTAAGAAATCAGAGAAGAAATAAAAAAATAAATAGAAAAAATGACAACGAAAACACCACGGCCCAAAACCAATGGGATGCAGCAAAAGCAGTTCTAAGAGGGAAGTTTATAGTAATTCAATCTCACCTCGAGAAACAAGAAAACTCTCAAACAATCTAACCTTACACCTAAAGCAGCCAGAGAACGAAGAACAAAGAAAACCCGAAGTCAGTAGAAGGAAAGAAATCATAAAGATCAGAGCAGAAATAAATCAAAGAGAAATGAAGAAAACAATAGCAAAGATCAATAAAAATAAAAGTTGGTTCTTTAAGAAGATAAACAAAATTGATAAAACCTTAGCCAGACCCATCAAGAAAAAAAGGCAGAGGATGCAAATCAATAAAATTAGAAATGAAAAAGGAGAAATCACAACTAACATAACAGAAATACAAAGGATTATAATACTACTACTAACAACTATATGCCAATAAAATGGACAACCACGAAGAAATGGACAAACACTTGGAAAGGTACAATTTTCCAAGACTGAACCAGGAAGAGTTAGAAAATATAAACAGACCTATCACAAGTAATGAAATTGAAACTGTAATTTAAAATCTTCCAACAAACAAAAGTCCAGGACCAGAGAGCTTCACAGGAGAATTCTATCAAACATTTAGAGAAGAGCTAACACCAATCTTTCTCAAACTCTTCCAAAAAACTGCAGAGGGATGACCACTCCCAAATTCATTCCACGAAGCCAACATCACCTTGATACCAAAACCAGAAAAAGATATCACAAAAAAAGAAAATTATAGACCAGTATCACTGAGGAACACAGATGCAAAAATTCTCAACAAAATACTAGTAAACAGAATCCAACAACATATTAAAAGGATCATACACCATGATCAAGAGGGATTTACCCCAGAAATGCAAGGATTCTTCAATATATGTAAATCAATCAATGTGATAAACCATATTATCAAATTAAGGAATAAAAACCATAAGATCATCTCAATAGATGCAGAATAGGCTTTTGACAAAATTTAACACCAATTTATGATAAAATTGCTCAAGAAAATGAGCATAGAAGGAACCTACCTTACCATAATACAGGCCACATATGACAAAGCCACAGTAAATATCATACTGAATGGTGAAAAACTGAAAGCACTTCTATGAAGATTAGGAAGAATAAAAGGATGTCCACTCTCGCCACTCTTATTCAACATAATTTTGGAAGTCTTAGCCACAGCAATCAGAGAACAAAAAGAAATAAAAGGAATCCAAATTGGAAAAGAAGAAGTAAAACTGTCACTCTTTGCAGATGACATGATACTATACACAGAAAATCTAAAGATGTCACCAGAAAACTACTAGAACTAATCAATGAATTTGTTGAGGTTTCAGAATACAAAATTAATGCACAGAAATCTCTGGCATTCCTATAAACTTACAATGAAAAATCTGAAAGAGAAATTAAGAGAACAATCCTATTTACCAAAGCAACAAAAAGAATAAAATACCTAGGAATAAACCTACCTAAGGAGACAAAAGACCTGTATGCAGAAAACTATAAGACACTGATGAAAGAAATCAAAGATGATGTAAACAGATGGAGAAATATACCTTGTTCTTGGATTGGAAGAATCAATATGGATTGGAAGGATCGATACTGTGAAAATGACTATACTACCCAAAGCAATCTACAGATTCAATGCAATCCCTATCAAACTACCAATTCACAGAATTATAACAAAAAATTTTACAATTTGTATGGAAACAAAAAGGACCCCGAATAGCCAAAGCAATCTTGAGAAAGAAAAATGGAGCTAGAGGAATCATGCTCTCTGACTTCAAACTATACTACAAAGCTATAGTAATCAAGGCAGTATGGTACTGGCACAAAAACAGAAATATAGTTCAGTGGTACAGGACAGAAAGCCCAGAGATAAACCCACGCATATATGGTTAACTAATTTATGACAAAGGAGGCAAAAACCTACAATGGAGAAAAGACAGTCTGTTCAATAAGTGGTGCTGGGAAAACTGGACAGCTACATGTAAAAGAATGAAATTAGAACACTCCCTAACACTGTACACAAAAATAAAGTCCAAATGGATTAAAGACCTAAATGTAAGACAGGACACTATAAAACTCTTAGAGGAAAACAAAGGAAAAACACTCTTTGACATAAACCACAGCAAGATCCTTTTTGACCCACCTTCTAGAATAATGAATATAAAAACAAAAATAAAGAAATGGGACCTAATTAAACTTAAAAGCTTTTGCACAGCAAAGGAAACCATAAACAAGAAGAAAAGACAACCCTCAGAATGGGAGAAAATATTTGCAAGTGAAACAACAGACAAAAGATTAATCTCCAAAATATATAAACAGCTCATGGAGCTCAATATCAAATAAACAAACAACCCAACTGAAAAATGGGCAGAAGACTTAAATAGACATTTCACCAAAGAAGACATACAGATTGCCAAGAGGCACATGAAGGGAGGCTCAACATCCCTGGCTATTAGAGAAATGCAAATCAAAACTACAATGAGGTATCACCTCACACTGGTCAGAAAGGCCATCATCAAAAACTCTAGAAACAATAAAAGCTGGAGAAGGTGCGGTGAATAGGGAACCTTCCTGCACTGTTTGTGGGAATATTAATTGATACAGCCACCATGGAGAACAGTATGGAGGTTCCTTAAAAAACTAAAAATAGAACTACCATATGACCCAGCAATCCCACTACTGGGCATATACCCTGAGAAAACCATAATTCAAAAAAGACATATACTACAATGTTCACTGCAGCACTATTTTCAATAGCCATGACATGTAACCAATTTAAATGTCCATTGACCGATGAATGGATAAAGAAGATTGGGCACATATATATACAATGGAATATTACTCAGCCATAGAAAGGAACAAAACTGAGTTATTTGTAGTGAGGTGGATGGACCTAGAGCCTGTCATATAGAGTGAAGTAAGTCAGACAGAGAAAAATACCATATGCTAATGCATGTAAATTGAACCTAAAACAAATGGTACTGATGAGCCTAGTGGCAGGGCAGAAATAAAGACACAGACATAGAGAATGGACTTGAGGACATGTGGGGGTGGGAAGGGGAAGGTGGGGCAAAGTGAGAGTAGCATTGACATATATACACTACCAAATGTATAACAGTTAGCTAGTGGGAAGCAGCAGCATAGCACAGGGAGATCAGCTCGGTGCTTTGCAAGGACATAGAGCAGAGGGATAGGGAATGTGGGAGGGAGTTTCAAGAGGGAGGGGATATGGGGATATATGCATGCAAATGGCTGATTCACTTTGTTGTACAGCAGAAACTAACACAGCATTGTGAAGCAATTATACTCCAATAAAGATGTATAACAAATAATAAAATAAAATAAAAATACTGAAAAAAATAATGAAAGTTACCCAAAGTATAGTACAAAAATTCAAATTCACCACTACAAATAATAAAATTAGTATAGCCTTCTCCTTCCTCTCCACCAGCTTTCCATTTCAGATGAAACAGTCTTTAAATGATATAAAAAGGAAAGTATATAATAGGTGGAAGAAATATAGGGTTTAGTTTATTATCTTAGAAGAGGGGAAGGTTTTCTAAGCATGATAACAAAACCCAGAAACACAGAGGGAAAGATTTTTTAATTGTCTGCATAAAAATATCTGTATGAATAAAATAGCATGACCAGCATCAAAAGACGAAAAATAAATAGTATACGCAACACATACGACAGGGAATAGTTAGGCTTTTTGATTGTTTGTTTTCACTATAGAAATAGTTATTATAAACCAATTTACTAGAAAAATGATGAATAATAACAAGCAGTTCATAAAATAAAAATAAAGGTGGGTTAGGATGATAGCTAATAAATACAGGAAAAGAAAGCTAATCCTACTGAGAAAACAAGCAGAATAAATTAAAAAAAAAAACTAGAGGAAAAGGTAACAAGAGAAACTCTCACATTGGCACATACTGATCATTTTGATAGCAGTAATTCTGTTTATCCCTTAGTGTGGCTATACAGTTTGAAGACATGTTTTAGGAGTGATACCTTTCTTACAATATTGCACCAGATGGGTTATGTACAACTCTTTGCAGAGTATGGTTTGATTTCATAATTGTTGCTATTTTACCAGTTATGCATGATCTAAGGAATTTAAACACTTGTCTGTTTTCCATGTTAGAAATCTCACAGTGTTCAAAAAACTCTAAATGACAATAAGAAGTATTCACTACTTTCATCTGATGCTACGTGGCCTCACTAACCTAAATTCCCCCAAACTTTAACCTCAGAATAATTCAGGTCCCTTCTGGAACTTGGGGTCTCTGAATTGGGTAGTGTCTTAATTGTTCTATTAATGAAACATTTACTGCTTATTTTTTCAGATAATATCCTGTAGCCATTGTGACTCAAGAAGAATTTTAACATATTAGTATCAGTTACAATCTTTATCCTATAGAAAAATATACTAGCAATTATTTCAGAAAGGTTAGTGACTGAGGAAAAGAACTTCCAGATTTTGGTCAGTACTTCTAATACAGACTTCTCCAACTTTCCTCTAATGTCTATACTTACACAGATTAAAAAAAAAGAATACTTATACCTGAAGTGAAGAAGATTGGTGGAGAATATCATATTAGAATCTAGGTGGAATAGTGCTCTAATACAGATGAAACTGGATTGAGAAAAATCTTCCCAAGGTTAGATTTATGGCAGTCCTATGCATATAAGGAAAATCCCATTGCATCATGCAACAAAAGAAATTATATACCTAATATAGAGAAACATGAGCAGTATCATCAGGAAAACTTGGCTACTGTAGTCTCTTTCTACAACTTCAAAAATACTATGTGAAATATTATTACATTTCCCCACCCACCTGCTCTTATCTAATAATCCCAAAGAAAAGGATACAAAAATTCTGTAAAAGAAAACAAAAATCTATACAAAACAAAATCTGGACAGGATGAAGGAACACTTGATAAAATTGTAGTATTCTGGGGTGGTTATTCCTGAAATAAATAGGACAGAGGTAGTAGAACTTCTGAGTGGTTTTACATAATAGCAATTTGCATTTTTCATATCCTATTTACTCATAACATTAGGAGTCATATGTTATTTTGATATTTTGACTTTTAGTCATGAGTCAATAACTTACAAGAAAATGCTATCTAGGAGAGTAGATTTGTACTAGGTCTAAAATTGTTAATAATTGGGGGTTTTGAAAGTTTTGAGAACTGCTCACACACCCTCAGATCCAGCATAAACTCTGAGAAGGAAATTTATCCATGTACAAATGGAAAGTTCACGCAAAGGGAATTCCACTGATCAAGTCTCTCATCACGTTTGGGAAAGGAGAAAAAAAAATGGAACTCAGAAAATAGATCCTGAAAAAACTAGAGAGAAAAAGAGCAACTGAGGATCAGAAAAGCACACTTCTAAAAAATAATCCACTGTTGTATTGTCCAATTCATTTGCTAAAGAAACAAAAAAATCCTTATTGTTCACAGATGTAAGCAGGTAATCGTTTTATATCTCCAGAGTGTAATAAGACATGCCCTTTGTGAAACAGACATGGAAAGTCACAAGAAAAGTGTAGCTGAGATCAAAATATCATAATATGAAAGGGAAATCAAAATTGATAAGGCAAGGAGCTGGAACTCAAATAGCACTGAGAGTCATACTGAGATGTTGAAGATCAGAACTGCTTCTCTAAAACTAGTATCAGTGAGCAGAAGGGCAAAGGAGAGGTGCTCCCAGAATGTAAAGAAGAGTGTAAAGAATTAAAGCATGAACAAGAAGATAATCATAATAGGATGAGATAACAAACAAATTAATGGTATTCCAGGCTCAGAGATCAGCACAAATGGAACAAGTGCTACACAAAACAAATGAAAGCCTTAAGAAGTTAACAGAAATTTAAATTCATAAGGATATTTAAAGAATAACAAAACATGACTAAGTACTTTTTATTTCAGAAAACAAATTATTCAGTACCTGAAATGCTCTAAGGACATCAATAAATCAAAGTGGGGAGACATGATTATTTCAATAGATGTTAAAAATATATTTTTAAAAAATTCATCAATTGAAGAATTAAAATGAAAACTCTAGTAAAATTTATTAAACTCTGATTAGGGAAGAAAAAATACCTATCTCCTTAACATGGTAAAGATTACGTCTTAAACTGACACTCAACATCAGTGTATCAACCTAACACACAAGCCATTTCCTTTAGCATGAAGAACAAAATACAGATACCCATTGATGGCATATTATCATGCTATATGTAATAAATTCAAAGAGGTAATCCATTACACAATTAAATCACGAAAAGTCATTAAGAATCCTGTATACTAGCATTAACATTTGAAAATATATGGGAAAAAACATGGGAAAATATTTGCAAAGATGAAACCCAAAACAAGAAATTCAGCTACAAATCTTAACTGGATATTATAAAAAAACAAAATATAAACACTTTACCATGGTTATCTAGATCCTTTATTATGTAGTATCTTTATACATCTCCAACATCAGTTTGAGCCTGTCCCCTTTTCCCACTGAACTACAGAAACATGGGTCACCTTTCCTTTCCTTCAACAAGCTGTTTTCTACCTTCAAGATTTTGCATAGGCTATTCTCTTTCCCTGGAATTCTTACTATCAGTTATTTATTTAGTGCTGCCAACTCTAGCACAAGTTGAAGTTTTCTTTAAATTTTGCATCCTTAGAAAATCTTTCCCAGGACATCCATCAAAATAAAGTGCATCCTACCATCATGCATATACATTTTGTGATCTCAGCAACTTGATTTTCACTTTCATAGGTAATTTTTTCATTTGTAATTTCAAATTGTCTCCTACAGTCTAAGTGTCATAATGACAGAAATCACAAAGTATGCAGATAATTTATAAATATTGGAAAGAAAAAATGAAAATAATGATATGTTGATAGGAGTACTCAATATTCTTGGATGCTACTCTATATGTCCCTATTGATAAATAAATTTCAGGTACTTTAGATCAAACTCCTGATTAACAAAGTAATTATGAAGTTCAAAATAATAACAATCAATAATGGTTAAGTTCAGAATAATTCCTAAGGAATCAATAATTGAGAACATGATAAATCATTTAGCAAAAGGTAGATAATTCAGTAAAATGTTGATTTGACAAGAGACTAACCATTTGGGGAAAATATGGTTGACGCTTATACATCAAAATAAATCCTAGTGGAATTAAAATTTTAAACATAAAAAAAGAAACCAAAAATATATGGAAGAAAGCCTAGCTAAATATTTATATTCTCATTGTGAGGAAGTCAATTCTAAGGATGATTTTAATTGGTGCTTAGAATACATTTTTCAATAATTTTAATTTAGAAATGATCAAAATAAAAATACAGTTGAGATAGCATAATTAGGTAAACAAAAAATATACCAATGAATAAATCCATAAGTAAAGTGAAAACACATTTTAAATGAAAATAATTGTTAATTTAGCCAACTGAAAATTATTTAAAAAGAGAGCCACTAATTAGCATTTGTTTAAGAGAAAAGGATGATCACATACATGGCTTGTAGAAATATAATATAAATAGATACATGCATTAGTGACATTTAAATACTTCATTTTCTTCCACTCATCACTCCTTCTAAATTCTATTCTTAAGAAACAATCATGGCTATGCTAAAATATTTCCATTTGTTCATAACATTGAAAATGTTGCAAAAAATTGAAACATTTTAATTAAAGATGCATATTTTAGCATTTGTAGATAACAGAATCCTAATTTTCAAGGTAAATTTAAAGTCTCAAATAGTAATTTATTTTTGTTAATATTAATGACTAAAACATAAAGAGATGTTATGGCTTATTTTATTAATATTTATGATTAATATCACTTTAATTTCTTATAAATTTATTTTACTCATTAGCAGAGCAAATCAGCAATAAAAATGAAGCTATTAAGGTGAACATATTATTTATGTCAGCAGTTGACAATGAATGTTGGAACTTAAAGTCAGCAACCATTCATTTCTGTATCTATATTGATGACATACTGGTGTAAAAAGTTCTTAATTGTCTACAAGCAAGTACACAAAACAAGCAGCTTTAATGGCAACTATTTTTTTAAGCTCATCAAGAAGTCACCGAATCCTCTTGTACTGGTCCTGATACATGAGATTGTAGTAAAGAATATGACTTTTATACTTTGATCACAAATCTAACCAGAACTTCTAATCTTTACTATTAATAATTTATATAATGATCAGTCTCCTAAAATCAACTCACAAACTGTTTATAATGTCTGAAGTTCAGTTGTTATTATGTAATTATTTCTCGAGTATATCTACTTGCTTTACCTAGTATCACTTGTGAAAATGTAGTCATTTTCATGATTTAACGTAAGTGACTAGGCTTAAATTAAAACAAGCTAATAAACTACCAGTGCAGAGCAACAATCTTTCAAATCAATGACATATTTATATAAAGTACAAAGTACATGCAATAAAGTTTATTCTGAATTCTGCACAAAAATGACTTAGTGTTGCAACATTCAGCAGTGCTAACCTCTGTTTCGTGGCACATGTATGTCTGTGTAGCTGTTTTCTCTTTTAAAGTTTGAATAATAGATAAAATAACTTATAAACTTAAAGTAATTTATAGAGTAAAATTCTAATCTGTTCAAAATTCTTTGAAATAATTTTTCAATTTGAAAAACTATTTATTGGTCGTGTCTTTGCACATTTGCTAGGAAAAAAATAAAAAAGGAACAATTAACTCTGAAATAATCCTTGAATACATTGGATTCTGTATCTGAAAGACATAGGAACAAAACTTCCTTTTCTTAATTGATCTGGATGTTAAGGAATATATCAAAGAAAACATCAAACTACACATAGCCTGTATTTCTGTCCTTTAAGCAACAGTAATAAATTCACTAGAATAAATGAGAAGTGTAATGACCAATGGACACAGTTTCTTAGAAGAAACTTGATATCATTTTTAGTAGTATTCTTTCTCTAATTTTGTTTCCAATTTGTCAACTCCCATCCAACTAACACAGAGGATACTTAAAAATGTCATAAAAAGTGAGTTAACCTCTTTTGTAAAGCAAGTCAGTTGTCTATATTATGGTCCATATTATACTCCAGGTGTATCTTGCCCAAGATTATCAAGTCACTAGGTTATCAGTGAATACTGTTACAATTGCTAATTCTGATTTGCTACCCAAGGGAGGTAAACACAATCCCTTACCAGAGATTACTTTTCTTACTTTTCATTGAATCACAAAATTTAAAAAATCAAAACAAAGCAAGACCTCAATATGTATATCAATGAAGCTCTTATATTTTCATTTTCTAATGGTATTTTCATATCTATAATTATCAAAGAATTTCTGGCTTTCAAAAGCACTAGACAATGCAATACTTAAAAAGTACCAGTAACTCCCTTCCAATCTCTTTTTCACAGGATGATTTAATTCTTTCGAAAATTTAACTAACTTGAACTAGAAAAATAATATAATTATTCTGGGTAGAAAAAGAGTTGAAAGGAGTTCAAATTCTATTTCTGCTCTTAATAACAATATAATCTCACGTTAAGAAATCGAACATGCAGAGTCCTTTGCTCATTAGGCTGATAGTCTTTCTTAAGGGTCTCCAGAAGCTTAAAGCAAGGGAATTGAGCAACAGAGAATTCACTAAGAGACAAAAAATCTATCTCAAAATTTGTGTGCAGCAAAGCCTAAGAAGCATGGTTTCTACTAGCTATATATAACTACCTAATACTATCCATTTATTTGGGCATAGCTAGTGACTAAAATTCTACTTGTATGTAGGTGGAATAAGAAAAGATTCTTTAAACTTCTTTGGCAGAATCATCAAAAGAAGAAAATATGTTTTCTCAGGAGAAATAGACTTGGGCTCAATGGTGAGGAAACAGTTTCCTTTCATCCACTGAAGAGAGACAAAAATCTACAGTCTGTTTATCATTAAAACATATTCATTAACTATATTTTGATAAGGCAAGGTTACTATATACTTCATTAGAGAAAGAGAAAGAGAGAGAGAGAGAGAGAGATTGAGAAAGAGATAGAGACTTAGAAAGAAAAAAAAAATGGATATCCAGAAATCTCTTCTTGCTTTCCAAAAAAAGATGCAAATGAACCTACTGTCTTTTGTTTTGTTGACCTAGAAAATGAACATAATACGAGGAGGCTTCTTATGTGATTTCCTTATTGGTGAATTTCAAAATACACACTGGGCAGAGCAATGTCTTTCCTGTAAATTTGTTTTGTTTTGTTAGAGACCATTCTCTTGTTACATCTTATCTCTGAAGACAGAAAGTTTCTTGACTTCCAATGTATCTAGGTCTTAATAAGCAACTCTATCTCTCACCTTCCAGTGTGATTGAAACCAGGTTGTTTTTCATTAAGTTAAAACTTGGCAAAATCAATTTCTCAATTCTTTGCAGTTTGCTATCTTATTAGACAGAAGATCTTGAGTAGAATGTGTCACAATCACATACTTTAAGTACTTAACCTCAGGAGATTTCCCATCAACAAAGTACAGAGAGAACACTGGTTCTTGGAGATAGAAAATATCGCCAAATAATAATAATTTACCTTTGTCAATTCTAAGTTTTACTGAAAGTACAGTCACAGGAATATAAACAAATTATCTGAAACCAACTTAGAGGTTTTCTTCCTCTGAAAAATATTAAAAAGAACAACACTTTACACTGATAAATAGGCACATTAAATACCTTACTTAAGCTCTTGTTGAAATGATGTTATATGATTTTAAAATGTCTAAATTAAAGATATTGTACAACTGATATTTTTTAAATACAATAAAATAATGGATACAGTTTTTTATATAGTTTTATAATAATATGTTATTTAATAGTGTAATTAATTTGCATTTTTTATTTTCTTTTAATTAGATTTTCTTGTATTAGTTTTACTAATCCAAGTAGTAAAACTCATTTCTTACTTTAAAAATTTTTCTAACTGAGCTGCAGTTAAGTTTTAGAGATTAGAATTAAAGTTTTAGAGGTCTGCAATTTAAAACCTAACAATTCATGTTAATAGTAAATAAGTCCTCTTAACATTAAAACAATATATCTTGATAGTCTGGTTATTATGTCATAGTCTTATAATAATAAAACTGAAAGTTTGATTGAATCTCTCATATTTTTAATTTTTAAGCAAACAGATTTAATAAACTTCATTCTTTCAAAACTGTTATGATATTTTACTGCATTTATTTAGGGGTATTACTATAACCATTACATATTTTATAATTATCATATCAAATATTGTAATAAAAACCTTTTGAAGGAATTAAATACTAATAAAATGCTTACTGGGTTTAATTCATTTTTAAAAGGAAATGGACATAAATAAGTGGGTAAATTACATAGATAACCTTTTTTGAAAATGTGTGTTTTATTAAATGAAGCATTTGTTAAATGCTTCATCTGAAATTCTGATTCTTACATTGAGGAACTACACATAAGTCAGCATATATATTATGAGACAAAATAGAATTCTAAATTCATCAGAAGTTGTTAACAGAAATTTTAAATTTCTAAGTTTAAATATTTGGCATTTTCGTTTTAGGTTTGTGTTGTACAGATGGCTGCACAAAGAAGAGATGGTGAATAAATGTTTTTGAGAGAAAGACAGGGCAAAGGAATAGAAAAAAGAGACGGGAGAGAAGTTAAATAAATTTCCTTTTTAAAAACCTGCTTGAAATTTAGCTCCATTGCCATATAGAACGATATTTATCAGGCTTGCTCAAAATGTGACTATAAAGGGACTTTCAAATTCTTTCCTTTAATCATAACAACACATTATGTTTAGTAAATAAATCAAACACATTCAGTATTACTTATGAGTATTCAAGTTTAAGAGCTCACAACAGGTGTAATTCCTATTTTTTAGTTATAGTTTTATTTGCTTGATTGAAGCCTGGGTATAAATACTGATTTTGAATATAGTGATGGAAAAATGCTCTGCTAGGTATCAAAAAACTTGGGTTATGACTTATGCACTTTTTCTGATCAGAACTGCAAAATCTGGGAATTGCTCTAAATTGGAGTTGTGTCTCATTTTCAGGTCTGGAATTCATTTGGTAACTCGCAATCAAATATGTTTGAATGAAATAAAATATAAAATATCAGAATGTATCACTATCTTGTCTATTTTATTCATGAAATTTTTGTTAATTTTTTATACACACATACCCTTCTTACTGGTAGGTTATTATCAGGTTTGAAAGACATGTTCAAGTAATTTTCCAAGCAATAGACAAAGTCTCATAGTGGAGCAACTCACCATGATTTTAGTCTTACCTTAAAGGATTCAGAAACTTAACTTTCCCTCAACCAATTTTATCAGAGTTTGGGAGGTAACTAAGTCTCAGTATCTATCTACTCGATCCAACCAACCATCTGTTCAGCAATTATATGATGAGTGCTTGTCTATTGTCATGTTCTCTTAAGATACAAGCATACAGCTATGAATAAAATACTATCTTTGTTCTTATGCAGGTCAAGTTACAAAAGATAGTATTCATATATCCATCTATTAGAATCATTATGCATTCATATTCCTACATAATTTATTAAGTGCCATATATAATGCAGATACATTTTGCCAATCTATTATTTTCATTTTTATGACACTTTTTGTAATATCAAATTTTCTAATTTTAATGATTATTTTATAAAATCAGTATTTATTTCTTCGAAAATTTTTCCTTTTGTCACAACCCTCTGAGACATTCCTTAATAGTTATGAAAATATAATTTCATAATTAGCATTTCTATTAAACCCTATTTTATATGTCATATGTGAGAAGCTTTGGAACTAAAATAGTCTGGATGATTATTAAGATATAAAATTACTAGATTTCTGATAAATCATTATACATTCAATGATTAACTATGCAACATTGTCTTTTTCTGTGCTTCTTGTTTTAGCTAACGTTTGCATCCTGATTTATAAATACATCTCATGAAATGGTAATTAGTCTGTTTCTGAAGTAGAAAGTATGATCATATTTCAGCAGTCGACTTTTCTGACCCCGAGATGGCTCACTACAATGGATGAAATGTGAAAGGCTGCTGACGTGCTGCCAAGCTCTTCAAAGCACTAAGATAATAACAGTGTTATATCAGCTTACTCTTATCTCATGAAAACAAAAATTGTATTTTATTCATATATTTTAGCTTGCCATAGTTTTGTCTCTTTTAGTCATCAAGACAGAAAACTTTTTTTTCTTCTTTGCCTAATTTCCTGTTTCACTGTTAATAATTTACTGATTTCTTTCTACTATTACCTGTCTACTCTCCTCCTAATGTATATTCCTTTAGATTATTTTAAGATCATTTATAAAATCATGAATTTATTATTTTTCTTCTTTATTTATTCATAATCTTACATGTTCATTAATTCTACTTGGCCTAAATTACGTACAGTTGGACTTGTAGTCATTTTTGATTTTTCATAAGAAAATCTAGTTGGTCTAAGATAGTTTATAACCTGCACAGCTGTCATGTGGGGGAGAAAAGACAGAAAAAACATGCTCCCTTCTGTTTCTTTACTTCTCTCCTTTCTTCTACCTGTTTTATTTTTTTCTCCACCTTTTTATAAAAACATCAAGGGTCCTGGTACATTAACTATCTCATAGAAAAAGATGGCTAAGCACAGTTACTGAAAATAAATGCTTTCTAACTGAATAATTTATTAAAATTATATGCAATCAATATAGCTATTATAGTGGCTATAAGTAAACATATGAGTTGATTTCAGTAATCTTAGAGACTTGGAATAATGCAATAATCTTAGTTTTATTGATTGTTTATATTTTGCTTTACTTTTCTTTTTTAACTCAAAGAAGTTTGCTTCTGGGGAATCACCTACATTCACCTATGAGTTGGAGATAGGACCAAGAGAATGAAGTTACTCAGATGTAATTATTAACTTTAAAAAAATAAAGTTTTTGCAACAATCATATTTATTCAAAAATTGAAAAGTTCTGCCTCTTAAATTAGTGCATTCTCTAATATACTATGTCTTTTATCTTTTAACAGAGAGTGCCATTTCATAAGGGATATTTATTTATTTATTTATTTATTTATTTATTTATTTTTATTTTATTTATTTATTATTTAATTCCAGCACTGGGCAGGAGACTGAACCAAAGGCACATAAGGGGATTTTCCAATATTGATTATAAATTAAATATTTCATCAAATTTACTGAAGTATCATATGTACGGACATCATGAAATTCCATAGAAGAGTATTCCCTTTTGAGGCTATCCCCTGTAAAGCCACTACATAATGTTAGAGAGAGAACATGATTCAGAGTGAAAGATAGAAAGCAAAAGTTAAATAGATATCTTTACTATTCTCATTGACTAAACAATTCCCAAGTAAACATGGGCTTAGAATTGTGGATCTGCTTTTTTCTGATGATTCTGCAAATGTCATGTAACAATAATAAATTTAGTGCTAACAGTCCAAACATTTTGGAAATATATTGACATAAACATAAGCTGACTATTAAATCTAATGCATCAAAGTGACAAGTTACAATTCTTAAGGCCACAGTGGTCCTGATATGTTAAGTAACAGTAAGTTGCCCTCAGCATACAGCATAAATATGGTCACAAGCTATCAAACCATACCATCAAGTTCTTCAAAAACTGCTAAGGTACAGACCCAAGAGTATTATAAAACTTTACAGAAAGGTGGAACACCTTTAAAAATAACTGGAATACATGAACTTTAAACATTTGCCTATCACTGGCAACATATTGCAAGAAAATGTCCTCATCCTCCATGAGTTATCCAAACCATTCAGAGAGCGACAGCCACACTTTGCTTCAGCTCAAAGTATTTATAAATGATTTTAACAAAAATTTTAAACTACTGGTTTATATGCCGATAACAAAACTCTGTTTAGTGTAACGTATGTGTCTCTCCCTAAAAATTTTCCTATTGGAATGTTATGTGCTGACTTTTACTATTTATTACCCAGTGAGTGAACAGGTTTCAAAAGATAAATAACAAACATCTTACTATATCATGGCATACTTCTTGCAAGCACACTCCTAGGAGTATAAAAAGACTTTCTAAAAGGCACCAGAGCATGGAGAGTTTTATGGGAATCCTTTTCCATATCTTCAATTTCTATGTATACTCTATTCTTAACAGTATCTGCTTGAGAAGGGTCTGCATGAGGGCAGTTTCTCTGCCCTGCCTGCATAAATCACAACCCACTCAGACATTTCCTTACACTTAAACTGAATTTTATTATGCTGCATTTTGCTAGGATGGTCTGCTAATGGATGCATGATTTCTTTTTTTCATTATCCTAATGATGAAATATTCTAAAATTAGATCATGTTGATGGTTGCTCAACTCTGTAAATACACTAACAGCCAATGAATTGTACAATTTAAATAGGTGTACTTTGTGGTATGAGTTATATCTCAATAAAACTGTTAAAAACAAATGAAAAAACTAACAAAAAATAAACAGAAGAACAAATAAAACGTTCAGAACACCTAACAGAATGAAAAATTGAACATGTTGAAAAAATGAATGACTCTAGTGATTAAGTAACATATCCATCAGTAGATCAGAAGATTCCCTTTTCATTTTTATTATTTTATTTTATTTTATTTTATGTCTATCAACAAAATTAAAGAAAAAAGTAATTGAACTGCCAGGTAACAGATTGTTATAATTTTCATGATAGATCACTCTGTGTTTCTTGACATATTGCTCAGAAGGAAGTCAAAGCATTCAATGACATTTTTAAGTTTAAAAAAAACTAAGTTAAAAAATCCCAGAAACTTCCTTTTATAGCCACCTCTTTGATTTTAATGTATTTTAATACAGAATTTTAAGTACCATCCTAGTCATTTAAAAATGCATTTCCAGTCAGAATTTACTTTTTGTACTTTACAATTATTCATTAAAATTGTATAATACATTAAGGTTGTTCTGATAAATGTGTGCAAAATAATTCTAAAAATAATAAAGAAGAAGGCAAAAATACAACTCTTAGCTTTGTTATAGGTGGTTGTTACAGGGAAATAAGATGGGGTGATCAATAAAAGAATTTCAAGCATAAAAATAGATTGGAATAAATTCTTTGGGAAAAGTAGAGTAGAATTATGAATTCAATAAAAAATGTAATGAAATAAAATTTTGGCTCTCAGAAACAATATTATCCATGTATTTTTAAAAATAGATTAAGTTAATATCAAATCTCTACTATATTTAGATTCCACAAAATACATTTTTAAATAGTCACATAAGAGTTTTCTTTTTAAATATCCATACTACACACTGGGAATTATAGGCTTTGCAACTATGTAAATAAATAAAAATATTTTTATAATTAATATGATTACATATAAACATAAAATTGTGCAAGGAGGTAAAAATTATTTTAGGTAGGAGACACAAAAAATCTAAAGAATCCTTTTGTTTACCATTGAGACATTCATCTAGGTCCTCAGAAACTTGCCATCTTTTAATGAATCTATGTTTTAATGCTCACAAGAACTCATCTTTAAAATAATACATCCATAAAAATAAAACACAGAATCAGTATAGCCATTAACCCTGGAGATTTTTTTCAATACTATTTTTTTCAATAATGTCCAGAGGAGTTAATTATAATTTAAGTTAGTTTTTTAATCCTTTATTGTACATTTATTTGTCTCATTTATTATTTAAA
Organism: Mesoplodon mirus; assembly: GCF_964341445.2. Lineage (NCBI taxonomy): Eukaryota > Metazoa > Chordata > Mammalia > Artiodactyla > Ziphiidae > Mesoplodon > Mesoplodon mirus. The sequence continues at coordinate 103,098,948 of NC_138982.1, read as the reverse complement.
TATAAATGTCTAATATAGCTCCTTCTTTTTAAAACCATCAAAACAATTTAAAACATGTCCGAAAGTAAGAGTTTTTCTTGTATATGATTTTCTCATTCTAATTTTTAAGTTTAAAAGGAAAAGTCTTCTAATAAAATTTTAGCTGACATGCTTCTTTTCAAAAGTGAGCAACCTTTTCTTTTTACATACAATCTGTAATAGGCTTTTCTCCTTTTCCATACATGTTTTACTGAAAGATGTTTGCATCAATATTAAAATATGAATTATCCCCTTAGTGGTGTATATATCTTCCTAAATGTTATCAAATCCAAATTATAATATTATAGTTTAATGGTATAGATCATTCATTGATATTTTAATACAAATTTGCTTCCTTGGTCATTGGCCTTTGAACTATACATACCATTGTTTTCCTAATTCAATTCTGGGATATGCAGACAAGTAGAGTATTTTTGTGTTACAAATTTTCTGTAGATATGTTAGGGAATGTGCAACAATGAATATACAGACTCTATGCCTAATAATTATGAATCACTATTGAGAAGTGAATGCTTACTTAACGTACTGTATCATTATGGAAGCTATGAGTCTCAAAAATCTGGAAATTTTTAATCCACTGCTTATAATCCTTCTAAAATAAGAAAAACATATTTAGCATTTAACTTTTGGCTGAATATTAAAAGTGTAATTTATTTAAATGAAGAATAAAATTTGTATTGGATTACTGAGATGAAGATGAATTTTCACTTAGTATTTGCAACTAATATGTTTCCAATATCCCAAAGATATTTTTTAAACCAATTAATAAAAGCAGACAAAGATATGAATGCATAGCAACCTAATTATATTACAAATTCAGAAAAAAATACTTTACAAAGTTAATAATCAAAATAATATATCAAGGTCAATCTTAACTCATCCTATCTTAATTCTTACTTAAAGTTACCTGAGATAGAGAGAGATTGGTTATCTTCAGCGCACGTATGCCTATTTTGGTGCTGTTCATTTGTAAACTATTAATCTTGAATTTGTCACATGCAGTTGATACCAAATGAGAGCAGGACCAAAGCAGACTTGAAAGATGAATAGCCTTGGTATGGAACCTATCCTTCATACTATCTATTATTTACTGATCCATTTCTCATGGATTCTGACTTTATGACTCATTTTCCTCTTTACAACCTGGTTTTATACCTCTAATACAACACTGAGCTCCCCTTTTCTCCCTGCGTTCTTCAATTTTCTCGTTGATTATGGTCCACTTTGTTTTACTGTGTTATTTTATAAAGTCAGTGTGAACAGTCTGTCTGTAGCAGCTCCAGGAGCTCCTCACTCAATGTAAATCTGACACCTCTATTGGCTCCAGCCAGCCCCACAAACATTGGTCAAACCTATAGTGCCATATTTGGGTAAATGTGTCTGTGCATAACAGTGCCATTCATCAACAAATTAGGAAGCCTACTATGTATTAAAAAATGTCCCAGACTCTCAAGAAGAAATTAAAGCTTTAGAACAGAGTTCAAAGGCAAAGATGAAGACAGTTTTTTCTTAAACTTTCCTGTATCCAGGGAACAGCATGGAGAATATAATCAGGGATTGATTGAAAACTCAGTCACCTGTTTAACTTAGTGGGGTTAGGAAATGTGTGATCATTATTGTGTTAGTGAAATATTTCCATAAAATTGAAGTGATTTATACATTTAGGCCAACTTAGCTTGCTTCCATAACACTGCATTTACATTTTTAATCTTGAAAAAACATCAAAAATGACAATTCTATTAGAAAGTAAAACTTTTGTATGGATTCAGTGCCTTTCAGAACTTAAACTGAATTTCATATTAATTAGTACTGCATTAAAAACTTAAAGAATGATCACAACTTTATAATAAAGAAAACGGTAATTTAATGTATTTAAGAAAATATGGACACTATCAGTACCATACCAGTTGTTCAAAATTCTGCACCCAGGATGTAGATAGTTGGGAGGAATGTTGCTCCCAGCTTACAATGAAAAAGATGTTTCATTGTTCATTGAGCAGTCAGGCTGTGCCATAAGACAGACTATAACAAGAGCATGTCCACAGCATATTCATAGGCAGATAAGTGCCACCCACGGAAGAAACAAATGCATGATCTGAGGTCACTGAGAACAGACAGCATGCACTTCAGGCTCAAGAGGTACAGGGTTTACTTAACAGCAAAATGAGAGAGAGATAGGACACAAGATTCAGTTCCTTGCAATGTGTAGGTCCTCCACGACCAGTGGATTCCTTCTGCAACCAAGCATCTCACTTTCTGCTGCACTGGAAGGACTCTGACCCTCCTGCCATGGGGTCTGAAATACAGAAAGCTGGGGGAGTGCCTAAGGGCCATTGACATGCACTTAAGCAAAACAAAGGAGAACATATTAAGTCTGAATTACGGGATTAAACCCAACACAGACTGTGTAGGTTCCTTATCTCCCAGTTAGAAATATTTTAAACCAAAACCCATTCTTCTGTAGCCCAAGAGGGGGTACAACATACTAGCACAACTGTCTTTCCCAACATATGTGGACCAAACTTAAAAATCACGATTTTTTCAAACTTATTGGAGACATAAAACTGTAGAACCACCAAACGGCCCAAGGACAAAAGAGACTGTACTTGAAGGGAGAAAGGAAAAGTGAGCATATGCTTACCTGGGGGATAAACATATCTGATGTGGCTAAGAGTTTATCAGAAGAGGTAACATTTGAAGAATGTCAAGTGTACTACAGTCTCTTTCTATATGAAACCCATTGGGTGCTCACAGAAAGGAATAGAAAAAGCTCTAAGAAGTATCTCTGTGACCAGGGTTATAGAAACAACTGTGCATAGAGAGCAACAAAACACTTGACTGAAATCTATTTCTTTAGTCTCCACTACGAAATAAAAGTCTTTCAGGGATGAGGGAGGGAGAAAATAAGTATTTCTGCCTTTAGCGCATTGATGAAAACTCACCAAAACATAAGAAAACACCAGACAAACCTAAACTGAAGGACATTCTACAAAATAACTAACTGATAATCTTTAAAGTGTCAAGGTAATGTCAGACAAGGAAAGACTGAAGAACTGTCACAGATACAAGGAGACTATGAAGACAGTTAAATGCAATGTGGAATTCTGTGTTGGATCCAGAAAAAGGATATTAGTGGAACAACTGCTGAAATCTAAATAACTTCTGGACTTTAGTTAACAATATTGTACAAAGAACAAAGTCTTAGTTTTGATGAATGTTCTATGATTATGTCATTATAAGGGGAAGCTGAGTAAAGGGTATTTGGGAACTCAGTGTATAACAGTTAAGCAGTGGTATGATTCATATATATTGTGAAGTTGGATGAAAAAAGTTTGTATATGTGAGCATGTTTGCTTTTGAAATCATGTAAGGATTGAGTTAATTCACTTGAGGACTATAATTTGTATTCAGTCAAATAATTTTTAATTGCTAAAAGAATAACAGAAAATCCTGTCAAAGTTTCTTTGTATTTTTATTTATGATAATATAATTATGAGCTTCAGATTGAAAGAGGATATCCCTAAATCACAGAAGAGAATAAAGGGATAGAAAATTTACAAATTTTACATGTAGCATTAGTACATATGTACTAATAGTACACATAATACTGATGCACAGTAGTGTTAGGAGAAACACTGACTGAAACCGCCTTCCCTGGTCAGGCAAGATAGTAGTCACTTGCATGAGTTATCTTAATAACAAGAGGTCCTGGTAAGGAACATGGAACTAAAAAGCTACCACCAACTGGAAGAATTTGGGAAAGGTCAAAAGGAGAGAGGAGATGTCAGTCCATATGTCCTGACAACCTCCCAGAATCCTTCTCGTTGGAATCCATCTTAGCTGAGTGATGCACGCGCCCCGAGGAAGGTTCCTGAGTCAGAATGATTGCCCAGAGACAACCGGGAAACTAACCCCATTACCATAAAACCCGAGACTGCGAGCCACGTGGCACAGCAATCCTCCTGGGTTCCCTTACCCTGCTGCTCTCCGCCCCGGCGCCGCTTCCCAATAAAGTCTCTTGCTTTGCCAGCATGTGTGTCTCCGCAGACAATTCATTTATGAGTGTAAGACAAGAGCCCACTCTCAGCCCCTGGAAGGGGTCCACCTTCCTGCAACAGTGGTACATATGGAGCTATTATTAGCTCTGTATCTTGAGAATGATTGGTGCAGAATGAAACAGTGTTGATCCAGGGTAGGCATTGGTATTAGAATTTCAAAAAGAGCTCACAGAAAATTAAACAAAGTATGCAGCCCCAAATCATAAAATTAACAGTACTGTGAACTCTCTGTTAAATTTGACTATTTGACATGTTGTTATGTTAATATCTATATTAACAAATCTCATGTAAGAGCCAAACAAGTAATAAACTCCAACAAAAACAAGTGAACAAAAAAACCAACTTTCTGTGTTTTCAACAAGAATCCTAACTTTATTTTAATTAACTCTGTTCAAGTCACACAATCCTTAGCTATGGGTTTTGCTGACATTGTCACCTTGTTATTTTGAAGCATCTCTATAAATGTTAATTTGATTTTATGAGTCACATTTCATAATGAACTTAGACATGTAAGCCTAGGCATGTGATGCCTAATTCGCACTTTACTCATATGATAACATTTGGCTTTCAGCCTTATGACTAATAACCCACCATGTGTAAATAAATGTCACGCAATTCACAGTTTGTTCTGTTTCATTGCTTAATTATCTAAATACAGTGAAATGGGACAATGTGTTGAAATCTACAATATATGAACTTACTACAAAACATTTTAATGATCTTGTTCTCTATGAATTGGTGTTCACTGATACTTTGAAAGGCCAGGGATGAAACACTTTTGGTATTAAGTTTCAAAGAAGCAAATTGAATATGAAATGTTTCATATAGGAAAATTGGATATGATCAAAATCTTGGATTTAGTCACAGGATGGCCTCATAAAAAATAGGAATCCTATTTCTGGGAAAAGAACTCTGAGGTTTGTCTTTATGGTTAAGTTCAGTGAATCCTAGTGTGATTAGGTACCAATAGTAACATTTACAGGGCACTTTAGATGTGCCAGGCATGGGATATCTTTTTTTTTTTTCTTCCCTCAGAGCTACATTAAAAGGTAAATACTTTTATCCTCCTTGTATTAGAGAAAATAAACTGGGACACGTAGACAGGGTCTTAAGATGTTGAATGGCAGATCCAGGATGTGTTCAAACAGTGACTAAATATCTCCTTCTGAGCTGCTCTGCTGCATTGTCTCTGCCCAAGTGAAATGAGTGATGAAGCCAGGGCCTACAGTGGGGGTGGGCCTTTCTGCAAAATCATAGATTATGTTGCTTTTGTAATCATGCTGAGAAAGTTCTTCCTCATGTGAAGGATAGAAGTATTTTATTTTATTCTTACACAGTTTAGTTGTTGGTTTTTTAATTGAAAATTTTATCAAATTGAATTCATTTTGGTTTAAAATGAGAAAGAATATGTATTTTTCATCAAATGCTAAAATCATTTATAAACAATTAAATTCCCCAAGGAAGGGTTTGAAAAAACCAAGACAAATATGGAAGATTACATGAATTCAGACAGTAATAAGTTCTTTAGTTCAAATTTTATAAAGTATTCCAAAAAGCTGCATTTTACAAACTAATGCAAAAAATCTTGTTCATGGATAAACTTGTTTAACTGCCTCCATAGTTTTAGAAGTCAGTAAGTAATAATTTCAAGAGCCTTTTACCATTATTCTAAACAATTGTTGTGGTCATCACAGTTGGCAAAGTTACCTTCTACATCCAGAAATTTAGAGTTTAAATTTGATTGTGTTTCTGACGTTAAATCCTTTTATAAACATATGAGCATTCTAATGAAAAACATCACATTGCATGTATGAGAAAAGTGTTCATTTATAGAAATAATAACATTTAAATAAACTATACCTTATTCATTTTAATGTGTGTGATATTGTGAAAAAATGTTTTACAGAAAAGAGACACTCTCAAAATCAGTAAAGTTAGTAAGGGATGGATAAAGTTAATGTGATCTAGTTCACTTTCCCTGGAGGCTTTAATTTTAATAATCTGGGGTGGACTCTGATCATAACTATTTTTAAAGTATCCTAGGTGCTCGTAACATGCTTTAAAGTGGATAATATTTTTAAAAAGAATGCCCCTTTTTAATATGCAGTTGTAAACTCATAGTAATTATTGAGATGTCATATATACAATACTAAAATGCAGAACACCGAATGATGTCCACACACTTTGAAATGATTTAGCACCTGTGTGCTGCACCACGTTTTAGTATCACTGCCTCCCATAAGGTCACTAATTCAAGCTGAGAGTAATCTCAGATGTCCTCAGAGATATTATTTTCAGAAAGGTACTCTTTAAATATTTTTATAAAATACACTCCTTTTCATTACACAGAATTTCAAGAACTGGAGTTGACATTCACTGCAGAGAGCTGTTACATAGGAATTAAAAATATTTTAGTTGAAGTCATGATCCATCTCACTGAAGCAGAATTTTGCTTAACATTGGGCTTGGTTATTTAGATAAGTGGGAGTTACTGGCTGAAACTGAAATACCGATGATAAAATAGTCTGTTATTTAGTCACTGAGTACAGTTATTAAGCTGTTTTCAGAATAAAAGCTAGACTATAATAATTTTAAGAGATCACTGGAATCAACATGTTTCTAAAGAGGATGTGAATCTAGGAACTAAAACACTATGTAACTCAAATTCCTTTCAGCCCTCTATGGCATTAGTAAATTATTCTTTCTTTCAGTCATCCATAATGGTGGCCTGTTAAAATAGTATACTTCTGTTTTAATGTTCACCATAGTTCATACTATCATTAAGGTAAGAAAACAATAAAGACATGATAAAAGTGAGACTGGTTTAGGAAAATTCTAAACAAATTATGCAACAGATCAGAAAATTGAAGATTGCTAGGTAGGCATCTAATGTTATTACCAAATGCTGATCCTTATTTGGATTTTTCAGTACTTGGTTGTGATTAACCAAGACAAAAGTCAGACCAAAAAATTGTGGTGATTAAAGTTATTTATGAATTTAGTGTTATGATCACTAATATACAAATCACTCTCTTCTTGTTTATGGAATCATTTTGTATTTTTGGCGAATGTACAATTTCTAGAAAAGAATATCATAAGATTATATGTTGCTATGTTAGTAGCTGTCACTTTAATTTTGTCGCTGTTTTAATAATTTCCTTTTCTGTTGTAAATAAGTCAATTTACAAACCAATCCTACATAACACAAAAATAATTTCAATTATGATATTCACCAGAAAGTCAGTATAAAAGATGTAAGGAAAAAAATAATGCTTTAAGTCTATGTGGAAATACTCAAAATTCATGAGTCTCAATATGTAAAATAGAATAAGTAAAATTTTATAGTAACAATTGTTATTTCAGTTCTAATTGACAAGTATTGTACATAATGGCAGAATCTAACTCTTATCCTTGAGAAAAAAGGTATTATTCCTTCCAATGGAATCACTTGAAAAATATTTATCAAGAATATATTGAACACATCTAACACTTCAAAATTAAGATGTGCTTATTTGACATAAATTTGAAAATTCATTTAAAGTCAAAATAGTATCATAAAAAATTAAAATATAATGAATAATTTCTAAAGATGAACATTTTTAAGTGTTACTGATGGTATTTGAGGACACTCTACAAGTAAAGTTCAAATGAGATTATTAACTTAATACCACAATGTGAAAACACACTAAACTCCCCTTTGACTACCTTATTTAATTACTTTTACTTCTATAGATTTTTATTAGATTGTATATATAATTAAGAAAATGGACAATGAAATATGTTTTTACTATAATTTAGAAAGTTAAAAACTATGACAATCTTTAATCTATATTTAAGCTGTATTACAAACTACATTACACAAATCAAATTACACCTGTTCCTAAATATAGTTTACTGTCCAAGGCTGGAACTTACAGAATAGCATAATGGTTAAAGTTTGATCTGTAAAATCCTGAGTTTATCACTTATTAGATGTTACTTGATGTTTCTACTCACCAACTATTTTGATGTTTAAAACACCTAAATAGATGTTTCTACTCGTCTATTAAGCATCATAATAAGCTACCTACCTTACAAAGCATTGTGCAGAATATTGAAATATAAGTGTCTAATTGTAATATTACATGTTAGGTGGCCTCTGAGCAGAGACAAAGAGACTAAAGTTGACAGTAATGATGTTGGTGGTAGTGAAGGAAACCCACATAAAAGCTATGAGCTCAAGTTTGAGGAATGGGCTGATAAATCCAATGGATAATGAGTATGAAGGGGTGTGTAAAAATGTGTGTGTGAACTAGATTTTTTCTGTATATAAACATGCATAACTCCTCTCTGAAAGAGGCAATAATTAATGGCCAAGAAATGCTATTCAACTCTTGATTGTATTTTACTTTCAGCTTTAACAATCTCAGCTAATCTTTCTTTGAATTAGGTCCCTTTTTCCTAAACTACACATAATTTATGCACCTACTTCTTAAACATTATTTTAGAAATTAATATAGATAGTTATTTGCAGAAGAAAAGTTAGTTATGGTTGGTTGATAAAATCATATATATTTCAATGTAATTCAACAGACTAATCTGTGTGCCAAAATAAGTAGCGTTAAATTACTTGAATATAATTATAATAAAGAAATATGATGTCTAGATTGAGAAAGATGACAGTGTTTCAGAACTGGATGTCCCACTACCTGCTGATCTCATACCTGTTACTGAGAACTGCCTCAACTATATCCCTCTGCCCATGTGAGCCTGTACCTCCCTCCACCCCAAAAGGCTTATTGGATGAGATTTGGAAGCCAAAAATCAGATTCTCTCTCCTGGGAGTTTAGAATTGGAACATTAGAAAACCAATTGATTTATCTATAAGAAGGCAAAGCAGTAAGGTCATGTAGACTCAGGTGCTGAAGTGCCATTTGAAAACATATGATGAATAACTAGTCAAAGGAAAGAATTAAGTAGAAGAAAAGACTGAAAAGAGCTGATGACCTGAAGCAGGATAAGAATAAAAACATAAAAAGAAAACAAAAGAAATAAAAGGACCAGGAAGCCCAAAATTAATGAGATTGCAGTACCTGTATTTCCAGCTCTGGTGCCCACAAGATTTTGATATCCATTCTATCCCCTTAGTGGTGATTGATTATTAGTTTACCTGTTGTCTTGAAATATATCCCTGTTTACTTGGGCTACTTGAGGGCATTTTTATTCTTTGTCAATATATTATATCTAAGTAAAATTCTTTTTTAAAACTGTTCTAGTTTGTACTGATGGAGCTACTCAACCATTTCTTGACAACACATATTAACAATCCTATAGAAAAAGGAAGATATTCAAAGAAAAGAGAGGATAGATTGAACAGAATCACATCTATTTTTTATGGTACGTAGTATTTAGTCAGCCATTCGAGATTCTGAGGGTCCATGGACAACTCTCTGCAAACAATTACAAGATTACCATTGAAACTGAGCATGTCCCTATGGGGCTCACAGGCGCAAAAGCCTTTCTGTTCCCTGAATTCCAAAGGTCAGGTTCAAACGCAGAAAGGGAGGGGATGCGGAGACAAGGGAGAAGCAGTCAAGAAACAATAGTACAGCTTTGGGGGCAGGGTCCTGGTTCCCGCTCAAGGGATATACATAACATTATTTTTGAGCTCCTCTGTAGAACCAAAACCCCACCAAATGGAAGACTTGATGAAGCCCTCTTCATTCTAGAGAAGGTCACAGTTCACACGTCATCACTTGATGTCAGAAGATCTCTGGATTGAAGGAATGCAGGCCCTGAATGCACCCTGATCTTTATCAGCAACCCTGCCCCTGGAGTATAGGACTCCTCACATCTTCCCCCATCCCTGGATTGGAATACACAGTTTTGAGGGCATTAGCCTGCTGTGGCCCATTTTGCCTGGCAAAGCAATAAAGTTATCCTTTTCTACTTTACCCAAAACCCTGTCTCTGAGATTTAATTTGGTGTTGGGGTACAAAGGCTGGATTCGGCTTCATCATATGAAAGAGGAAAATCAAGAAATACATATAATTGTTATTGTTTGGAATTGAAACTAAGCAGGACCCTGTGGGGCTGCCCCTGGCACAAGACTTTCCCTGTCCCCCATTTCTTGTTGTAGGAAAAAAGTTTCACCTCCTAGATCTTCCCTCAGTTCCAAAGGGCAGATTCAGTTATTAATTAGAGTGAGAGAATGCAGAAACAAAGGAAAGGCAGTCAAGAAATACTAGTACAGGGATGGGTCAGGGTCCTGGTTCCTCCCCAAGGGTTATACATAGCAATCTGATACATATCTCTGAGTTCTTCTGCAGGAACTAAGGCTCCCACCCAGGTGGAGGATGGTAACTTCAGGCTGAGCATAGGATATGGACCCCAGATGGTTGGAACCAGAAGGCTGATGATTGAGATTCCTGGACCACCACCCTGTACCTCACCACCAACAGACACACCCTGCAGACCTCTCCCCAAATTCTGCCTATAATAATTCTTCCCCAAAAACCATTGAGGAATTCGGATGTTTTGAGCATGAGCCACCCTGTTCTTGCTTTGCCTTGCAATAAACCTTCTTTGCTCCAAACTACAACACTTCAGTTTGTTTGGCCTCACTGTGCCTCAGGCACATGAAGTTGGGTTCAACAACAAAATCACCTCAGATATAAATTTAGGGTCAACATAAGGTGAAAATTTGAACAGAACAAAAGAAAGAAGGAATAAACTGCCTTGGAGGATGATGTGATTCCTCTTAGTAGCTATCTTTGAGGACAGTCTGGAAAAGCACTCAGAAGTGGATTTGGAGCTTAATAAAAGAAGAGCTGAGTAACTGAGTTTATTTCCAAAACCCTTAGATATTATCATCCAATTATTTCTCTTTAGTTATCAATCATATAATTTCTTTTATAACTCAATTGTCTACAAAACATTTACAATTACAGTACCACATAATAGTGATATTTTATAAAACATTAAAATATCCAAGGGCATAAAATATTTAAATTTTTATTTGCATATTATGTAAGGAAGACTGGTAGCACAGTTCAATGAATAAGTGATGTAAACACACACAAACACATACTTCTCTCAGACACATTTGTGTGTGACACATACATTGCACCTGCACACTGCATAAAACACACATTTCGGGGGCAAAATACCTAAATAATAAAAATAATTTCAAATATGAATTTGGAGTACATTGTCTTTTAGAATGGAAGCTTCTTTTAAAACATTGAATTGTACTAGGAGATTCTACATTAAAAGTCTACTTAAGTTTAATTTGGTAGAAAAAACAAAAAATAAAGTTGGCTTGATATATGTAATTATAATTTTTTCTATTTGTATTAAATTGTCTTTCTAAACTAGATTAACTTGTAAGTCCAATCTTTACCATGGCATTGTTAATAAGTTTGATTTTCGACCTGACATCCATTGGAACTTTTTTTATATATATAACTAAATATCTCTAGACATTTTAGTTCAACTTGGAGTTATAATAGCTCATTTTGAAGCTGAAATACTTATGCAGTTTGCCAGTTCTCTTTTGTGATCTACTGACCCAAAGTCAAATGTTGAATATCATTCATGGGACTGTTTGTTTAAATGGCAAACAAATAATCTTCAAAATGTTCTCCTCCACTGTGGCCTCTGTCTTCTATTTCCAGATATACAGAACTCCATTTTTTAATCTAAATTCACACTGGAGGATTAAACTCAGAAGTAAACATATCACACCCTGCAAATAATCCCCTCAAAAGTGCACAGATGTGTTTCGAGAAAAAAATTCTGGAAAAATTTGAGGAGACTTCAAGGATTTTTGAGTTTAGCAACAGGCTTTAAATTGTTCCTTTGGCAGAATATGCATTTATAATCTCTTCCAGGTGCACTAGGTTAAGTTATGACTTTGTCTGCTTCTAAATCAAGTTAGGGCCCTTAACATTTTCTTCCCTACTCATAAAAGAGGTTTCAGGTACAGTATAAACAAATTCCTCCCTGCCATGAACTGTCCCCATCCCTGTTTCTATATATACCTTTATTTATTCCAGAAATTCAATAACTTTTTCCAAACATCACTTTCTATCCTTTAATGCAAACTCAAATGAGCGTTCTTTGGTTTTTATTCACTTGTTTCATAGCAGTTTTGCACTTCTTGCTCTAACAATTTTGCTTTGGCCCTCTTGATGGGGTTTGGTTAGTGTTTAATGTAAGGAAAACTTGATTTCATTATCTGGGATCTAAAGGGCACCTCCATCTCCCTAACAAAGCAAACCAGATTGCCTGGAAAATACAAGCTTTGAATTCAGCATTTTCTCAGATTAGTTCAGGTTGGTTATCATGAGAGGTAAATCAGTGATTCTGCAAATGGATGTGTTTTTAAATGATTCAATATTGTTATGGTAAATCAACAGATAATGAAGTCAAATATAGAAGAATGTTGTTATTCTTGGTATTAAAGATCATCATGATGGAAAAAACAATAACTTAATTCTAAATATACTTGTAATTTTGAAAGTTCTGAATAAAAATTGTAAATCCATATGAAAGTTATGTTATAATTTGAAGTACAAATAATGTTTTTGTTTAAACACATTTAAAAAACCCAAATTAGGGAATGATTTAAATTACTTTAGGTCACATAATTAGGCAGACAGATCTGATAAATGTCTATATCCTAGGGCTACTCAAAGACTCATGGACAAGAACTATCTCAAACTGTTAATTACATGTCTGAAGAAGACAGATACAGATTAAAATTTCATAGTATTTTGACTTATTAATTGTATGTTTGTTGAATCTAAGAATAAAAAATATTGGGCTTGTAAAAAGTTTTTTTAAATGCAGTATTGACTGAGAAATGATTTCATAATGCCTTAAGAAACAAAGTGAATAATTATATAACTGCCACATCAATCTCTCAATTAAATATTTCACATTAATTTGTTTATAAAACCCTTTTATTACCTTCTATAAGTATAATAATAGCAGTGTTAATCTACAAAAAACTGAATAGCAAACTACTGGATTATATATTTGAAAATGCAGGAAATCAAGTGTAATTAGATGTATATAAAATTTTATACATTTTGGCTTATGTTAAGAGTTGTTAAATCCAAACCACTTACACAAATATACTACCAAAATAGAAAACACATTCCTAGCAATGCAGATATTATTTCATAAAATTATTTTGAAACACCAAACTTGATTTGAACTATGCACAAACTATAAGGTAGAAATTTTACTTAGAACATTTATAGAAGAAAACATTTGAATATATATATATAGTTGTTATCAATAAAGTAATATAAACTAAATGTAAATTGATTTGAGGCTATCTCAACAATAAATAATGATACCAAGTAGAACCCTGTGGGGCTCCTGGGCATAAAAACCTCTCTGTGTCCCCCATTTCTTGATTACAGGAAATAGGCTTCATTCAGCCTCCATGACCTTCCCTGAGTTCCAAGGAGCAGGTTCAAACAGTTGCTAATTAGGGAAGGGAGGGGATGTGGAGACAAGGGAGGAGCAATCAAGAAACAATAGTGCAGCCTTGGGGCAGGGTCCTAGTTCCCCATCAAGGGATACACATAACAATATCTTTGAGCTGTTTTGCAGATACTGAAACCCCCACCAGTGGGAGAAATTAAAAGTTTCTGCCCACATGCACGTAGACCCCAGACTGGTTGGAACCAGAAGGTTGATGATGCTGACTCCCACTGACCTCACTGCCAACAATCAAAAAAATGTCCACAAGATGATCATGCCCTCTTTGAACCGTTACTATAAAACTTCTCACTACCCCCACCAGGTTGGGACACGCAGTTCTGAGGGCATTAGCCCGCTGTGGCACCCCTGCCTGGCAAAGCAATAAAGCTATTCTTTTCTACTTCAGTCAAAACTCTGAGAATTAATTCGGTGTCAGGGTACAGAGGCTGGTTTCAGCTTCAATAACACTGTAACGTAGCTAATGTGAAATTCCACAGGCATGTCTGTTTTCCAAAAGCAATGCAAGAATGTAACATAAAGCCTTATAACATTATGATTTCATTCAAACTTATTCATCTAGTAGTATTTACTGAGAAAAATAATAAATGGAAATATTAGTATATTATTTTGAAATGTGAATATTACTTAGAAATATGCTTTTGATCTCAACTCAATGTCTAAAAAACCCCTCATTTCAGAAAAATAAAATATCCAGTCTAATACAATATTAAGAATTTAATTTTATTAAATGCACTTACTGAAATATCAATATACCTTCCTCTAATATATATAATACACATAATTTTTGCCATTTTCAGATGTATAAGATTTATCATAAAGGAAAGGAAATAGTAAAATTATATAAATCCATGGTCAAATATCTAATATTAAATCATTACATTACCAACTGGTAACAGTTGAGTGCATGACAAAATATTTATCAATATGATTCTTTTCCAAGACCTGAACTCCTTCTAAGTTCAGGGAGGTTCCAGAATCATGAAACATATTGGCACAGAGAGACAGAGACAGAAAATGAGAGAGGAAGAGATAGAGACAGAGAGAAAGACAGATACAAAGAAAGTGACAGAGAGAAAACACTAACACTTTCTGATTATTTTTTATTTCTGTCCTATGATCAGTATTTCTCTAGTACTTTATTGTAAATTATTAACGCTTATGCTCAAACTGCATTAATTTGCTGACTGTAAAATACAGTGTTTATCAAGGAAAAAAACACAAGCAAATCAGTCATCAATATTAAAAATACGTATATGTATAACTGAATCATTTTGCTGTACACCTGAAATTAACACATTGTAAATCAACTATACTCCAATATAATTTTTTTTAATAAAAATAAAAAAATGCACTATAAATACATAAGATATACTGTAAGTATACTTTGAAAATACAGTGATGAAAAAGATATACTGTACAAACAATAAGGTTAAGGAGACTGGAGTGGCTATATTAACATCATATAAGTAAACTTTAAGACAGAGAATATTACCAGAGATAAATGGAATATTTCATAATGATGAAAGGGTCAATTTGTCAGGAAGGCTAACAGTCATAAACATGTATTCACCTGGAAAATCTGTAGTTGGCAGATTTTCCAACTACATGAGTCACAAATTAAAAGTATTTAAAGGGAAATGGGAAAATTCACAATCACAGTTATAGATTTTGACACTCATCTCTCTCAGCAAGATAAAAAGATGCGAGAGTAAAAATATAAAAGATATGAACAGCACTCTCAACCACTTCGATCTAATTTACATTTATAGGACACTACACCCAATAGTTGTAGAATCCATACTTTTCCAGTGTGCCCTTTGTTCATTCACCAAGATAGACTTTACCCTGGGCCATAAAACAAATGTCAAAAGTTCAAAATATTCTTTTACCATCAGGAATTAAATTAGGAAACAAAATATGTATGATGTTTAGAAAAATCCCAAACATTTGGAAATTAACCTATTTCTAAAGAAGTCACAAACGAAATTGAGAAAAAAAGAAAATTAGATAATATTTGAAAAAAATAATGAAAACATATCATGTACATAAGGGAAGACAAATCTTGTATTTGCCTTGGATATTATGTGTGTTCTATAATACCATATTCTTATTAGTTTAACAGCCAGAGCCTCAAACTTTCATTCTTTACTTTCCTGTGTATAGAAATAGACAAATCTTTAAAAAACATAATTGAATTCTTTGTTCTTTTTTCTAGTGGAATTTAAGGGAGATACTGATACAAGTTAAGTTAGACCCTCTTATCATGATGTAAGTAATCCAGTCTTTGAATCAGAATCATCTTTGCAGTAATGAACAACCCCAAAATCTCAGTGGCTTAGAGCAACAAACATTACTTACTTGCATGGCAGTTGCTACAGGTTGGCTACTCTGTTCCACAGGTCTTCTTATTCTGGGGTCCCACAGTCAAAGAGAAACTCCTTTTGGGGACATGCAACTCTTGTGGCCGAAGGAAAACATCAGAACCTGCCAAGAATACACAATGCCTCTTAAAGAATCTGCTTGGGGTTTGCAAGCTATTACTATTAACCATTTAACTCTTTGTCCTTTATTCCATCATGGGAGCATCTCCTATTGGAGTCTCAGTGGAAGAAGTGTTTTAACAGGTTAAAGTTAAGATGATATTTGAATATTCACTGCAGCTGGCAAATATTTATTTTCAATATGGGGTCATTCATCAAGATCCTTCACATATCAAAGCTTCTGTGTGACAACTTTGCTAAAATTACAGTAAAATAACAGCAGTTAAACATGTAAGGCTATGTTTTGCACATTCAACAGAAGAATGTAATTACTTGTGAACATTTTGCCAGTTCTATTTCCATTTCTGGGAAACTGGTGATAGGCATTTCTATGATAACAAATAAGCTAGAAATCAGTCCTACAGTTATCAAAACTTGAAAGCAAGCTTTATAATACATTGATGCTGCAACAATCTGCTTTTTTTTTTTTTTTTTTAAGAAGATGTCAGGGGTAGGAGTTTATTAAGTTATTTATTTATTTTTGCTGCGTTGGGTCTTCGTTTCTGTGCGAGGGCTTTCTCTAGTCGTGGCAAGCGGGGGCCACTCTTCATCGCGGTGCACGGGCCTCTCACTATCGCGGCCTCTCTTGTTGCGGAGCACAGGTTCAAGACACGCAGGCTCAGTAGTTGTGGCTCACGGGCCTAGTTGCTTCGCGGCATGTGGGATCTTCCCAGACCAGGGCTCGAACCCGAGTCCCTTGCGTTAGCAGGCAGATTCTCAACCGCTGCGCCACCAGGGAAGCCCCAACAATCTGCTTTTAATGTATAATTTTGGTTTAGGAAAAATACAAGGACAAAACAAACTGTGTAAACAAATATCTATGCATTACAGAAATGGCTTCCAAACTAAACCACTGCCAGATAATCAGTGCCCTTTTCCTGTCTTCCAATGGGTGTAATCAATCTGAAGTCCTAATCTCTCTGTGGATGTAGTAGCCTTCTCTTTAGATTAACCGCTTATCTTTTATTTATTTTTTTTAAATGTTAACTACTGGTGAACCTGAGTGAAGGGTATGTGGATTTTTTTTTAATAAGTTTATTTATTTTATTTTTATTTTTGGCTGTGTTGGGTCTTCGTTGCTGCACGCAGGCTTTCTTTAGTTGTGGCGAGCGGGGGCTACTCTTCGTTGCGGTGCGTGGGCTTCCCATTGCAGTGGCTTCTCTTGTTGTGGAGCATAGGCTCTAGGTGTACGGGCTTCAGTAGTTGCGGCTCGCAGGCTCTAGAGCATAGGCTCAGTAGTTGTGGCTCACGGGCCTAGATGCTCCACGGCATGTGGGATCTTCCCAGACCAGCGCTTGAACCAGTGTCCCCTGCACTGGCAGGCGGATTCTTAATCACTGTGCCACCAGGGAAGCCCAACCACTTCTTATCTTGATCTCAGTCTTTCATTACTGTTCTGGAACTACTGACAAGGTAAATGCTGAATTATTCTTTAAAAACAAAAGAAAACAAATAAAGCACACAGCCTTCAGACTGCAGCCACTCCCGTAGGGAGTAAGATTAGAAGGAAGCAGATTAGACAGGAGGTACCATAACAACAGGTTGAAAAGAAAGTAGAGGAAAAGTAATCCATGCAACTAGGCCAGGTTACTGGGGAGTACAGGGAGAAGGAGAGTGGATTAGGGCACAAAGGAAGAACAGATCCAGAGTGGCCCCTGGAGTGGAGGGAGTCTGCACTGACTAGGCTACTAGGCCCCAGGTCTCAGAGCTGCATGGGTCCTCAGCTGATGCCAACAGATCCTCTGTTCCTCTAAAAGTAAATATGCCTATAACCTGTGTTGAGAAGACACATGTGTTCTTACTTCTCACTGGTGTAGGACATCTGTCAACACCTGCTTTTACAGCACATGACGTCCCTTTAACCAAGGCCCTGCCCAACTCTGTCCCTAAAACAGAAAAGGCCTGTGAACTATGTAGCAAGCACACTCTTACAACTTCCCCACACAAGCACGTCTATCATAGAGATTGGGGTTGTTAGTATCTGGAAGGACTGTGGTCCTGTGACGAGCAATGCCTACCACATGAAAGTGATGCACATGACGAAAACCCTTCAGTTAGAAATACGTGCTAAGTCTCCTTCAGGGTCATTGAGTTTTGAGCCTTTGTGCGACTTAGAGAGGTTTCCGCAGAAGAACTTTAATGGATGACTTAAATGAATACATAAAATAATGCATGAAATAATCAATGCAAATTACATTTAAAAAATGTATGCCTTTGAATATAGGTGTATGTATCTACCTATCAAAATAAAAATACTTCTTTTTTCTATTTTTCAACTTTCTTTTTTGATCAGCACAGCTCCATATTCTGTTAATCTTCTTATACTGATTGTTTTTCTCATTAAGATAACCTCTAGTAAAAGAGGAAGTGGGAAAAACCTTAGATTCTTATTATAGATTTTAAAAAGAAGATTGTTAAAATCCATCTTTCTTTGCCTTTTGATAGTTTTCTTTGATTTCTTACATCTGATATTCAAGGACATAAACACTTGTTTGTACCATCCATTATATTTTTACTTCAGTAATGGTAGTTGAGCCAAGGCAAGATCCCTAAAGACTTCTAACACTCCAGGGTAAAATTTTATATAAAATATATTTCAATTATTACTCTGGATTATTTCCACTACAGTAGTATTTAATGTAAAATATAAATTATTAATATTGATTCAACAGCAAATATATAGCACATATGTATGTGTGGAATGGTGAAAGCTTACATTTATTTTGCCTATAAATACTGTTGACCTATGTCCCTGAAATTTTCTCCTTTGGTGTTCATACACCATTGTCTGCTAAAATATCTTCTGCATTGACTAAAGACTATTTCTTAGTCAATTCTGTTTACCATTCCTCTTCTTCCTGCCCTTTAAACTCTCCGGATACTAGCATTTCCTTTCTATTCTTGTCATCTAAATGTCTCATCTTGGGTAAACTTAGATGAATGGATTTAACAAATACTGTTGTAGATATCCAAATCTACAACTCCAAGTTTCTTCCTAAATTGTGGAAGAATATATCTAATTAACCATTAGATCTCTCCAGTCTTAAAAGCCCATCAACAACCTAAATTCACTTTACGCAAACTGAACTCTCTCCTCACTGAAAACTTAGAATTCGTTCTTCAGTTAATATGATCAGTGATGTGTATTTATGCAAACCAGAAGCCTATGCTTCAGCAACAAAACTGTATCATATTAAACCTATGAGCTATGCAGTGTTTAGGTTCTGTGAACATTCCATGTACTTTCACATTTATGACATTCTAAAATACTGTTTAATCTGCAAGGTCCTACATGCCTTGTTCAACACAGGATCCCCAATGTGGCATAAAATAAATGTCTCTTTTGTTTGTGCCACAGTGTGATGAAAGTCAATTTTTTTTGGCGGGGGGGAGCAGTTCATCATTGATTCATTCCATGGTGTCACATACAAATTCCTTTATGGTTATTGGAAAATATAAAAATCAGTTTGCTTTAAAATGAAAAAATATTCAAAGGAATCAGCAAAGAGGCATGGAATAAAGAATCACTATCAAATGAAGATATATATTCTTTGCCAAGCTACATAATAGTTCTCCATTTTCACCTATTAAGGCTGCTCAATTTTTTTGTCTTTTTTCTCTTACAAGAATACACAATGAAGATTAAAAGTGTCTGTTAAAGCATGATAACTATTTACCCTAAACTTAAGTATCTACTATAAGTGACTATCAAAAAAGTACTTTCCTACGTGTATTGTTATTTTCACATTAAAACATTATTATATATTATTTGCTGATTACAAAGGATATCCATGTCCCATGTAGAAAACTGGAAGTTAGAGAAAGTCACAAATTCGACAATTTATTTATCACATATTATTTCACTCTCCTGAGATAAACATCTCTCCTGAGATAAACTGGGTCTATACCTTTCCAATAATATGAATGCTATTACAAAAGTATCAATAATATAATGTACACACAATTAAGTAATGTCAATACATTTAAAATAAGACAAAGATGATATGAATAAGTAAAAAGTGATTTTTTAAAATATATTTTACAATTATTACACGTTATCAAACAGTATAAAGAAATTTACAGGGATCGGTATAAATAAAAGCACTAAAACTAGTTTTATTTTTTAAGTACAATATTTATATACTGTGCATTTCTTAACTTTTTTTATGTGGAGATATCTTTCTCATCATCCACTGAGCAAGCCAATAGTCCCAGAAAGAGAGAAAACATTTCACAAAGAAAACCAAACAAAACATCACAAACCAATAAAATTATGTTGGTAACTATAAAGAAATAATATCCAAAACAAACAAAAAAATTCATAAATCAAATATTTTCTGGGTTTGTACATCATCACATTGAACATGGTTATGTTCTGAGTGACTGTCTACACCTTGAAAATTGGAAGGAAAGGGTAGCAATGTCTCCAAAAAGGCAAAGACATTTGCAAAGATTTTTTTTGAAAACTGGAGGAATCTGCACAGATGGGTCCTAGATATGGCCACTGATCCCAGGATCCAAAGACTCGATAGTTGGGTACGACACAGAATTACAGAGTAAATTCAGGATTTAGGGAACCCATTGGATCAGTAATGATCTGGAGTTAGAAGAAATGCTAATGGAGGAGTAGGGTCAAGTCACCACATGTTTCTACACTGTTGAGAATGGAGACAGCAAGAAAGGAAGGAGATCAGGTGCCACAAAGGCAGGATTTGAAGGCAGGCTGTTGGTTTTCTACAAAGTAGGGAGACCTCTAGTGGTCAGAGATGGAACAGAAACCAAGGAGAGAAAAATGTAAAAATCAGGGCAGAGGAGGTAGTATTTTAAAACATTTGATTTGGGGAAGTTAACATGGTTTGAAGAGAGAGCATGGATTTTAGTTTAGCTACATCTTAGTTTTTATCCTGACACTTGGTAAATTTCTATGATATTTGAATTCCTCATCTGTGACCTACCTTGAAAAAGGTATAGGAAATGTATAAATAAATAAATTACACAAGATAATTTATTTAGAGTGGTTATCATAGTTTTTGAAAGATTCTAATAATACAATGAACACTTACATCTCTCAGTCTTTCTTTTCTCCACCAAGGTCTAAGAACCAACTACAGTGCACTGGCTCAGAATTTTGCTTGGAAAAGAAGGATTAGGAAAGAAATGGTTCACTGAAAAACCCAGGGTCAGTAGCTAAGCTGAATTCACATTCAGGAAATATCACTTTGTTCTAAGTAACTGAGTGGTCACCAGGGCCATAGATCTTATTTAGATTCTTTTAAAAATTAGGGCTGACTTAAACCCATAAAATATTATCTTTAGAAAATGCAATTTCCAAGTCTTCAGGAACAGAGCAGGGCAGAGAACAGGGGAAAAAAAAAAGTAGGATATGAGGTATATTCATGAGTCTGTTTTAGAAAACTAGAGAATAAAGGGATAATGCACCTTGTGTCTCCAGCTTCTTTAACTGAGGAGGCTGAGAAATCAAATGACTTATCCAAGGTATGAAACCTAAGGGTAAAAATTCTATCTACTGATTCTCAGGTTCAAGTATTCTATGCAACATCCAAAGATAACTCCTTCATTTTACAAGATAATGGAGAAATTCTAAATTTGTATAAAAAAATGAAATTATGGATAAAAAGAAAAAACTCAGCTTTTCCTTCCTACATAGGGAAAAACCCAGTTCTTCCCTACTATGTATTTCTTTCCTGTGTGTCTCCTTTCTACTCACACAGAACACTTCAGGTCACCGGATGTGAAGTTTTTCCCACACAGTTCTCTAAGACACCAGGTGGCTGTCCTATAATGTAACTCAATTCTAACACTATCTACCTGGAGATAGTGTAAGATTCCACAGGTTAAGGGCTCAGTCCCACAGGACTGCCCTTCAACCCCACTTCCAATGCCAGTTGGAAGTACAGATTGTAACCTAGGCTTCTGACCTACGGGCTAGAGACTGGAGATTCCAGTCACTCCCTCCCCAGGTTCAATTAATTTGCAAGAGCAGCTCACAGAACTCAGAGAAACATTTTACTTATTTTTACCAGTTTATTAAAAAAGGGTATGAATGGTTAAACATCCAAATGGAAGAGATGAGTAGAGCAAGGTATGTGGGAAGGGGCTTGGGAGTTTCCATGTCCTCCAAGTGTTCACCAACCTGGAGGCACCCCAAACCCATTACTGTTGGGATTTTTATGAAGGCTTCATTGGGATGGCATTAATGTATCATTTAACAAGATGGACTTAATTGATATTTATAGGACATTCCATCCAAAAGCAACAGAATACACTTTCTTCTCAAGTGCTCATTGAACATTCTCCAGGACAGGTCATATCTTGGGTCACAAATCAAGCCTTGGTAAATTTAACAAAATTGAAATTGTATCAAGTATCTTTTCCGACCACAGTGCCATTAAGACTAGATATCAATTACATGAAAAAATCTGTAAAAAATACAAATATGTGGAGGCTAAATGATACATTACTTAATAACCAAGAGATCACAGAAGAAATCAAAGAGGAAATCAAAAAATACCTAAAAACAAATGACAATTAACACACAATGACCCAAAACCTATGGGATGCAGCAAAAGCAGTTATAAGAGGGAAGTATACAGCAATACAATCCTACCTCAAGAAACAAGAATCATCTCAAATAAACAACCTAACCTTATACCTAAAGCAATTAGAGAAAGAAGAAAACGAAACCCCAAATTTAGAAGGAAAGAAATCATAAAGATCAGATCAGAAATAAATGAAAAAGAAATGAAGGAAATGATAGCAAAGATCAATAAAACTAAAAGCTGGTTCTTTGAGAAGATAAACAAAATTGATAAACCATTAGCCAGACTCATCAAGAAAAAAAGGGAGAAGACTCAAATCAATAGAATTAGAAATGAAAAAGGAGAAGTAACAACTGACACTGCAGAAATACAAAGGATCATGAGAGAGTACTACAAGCAACTATATGCCAATAACATGGACAACCTGGAAGAAATGGACAAATTCTTAGAAAAGCATAACCTTCCATGACTGAACCAGGAAGAAACAGAAAATATAAACAGATCAATCACAAGCACTGAAATTGAAACTGTGATTAAAAATCTTCCAACAAACAAAAGCCCAGGACCAGATGGCTTCACAGGTGAATTCTATCAAACATTTAGAGACATGCTAACACCTACCCTTCTCAAACTCTTCCAAAATATAGCAGAGGGAGGGATGCTCCCAAACTCATTCTACAAGACTACCATCACCCTGATACCAAAACCAGACAAAGATGTCACAAAGAAAGAAAACTACAGGGTGATATCACTGATGAACATAGATGCAAAAATCCTCAACAAAATTCCAGCAAACAATATCCAACAGCACATTAAAAGAATCATACACCATGATCAAGTGGAGTTTATCCCAGGAATGCAAGGATTCTTCAATATACCCAAATCAGTGTGATACACCATATTAACAAATTGAAGGAGAAAAACCATATGATCATCTCAATAGATGCAGAAAAAGCTTTCAACAAAATTCAAGACCCATTTATGATAAAAACCCTCCAGAAAGCAGGCACAGAGGAAACTTACCTCAACATAATAAAGGGCATATATGACAGACCGGCAGCCAACATTGTTTTCAATGGTGAAAAACTGAAACCGTTTCCACTAAGATCAGGAAGAAGACAAGGTTGCCCACTGTCACCACTCTTATTCAACATAGTTTTGGAAGTTTTAGCCACAGCAATCAGAGACAAAAAATAAATAAAAGAATCCAAATCGGAAAAGAAAAAGTAAAGCTGTCACTGTTTGCAGATGACATGATACTATACATAGAGAATCCTAAAGATTCTACCAGAAAACTACTAGAGCTAATCAATGAATTTGGTAAAGTAGCAGGATTCAAAATTAATGCACAGAAATCTCTTGCATTCCTAAACACTAATGATGAAAAATCTGAAAGAGAAAGTAAGGAAACACTCTCTTTTACCATTGCAACAAAAAGAACAAATACCTAGGAATAAACCTACCTAAGGAGACAAAAGACTTGTTTGCAGAAAAGTATAAGACAGTGATGAAAGAAATTAAAGGTGATACAAACAGATGGAGAGATATACAATGTTCTTGAATTGGAAGAATCAACATTGTGAAAATGACTCTAATACCCAAAGCAATCTACTGATTCAATGCAATCCCTATCAAACTACCAAAGGCATTTTTCACAGAACTAGAACAAAAAATTTCACAATTTGTAATGAAACACAAAAGACCCCAAATAGCCAAAGCAATCTTGTGAAAGAAAAACAGAGCTGAAGGAATCAGGCTCCCAGGGTTCAGACTACACTACAAAGGTACAGGAATCAAGATAGTATGGTACTGGCACAAAAACAGAAATACAGATCAATGGAGCATGATAGAAAGCCCAGACATAAACCCACACACATATGATCACCTTATCTTTGATAAAGCAGGCAAGAATATACAATGGAGAAAAGACAGCCTCTTCAATAAGTGGTGCTGGGAAGTCTGGACAGCTAATGTAAAGGAATGAAATTAGAACACTCCCTAACACCATACACAAAAATAAACTCTAAATGGATTAAAGACCTAAATGTAAGGGTAGACACTATCAAACTCTTAGAGGAAAACATAGGCAGAACACTCTATGACATAATCACAGCAAGATCCTTTTTGACCCACTTCCTAGAGAAATGGAAATAAAAAGAAAAATAAACAAATGGGACCTAATGAAACTGAAAAGCTTTTGCACAGCAAAGGAAACCATAAACAAGACCAAAAGACAGCCCTCAGAATGGGAGAAAATATTTGCAAACGAAGCAAGTGACAAAGGATTAATCTCCAAAATATACAAGCAGCTCAGGCAGCTCAATAGCAAAAAGCAAACAATCCAATCCAAAAATGGGCAGAAGACCTAATTAGACATTTCTCCAAAGAAGATATACAGATTGCCAACAAACATGAAAGGATGTTCAACATCACTAATCATTAGAGAAATGCAAATCAAAACTACAGTGAGGTATCACCTCACACCAGTCAGAATGGCCATCATCAAAAAATCTAGAAACAATAAATGCTGGAGAGGGTGTGGAGAAAAGGTAACCCTTTTGCACTGTTAGTGGGAATGTAAATTGATACAGCCACTATGGAGAACAGTACGGAGGTTCCTTAAAAAGAACTAAAAATAAAATTACCATATGACTCAGCAATCCCACTACTGGGCATGTACCCTGAGAAAACCATAATTCAAAAAGATTCATGTACCAAAATGTTCATTGCAGCTCTGTTTACAATAGCCAGGACATGGAGGCAACCTAAGTGTTCACTGACAGATGAATGGATAAAGAAGATGTGGCACATATATACAATGGAATATTACTCAGCCATAAAAAGAAATGAAATTGAGTTATTTGTAGTGAGGTGGATGGACCTAGAGTCTGTCATACAGAGTAATATCAGTCAGAAAGAGAAAAACAAATACTGTATGCTAACACATATATATGGAATCTAAAAAAGAAAAAAAAATGGTTATGAAGAACCTAGGGGCAGGATAGGAATAAAGATGGAGACCTAGAGAATGGACTTGAGGACATGGGGAGGCGGAAGTGTAAGCTGGGGTGAAGTGAGATATGGGCATGTACTTATATATACTACCAAATGTAAAAGAGATAGCTAGCGGGAAGCGGCCGCATAGCACAGGGAGATCAGCTCGGTGCTTTGTTATCACCTAGAGGGATGGGATAGGGAGGGTGGGAGGGTGACACAAGAGGGAAGAGATATGGGGATATATGTATATGTATAGCTGATTCACTTTGTTATAAAGCAGAAACTAACACCATTGTAAAGCAACTGTACTCCAATAAAGATGTTAAATATATATATATATTTTATAAAAATAGATTATTAAGATACTATATATTATATATTTAGTAACATGGATCAATAGGGTCTAAGAGATCTGGAACCTTCAGAGATAGAAAGCAGTTTGCCTGAGGCATGTCTCAAACTAATTTTAGTACAGAGATACATTAAAATTATATGCACATGTACACTGAGGAAATGGCTTAAGTTTTTTGAAAAATACTCAATAAATAAACTCAAAAATGGTAAGAAATCAATCAATATAAGGTCAAAGACATTGTTTTTATAAATATGAGTAAATGCACTGACTGCTTATATATGAGCTTTTCGTTAGTTGCAAATTGAGGGAACACAAACTTAGATATTAAGTTTAATTGCTATGGGCTTACTTGGTTACTTAAGATCAGGCCAAGTTCTGCAGTTATAAGTTTCTTCTTGGCCTTTTATCATTAGCTCACCTGGAGAATTTCATATGCACCTCACCAATTCCAACAAGAAGAGAGATGTTGGGAAAGTCATAAAAGCTTGATTTTCTAAACGTGGCTGAATATTTTAGTGCTATGAAAGTGGTTGCCATAATAATGATGAAACCTGTTTTATTTCTC
Source organism: Mesoplodon mirus (assembly GCF_964341445.2). Taxonomy (NCBI): domain Eukaryota; kingdom Metazoa; phylum Chordata; class Mammalia; order Artiodactyla; family Ziphiidae; genus Mesoplodon; species Mesoplodon mirus. The sequence goes on along the minus strand of NC_138982.1, from coordinate 103,072,336 downwards.
ACTTTTGAAATATTTTGACATTGCTATATTGTTCTGTTATATTGCTATAGGTTTATTTGGTTGTGGCACTCTAATGTGTTAATGCAAATTCTCAATAAAACTAAAAATGCTATAGAAAAACAAACATCTTTGAGGGAAGAAAAATATGCAATTATTTTATATGTAGAAAATAAGCTGCTTATCTTCAATTGCAATATCTTATAGTTAACTAAAAATGAAATAAGCAAATGGTTCAAAACATAATTTGGGAAGTAAAAAAATTTGTCTGGACTTACTTTTTTTTAAACTAGATTTCAAACTAAATACATGCTTTGTATAAACCTGGTTTCAAGTTTATAGTACAAAGGTTTCCTATCAAATATCCAGGTGGATAATTTATTTTTCATACATGAACAAGAATCACGACTTAAACAAAAACATCAGATAATAGACCTAGGGCCATTTTTAAAACCAGATAATTGGTCGGCACTTATTTTATTCTGTATACTGAACAGAAAGATGCGTCACTTGGATGATTTATAGAGAAACAGAAGGCATAAGGCTTTTTGGCAATAGTATTTAGTGGATACACCAGGCTTTTAACTATCATGTTATTGAAGGTGAACTGGCTCTTCTTATTTTTCTACTTCATTTAAAACTTCAAAGCAATTTTTTAAAACATCTTTATTGGAGTATAATTGCTTTACAATGAAAACTTCAAAGCAATTTGAACACTGAGAAAACCATACCAATTTGCAGTCTAAAAGCTCTTACCCAGCTGCCCTCTGAGCCATATTTTAACATCTCCAGCAGTAGAGAGTGCTTCTTATATAATTTGTGGTCATCCACAGACATAAAATTAGAGAGGTGTTTAACGATTCACATCTGCCCCACAAGTGTAGAAGAGTTAGGTGTTTAAATAACAATCATCTGATTTAAGAGTAAATAAACTGTACATAATAAAAGAAAAACTAATATTATTTAGCTGCTTATGCATTTCTGACTACATGGAGGCTGTATTTGTCCAGAAGAGGGAATCAAGTTTGAGAAAGCCTGATAATAAAGGAAAATTACCCAACTGTCTTCAATTTCAAGAGAGAGAATATGGGCTTATCAACTGAATCCCTTACCACCTGTACCTCTCTGGTGACCAGAACAGTACATTATTGAACATAGTAGCTACTCAATACACATCTGTTGACCGAATGCATGACTGCAGGGGAGACTAAGTTATGAACAACAGAAGAGGGAAGCACAGACTGCTTGGTCAAATGGTGGCCTTGAAACTTTAACTTGAACAAACACAGTAATTTGAGCCTCATTTTTCTCATTCATAATATGGGGTGAAGATATCTATAGGGGTAAGGTTATTGGGAAGATTAACTGACACAGAGGACGTAAAGTAGTTATTTAGTAATAGTTCCTTTCCTCATTAGGGTCTCAAGTATTAAAAAAATGAATTAAATCTTTGTTAGTGTGCATTTATAAGCATTTTGAAATCTCTTTGTAATGATGTAGAAATACAGAATGCTCTAAAGTGCTCTAAGATGCTTTAAAAGAGAATATAGAATATTCTAAAAGCATCATAGTTGCTTTATTTTTAGGATTGCTTTATTTTCTTAGTTTGCTTTCAGTAATTTACTGAGAAAAAAGATAAACATCTTATAAACAGAAATTCCTCATTTCCTAACATTTAAAGAGGTGAGGTATATTATAACATAAATTCAATCATATTTCTGGTTATTTACTTTTTAGGAAAAAAAAGTAATTCTCTTGAGATATTTTTTCTCATTATTTTTATACTAACTTCCATTTGTACCCAAATTCCTAATTAGGAAATAAAAGTTCAATTTTTTTCTAGAGCCAGGTGGTAACCCAGATTGTATCTTCTTGACTTTGTTTAATCTGAAATATTATTAAATTGATTTTATGGGAAAAAAGAAGCATTTGTGAAACTATAAATGGGATAAAATGAAAAAAGACATTACTGAAAATATTTCTGGCCTAATAAATAATGGACTGATCAACAGCATAAGGGATTTTTTTCCAGCATAGACTATAACAGTCTTTAAATAGAAATACCCATATATGGTAGACATTCTTTAAATTGATATTCAACCATCATTTCTAGAAGAAGTGCATTTTCTAGAGTAGCCAGAACTCTTGTAAAGTCAGACATAAAGAATAAAAATACCTACTGAGAAAATTCTCAGGCAGAGAAAAAATATAACATTGAAAAGAACTAGAAAACAAAAGAAAAAGGGCAGATTTAGAAATATATCACTATAGGAATATATTTTAAATTTTAAATACAATGATCTGAAGTAGTCCCTTTTATTTCCAAAATCACTGCCATCATAGAGAAAACACGGGGCGGCAAAACACTACATCATGTGGTTGTCAGTAGTTTAATGGTCCTTATTAACTATAACTTTAGATCTCTGGAGTCAAAACTCAGATTTGTCAGTCAGAGGAAGGTTTTCCTGAGGTAAAAGCAGATAGAGGGCAGAGGGAATATGAAAATCATTCCTAGGAAGTAAAAGTCACTTACTCCTAGAAAGGGGGGGGGTAGAAACAGCTTTGACACATTCCAACCTATAGCAAATCATTCCTTGAATGATTCATTCAAAATATTTTTCAAGCACCATGATTGATAAACAGGAAGTTTAGTACTAATCAAAAGAAATATAATCCCTCCCTGATAGAAGTTACTAAAGAGTGGAGATATAAAACTTCTGTTTTATATAAACAAAAGTTATGACAAGGGTGTTTTGTGTTTTGAAAAGAAATGTTCAATAGGCTATGGAATGCATATTTGCATAGAGGGATGCAATTTCAAGTGGAACATATGGGAAATCCTCTATGAGAAAGTGACATTCAAGTTGATTGTTTGGAGCAAGTAGTAGTTTTTCAGAGGAACAGCATGAGTGTGAGTGGAAGTCCTAGGGAAGGTAAGAATTGGTAGGACTTGGTTTTTGACTCTCCCTTTTCCCCACTTCATGTGTTGGAAGCTGAGTTAGTCATAACCTCTTAGTTCATAGCACATTGTTATTACTGATCCTTGCAAAGCCCCTCTCTTGTTTTATTGACTTATTCTTTTATTTGGATTCCAACTCCAAAACTCCTGATTATATGCAGATATTCTAATGGGTTTAATGTTCCCTCTTTTCTTTATGTATTTTATTTTAAAGTGTGTATTTTATTTTAAAGACCGCAAGGTTGGATTCCCCACTCAGGGTCTCACTGAGCTAAAGTCAAAATGTTTACCAGGGCTGCAGGTCTCATCTGGGATTCCAGGTTCTTTTTCATTCTCATTGGTTGTTGGCAGAATTAATTTACCAAAGGCAGAATTCAGTTAGGACTGAAATTCACAATTTCTTGCTGGCTATAAACCAGGCTTCTAGAGGCAGCTCCTGGGTGCTTCCTCTCTCCAACAACAGTTCATAACATGCACGTTTGCTTTCTTTCAGGCCAGCTGTAGTGGATCTCTTTGGCTTCCTCTTCTCTGGCTAAAAAAAGCCCTCTCCTTTTAGAAGGCTCATGTGATTAAGTTAGGCCACCTGGATTACGTTCCCATTTTAAAGTCAGCTGTGCCAAATAACATCAAGTTATAAAGGTAGTAACTCCATCTAATTCACAGTTCTGGGGATTATGCAGGCATGTACACTAGGGGGTGAGAAATCTTGGGGACCATTTTAGAATTGTGAGAATTCTTTTGTATATATGACTAAGAGGGAAACTGCAGGATCAGATGGTATGTGAGTTCCAGATTTGCTTAAGAGCTGTTTAGGTTTGAGGATGACCATTCTGACTAGAGCATAGTGACCAAGCAGGAGAGCATAAAACTCCAAGCTGGAAAGGAAGGCACGAAATAAATTCCCTAGAGCATTTTATGACTACATTAAAGACTCCAGTAATTGCTTTTTAAAAAATGTGTAAATTGAATTAACCTTAGTTCATCCTATAACTCATGCAGTTATGCATTTATTCTACCATCATACTTCAGGTGAATACTATTCAGTGAAGGCAAATAGTGTTGATTTTTTGCCCCTAGTGCCTATTCATTTCTTTACCATTTAATATTGACAGGTGCAATGAATGCCATGTTTCATTGGCTTTCCTAGGTCCTCTCTTATTTTCCTTTTCTCTGCTAACTCCTGACAAAATAGAAAATAAGGATATATTTTATTGACTGTACTAAAAGTCATCTATTTCTTCCTTTTCCCAACCCAGCTACTTCTATGTCTTTTTTTTCTGTCCTCATACAATTTAGCTAACAGAGATTGGAAAAGTGACCAAAATCTCTCTTTATGTCAAATTCTGTTACAATATGAGGAAGAGCAAGCAAAAAAGGATTACAGAGTAACTTGTGAATATCTAGTCTAGTAGTTCAATCATCATTTTATATTTGTGTGTGTGTGTATTTTGTTCTGTATTTTGTTTAGGAAATAGGAAATGAGACAGATAGGTAATTTAATTTGTAAACACTTTAGAGAAACGTAATTTACTTAAAAATTTCTAAAATTTGCATGAAAACCAAAGGAAACATTGCCCATAAAAGTATGTTTAATCAAAGAGTATTGAAGAGAGAAACATATATTACAGGTGTTAAATATATTTGAATCACTTTTGGAACACAAGTCTGTATTTAAACCTATTAATCCTCACTCCCAAATTAATTTATTCTCTGCTGTTCACAGTTACACAGTTAAAGAATATTTGAAAAGAAACTGCTCCTTATTCCCATCCTGACTTCATGTCCCATATTAGCTCTTCCTGTGTTCCTCATATGCTATGTCATTAGTCCTGTGTTGAGATAGGTGATATATTAGTAACACCTGCTTCATTGATGAATATACTGCTACTCTGGTATCAAGCTCCTTCTTGTTGTTGTTTTTGTTGTTTTTTTTCTGGCCAAGATGCAAGGCTTGCTGGATGGGATCTTAGTTCCCTGACCAGGGATGAACCCGTGCCCCCTGCAGTGGAAGGGCGGAGTCCTAACCACTGGAGGACTGCCAGGGAATTCCTCTTTTTGTTTCTTAAGCACAGCTAATAATAAGCAGGGCTTTGTATCTTCACTTTCCCCAGGCTTCTTATTTGAAAATCTCCAAACTCAGCATATATGTTTTAATAAAAACTTACTGGCAAGATGTCTGTCCAGGGATCAGCTGAGCTGGAGAGAGCTGAGCTGCCAGGTATTGGAAAAGCTTAGACAACACGCCAAAATGAAGATAACTCTCAAGGCTTCTTCAATTACTGAGTGCGGTAATATAAGCAATAGGCTAAACTAGAGATAGTGCTAAGTCCATTCCTCATTCCCTGTTTTCCACGGCATGGCTCTAATCACAGTTTAATTGGATCAGCACACACAGAAAGAATATGGGGCTCCTCTAACTGCAGAGGGAACCCCAAACCAAAGCCTCCTGTGGTTTCATGGACCTGAGAAGGGGAAAAGCTAGGAGTAGAAAACTACCAAGTACTGAGTAATTGTGAAGTGTCTTCAAAGTTCTCCCCCGCCCCTTAATGAGGACGCCTCATTGAAAGGCCCCTGGTAAAGGACTCCCTGTCCCTAAAAAGAGGCCTCCAAATGGACACTCCTGGGTTAGGAATGCAGACATGCCTAAGAACATGGCCAGCCAGAGGAGCCTGAGTCCTTGACTGCAACTCCCTTCAGAGACTAGAATGCACTGGGGGTGCCCCAGGTCTGCTGTGGGAGGGCAGCTCTCCCCTCTGAAGCTTTCCAGGTAACGGCTCTGTAATTGCCCAAGGATGGGCCTGAAAAACTGTCACCAAAGAAGCCCATTAACCATTCCCCAGAAATAAAAAGAGAATAATAAAATGAAGTCTAACCTTTTTTTTTCCTTTGTGCTTCGTCTAGTTTCAGTAGCTCATAGGGTGCCAAACGCAGAGGCCTCTCGCCCGACCCTTCAGCGTCTCTCTCCTGCAAAATGGCTGCACCAACACCTGAGCTCAGTGGGCTGTGCGCAGAGACGCCCAGCCCCTGGTACGTGAGCACGCCCGGCACGAACTCCGCCCCCTCCCCGTTAACAAGCGCTCTTAAAGGAGCCGCGCCCGTGGCCTGTTGGAAGAGCTTGTGCTGCGTGTGCTCTAGAGCGGGAGTTCCCACATCTCCGTTCTCTGATCAGAGAACAAAGCTTTTGTTTTGCTTGTGAACCCAACTCAGTCTCCTTCTTTTGGCTCCAATGACATAGGGCAGAAGGACCCTTTTTGGGGACCAACAAGGAGGGCTGGTAACAAAGTCATACATAGAGTTTTAGCCAGACTCCTGAGAGCTTTAATACTATGATGCCCAGACTCCTAGACGTCTTTGTTCTTGCTCACCCCCTGAATTTGCCAACCTGCTACCCCTTCTAGTCACTAATTTCCTGCATACATTATCTAGTGCTGGCAAATTTCAATATATGATACCCCTCCTTTGTTGAAATTTTTTTCTTTCTGTCCATACATAAACAACTTTAATTTTAAACACATAAATCAACAAATTGTTGTGTTTGCCTTATTTTAACACATAAACAGAAAAATTTAATATTTCACAAATAACTTTAACTCTAAAACATTAACTCAAGTCTAAAATAAGACTAGACTATTATAAAATAACTGGTTTAAATGTGTTAGAATCTGTGACAGTATTGTATTAGCAATATTATATATAATATATAATACTTATATAGCATAAATTAATATATTAACATATAATAATGTTTGATTTATGCATGTTCCTTAGGTAATTTTTATATAATTCCCTGAAATCATGAAGCATTTAAAATTTAATATATTCAAACATTTAATCATAAATTTCTATCTTCATTGAGATTTTATGAAAAAATCCTCAATTTAATATACTGTTTCTTATCATTCAATAAAAAACGCACTGGTAAAAATTATTAATTAAAAATAGCTTGGAGAAATCATATCTTTTTCCTTGGTCATTATCTTATTTCAAACCCCACTTATGGGATTAATAACTAGCTAGAAAGTTTTTTATGGATGACAATTTCTTGCAGTAGTCATTCAGAAGTTGCTTTTTAGGTTTATAAATATTTTATAAATTGTGGCACCAGTGAGTCTGATTATAATGGACACCAAAAGATACAAAGAAGCAAGTCATATCCTCCTGAATAAAATATATCCCCTTTTAAATATCACAAATGACATTGTTTCAATCAAGAAAAATTGCAATATTATTAGAATAATACTCAGAATAGCCTAGACAAAATTTGAAAACTTTTGAAAATATTTAAAGTAAAATCATATGAAAGTCTAGGTAAAGTTTCTGGAATGCTTTTGATTAGTTTCAATCTTTTGAAAAAAGAGTTATTTTAAGATGAAAAATTTCTTATCAATGTAATACTTTTACTTAGAAATGGAAAATAAAATACATATTTTTAAGATAGTTACAAAATATAAATCAAGAAGTGATACTTTGTTTTATGAAAATAAAATTGCATATATTAGGTTACTTTCAAATGCCTATAGTCAGAGAAGGAATACTACGAAAAATTATTCTAATTCATCATGTAGATGTCATTTAACTCTTTAATATTGGAATTTCAAGACTTTCTTGGTTTTCATACATCAGTATTGATTTTAGCTCTTTCCATTGATCATGATATATGATTGGGTTGATTCAAATTGTTATCTGAGGGCTTCCCTGGTGGCGTCGTGGTTAAGAATCCGCCTGCCAATGCAGGAGACACGGGTTCAAGCCCTGGTCCGGGATGATCCCACATGCCGCACAGTAACTAAGCCCATGTGCCACAACTACTGAAGCCCATGTGCCTACAGCCCATGCTCCACAACAAGAGAAGCCACAGCAATAAGCCCGCACACCACAACGAAGAGTAGCCCTCGCTCGCCACAACTAGAGAAATCCCGCGTGCAGCAACAAAGACCCAATGCAGCCAAAAATAAATAAAATAAAATTAATTAATTAATTAATTTAAAAATTGTTATCTGAGAATATAATTGCAGTTTCAAAAACAAGTTCCTAGCCACACTCTATTGCCTTTAAAAAGATAGAAAATTAGACTCACACATAAAGAAGAGTCAAGGATAAAGAACCCAGGGGTGGTGTAGAAAGTCACCAATGAAGCATTAGGTATTGTAATTATTTCTGGGCTACAGAAATAAAGAATCCTAGATTTGAGTAATTGTTAGGTGTAATGGTGTGCATTTCATAGCTCATGCTAATAAAATCTAATTACAATAAAATACTTCCAGATATTACCAAATAGAACTGTCTTTACCTAAATTGTCAATAAGCTCCTCAGACATTTGACTCAACCTTTAGATGAGTCATAGCCAGAAAGGTCCTTACACGGTCACATCTATTTGCCTATTTGGGTAAGACTGTATGGACCTAATCAGGGTGATGCAAGAAGTGAAGCTACCAAGGTTCAGCTTTTGTCTAGGAGCTTGTACAGAATTACAAAATACCTCCTTTTAAACATTGAGAGTCTTCTCCATTAGAAAATTGCTCATGAATTTTAAGTCAGATCTATATCTTTGGGAATTCAGAGCAGGAAAGTTTCATAAAGATCCTTTAATTTCATGTCATCTTTTCACAGACGAAAAACATGTTTAGGACTTGTCAAAATTTATGCATGATGATTCATCCAGTAGGTATGATGGGATTTATGTAGCTAATGAAGCTACAAACACTCCTGGAACAGGAATTTCTCCATTCTCTGTATATGAATCTTGCCATGAAAAAATATGATCAAAAGAATAATATTGTTATTACTGGACTTTACGTCTTCTCCAAAGACAGTGATTGATAAAGATATAAATGGATAATTTTTATTCTTTTGTTATTTTATTTTACATTACCAGAATGAAGCAATGGAGCTGGAATAAATACTGATATGAAGGGAGTAAGCTTGCTTAACTGTCTTCCAGCATTTAATGTTCTCTTTATGGACTACAGAATATGTTTTCCAGTGAATTATTTTGCTTTGGGCTGTTAAAGAATTTGCAAAAAAGGGTGATTGTAAGGATTCACTTGGATATTAGGTTAGGCTATATGACTTCTAAACTTCTTCCCAAATCATAGTATGCTCCTGTCATTAGTATATTTATTTAACAAGGAGCTGTAAAGACTTTCTTTTAATACATGTTAGTATAATCAACTCACCATTTTACTGCATTACTGCAAAATAATTGCTGTTCTTAATCTGACATAATTCACAGATGAGTCAAATTGTGGCAAATAATTAATTATAGGCTTTCTTATCATTGTGTTCAAGTGTTTCTATTAATATATACTGAAAATATATATAGCTAAATAACTCTATATAACTATATTTATATATATGTGTATATAGATACGTAATACAAATATAGAAACCCATTTGATTGTGTTTTTGGTTTACTATGTATCAATTAGCATTAAACACAATTTACATGCCTAGCAGAAATTAGATTCATAAAATAAAATTTGCTTTTCTGAGCACAAAGCTACTTCTTTTCTCCAGCAGAAATCTTCAGACTATGTACATATTTCATCTTATCTACTGGACATTCCATCACACTTAGTGTTTCAAATAAAGATTTAACTGAGATTTAACTGGACACATAGAGTGTTATTATTGCTAATTGAAAATGGTACTTAAAGCATTTAATTTGAAGGACTGCTGGTTCTTCTGATTAAAAATCTATCTCTGTGTAGACACAAGATCATATAATAAACTGTCTTAAGTTTTCAACATCAAGTTATCCTTTAGTTAAACGAGAGCACATATATAACAATAACAGTTTGATATTAAGATTCATACTTCCAACATTATTTCAAGAAAATTATTTTCAAACATTTAACCTTTAACTCAAAAACTTTGAGTTGTAGCTTATCTACTTGAATATTTTATATTTATAATAATAAGTAGCAGGCAACTCAATAGCAATGTTTACTTCTAGTTTTACAGATACAACAAATAATTCAGTACAAAGAACTTTCAATAGGGAGGTTAGAATATTTTCTCCTAAGATCTGTCATAACCAGTAACCAGGGGCAAGGAAAATAGTTCCTTTCAGTCTAGCACAAGGGTTACTAGGTACAGCCTACAGGACAAATTCAGCCTGCTGTCTGTTTTGTGTAGCCTGAGAACTTAGAAAGATATTGATATCTTTAAACTGAAGAAAATAGAATTTAAAGACTATGCAACAGTGATTGTATGTGGCCTGAAAAAACTAAAATATTTACTCTATGTTCCTTTACAGAAAAAAATTGCTGACCCCTGATTAGTGGGTTGGTTCTGTAAAACGGGGGCAGTAATAGTTTCTACCTCATAGGGTCATTGTGACAACAGGTGGATTTATACTTTTATCTTTCTTCAGATGTACAGGAAATTGATAAATATTGGCCCTTGATAAATATTTGGTGGCAATATAATCTATAAAATAAGACATTTGAGCTTTAATTATCATAACAGCGATCATCTGATTTTACAGAAATGGTAACGTTTCAAATATTGATGAGATGCTTAAACAATATATCTGAATAAAATTAATAAAAGTGAATTAAGTTCACGTGTGTATGTGTGTGTGCGTGTGTGTACTTCTTTAGTATAAGCTACCATCTCCTTTACAGTTCCTATATGCTAGAAATGTGCTAATTATGTTACTTCTAACATTTTGACTAGCCCTCAAAATAACTGTGAAAAGAAGATTATATCAGACTTAATTCCCTGTAAAATAGTCTCTTGAGATCAAAGTTATATGTGGAGGGATGTTACTGCAAAGTGTTCTCAGCAACAACACCTGTAAGAGAATATGGACAGCAGGATCAGATTGAGAAAGAGGTTGAACTGTGATTCGGTTGCAACCAAGACTTCTGCCAGGTAGTTGTGAAGCAGGAACTGACATTCAGATAGGTTCAAAATTGAAACAAGGGGGTCAGGCCTTTTCACCACATGAATCCATTTTCAAATGGGGGTTACTTTGGGGTAGGCAGTTCCCTTTGGCTGAGAGCAATTCCCAAGGAGAAAGACATTTGTGAAACTTTAGCTGGCAACATTCCTAGTAAGTGGATCCTCCCTGATCCTTAAAGAAAAATGTGTGCAGTGTACCACAGCAGTTACTACAGTGTAGCCTTCGTGCAACTCCACTTCATATAGTTAAGTTGACCTTAGGAACAGATCCTCCAAGATTCTGGTTTATCTATTACTGCAAAAAATGTACAAGGGGAAGAACAGTGAGACAAACTACCCCAAGCTGGCAGTAAAATATAAGTGGTATTTATCATCTTCCTCCTTTATTACCCATTCCAGATTCCCCTCAACATTAACTGGACCTTGGCTGGCATAGGTACCTTTTGTGGTGAGGTGACCCATATCCTTATTCTTCAGGGATCTGAGCCCTGATCACCATGCCTTTCTCAGGCTTTGGCTGAAGTGCTTATTCATTAACCATCAATATTGGGCAGTGAAATATGAAGAGGTACTCCTTGAGCTACATGGGTGCCAAACATATTCCTCTCTGTCCTTTTTATGTAACATTAGCCCTACCTTACCCTGATGATAAAAGTCTTTTACCTCTGCCAGGCTGAATACTGCCCTCCTTGAGTAAGTCTCTTGCAAGAAAGAGCCTGCAGATTCGACGCAATTCCTATCAAAATCCCAGAAGTATTTTTTTCCACAAACTACTTTTAAATGTATATGGAAAGGCAAATGGACTGTAGCAGACAAACCAATATTGAAAAAGAAGAGCTAAATTGGAGAACTCACTTTACCTGATTTTGAAACTTAAATAAAGCTACAGTAATCAAGAAAGTATGGTATTTCCAAACGTAAAATAGATAGCTAGTGGGAAGCAGCCGCATAGCACAGGGAGATCAGCTCGGAGCTTTGTGACCACCTGGATGGGTGGGATAGGGAGGGTGGGAGGGAGGGAGACGCAAGAGGGAGGAGATATGAGAACATATGTATATGTATAACTGATTCACTTTGTTATAAAGCAGAAACACCATTGTAAAGCAATTATACTCCAATAAAAAAAAAAGAAAGAAAGTATGGTATTGGTGTAAAGTTAGACAGACATCAAGAGAACAGATTAGAAAGTCTAGAAATAGTTCATTCAGGCTGCTATAATAGCATACTATAGACTGGGTGGCTTATAAACAACAGAAATTATTTTCTGATCGTTCTGGTGGCTGGGAAATCTAAGATCAAGTCTCCGGCAGATTCAGTGTCTAGAGAGAGCTCACTTCTTGGTCTGTAGATGCACTGTGTATTCACATGGGAAGGGGCAAGGGAGTTCTCTGGGATATCTTTTATAAGGGCACTAATCCCATTCATGAGGGCTCTGCTCTCAAGACCTAATTACCTACCAAGGGCCCTACCTCCTCATACTATTTTATTGGAGGTTAGATTGTTCACTACTGTGTAATTTATTATTATTAGAAACCATATAAATGATAAGGCTTAGCTATTACATAGTTATTAAGAGAATTCCATGTAGCACAGAAAGATGTCTTATGAATAAAAGCACATAAAATAAACAGTAAGAGAGCCTGAGCCCATTAATGAAAAATTATGTGAAAATGTATGCATGTGTTAAAAAATTCTAAAATATGTACCAAATGTTAACATCGGTCATTTTTTACTTATGAAATTGTAAGTGATCTTTGTCTTCTTATGTTTTTCTGTATTTCTGAATTTTATAAAGTGATCATGTATTACACTTTAAATATAAAAAAGGGTTTTCTTAAGTGGATATTTTCATATTAAATGCCCTATGTTATCTAGATTTGTACAGAACAAAATTTCTTAGATATATAATTAAATTGCCTCACATCCAGGAATTTTTTTTTCAAAGCATTGACTAATTTAACCCTCACATCCACAGTGGCATTGGTACTTTTGTTTTTAATTAATTTATTTATTTTTGCTGTGTTGGGTCTTCGTTTCTGTGCGAGGGCTTTCTCTAGTTGTGGCAAGTTGTGGGGCCACTTTTCATCACGGTGCGCAAGCCTCTCACTATCGCGGCCTCTCTTGTTGGGGAGCACAGGCTCCAGACGCGCAGGCTCGGTAGTTGTGGCTCATAGGCCTAGTTGCTCCGCGGCATGTGGGATCCTCCCAGACCAGGGCTCGAACCCGGGTCTCCTGCATTAGCAGGCAGATTCTCAACCACTGCGCCACCAGGGAAGCCCCGAGGAATTTTTAATCATGAAAGATGTTATCTAAAGCTATAAGTATTTGCTACATATCACATATTTCAAAATCTCCTTTTTGGTAATAGTCGGATTATATTTCCCCCAATGAAGATAGATAGACCTATGACTTGCTTTATGTAACACAATGTGAGTACCTATGAAATGTGATTCTTCCTGGTGAAAGCTTTAGAAACCAGACATGAATCACCATGTTTTCTCATTCTCACTGCAATGATCCAATTCTTGGCTATTCCCTTAGCCCAGATCATGGAGATAGGAGACCACAGAACAAACCTCCTAGTCAAACTGTACAGGATATATAGAGTGAGGAAGAAACTATCCTTTGTGCGTTTATCATATCTTCTTCCTCTCATCAAATATAGATGGATATTTACTAAAGAGATTTGAATATCACAGAAATTTGACATTTCTATGCAAACAATGACTCAGTAGGTCACTTTATTATGGATTTTAGGGGTTTACTATAAAAGGACATCCATACTAAACTTCAAACGACTCTGCAAAGTTAATTTTGGATACTTCGATTTGAAGAGTGTTTTAGAGTGAACATGATATTAATAAATACAATTTTTTGCCTTCATGGTTTAGTTAGATACTTACTTTTGTTGTTATGCTATTTTTGCCATGTAACATGAAAAAAAGAGTCGGAAATAGCTGTTTAGAATAGATGGGATAGGAAAGAATTTTGCAGCAATAACTGGAATTATGTAGCATGAACTTAAATTGGGGAGACACCAAAAAGTAAATGTAAAAATATATGAAGAGTAACTGTTGTGCTAATGTATTTGAAGTAAAGGTTCTTCCTCAAAAGTAGCCAAGGAAAAAATTATATTTAAAAAGGGTATTTTGAGAAGATGTTCTATATAAGAGAAAAAAATACAAATAAGCAAATAATTCTTGATTTAAACAAAAGGAAATGACCAAAAAAAAGAGTTGGTAGATGTAGTCAAATCACAAGTGAAGATATAACTTTCTTCTGTTTTTCATTTTTGTCTCATTGAGATTGTCATCTCTAGCTTCTCCTCTTCCATTTCCTTCACCAGTATAATCAGATATATTGTATTTTTGGCATTCCTCATTATGTAAAACCTTAAAGTGTTATGATAAGTTTGCTACTTCTATTGGTGTTTTTTTGAGTTCTTTAATTGAAAATATTCTCTATTGTAAATCAAGATTTTTTTTTCATTTCTTTGTTTATGGTAGCTCTGCATAAAGATTTTTTTTCATTTCTTATGTTTATGTTAGTTCTGCATATTCAAGAAAAATATACAATACATAAATTTTTTTCCTATATGTTCTACTAACCACTTTATTTTTAAACTTTTGTAAAGGAAACTGCTTCACTATTCCTTAGTTTGCTTATTATTCCTCTTTTACCTGTCTCCTTCCTTTTCCTTATCTTCTCCCTCCTTTCCTTCTCTATATCTGGAAGTAAAAGTGGTAAAAAGTGAAGAAGAAAAAAATGATATGATCCAAGCTAACAAGAAGTTCAGAAATGTAGGAACATATTACCAAATTGACATAAAGTAGGCAAAAAATCATTAAAAATTTGACTACTCAGGATAATTAAAAATTTCATTAAATTCACAGCCCAAATAATCCCCTAAGCAACTATGAGAATATAGAAAAGCATATTATTATAAATATTGTGACAGTATTCTGACTTGCATTCATTTTGTTCCACTGCGAAATAATTATTTTTTCTTCTTAGAGTTGTGAGACATTGGTGAGTTTGGATCAAATTAAAAGACTATAAGGAATACAGCTTAAACTCTGCAGAAGAATGCTTGCAACAATATGCTGGGCTGTTAAAACACACACACACACAGCCAGTTAAGCCATTGGATAATAGAACTTTTGTGTTCAGGTAGCTAAATAAGCTATTCATTTAAAATATTTATTAACCTCCTTTGCTTTCACTCACGTTCAGGGAAAATGACAATGTTAATGCTTTCTCTAAATGATCTTATTATGACTTATTATAAAGCTCTATTTTACTCATCTGCTTATGATAATGACAATGCTGTTTTCTCTGAGGGTAATAAAAGGAAATTATATGAGACTTACTCTCATTCCCTTGTGATAATTTCTAGCCTACAACATTCAGCCCTGAGAAAATAAAACTCAGTGCTTATATTTATGTGGTGACTACTATCATAGTCATTATAATGTAATCACATTATTTACCATCTGTTTTTTGTTTAGCCAAAATTGATTTTCTATACAGTTCATTTGAACACTTGAGACAAATAAGCTATTTATTTGTATCAGTTTAATGTCTTAGCTACTAGAATTTGAAAAAGAAAATATTTTTCAAAGAACAATGTATTTCAAACACTCTCTAATGCAATATATTTTTGAAATATCCCATTTAGTTTTATAGTTTCTTAACAGGGTGATTATGTATATGCTTTATTATTTTTAAGACTTTATATCACAATAAAAGTGACAATTCATTGTTTTAAAATGAACATTGATTTTCTTAGGGTAAACTGAAAAAAATTGCTCTATGAGCTATTTTCTAATGGCTGGAAGCTGTTTGACATCACATGACCTTCTTCCAAGTGGTTAATTCTGTCATTATATAACATTAATTTGAGAAAAGTATAAAAAAAGTCTTAATTGTTTCTAAATTGGAATAAATTTAATATAATATAGCATAATGTATAATAAATTATTTTTTATCAATGTTGTACCCCTCAGCTAAAGACCTTTAGGAACACACATTTACTCAAACACAGCTGGGTTTATTACTTTCTGCAACAAGAAAGGTGTTCACATAGTGGGGAACAGGGAGGAACTTCAGTGAAAGGACATTCCATGTTGCTCTTTAAAAGAATTGAGCCCGTGGTAGGTGATTTTGGAGACAGTTCCAGAAAGAGATGTTTTTTCTTGAATTGGGTGCTTTCCCAAAGGTAAAAATAATTCTGTAATCAAGTATCTTAATTTAACTTAGTGGCTGGGAGAAATGAAGCTAAGTTAGATCTGTATCTGTAATTAGTAAAGAAGTAACAATCAAGTTAGAAGGGTAAAGAAGTTGTTTGGTCA
The DNA here is from genome assembly GCF_964341445.2 of Mesoplodon mirus. Lineage (NCBI taxonomy): Eukaryota > Metazoa > Chordata > Mammalia > Artiodactyla > Ziphiidae > Mesoplodon > Mesoplodon mirus. The sequence continues at coordinate 103,056,120 of NC_138982.1, read as the reverse complement.
CCTCGGTAATTAGCAAATTGTTCTTTTTTTTAATGTATCATTTTATTTTTATTTATTTATTTTTTAACATCTTTATTGCAGTATAATTGCTTTACAAGGGTGTGTTAGTTTCTGCTCTATTACAAGGTGAATCATCTATGCATATACATACATTCCCATTTCTCCTCCCTCTTGTGTCTCCCTCCCACCCTCCCTATCCCACCCCTCTAGGTGGTCACAAAGCACGGAGCTGATCACCTTGTGCCATGTGGCTGCTTCCCACTAGCTATTTTACATTTGGTAGTGTATATATGTTCATGCCGCTCTCTCACTTCATTCCAGCTTGCCATTCCCCCTCCCCGTGTCCTCGAGTCCATTCTCTACATCTGCATCTTTATTCCTGTCCTGCCCCTAGGTTCTTCAGAACCTTTTTTTTTTAGATTCCATCTATATGTGTTAGCACATGTTATTTGTTTTTCTCTTTCTGACTTACTTCACTCTGTATGACAGTCTCTAGATCCATCCACGTATCTACAAATGACCTAATTTCATTCCTTTTTGTGATTGCCAAGAGTTGGGGGTTGGGGAGGGAAGGATTGGGATTTTGAGGTTAGAAGATGCAAACTATTATATATAGGATGGATAAACAACCAGGTCCTATTGTATAGCACAGGGAACTATATTCAGTATACTGTGATCAACCATAATGGAAAAGAATACAAATATATATATATATATATATATATATATATATATATATATAACTGAGTTACTTTGTTGTATAGCAGACTTAAAAACAACATTGTATATCAACTGTACTTCAATAAAATTAAAAAAAAATATGGGCTCACATAATATTTCATTTGAATTATTTCAGGTTTAGGACATTAATCATAATAGTTTAGGAATGTTTCAGTTGATCTTGGTTCATTTCATGAAAATAGGATAAATATGTTACCAATGTATCTTCTTTGTTTTTTAGTGAGCATTAATGAGTAGTCTGGAAGAAAGGTGTTTCCTAGTCTATTCTATCACTTTATTACTAAGTAGTAATTCTATCTATTGAGAGTCAGAATGTTCAAATTTTAGCCATATTTATATGCAAACACAGAAGCACAGTTACTCAGAGTCATTCTCTATCAAATCTATACAAAATATCAGCAGTATTATGTCTCACTTTTGAGTGACTTAGCAAATCAAAATATCTCTCATATATATAATATACATATATACATAACTATGAATATATACATATTATATATACACATATGCATTTGTGCAAATTATAACATGAGAAATGTGGTTCTATTAATAAAAGTAACGCTGTTTAAAAAGTAAAGGGAATTTCTAAGTACATTAGATATGACTATGATAACAGAAATGACTATTATAATTTCAAATTTTGTTCTTTGATATTATAAGTATAGAGTATATTCCTCTAAAGATTTTAAAATTCTTAAAGAAGCTCAAAATTTCTCATGTTTGCATAATATGTGCATACAGTTAGTGCTCAAAAAATAAGCATTTTTATGAATTAATATTTTTTTAGACTACCGGTAAATGACTATTGAATGATTATCTAGCACTCTATCTTTACAATTCCTGGGCTCCTTCAAATCAGTAACCACCCTTCCTCCCTTTTGCAATCCATGCCAATAGGTCACATTTAGTTTAATTATTACTCAGCACTGCCACACTCTTTTGAAAAGCAAACAAAAAAATAAAATATTCAAAATAACTTTCTTTAGTAGTGAAGCCTAAAGGGTGTTCAGCAATCCTTAATCATCTCCTTTCCCCACTCCTTTTATCAGTCATTCCAAATACTTACCAATCGCCTTTAATACATTTTCCAATCCCCTCCTCAACTACAATGGATTAATTTTGCCTTCTACTTAACTGAAAAAAAAATGAACATGATTAATGAAATCTCCCTTAATTTTCTACTACACTCCTTAGAATATACTCCATCTACGATTATTTCACCTGCTTAAAATATTAACTGATTAAGACAGGAGGCCCTCTGCCTGTCTATTAATACTTAATTTTCATTTGGAGTCCATGCCCTTCAGACTCTCTAGTGATCCTACTTCAATTAGCCATCTATTTTCTTGCATCTTCAATCCCTGTTGAAAGAGGAGTCCTGTTGATTCTACCTTTCAGATTAGTTTTGTGGCCCTATTATTATAAAGCCAATATTTTAGCTTAGAAGTTTATTGTTCCTTACCTGAGACACTGTACTTAATGTCTCTCTGGAGTTTTATATCAAATTACCCTAGAACCTTCTCCTACCTTATCCATGTCACTGCACTTAAAACAACTATTCTAAAATGAAATAGGAACTCTAAGTCTAATAAAATTATCTCCCTAGGTTCACAGTTCCTACACACAGCATACATTCCTGTTCTACTGACCTACAGTTCCAAGTTCCATAGCTATGATGGCACCACCATTGCCTCTTACTGAAATGTCTTGGCCTCATCACCCTCATGCAACTCTTCCACACTCTTTATTTGACTAACTTCAATCCATCCTTTGAATCAAACTTCTTTTCTTCAAATTTCCATCTATTCTTTAAAACCTGCCTTGACCCTATAATTTGACTTTGATGTCACCTCCTTTGATTCTCGTCACCCTGTGCAAATATCTCTATCAGAGCACTTATGAACTTAATATTTAACATACTGAATATGTTCCCTGCTAGAGTCAGCTCCTAATGAGCAGACACTTTTTATTTCAAGTGTCTTGTAGAGTATGTGACTCATTTAATTTCTCTACAACTATCTTTTGAATGATAAGTAAATGAATAAAGAAATTCTATGTAATGTGCTAGTTCAATTATAGTTATTTTCCCCGTAGTTAGTGCACAAACCTAAAGGAGTCACCATTTTCCTAAATAGGAGGTGTGGTGGAGTGAAGGATTAGAATAGCACAGTAGACTATTGATATTTGATATTTTGATTTTTTTAAGAAAAAAAAGCAGAGAAAACGTGAAAAGCACACTAAGCAAAGTCTTGGTTTATCTTCTACTCCATCAGCATTTTTATACTAACATCTAGTTCCTAAAAAAATACATTTTAGGTGCAAGTTGTCTAAAAGATAGTGAGTAGGAATAGTTTTTTACAAACTCAGGTTCACTTTTCAATTTTAAGATTTGTCCCATTAAAAATAAATCTATACGTAAATCTGCTGCAGGCAAATTCTAACATGACAAAGTTTCCAGCATGTCACACTTATTTTTTTGGGGGGGTTGTACTTGAATTAACACATTATTTTGATGCATTAATTAACACTGTCAAATGAGACCACATTTCGTCCTCCCTCACACCTCCTATCTCTTCTTTATGCAGAATCCCCAGTGCATCTGAGGGGACAATGGAGCTAGAAGAAATACACAGTAAATATATGTCAGAAAGAAATTTTGTAACATAAATATTTTTCAAAACCAGAAGTGCCTTCATTTAGAATCTGCTGTGCGCACGAATTTCATGTTTTTAGTGACAGAATGTAAAAGGGTTAAGAAATGGAATGCTAATGTAAAGATCTAATATAATAGCTCTTTTTTGCATCTTATAATAAAGGTCTTCTGTTAGCTCAAAACTGTATTTATTCAAACAAAAATAATAAATCCCATTTTCATATTATTAAAACACTTTTATATTAGTCTAAAATGACCCTTCAACACTGAGCTGATGTTCTCAAGTAAAATGGAAACAATTGACAACCAAGCATTAAATAGACATTAGTGTAAAGGGCATAAATGAATAGTTGATAGATGCAAATTTAGATGTAATGTAATTATTTGGTCTTATTTAACTAGTCATTGGAATGACATACTTTTAGTCAAAATGAATACAAAGAAAGTAATGTTTGTGGTTTATATTCCTCTCGAGCTCGGAGATGTGTGACTTGCTTTTTTATTAAAGCATTTTGCAAATGTTGAATAGAGCTTTGGATATTTTACATTTTTCTTCAAATAATTTGAAAATAGCTTTTTCCAAATCTTTTTTTTTTTCTACTAGCAACTCTCTTCGAGGGAATTCAAATGGAAATATTAGTTATTATAGTCTCTAATATTTCCCTAATCAATTATAAAAACACTTTTTATTACCCATTACAGCTATATTAATATCACACAAATGAAAGGGAAATATTACTTATTGCTCAAAGTATAGAAATAAAACACACTCCATAAGTATCAACTACTCTTTTGGGACATAAATACTTTATCCACTTCCTCACTTTTGTCACGTAATCTGTGTAGATATTTTGCACACTTTGAGAATTAAAGGCTGACATAGGCCTATATATGTCCATGAATGGGTGATCAGTTTCACAAAATCTGTGTTAATACTAAAATTGAGACCAAGTCACATTACATAAAACCCCCAAATTTTAAAAGAATTAAAGTTTGAGTCTGATGTGCAAAAGCATGTTAAATATGTCATTTTTCCTTCTTTTCTGAATTTCCTAACCGGCCCTTTATTCTTAATATTCCATGAAGGTGTCAGGGAAGATTGGGTCTGGAGTGGAGCCATCACGTAGATGATGCTGTGAGTGGCATCTCCTAGAGTTACATAATCTGCTTAGCTTTTTGTGGCAGCCCTGGTCTGAAAATGTATTTATATTCTATATTACCATTTATTAGGACCTCTATAATGGGACATGAGCTAGACATTCATATTTTTAAAATTTTCTTGTATATGCTAAAACTAGGAAAAACATATATGGCCTTGAAATATCCTAACTAGCCTTTAAAAGGCTTTAAAAGTGAGATGATAATTCAGGGCATTTTGTTAAGTGATATTTTAAATTGTGCTTCTTAAAAAGTAGTAAAAATTGCTCACAATTACCAAAAGACAAACATCAGAAATATTCCCTTTTCAATATAAATATAATTTCAATAACTATGAAATTTTTAGGGCTAGTGAGTTGTTATAGTAAGACAGTTCTGGAAGATAAAATAATACTTTAATGAATAATGAAACTCATACATAGTATTTTTGTGAATATGGACACTTTGCAACATGCTGCCAATGATAGTTTTTAAGATTCCAATAATCAGACTGGTCTCTATTTTCTCTTTTAACTGATTTATAAAACATGGCTATAAGGAACAGATTCCTGAAACTGACAGCCATGATTAAGCACCACTTTAATTATTTACCATTATTACATTTCTTAGAAAACAAAATTAAACATAACAAGTCATGCTTATTCGTCATAAGAAAGAGTACCTTAATGAGGCCAATATTTCCAAACCACTTCTGTATCTGCTCTATTTTATAGCATTTCCTTTTCAACTCTTGCTCCAATTATTTCAATATTTTCCTAATTCTTTTTCTGCTACTGGTGTCTATACTGTTCTTTATTCCAATGATTATTTGAACTTTCAAATATATATATATATATATATATATATATACACACACATATATACATATATATTCCTTTATACAGCTTTTATATTCAAATATATTTGTACCTTTTTCTACTTAGATTATAAGACTCCTATAAATCTATATTTATTTATATAAACAGTGTTTCAATTGTAGTATATGAGAGGTCACGCAGCATAGTGTTTAAAAGCTTGGGCTCTGGAATTAGAATATAAAGGTTTAAAATCTTGGTCCAGTCCTTACCTGTGACATAACTGTGAACAACTTACTTGACTTCTCTAATGCTTTGGTTTCTTCAACTACTAAATGATATTGACCATTTTACTACTTGACATAGAATGTTTTTGTGAAGAATAAACCAAATTGCAAATTTCTTACCTAAATGCCTGGTATAAAGTGGTTACTCAATAACTATTAGTCTTATTATTTACACTTATTGACTAATTAATGTATGAGAGTCTCTTACTATTAATAAGTCTGAGAAATATTTATACATTCAGACATTTAAAATGTGTAAGCCATATAGAACAGGTGGCAACCTGGAAATAATGGAAAGTTGTGTCAGCTACATCTTAGAACCCCTCTTGCTCTTTACAGGATAAAGGAACAGAGGGGAAAGGCATTGCTCACTCTTCTCGGGTCAACGTCTCTGCTTTCATTAACGCTGGCTAACACCTTTAGAGCTCAGATTTATGGAGTTCATGCCATTTATATATGAAGGGGATAGGTCCATCTGGCATAAATCAATTCAGTCAGTCACCTTTGCTGATTGACTCATTATAAATATCACCACAAGCCAAAGGTAGATGACAGAGAATAAATGAAAAGCATTTATGAAAGCAGGCATGGAATAAAGAAACATTCAAAAAGCTGAAGAGCATTGTATTCCTAAATGTTTTAAATGCATATAAAAATGTGATCAGAGGGCCTCCCTGGTGGCGCAGTGGTTGAGAGTCCGCCTGCCGATGCAGGTGATACGGGTTCGTGCCCCGGTCTGGGAGGATCCCATATGCCGTGGAGCGGCTGGGCCCGTGAGCCATGGCCGCTGAGCCTGTGCATCCGGAGCCTGTGCTCCGCAACGGGAGAGGCCACAACAGTGAGAGGCCCGCGTACGGAAAAAAAAAAAAAAAAAAAAAAAAAATGTGATCAGAAAAATGTCACGTGTAACATAATGCTTTACATTACAGATTTTCATTAAGGGATAAGGGTCTGAAGTCAATGGATGATTCCCTTTTGGGGTGTAAATTCCAACTTTCTTGTGACACCTCCATTTCATAAATAATTAATTCTGAGGTATAGCAAAGAATATATTAAAATATACAAATATAAAATCTTTGGCACTCACCTACTGGTGCAAGTTTTTAAGCTTCCATTTAAAGGCCAAATAGAAAGACAGTTTACATGTATGTCATATATATTTTTAATCAACATCCTAGTATATGTAGAGAGTACAATATAATAAAAAAAAACAATTTAGGTAATGATGCCAGCTTCTCTATTAAAAGCTCGCATTAACTAACAGAAGTCACTAGCTCATTATAAACATTTACTGGATGTGTCATTTTTAAAGTTGCAGTCTCTGTCAAGAGGACAGAAATGTCGGTGAACAAATACAATATATCCTAATAAGTACTAGGATGGAAGCATACTTGTGATATAGCAGTGGCAGCCGAAGCACTTCTGCAGTTCCACATTTTTCCCTCTCTATCCATCTTGCTACTACTTGTTAATTATGTTTTAGGATACAGCTCAAGTTCCATTCTTCTCCTTAAAACCCTGTTGATCTGTCCAGGTATAACTGAAACCTGCACTCTTTATGCACTTACTCTTATCTCTATAACCATCTTTCATGGGGTCTTCAACACTATATTGCAATTAACTCTTTACACAGAAATCATTCTCCACAATACACTAAACCTACGAGTACAAGGAGTCATTTCTTTATCTCCTACCACAGGACACGGCTGAAAGTCAGTACTTAATATATCCTTGCTGAATAAACAAAGGAATGAATGAATGACATCTAATCCAGTCTGATCATGATAAGGTACAACTATTCTTTGAAGGCAACAGCTATCGACTACTGAGTATTAGGATTGGGTATATGGTCCTAGGAATCAAGAGAAATGTTTGGTCTTAGCATCAGCACATAGGTTGTTTTTGAAACCCTGAAAATAAATGAGTCTGACTTGAGAAGGATAAGAAGAGATCGTGCAGTCAGAAGAGGATGGGAATGTAAGCATTAAGTAAAGTAAGATGAAAATTATAGTGAAGAAGTTGAGGACTTAGGAGTTTGTTAACCATATAGATTCATGAGGTGGTGGCAGAGAGCATAATGGAAAAAGAGTTAGAAGATGCCCTCCCTGAAAGGAAGGACTTTGTGTAACAGGGACAATGGCAGTGTCAGCGAGTAATTTTTGTGTAGCAAAGACAATATAGAGAGGATCAAGGATAGAGACAATAAAGAGAGTCTTCCTTAGGGCATTAACCAAGAATGTCAGAGATGGGAAGTCTGGTGAAATTAGATTCTACTAGGCTAGAAAGTTAATCATTTGGGATGTTCTAGGTAGAAATAACCTAAATTATTCCAGAATATTTAGAGACAACTGACTACTGTCTAGAGACATCCTTTCTTGCATGATGCCAGGAAACCTCTTGGGTGAAAACTTGCATTCTGATAACAATTGGAGATAAGCTATACTCTGGCATGCCTAGAGAACTGGAGAAAATAAACGCTTAAAGAAAGAAAAAAAAAGAGAAAAACAAACAAATGAAAGCAAACAGTAATTTTATCAGGGTGATGTCTGACAAGACAGGACACATTCAGCACCAAGAAAGCACTCGCTTCCCTGAGCAGTGAAAAGTTTTGTCTCAACCCTCTTTAATCAAGCTATCCACAAGCTTGCCACAAACGTCTAAGGATTCTGGGTTGAAGAAAGAAACGTGACGAATAAAAAATCCTACCTCCCCTGCTTTCTTGTTTCCTCCTTCATGTCACTCCTCACTTCCAAAATATCAGGACACCAGAACAGAAAGATATCTTCCTATGAGCTAGTGAGCAAGATAAGCAGAAAACACTAACAATAATAGGCACATCCAGTAAGGAATTTGTTAAATAGTTTAGATGTATTACTAATTCAAGTGCCAAAGGCAGGCATATGCTACCATGTTAGTGATCCACCCTAGAGGTGGATAAGAAATAGCAAAAGAGGTAAAGCAGAAAGAAGCCTGAGTAGCAAAATTTAGGTCTGAAATTTTTGTCTGACCTGCACTTTTTGAAGAACTCCTAGGAGAGTGGTTCCCATACAACAGTGCCCATAACCAGAAACTCTAAGCTTCCTAAAAATGCGTATTTCTCCAGTTTCTGATTCAGTAGGTAGAGCATGGAGCTTAGAAATTCACGTTTTATTGCAAAATGGTGAGTCTGGCCCAGGTATTTTAGCAGACGATCTTTAGAGAAACATTGTTATAAAGTATTAAGTATTAAGTAAAAACTATTTTCAAAGCAGTTCTTTGCCCTTTTAACTATGTTGACATTTGCCTAATAAGGCACAAACAATAGTGGGTTAAACAATGGCACCATGGGACAAATCAAGGTTAGGACACTAGAGATGCTAGTAGTCACTGTATTGTTTAATGCCACAAATTAAACAGCCACAGTTTAAACAAAACGAAACAGTTTCAGTTAAGAATATCTTTTGTGAAGTAGTAAAACCATTCATTTTATTATATCTTAACCTATTTTTGATACTGTGTGACAAAGCAAGAAATAAAACTAAAACACTTTACTGGGTTACAAAATATGATGTTTGCCTAGAGGAAAAAGTACTTGTTTGGCTATTTGTGTTCCCAGCTGATCTAGTCTTTTTTTTTTTTTTTTCATAAAATACCATTTTCACTTGAAACAATGAGTGATAAACTTTTTTTTTAGACTCAGATATTGTACAGACAGTTTTTCTGGAAAATGAATAATATAAACCTGTTGTTTAAACAAATGACAGCATTTGTTGTCGATGATAAACTTTGAGTTTTCAAATGAAAATTAGATCTTTGGAAAACCTGTAATCATCACCATTAGACTGAAAACCATATAAAAGCTTTTTTATGAAGTTTCTTGTGATTTTTTTAAAAAGATGACTTTTGATATCATATCATGAAATATGTAATATATGGAAGATCTATATAACTCAGTGAAGCAGTGTTTTCTGAATGACCATTGCATAATTTTAACAAATAATCTCTGGTAAATGACCCACTCGAAGTTCAAACAGACCAATATATTTTAATGTAACGATGTATGAAAATTGTATTCATGTAGTTTCAGATTAGCCTTTGTAACTAACCTTCAAGAAGCTACCATTTTTTTAAACGTTTTGTGTAGTATCAAAGAATTTCTACAACTGTCTGAAAAGACTATTCAAATATACCTCCCTTTCCAACTGTATATCTGTATGATCTGGATTTTCTCCTTATATTTTAACCTATTAATATATCACAATAGATTGAATGCAGAAGGAGATAATCTATTTTCTGTTAAGCCATATCGTAAAGAAATAAAGTGCAAAACAATCTCACTTTTCATTTATTCTAAATTTTTTTTGAAAAATAAAATTACTTTTAAATGAAATAATAATGTCTCCACATGACAAGTTTATTATCATTTTATTTTATAATTTACTTTTTATTTACTTATTTTTTAAATTAATATTTATTGGAGTATAGTTGATTTACAATGTTGTGTTAGTTTTTGCTGTATAGCAAAATGAATCAGTTATACATATACATATATCCACTCTTTTTTAGATTCTTTTCCCATATAGGTCATTACAGAGTATTGAGTAGAGTTGCCTGTGCTACACAGTAGGTTCTTATTAGTAATCTCTTTTATATTGTTTTAATGGTAAATTTCTAATATGGTAAATATGGAGGATAGCTTGATTAAAGAGGGTTGAGACATAACTTTCGGCTGTTCAGGAAAGAGAGTGCATTTCTTGGTGCTGAATGTGTCCTGTCTTAGACATAATCTCACATACACTAAATCTCTTTGGGGTTCTCAATAATTTTTAAGAGTGTAAAGGAGTCTTGAGACCAAAATATTTGACAACAATTATGCTAGACAGATAAAAGAAGGAAAAGAGCCTGTAGCTCTGATACTTGCCAAGATGCTATGTTTTACGTTGAGGGGTAGTTGGAGAGGGTATAGTGTGTTATTTCTGTTAGTAAAGGACTAATAGATAAAATGGCTTTATTTAACAACCTAGAGTTTAAGAGACAGGTAAATTCAGATTATCAATAGAGTGAATATATATTCTGGTTCGCCTGGAATAGTTCAAATTTACATCTAATGTTTTCTAGTAAATATTTATACTCTCAAGAGTGACTGAGTTTGGAGGACAAGTTGTAAGGTCATTCTATTTTCACGTATTCTCATTCTTACAAACAGGACCCTGTATACATACATTTCTATTTCAGTGCAGGTTGAGTTGCCTGGTGATGCCAGAAGACTTTTTCCATCAGGATATAGAAAACTACATCTAGTTTTTGAGGCAGGTTAGGCTTAACTCATTTAAAATTTATCTTCCTCAACTGTAATCTGACTTTGTTTAGTTGTTGATATCAGATAAAATTATACAAAGTGTTCATTATTTATTTTCTGATTTGTTATCCTTTGCTTTTTCAAACTTTTCAAATACTATTTTGATAAATGCTATGACTTAGACAATACACAACTAATCCAAGTTTTGATCATTAATCATCAGGATAATCATGGGCAGGCCATTTACTTTCTTTAACAATGACTATCTCATAAGATATTTGTGAGAATTAAATAATTAATGGTAGTTAAAGTTTGTGATATTATTCTATGAATGCCAAGCATTATATTTAGTTGAGATGATTAAAGATTGATATGGTTTTACATTATCCTGTGCCACTTTTTAAATGGTTTAGTTAAATTAACATTTAAAGGGAAGTCAACCAGTTGAAAATTCTTTTTCACCTGTTGCGAAACAAAAGCATGGGATGGCAGTGTGCTAACATAGTTAATGGGAAAAAAAGATGATGAGCAGCTGTGGATAGTCTGTGATTAAAAACATGCAAAGAAAGCAAAATGAGTTTAATTCAGACCTAAATTTGTTAATTTTTACTCACAGAGGGTACAACACTAAAGGTAGTTAATGGAAGTATTAAGTGAAGTAACACTTCTAGTGTTAGCTTACCTTGGAGAAGACATTCCAACACTGTTGAAGGGTATAGTGGTTTGAAACATGGCTAGGTCACCACACAGCAATTTTAAACAGCATAGACTAGTGTGGAATCAAGGTCAATTTTAACAAACAAAGAATATCTATAGTCTGTTTTAACAAAGATCATATGGCTTGTTAAGAGTGTAAAGGAGTCTTGAGACCAAAATATTTGACAACAATTATGCTAGACAGATAAAAGAAGGAAAAGAGCCTGTAGCTTTGATACTTGGCAATATGCTATGTTTTAACTTTTAACAAACCATATGATCATCTCAATAGATGCAGAGAAAGCATTTGACAAAATTCAACACCCATTTATGATAAAAACCCTGCAGAAAGTAGGCATAGAGGGAACTTTCCTCAACATAATAAAGGGCATATATGACAAACCCATAGCCAACATCGTCCTCAATGGTGAAAAACTGAAACCATTTCCACTAAGATCAGGAACAAGACAAGGCTGCCCACTCTCACCACTCTTATTCAACTTAGTTTTGGAAGTTTTAGCCACAGCAATCAGAGAAGAAAAGGAAATAAAAGGAATCCAAATTGGAAAAGAAGAAGTAAAGCTGTCACTGTTTGCAGATGACATGATACTATACATAGAGAATCCTAAAGATGCTACCAGAAAACTACTAGAGCTAATCAATGAATTTGGTAAAGTAGCAGGATACAAAATTAATGCACAGAAATCTCTGGCATTCCTGTACACTAATGATGAAAAATCTGAAAGTGAAATCAAGAAAACACTCCCATTTAACACTGCAACAAAAAGAATAAAATATCTAGGAATAAACCTACCTAAGGAGACAAAAGACCTGTATGCAGAAAATTATAAGACACTGATGAAAGAAATTAAAGATGATACAAATAGATGGAGAGATATACCATGCTCCTGGATTGGAAGAATCAATATTGTGAAAATGACTCTACTACCCAAAGCAATCTACAGATTCAATGCAAGCCCTATCAAACTACCACTGGCATTTTTCACAGAACTAGAACAAAAAATTTCAAAATTTGTTTGGAAAAACAAAAGACCCCGAATAGCCAAAGCAATCTTGAGAACGAAAAACGGAGCTGGAGGAATCAGGCTCCCTGACTTCAGACTATACTACAAAGCTACAGTAATCAAGACAGTGTGGTACTGGCACAAAAACAGAAAGATTGATCAGTGGAACAGGATAGAAAGCCCAGAGATAAACCCACGCACATATGGTCAACTTACCTTTGATAAAGGAGGCAGGAATGTACAGTGGAGAAAGGACAGCCTCTTCAATAAGTGGTGCTGGGAAAACTGGACAGGGACATGTAAAAGTATGAGATTAGATCACTCCCTAACACCATACACAAAAATAAGCTCAAAATGGATTAAAGACCTAAATGTAAGGCCAGAAACTATCAAACTCTTAGAGGAAAACATAGGCAGAACACTCTATGACATAAATCACAGCAAGATCCTTTTGGACCCACCTCCTAGAGAAATGGAAATAAAAACAAAGATAAACAAATGGGACCTAATGAAACTTCAAAGCTTTTGCACAGCAAAGGAAACCATAAACAAGACCAAAAGACAACCCTCAGAATGGGAGAAAATATTTGCAAATGACGCAACTGACAAAGGATTTATCTCCAAAATTTATAAACAGCTCATGCAGCTCAATAGCAAAAAAACAAACAAGCCAATCCAAAAATGGGCAGAAGACTTAAATAGGCATTTCTCCAAAGAAGATATACAGACTGCCAACAAACACATGAAAGAATGCTCAACATCATTAATCATTAGAGAAATGCAAATCAAAACTACAATGAGATATCATCTCACACCAGTCAGAACGGCCATCATCAAGAAATCTAGAAACAATAAATGCTGGAGAGGGTGTGGAGAAAAGGGAACACTCTTGCACTGCTGGTGGGAATGTGAATTGGTACAGCCACTATGGAGAACAGTATGGAGGTTCCTTAAAAAACTAAAAATAGAACTACCATATGACCCAGCAATCCCACTACTAGGCATATACCCTGAGAAAACCATAATTCAAAAAGAGACATGTACCAAAATATTCATTGCAGCTCTATTCACAATAGCCCGGAGATGGAAACAACCCAAGTGTCCATCATCTGATGAATGGATAAAGAAGATGTGGCACATATATACAATGGAATATTACTCAGCCATAAAAAGAAATGAAACTGAGCTATTTGTAATGAGGTGGATAGACCTAGAGTCTGTCATACAGAGTGAAGTAAGTCAGAAAGGGAAAGACAAATACCATATGCTAACACATATATATGGAATTTAAGAAAAAAAAAATGTCATGAAGAACTTAGGGGTAAAACAGGAATAGAGACACAGACCTACTGGGGGTGGGCTTGGGGATATGGGGCGGGCTGTGACGGGGCGGGGGAGAGGCATGGACATGTATACACTGCCGGGCGTGGGGTGGATGTTTGGTGGGGGGTGGCCGCGTGGCGCGGGGGGATTGGCTCGGTGCTTTGTGGCCCCCTGGAGGGGTGGGATGGGGAGGGTAAGGGAGGGAGACGCAGGAGGGAGGGGATGTGGGAACAGATGTATATGTATGACTGATTCACTTTGTTGTAAAGCAGAGACTAATAAAATATATATATATATATATATATATATATATATATAGTCTGTTTTAAATGGCTTTATTTTAACCAAGTAGAAAAGAAATTAGAATCTTAATTCTAGGGACAGTACAGATATTCCAGAAGCTGTCTTGTTAAGATCCTGAAAGCAAAGTTTCACTGAGAATGCTTTCTGAGACCAGAAACTACTGTCAGCTCATCTTTCCCTCCCTTTAATCAGAACAAGTCCTATGCTTTCTCCACTGGCCATTGTGACCCTGACATCTAATGATTAAGGTCAGATTATGGACTAAGTTTTTAAATGTCTGGTTGAGTTACCTCAAAACTTAATGTAGTTAAAGTATAAAAGAATATGGGACACCCATGATGGAGATAAGCCGATGATCCTGGTAATGTGAGGAGCATCAAAACAAATACCTTGTTCACTTGCTTGCTTATGTATGTATGTATGTGTGTATGTATGTATTTTTGGTTCATGTAACTGGATTGTACAAATCTTAAGTTAGGTATTCTACACTATACTTCTTTTATTCTTCCTTTACCCTGGCCAGAGGAAAATAAATTGTGGGGGAAACAAAAGCTGATAAGCAGGAGTTTACTGAACATTTGACTGTGAAGATACAATAATTTTTCAAGTTAATTTATACTTAGAGCAATAGTAAAAGGTCTTAGTTTCTAAGACCAATGCATTTAACTAAACACACACTCAGAAAGATCAAATCCAAAATATAATCATATGTGTTTGCCTCTCAATCCCTTTTTTTTTTTTTTTTTTTGCAGTACGCGGGCCTCTCACTGTTGTGGCCTCTCCCATTGCAGAGCACAGGCTCTGGACGCGCAGGCTCAGCGGCCATGGCTCACGGGCCCAGCCGCTCCGCGGCATGTGGGATCTTCCCAGACCGGGGCACGAACCTATGTTCCCTGCATTGGCAGGTGGACGCCCAACCACTGCGCCACCAGGGAAGCCCTGAATCCCTTTTTTCTCAAACTTTTAGTAGCCTTTGCATGACTGTTAGAATCTGTCAGAAGCAGAGGAAAGAATAAAATTCTTATGTCAATATTGTTATTTATCAAGTTATTTATCTAGAGAAGTAATTGAGTAAGACAAACCTAGTGTTTTCCATAAAAGGTTGGGAGATTCATGTTTAATTATAACATCTCTGTCCTACTGCCCAGCAGAAGGAACCATTAAAACTTATCCATCCTTTAAGTGAATAGTTGTTTTAAAGGAATGCAGCTATTTTGTTCTGAATTATGCTTAAATACTATATAATCATCCAGGGTCTTTAAACGCTTAAAGACAAAATCCCCTCACAGCATTATTTTAATTGAAATTACAAAGGAGCTGACTAACAAAGACTTATATCTGCTCTCATAAAATTATGGATAGAGGTACTTACCAAAGGAGAGAAAGAAGAGAGAATGAGACAGAGAATGAGAAAAGAAAAGAGGAGGAAGGGAGGAATAAATTGAGGAGAAAGAAAATTATGGGATAAAAACTACTTAAAGCTTCAATATCTTTGTGTTAATAAAAATACAAATTATAAACAAAACTATTGCATATGAAGATTAGTTAGCTCTAAGAGTTAACTCTTAGTTATTATATAGCTCTAAGAGCTATCTTATTATATTACATTTATTTGCCTAAATTACTGATTATTAAAAAGTATTAGGATTTATGTGAATTAATAAAATAAAACCCCCTTTACTGCCTTTTTCAAATCTGACTGTGGAATATACAATAGCAGATGGAAAATAAAACTATTACACTAGGACTTGGTGATAATTTTTTGGATCTGACACCAAAACAAAGGCAACAACGGCAACAAAACAAACAAGTGGGACTACATTAAACTAAAAATGTTCTGCACAGCAAAGGAAACGATCAGGAAAATTAAAATCAACCTACCAAATGAAAATATTTGCCAACCATATACTGGATAAGGGGTTAATATCCAAAATATATATTTAAAAAAACTCATATAGCTCAATAGCAAAAAATCCTAACAATTAGATGTAAAATGGGCAGAAGATCTGAATAGGCACTTTTTCCAAAGAAGACATACAGTTATCCAACAGGTACATGAAAAGATGCTCAATATCACTAATCTTCAGGGAAATGCAAATCAAAACCACAATGAGATGTCTCCTTCATTTGTTAGAATGACTATAATCAAAAGGAAAAGAAATACCAAATGTTTAAGAGGATGAGGAGAAAAGGGAACCCCTGTGCACTGTTGATGGGAATATAAGTTGGTGCAGTCACTGTGGAAAACAGTATGGAGGTTTCTCAAATAATTAAAAATAGAACTACAACAAAAAGATGCAGCAATTCCACTTCTGGGTATTTATCTAAACACTAACTCAAAAAGATATAACCACAGTCATATTTATTACAGCATTATTTACAATAGCCAAGATATGAAAACAACCTAACTGACCATCAATCATTGATGAATGGGTGGATAAAGAAGACATATTATATATATAATATGTGTCTATATATACATACATATATATAGACACATATATACATTTCAGTCATAAAAAAAGAATAAAATCTTGCTGTTGCCATTTTTGACAACATGTTTGGACCTTGAAGGCATTATGCTAAGTCAAATAAGCTCATAGATTCAGAGAACATATTGGTGATTACTAGGGGATGGAGGGTGGACAAAATGGGTAAAGGGGGTCATAAGGTACAAACTTTCAGGTGTAAAATAAATAAGTCATGGGAATGTAATGTACAGCATGGTGAATATAGTTAATAACGTTATATCAAATATTTGAAAGTTTCTAAGAGAGTAAATCTTAAAAGTTCTCATCACAAGAAAATATTTTGTTACTATATATGGTGAAGGATATTAACTAGACTTGTGATAATCGTTGTGTAATATATACAAATATTGAATCAATATGTTGTACCCAAAACTAATATAATGTTATATATCAATTATACCTCAATAAAACATTGCACTATATATTGAAACATGTCTTAAATAGAAAGCAACATATACATTCATAATATTAAACCACAGAATTTATTAAACTTTTTATTGTTGTAATGACAAACAGAAGCCACTGTAGCTTTCCTTCCCTTCTTGTTCAATGTGTGTAAGCCAGCATCTTAAAATTTAATAGCATGGAGAAACATAATAGAATACTTCACAGAACTTCTTGTCCTTGCTTGAATTTCCTGGGTGGGATTCCACTCCAAAGCCTTTGCAATTTGTCTTTCCTCACCTGGAATATTCTTCCCATAGCTATACATATGACCCCCTCCCTCCCCTTAAGCTTTTGGCTCAAATACTACATCAGTAAGAACTTTCCTAACTACCACATTTAAAATAGCTACCAATCCTCCCCATACCTGTGAATCTAATCCCCTTCCCTGCTTCATTTTTCTCCATTTCACTCATCACCATTTCACATACTTTATATTTTACTTATTTATGTTGTTACTGTCTTTCTAACTCTGCTGCACTTTAAGTTCTATGAGGGGTAGAATTTTTGTCATTTTACTCACTGCAGTATTCCCAATAATAAGTACAGTATTTGGCATATTATAAGTATTAAATAAATAACTGTTGAATTAATAAAAGTTTTCTGAGGGCAGCCATGTATCAAGAAAAAGAAAGAAAGATGGAAAGAAGTGGCATGGTTCTTTACTCACCTTTGACCATGCAGGTAATTCATTCCATCTCTTTGGGAAAGATAAAGAGATCAGGCAAAATCCCAGGAATGTTTAGAGAAAATCCCTCTTCACAGAAGCCAGCAGAATTTGAAGTGTTCTTTTCACATTCTCCAGCTCTTTGTTCTATTAAACCATTAGGCTTCATGATTAATATCATAGGCAACCTGGGTTTTTCACCCTCAGAATCTGGTGAAAGATG
The DNA here is from genome assembly GCF_964341445.2 of Mesoplodon mirus. NCBI lineage: Eukaryota > Metazoa > Chordata > Mammalia > Artiodactyla > Ziphiidae > Mesoplodon > Mesoplodon mirus. Next base: position 103,037,997 of record NC_138982.1, on the reverse strand, counting down.
AAGTTGTAGAATAACAACATATATATGAAACTCAGCTTTCCAGCAAATCCTCTAACGGAAATAAAGATGAAAACCAGAAAGTTATTTTTAAAATTTCCTCAAATATTTAAAATGTGTGTCACTAAGTATATCCTATAAAAGTCATTTTTGCAGAAGTGAGCCCTCACTCACAATATCATTTATAGCTGTTAACTTTATACGTGATTATAATAAAAGTGTTGATACATTTTCCCAATCCAAAGCAAATTAGAAGCAGCACAGGTGAAGGAGTAAGAATAGTTGGTACAGATCAATAAACACATTAAAGGTAACAATGAATTGCTCCTTCTTTGCGTGTCTCTACTGTACCTTGTAATTATTTCTCTTACAACCGTTGTCATATTTGCTTACCTACTTTTCCTCTGCATTAAACTGTGAGTTCCTTCAGTTCAAAGGTGTATCTTACACATTCTGCTCATAGTATATCTAGTGCTTAGCCGGGTGCCTGTCAAATGGGTGTGCAATACATATCATTTAAGTAAGTTTTAAGTAAATCAAGCACATTTAAACTGTTAATTGATAATTGTCTCTGCACAGAGACAAGCTGATTTACCTGACCCAATAAGAAGTACCTCATCAGAGCTGCTCACATCTGCTGGTGGTACATTTCAGTAGAACCAAAGGACCTTGAAAAGCTGCTCCAAGGGACAGACAGGAGAGAAGCTACCACCTTCCATCATGAGAATAGCTTGTGTCCATATCCTTACGCATTAAGTACTTTCTGGATGTTTTTCCTTTTTTAACATTTTCTTCTTTACAAACAAGTATGTGGCATAGTGTATGGCCTAATTTCCCTTTTGACAGTATGAGACAGTACAGCAACACTGGTAATGTTTCATCCAGTTCTCTGTGTGCTGAACCTGCCCTGGTTTCAGCCTGGGTTTTCCAGAGGAAACAATGAGCTGGCATTTGGTGTGTAGGTTATTTTTAGGGATTGACAAATGAGGAAGGGATAGAGAAGAAGTAGAATTAGGGAGCAGAAGTCAAGTTGTGATGGGTGCCTATGAAGCATTCATGGCCAAAACCACAGGGAGCTCTGGAGTAAACATTCATATTTAAAATATCTAATTGAGAACTAAGTGACCAGAGATTTTAGACCTTGGTTTGATCATTACTTGCTATGGGCCGTTTTGAGGAGGACCTGGCCTTAAGTAAGGTGGCTATTTACACCTAAGGTAAACAGTGAAGGAGTTTATTGCTAGAGCAAGTCTTTCCTTGGAGGTAAAATCTCATGAGACAAATCTTCATCTACTAAAGGCTTATAGGGAGAAAAACATAAATCTGATATGAAAAACTTTTCCTTGCCAGAGAAAATTTCTCTGTCTTTTGAAATGCATATGCACAAAAATTAACTGGAATTGCTCATTCATTCCTGAGTGCAATCCTGGTTGAAGTGAAATTTAGTGCAACCTGCCTCCAATTATACATTAACAGGATAAATAATACCTTAAGTTTCAATTATTATTGTCTTCCCCAAAAAAGAAGTTGATAAGAGCTATATATTGGTGTTTGTTTTAAATTTTTATGAAAGTATAAGTACAAAATATAGTTCTAAAGTTGTTTTACACAAGCCAAATATAGTACAGTAATTATCTTGTAACCTCTATTTCTTTCCAACACTTCAGAGATTGCTGATAATCTTTTGCTTTATAGTATTAGAGAAATTTAATGAATATGTATAGCTGCAGATGTTAGAAAATTACTGCTGCAGTGAGAATCAGATGCATTAGACAGACTAATTTGTTTTTTTTATTGTCAACTGGAAATGCTATTATTTCACAAAATGATGTGACTATATAAATTCAATTAATGATTACTTTTTAAAAAGAAAAATAAACTTCTGTGATTTGAAAAGAAGGAAAAGTTTCAATAAGAAAATAGAATGCTTCAGGTAGGAGTTTAAATGATAACCCATATCTATTAAATTTTTTTACCTTAATCATTGAAAAATATTTAAATAGTATAATTATAAACAAAATATCTATATGTATTGAAAAATTAAACTCTAACCTTTAAATTTGTAGTTATTTACATGACTTGGGTGAAATATAATTAATCAGAGTGAGCCAAATTACAACTTATTTTGACACAGAATCTGATAAGTAGCCACTAGAAACTGATATGGCATACTGCCTGGCATCCATTCTGATTGGTCTATACACATACTGCTAATTGCTATCTATATAGAGTGTCATCTGGCTTACAGAGTTTGCTGAAAATATGCTGGTGGTCTTCCATACTGAATTCCTTCTATGTATGCTATATGTTGCAATTATATTAATATTGATTAAATATGTACCAAAATATATGATTTTTAGGTAAATGCATTCAATATGCTATTATGCAACAGAGAATAAAATCGAAGCGTCTCAATGTTATGTAAATTCTAAAAATGATTTGATATCAATCAGATTTTATGAACCATCAAATTGAAGAGTTCATTTCCCCAGATTATACTCCATGCTTTCTTGCCTTTCTTTTTCATGCCATTTATTTTGTGTGCACTGAACTGTTCCAATATCTGCTCTTTCTCTGCATTTCCAATCTTAATTATTCTTCAAAGGCCAGCAGAAATGCTACTTATTTTATAAAGATTTTCTCATCCTTCAGCTGATATTCTCTTATAACTTTGAACACCCAACACACTTGCACTCTTGTACTATCTACTTTATACTAAGAAAGTTTTGTGAAAGTCATCTTTCTTACCAGAATATAATCTCCACATTGGTATGAAGAGTTTATTTTCTGACTTTGTCTCCTACATAGCAACAGCACAATGCCCATTGTAAGTACTTATACCTTGAAATCATTACATTTTTAATTTTTGACATTGAAATATGAAACTAAAACATATTATACATATATTCACCTCATTTATGTAGAATATATTTTATATAATTTCTGCACCATAAGAAACATTTGATTATAGTTATTGTGAACTAACAAAAGTGAAAGATTAGTACAATTGTGAGCAATGTCCAGAAAGTTGGCAATCAATGGAAAAATGCATTCTAATGACAACACAAACTATAGTAAGAGAGTTCTTTCTATATCTGGGGATCCAAAGACACTTCATAGACTAAAATTCATATGCATTATTAATATTTTGATTTACAGGACTCATCTATTTCCCAGGCCCCCAGGCACATGTAATACAAGAACATCAATTTAATTAAGATAACATTTGAAATTCAAGAGCCAAGTTGGTCCCTTTTACATTAATAAGTTCACGTTAAATAGATGCTATATATCAATTTCTGAAGGTTTACAAGGACAGAATTGTAAATGAATTGCAAATAACTGGGCCTAGGGTGAAAAATATCATTGTTTTCAGGTGCTTCCCAATATTTTCATGGAGGAAGTTTCTTCTTTCTCTCAGATGAGTTGTATCAGAAGATTAACCCTACAGTAAAACTACCTAGCCACAGTCATCAATAATAAAATGCTTGATTATATAATAATGATTAATTAATTTATTTATCCCTTGGGATTAGCAGCAAAGTGTCACAATTCATACATAATCTATTACAAATGGTTGTTTAGAAGATGAATTAGTATTCATTAAATTGTTTTAGATTTAAGAATTGTGATTTTGCATAAAATAGTTCTATGATACTATGATATGAACTAGGGTTAAGAAAATTGGTATTAATTATTCTTTATTTTAAAAGTTCAAATGATATCTGCAGGTGATCAGGACACACATAGCCAGTAACATATCTTATCCAAACACTGGTGTTAAATATTACTTGAAAATATTGCTAGGAAATATAACCACAATACTAGTAGTGAAATTTTGGTTCACATAATAGAAGTTAAAATGCCAAATTGGAGTTAAGGCTTAATCGACAACACAAGATTAATTTAATGTATTCTATCTGTTATGTGTCAAGGACAATTTTAAAGAAGAATAATCAAGAACTTGCAGAGCAGCAACCCATATCATGATAATGCAAAAAATCACTTCTGTGAGAAATTTTTATACAAGCATAGTTTTATATTGCTAATAGAAATAAGCAGATGTTTTAAAATATGAAATATTTACTAGGTTATGATTTCACTTACCAGTTAAATCTAAAATCAAACACTCATAACCTGACTCAAAACTTTATTATTAATATCCTTAACAAGATATCATTAAGCAAAGGCAAATATAAAAAGATTTTAAAATTGATAAAGTAACAATTATATTATTTTATATCTTACAGAAAGTGAATAGAAATCCTAATATTTACTCTGGTATATCTATCCACTAAAAATAATTGAGCTATCAAGTAAAGCCATGGAGGAACCTTAAATGCAAATGAAAGAAGCCCCATCTTAAAAGACTGCATTCTGATGATTTCAACTATATAACCACTGATCCTTCAACTCTTTCCATAGTAAAGGTAAAACTATAGAAACAGTAAAAAGATCAGTGATTGGCATGGTTTTGGTGAGAAGAAGGGATGAATAAGTAGAGTACAAGGATTATTTGGGCAGTGAATCTCTTCTGTATGACTATAATCATGGATATTTGTAATCATACGTTTGTTAAAACCCATAGAGTGTACAAAATCTAGAGTGAACTCAATCTAAATTATGGACTTTGGGTGGTAAGAGTGTGTGTCAGTGTTGGTTCATTAGTTGTAGCAAACGTTCCTCTCTGGCCTGGAATGTTGTTGATGGTGGGGGAGGCTATGCATGTGTGGAGAGAGAGGATACAGAAAATGTACTGTATTTTCTGCTTAATTTTGCTGTGAATCTAAAACTTCTTTAAAAAATAAATTCTATATTAAAATAAATAAGCAATAATATAATAATAATTAAAATCGGTTTTCAAAAGACATGTAGCTAGAAAATGACACTGCCATCAGAGTTACATAATACAATTGCATGTAAATGTATTGATTCATTTTTCCCTAACTTTCAATTATATAGACATAGAGGGTTGGTGAAATAGATAATAGGTAGTTTGTGATTTACAGATCTTAAATTTGGTGCGACAACATCAACTAATAAAATTTTTTTCTAAGTAAACCATCCAAGCAGTTTTTATTCATTAATATTCATAAATACACACAGCAGCTTCCTTAGAGATTTCAATTTTCCCCTTCAGTTTGTACGTGGAGTATCCCAATAATGTTGAGCCTTTTGCATGTCACGATATAGGAAGCAGAGGTCACTCCTGCACTGCTACCTACATTTACCTGCTAGAAGTAAAAACTGGTTAAATGGTAAAGATTACGATATATAATTTCTCTCTTCTTTTGAATGTACGCAATGTAATAAGAGTGACAGACCTGAAACTGCAATCACCAAACAAACCCAAGATTGTTTTTGCCCACTTTCCTTGGCAAATATAGAACAGAGGACATTGTCTGTGAATTGGAAGGTCATCAAAGAGGAGGCGGTGAAGTCTTATTTCCCTTATTAGTCACTTTTAAATTTAGGTTTTCTAAAGCAACATCTAAAGGCATAATATCTACATAGCTCATAGCTCCAAAATCTACTATGCCCCCTGTTCATCCTCATCTGAGGACAAGCTCTCTTCCCGCACCAAAGTGGACAGAAGGAGGTCTTGGACCAACAGGCTGTGGTCTGTGAGCTCACATACCATGGGCTGGAACTGTTTCACACATTTTACAATAATTCAACCCTGTTAAAAGAAATTGGGAATTTTGCATAGTTTGCTGGCTGCTTTCAGTGTTAGCTGCATTGGTTGTTGCTGTGGATTGTGTGATTATAAAGATGAAACTGCTTTGTGTTAATGGCTGCTGCCGTGCTGCTGTTCTAGCTGCAGCTATATCTGCAGTTGTTATAACTGAGAAGCAGAAGGGTCAAAAGAATTAACCCCACCTCTGTAGAACTGACCAAAAGAGTGTAAATGGTATAAAGAAGGCATTAACTCCATACACTTATCTTCAGTTAAGGTTATGACAAACAAATTATAAAATACATTCTTGGGCTTCCCTAGTGGCGCAGTGGTTGAGAGTCCATCTGCCGATGCAGGGGATGTGGGTTCGTGCCCCGGTCCGGGAAGATCCCACATGCCGCGGAGTGGCTGGGCCCGTAAGCCATGGCTGCTGAGCCTGCGCGTCAGGAGCCTGTGCTCCGCAACGGGAGAGGCCACAACAGTGAGAGGCCCGCATACCGCAAAAAACAAACAAACAAACAAATAAAAGAAAACATTCTTTATAATTTGGGGGTAAAGTCATGTAATTTCAAATCTACATGTCTTTAGTCCAAGAAAGTGTTCATTCTCTGTTTCAGGAATACTGACAGAGTTCATTTCTGAATGAGAAGAATTTGCTGTGGTGGGGAGGTATGGTCAGTGGGGGAAGAGGGATTTATTAATGTAATTAATACAATTACCTCCACACAGTTACATAACTTGTGGATTTTGAGAAATTGTACTCAGCTACTTTGTATAATTAAAACGAATATTGTCTTTCATTGATACAGTGACTTCTCCTGAATAATTTTCAAGACTTAGTCAGTGAGCCAGATTGGAACTAAAATCTATTCTTAAATATTTCTGTTAATTCTCTGTCAAAAATAAATAATATACATAATTTTATACGTATATGATCTTTGAAATGTATCAGTGTGGGTGGGTGTGTGTTCATGTCTGTGTGTGCACACATGTATTACCCCTTAGTCCTAGAGAACATGAATAAATAAAGATAAATTATTTGATGTTTATTGTGTAAAATCCCATATATATATTTATATGGTTTACCGGTCATTTAAAAAATAACATTAAAGGGCAAAATTAGCAATACCCAGGATAATCCAGTATAATAAGTCTGTTTTATGGTCAGCTGATTATTAGCCTTAATTATATCTGGAAAATTCATTTATAGCAGTTCACAGGTTAGTGTTTGCCTGAATAACATTATGATAGAATAATAGCCACCCCAAATTATCCATGTCCAAATCCTTAGAACCTGTAAATATGTTATCTTACATTGCAAAGGGAATTTTGCCGATGTGATTAAATTAAGGATATTGAGAAGGGGATATTATCATAGACTATCTGGGTGGGCTGAGTATAATAACAAGAGTCTTTATAATTGAAAGAAAAGGCAGAGGGTCAGAATCAGAGAGAGAATTGAAGATGCTACACTGTTACCTCTGAAGAAGGGGCCACAAGCCAATCAATGCAGGAAGCTTCTGGAAGCTGGATAAGAGAAGGGAAGGACTCCTAGAATCTCCAGAAGGAAGATCAACACCTGCCAGAGACTTGATTGAGTACAGTGAAATCCATTTCAAACTTCTTACCTCCAGAACTATAAAATAATAAATTTATATTATTTTAAAAGACATTGAATTTGTGGTAATTTGTTATAACACAACAGGAAACTAATACAAACATCTTTAGAATTCTGACTCTGGAATGAGCTTCCTTGAATTAATTCCTGGTGGCCAGTGATCTATTCTCTGCAGATAATCCAACGTAAAACAGAGCAAAACAAAATAAATCTGGTTATTGATATAGTAATGGCTAAAGTGTTCCAGGCACATTACTCAATATAACATACAATATCTCTTTAATTTCATATTAGCTCTATTTTCATGTGAGAAAACTGAGCATCAGAGAACTTAAGTAGTTGCTCACAGTCACACAGTTAATAAAATGCAGAAATGAGGATTTTAAACCAGATGATTTGGCTTTGAGTCATAGTAGTCTTAATCGTGTAGCATAATCCCAGGGGCTTTCTTGCTTAAGACACTAACCATTTTTAGAGGTTTCTTGAGGAACTTAAAAATATGCTCTTATGTGCTACACGAAAACAAACTTGCATGTTCCTTGTATACAAGTTAGAAATTTAACATATGCACTTTAAAAAAGTAAATTAATTTGTATTTTTGTCTTAGTTCAGCCTTGATAGATATCAGAAAGATATTGATACTTCTGAAAGGGATGGTAGGACCGAAACAATAGGATTAGTCAAAATTCTATTTAATAAAGAGCTTGATAATTAAATTCCCTCCTAGGGCAGTGCACTCCAAAAACTTTCCTTTTTACTACACAGACAAAAAATGGCTTACCTTGTGAAGATATTAACCCAGAGAGGATCTGAACTTGGGGCATCAGAACCAAATGGTCCCAGGAGAGAAAGGCTGGGCTGGATAGCCTCGAGTATATCTATTCCCCTCTTTCCCTCCTTTCTGGATAGTGATCAGTAGCACACAGACCACTATGGAGTAGCATTTTCAATTCAACAACATTCTTCAGGTCTTGGTAAATGCTCTCTCTCCCCTTGCATGTTGATTCCTAGGGGTGGTGATAGATCTCTATTATTAATAACCATGGATTACTGAGGTTTCACTGGCTTGATACCAGTAACCCTGCCTATGACCAGGTAAATAATTTTACTAATAAACTCTTTTTAATTTATCCTGTTTAAGTTTTCCATCTTTTCTCCCTAGGACAATGACTGATAAAAATTTAATAAATATATATGAAGTTTAAGTTAAAGTCAGCCTGCTGTGATCCTAAGAACGTTTTCCAAAATTGCTACCAGAGACACGAATAGAACCACATTTGGAGGTGACTGGAAGATTCCTTTTTTGAGAAGATCCTCAGTTATGAAAAAAATCTTGGTTCCCAGCCTTTCACATTGCAATGAAACAAACCAGTGGATGAAATTTTACCCATAATCACACAGATTTCATTCAGCTTTTTAGTACCTCAACTTTAAATATTTTGGAGAAGTTTGTGATCAGTGAGTATTAGGAAAAGAAAACAACATTTTCTACCATAAATACAGAAAATAAAACAAATAGAAAATTCGAGGAAACAGAGAAAATACCAAAGGTGACAAAAAAAATCCATTTATTTAATATACCAAGGTATATAAGATAACATACAGCATCCACTAAAAGAGGGAAAAAGAAAGAAATCTGGAGGAATAAATATACCAACAACAGGAAAGAGTCCGTAAAAAATATAATAGCAGAAATAAAAGTATTCAATCAGCTGGCTGGAATAAGAAAGCAATGTAAAAAGGGATAAGATAAACATATTAGTGATTCAAGTAGAATCCTAGCTATAGTAACAAAGAAACACCAAAGTTTAATGTTTCAAACAAATCAGATGTTTATTTTTATAATAATCTATAGTGTTTATCAGACTTTGCTACAGAAAGTCATGGAGGGAACCCAGAGTGCAGAGTAGCATTCTCATCCTAAATATGTGGTTTTCAAGGTTGCTCATAATTTCAAGTCATAAGAAGGGAAAGGCATGAAGAACTCCATGGTGAGTATCTTTCAAACAAGTGAAACCACAAGTTTAGACATTTCTTTTGCTCATATTCCATTGGTGAATTTTTATGCCATGGCCACATCAAGAATCAAGGAAGACTGGAAATACAGTTTAGCTGAATAGCCAATGATTTCGGGGAGGAAGATAAATAACAGTATCCACCAAAACAAGCAAAGAAACAAGCAAACTGATATCAATATGAAAGGAGTTCTAAAAAAAAAAAAAAAAAGAGAGAACAGAGAAAATGCAGAGATCATATCAATAAAGAACTAATTCAATAAATAGTTTCAAAAACTTAACTTGTAACTCAAAACTAGTATGGACACAGTTGTCCACACTGAAATGGTCCACCACAGAATATATTGTAAAACATATTTGTGAAAAAAGTGTGTATCATGATCATGATTTTATAAACAGTAAATATTGGATTTAGCAAATAATTGTGATATGTTGATATTGGTTGGAAGTGATGGAATGTATGTCTGCAGAATCAAATAGAAGAATTAAACACTCATTTTTCATCATAGATATTAATTTAAAATTGTTTGAAATTGAGATATCAATCCATTTCAGCTTAGTCAAGTTATTAAGAATTATGGAAGTAGGTAAAAGAAGAAATAGCTAAAGGCACAAAAAGTGAGTGCCTCTGAAGGGTATAAAACTTATGGAGAATAACTGTCAAGAGACAACATTTAAAATTTGGGGTAAAGGTCACACAGAAATGTATAGGTTGAAGTATAAAAAAATGAAACTTAGTGTTTCACTTTAAGACAATTGAGCATTTACCATGATGGTCAATTTTATCTTAAACAGAAAGCGTCTCACAATGTAAACTATCCTTCATTTTAAATTTAAGGCCTAGGATTTCTGATTTAAAAAATAATTATTTTAAAATTAACGGTATAGTCCTAGAAAGCATTATATATCGGCTTTGGCTTTTGATAGTTTAAGGAGTGTAATGAAAAGTATATTTTTAAATCAAGTCAAGTAAAAATTTCCAGTCTTATATGGCTATTTTCATTCTTTATTACTTAAATTGCACCAAAAACTAACAGCTGTCCCATTAAACTGGGAAGCTTTAATAATAAATGTTGAAATTTCTCAATCATATAATTGTACCTTCATTCCAATCACCATGTAAATGTCCATTTAGAAATGTCTAATATTTGTTCACATTCACACAGATTAGAGAGAAATCAAATTTTATAAAAGTATGTCACTTTCCAAGAATTCATATTCTGGGAATGTAATTCTTATTAGGTGAACTTATATATATATTATATATAATACAAATGTGTATATATATAATAAATTATATAAATTATATAAATATAATTTCTCCCCATCTTTGGACTACCTTCTGGGATAAAATCTACTTTGTGTTTTAGTCCAGTTTTCTCAGTCTCTTCATGCAAATGACACAGCACACATGTTTAAAAGTACATATCAATGATTTTTAAAATTTCTGTTCTTTCCCTATTTATCATGATGTTGAGAAATGGAACAGTCATCATTGTAGCTGCTGATATGTGACATTGGAATCTGTAGCTGTGCATATCTCTATCTATCTATCTATCTATCGACAGAGAGAGAATTACATATATTTGTAACTCAACATATAAAACAACCTGTCCCCAATCACACTGGGGTAAATTTGTACAACTGTGGAATACTCATTTCAGGTTTGGTCCTTAAACTAAGCAGAGCACGTGAGTAATTGAGGTTTAAAAATACACACCTTTCAAACTTCTCTTTCATTAAGTCACTGTCCAACCTTGAAGAGGTTATTAGGTTTTCTGATTCAACATTCCTTCACCTGTGAAATTGAAATAATAATATGATTTATTATGGAAACTTCTTTTGTCCAGGCAAAACCTCTATTTCCAGGCACATCTCTTCACATTTTATGATTTAATTTGGGCTGTATAACTGGTTCATGGATGATGAACATTAGGCATGTGGTCACTTCTGGCCAAAGTATCTTACTGCTAGTGTGAAACAAAACAGGGCTTTATTATTGTGCTGTGGCACCAGGAAAGCACTTGCTATTGAGATTTTGCAGTTGAAGATTAAAGCAACCAGAATCATGGAGCAGAGTGGTCCTAGAAAATCACTTGGATCTGTGTCCAACTTTATGTGGATAGGGAATAGATGTTTGTTTGTACAGCCACTATGATTATGGAGCTATTTTTACCATTGGATAACTTAGCCTATATTGACTAAAAGTTATCATATTTTATGAATTTATTCTGTATGATCTAAATCTAGTTTAAATATTTTACTTGGATTTTTAAAATTCTAATGAAGTTCATATTTTCCTGTACAAAAATAGAATTACAAAACATAAATAGAAGATTTTTTTTTTTTTCTTCTTTTTGCGGTATGCGGGCCTCTCACTGCTGTGGCCTCCCCCGTTGCGGAGCACAGGCTCCGGACGCGCAGGCCCAGCGGCCATGGCTCACGGGCCCAGCCGCTCCGCGGCATATGGGATCCTCCCAGACCGGGGCACGAACCCGTATCCCCTGCATCGGCAGGCGGACTCTCAACCACTGAGCCACCAGGGAGGCCCTAGAAGATATTTTAATTAGTATTTAGTCACACCTGTCTACTTCAAAAATAAGCAAACATGTTTATATGGGCAACAAGAATTTTTCAACTTGGCAAAATAACCAAACTGCAGCCTAAGATAAAGTTTACATTTCTTTTGGGATGAGAGTCAGAGAGAGAGGCAAGAAGACAGGAAACAGAGACAGAAGATGTAATGCTTTAAAAGGCTGTTTCTATAAACTGGAGCTTGTCAGAATCTATCCATATATTCCTGACATTTATAACTTTTTTATTGACTTCTACAATTAATTTTAAGACAACAGAATGATAAAAAAATCTACTTTTATGTAATATGTATGGAAATAAGATGTATTTTTGCCACAAGGGTAGGAAATGCATGGTCATGATCATGAAGATAAATTTTCATGATATAATTACTTGTGAATTATTATTACTTGGCTTATCAATACAGAGGAAGATTGAAATAACCAAATGAATAAAAGGAAAATCTGGTATATATTTTGTTTGTTGTTGAATGCACACTAAATAATATTCAATGAAAAATATTAATACTCCAGTATAATTTCTATACAGTTCATTCTCACTGTCAAAAGTAAATTGAATTATATATGTAATATATGTTTTCAAAGTGTTAAAGTGACTTGCTGGAAGGCTCATTAAAATGAAAGGTCAAAATTAATTAGAAGACATTTAAAAATCTTTTTCATTAATTTTTAAAAAATTAGGTCTTAAAACCTAACAATTGAGAAGCTTTAGGTCAGAGGTGAAGAAACTATTATTGTTGACCTAGATTAAGTTTGAAAATATTCACTGGGGCCCAAAATAAAAGTTCTTAGTATCCTTCTGAGTGATTAATTATTTTCAGTATTATATTTTCTATTAAATTAAAACAAATTGAATGCAAGTTAGGTATCTCATGTAGAAAAAGGGTGTTAGTAATTAAAGTAAGTGAGATTCTCTATAGAACAATCAGCTTAATGCCAAAAAAGGATATAAAAAATACAAATTTTTCTTTTAGAATTAAATAAAGTTGACATTATTCTTATGATTTTAGACGATTATGTCCATAATATGAGAATGACTGAATTACATATTTCATTGGTGACTTTTGTTAAGTACTTTTCATATTGTAGTCTTCTGTTCAACATTTTTCTCAGAAAAGTCTTAAAATAGTTCTTAATGTATGGATTCTTACAGTTGATCAAATACTGGTAGTATTATCCCATAGAAAATAACAAGCAAAAGGAAGTTTCTTTTAAGAAATCCAAGACCAGGGAGGAAATTGTTTCCTTAAAGCTCATTGTTGGAAAGCAGCCTGGATTTTTCCAAATTCAATTTAGGTATGAAGACAAGCATTGCTCTGGGCTTTAACAAAACATAACCCAGGTCCAAATGAAAATCCAGTTTCTTCTAAAACTACTCTCCTATTTTTTAAACGATTTTCCTAGAAGCATACTTGTTTATTTGTATTGAGTAAATTTTAAATTTTCTACTGTGTATGTCTGATCATTATTTTAAAATCTCTTTGAAAACTAGATACCTGTAAAGGACCATATCTAATTGTGAAAAACTATAGTTAAGGAATTCTATACAACTAACTCTTTACTAAAGTTCAGTAAGTTAAGACATTTACATTAAATATGCCATTGTGTTTAATCTTCAAAATCAAAGAAATGAATAGAAATTTAATTTTAATATGAGACTTTTATGTAACTTGATTTTTAAGTATATTTTCACTTTTAAATACTGTATTTTTAACTTTTAGATTCCTAGGCCAAAAAGAGATTTGCCATTTTGAAAAAAAATACTAGTGAATTGCATACATATTTTTCATCAGACATATTTGCATATAGTATACTTCTTAATTCACGCAAAAGAACACAGCATATTTGTATTAGTTTAATGGGGTTGCTGTAACGAAGCACCACAAATTAACTAGTTTTAACAGAAATTTATTTTCTCACAGTTCTAGAGGCTTAGAAGTCTGAGATCAAGGTACTGACAGGGCTGGTTCCTTCTGAGGACTGTGAGGGAGAATCTGTTCAGTGCCTCTCTGCTAGCTTCTGGTGGTATGTTGGCAATCTTTTGCATTCCTTGGTTTGTAAATGTGTCACTCTGATATTTGCCTTCATGTGCACATGGTGTTCTCCCTGTGTGCATGTCTCTCTGTGTCCAAATCTTTCCCTTTTCATAAGGACAGAGTCATATTGAATTAGGGTGCACCTTAATGTACTCATCTTAACTTGACCATGTATATATATATATATATATATATATGTGTGTGTGTGTGTGTGTGTGTGTGTGTGTGTGTGTGTGTGTGTGTGTGTGTATATATATATATATATGTATGTATATATATGAAATATGGCCCTATCACTTACCATATTCACAATCTAAGTTTGAAGGCAAATACTGTCTGGGGTAAAATGAGAAATCAGTGCATAGTGACTTAAAGTCAGTTGGAAAATAAGTTCGGGTATGGGGTTGCTGTTCTGTCTGTCTACCTGTCTCATCTGAGTCCCCATAAACCTGTGTTTACTTACAGATGAAATGCAAATAATGAGAGCATCTGCCTTATTGTGTTGCAGTGAGAAACTCAAATGCATTAAGCATGAAAAGTTTTTAGCAATATGCTTGGGATATAGTAAAGGGTTTACTAAATAATAATAATGATAATATTAACATAGCAATAATAATAATAATTAGTATTAAATCAAGAGCAAATCCACGAGTACCAAATTTTAGGTGTTTAAGGAAATAAATATGTCATCGGTGTGCAGTGGCATATTTCACAAAGATTTCACAGTAAAAAGGGTTAGGAAATTAATGGTGTTGATAGTTACTAAAACAAATACAAATCCAGAATTCAGTCTCTCTACTTGGTTCTTCTCATAGGCTCTGCTTTGCTTTTAAGTCAGAAACCTATGAATCATTCTTACAAGTTAACAAGGTTTTCTGATAAATCATTGAGGACATATTCCCCTTGAAATACTGTTGCTCATATATGCAGCTAGTTTATTTGGATCACATAAATTCTTTGGTCTAATTGGATAAAGGGTGAAATATTACTCAAAATGAGAAGTAAAAATGATTTTTTTATGCATGGAAGAACAAAATTTAATGTGGTATTCAATATAATGTTTGAACTACTTTTACTGATAATTTGAAAGAATATTGAATGTACTATAGGTGAAAAACAAGATTTATCCATCAGTTCTTTATCAGTGCAATATTATACCTTTCCATCCATTTTAATTTGTCTTTTACCTTTACATATTACCTAATTAGTTAACACTTAAATCCTGGTTTGTGGTCTCTAAAAGTGCCGTGAAAAAAGTTTAAATAATTCAACTTGAGTTTTAAAATTGCGATAGGCCAGGGTAGATTTTAAATTTGAATTCAATTTCAAGGTCAGCCTATAATAGAGAGCATAATGGAAGTGCTGTGCCACCAGAGATGTTTTATTATTTATCTTGGAATGTAAATGACATGCTGCACACCATCAACATAAGCAATTCACAAAAACTGTATTATGGGTATGAGGGTTATTCATTAAAGTAGGTGTTTGACTTGCACTGGAGGGTGACAGTTTGTGCCGCTCTGTGAAAATTTATTTATTTATTTATTTCTCTCTACCAAGGTCATTTCAAATGTTCACTGTTTTCAAATGACCTGTTAGTGTATAATATAAGCATTTCACTAAAAGTTCATTTCTCTCCTGCTTTTCCTTTGTACACATTCCTCATTTTGAAGCTTTTTTACAATTCTGGGATCAAGTTTAGTGAACCAGCTCTAGATCTAGACCACCTCCCTAAAGTAAGAAAAGATACAAAACTAAGTTTGTGTGTCTTGCCAGAAGAAGCAAAGGACTCACTCTAAACGTGACACTGCCTTTGTAGATGTATCATATTTTGTAGTCTGGAGACTGGTATTTCTATATTCTAGAACTGATTATACTTTGGGAAGAAACATAGCAGTAGAACACATTAAGATACTGAAGTAAATTATTTCATTTCATTAAAAAATATTTCATTCATTTAAAAGTAAAAATAAACTTTTTCACAAATTGTAATGTTTATATTATCCAAAGTGACAACCCTTTCTAGTATCACTCCAAATGGAAAACCAAATTAATAATTAAGAGAATGCATACAAAGCATCACTCTAAAACAAGGAGAAATGACTTTGGAGAAATATTCCACCCAAGCAATTATGAGACTTGCTAAAACAGTCCTATCGTTATCCCGAGAACATAGTGTCTATTTTTCCAGGATTTTGCTGAATAAGTTGTTCATTTCTGACTTTTACGCTTTCCATTCTCTGTGATTCACTCTGACAATTTCCTTCAATCACATATTAATTTTTGAATCAGGGTTTAATAGGATAAATTAATTTTCCCATGTGATGTTATAATTATATTCTAATTGTGCTTCTTTGCGATTAAAATTAGGTCACTTTGATTAGAGCTTTGGGAATCTAAGACATTAAAATTTCCTTTATTTAGCCAATTGGATGACTAACCACATTTGTGTGTGAATTTTAAGTTTAAACCTCAGAAGTCATCCATTGTCTCTGTAACAGTGAAAATACTTGTGGGACCCCAGATTGAATACAAAATGTATTAGAATTCCAAAACCTTAAACAAAATAAAAATTTCAGTGTGCCCCAGGAAATAATAAAAACGCAAGAGCCTGCCATAGGACTAAGACAAATGTGAAAGATAATAAGATTATTACAGTATAAGGCAACACAAATTGTGACACTAAGATCTCAAATATCCAGCAGTTTATGAGTGACAAAGTAAATAAACACAATTTTCATTTTTGAAAATATTTAATAATGGACATGATTCAATCATTTTTGAATTAGGAAGAAAGAAGTAACTCAAAAAATATACCTAAACATCAAAAAATTATTATTATTCTTTGGGATATTATATATTGAATTTATGAGTTTCTAGATCTGCAATAGTTTAGGACAGATTAATAAACATAAATTCTTACTGCATTAGATGGAAGCAATAGCTAAAACATTTTAATTTAAAACCATATTTTTCATCACTCTTCTGAGTACTTCCTTACTATTTGGGACAGAAAGATTTCCCACACTCATTATGTATTGATACTTTCCTTTTTAAAAAAATGAATATTGAATATCAAGATTATCCCGTCTTTATTTTAAATATCAGATTACATGTCCTATATTATATATTACATGTACATGTTAATGTACATATCCAAATACTCTTTCTGTAATATTTGACATATCTTTCAATGAATATTGTGTGTTCTTATAGAATACACAGGAAAGTAATATAAAATAGAAGTGTGTTTTAAGGCATAATTATATTTAATATAATCAATTAGAGAGAGCATTCTACTTTGGAGAAAACAAAGGGCAATCTTAAGACTTTGTATATTTATCCTTTATAAATAATGACAAATATAGCAGTGGCTGAGGTTTTAAAAAATGATATTGTTCAATTAAATTTCTCAAAGCAGTACTTAAAACAAGCTTCCCCCTTTCTCTGTATATATAACATAAAATATATATGATATAGCAATATATATGTATATATATAACACAGAAACATATCTATAACATAGATACATCTATATATTAAATATAGTTTATTAATTGAACACTAATATAAAATTGTAGATTGATTTAAATAGTTCCATTGTCCCACCTTCAACACTATGAAATCTACTATTTTTAACTGGCAAGGATGCTAAAGAAAACTTAAAAGTGAATGCAATGCAGAAATAATTTTTCTTAATTTGGTACCTCACATATCAAGTAGAATTACTAGGCTATTAGCCTTTGCATTTATTATAATGCTCTGACATTTCATCTATCACATTTTAGTTTCATCAGGAAGGTGAAAACAGCACATCTCCTTCAATTTATCTTGTGATACATTATAAGATGGCAAGTTGCTATTTTGTTCATTAATTTATAAAAGAGTTAAAATTTCTATAAATAGAAACTATAATGAATGTTCAAGATTATTTTCCATGCTGAAATAAACCTGCATTCCAATACCTGCACGCCTCCACATATCAATAAAGCTTTGAAGTTTGATAAGGGAAAACATTTAATCAAAACATTTTTTAGAGTATTTTGTTCTCAGGTTAGGGGTGAACCTATTAATTAACAGCCATGTGACATGCCCAGCATGAAATAAAACTGAGTAGAATTTAAAGAAAACTGATTTATTGTTTTATTTACTTGGTTTTTATTTCATTTACCTCAAACATAAAAAGAAATCACTGTATTCAAAATTAACAGAGGAGAATATAGACAGAATGATACCAGCTTTTGCTTGTGGGAAACATTTCCATCTTTTTCCTTTTTAATTAATTTATTTATCATCAAATATGTAATAAACTTTTACAATGTGCTAGGACAGATTCTGGTAGCACAGTAATACATGCAATAAAGAAGTGTAATGTATGTCATGTAGCCAGAAAGTGACCAGAGGAAGGTGGCACTGTAGGTAAAGTGGTAAGAAGAGGTCACATTTGAGCTGAAACCTGACTGGAATGAGGGAGTAAGACATGAGACTATCTACCAAGAGAGCATTTTAAGCAGTGGGAAAGACAAGAGCAAGGCCATGGGGCAGGAGCATAACTAACATTTGATGATGAGCCAAAAATGCAATAGGAGAAAGAGTGGGAAGGGATTACATTAGAGAAATGGCTGTGTCTTGTTACCACACACACACACACAAATACCGTTAGATTTTAGTCAGAATTACTCCTTTTCTTTTGCATCAAATAGTTTTCAGCATCACAGTTAGTTTGGAATGAATAAGATTGCAGATAAGATATCCAACAAGTAGATTGTTTTAAAATTGCTCAATCTAAACAACCTACCAATTTGGTGATTCTAGTAAACCTTATAATTAATCTTATAATTAACAGACAAAAATTAGAGTCAGATAATAAAATGGGTAAGAAATGAATTTTGCTTCATTTTTGAACTAGCACAATGGAAAATCTGCTCTCTATCTGTTTTTCGGGTCTTATAAAATTATAAAAAGTCCAGGGGAATCATTGCATCATCCTTAAAATCCTCCAGGGGCTCTGGATTGCTGACATTCTCCTTCTTCCAATTCCACAATCTCATCTCACATGCTCTCACAGCATTTTACAAGTACATTCAAAATCCTAAGCTCAAACATATATGATGTGTCAATGTCCTCAAGAAAAAAATGTTATGAGGAACACACCTGTATTTGAATAAAGTTGGGTATGCTAACTTGTTTCAATGAAGGCGTATGCACACCATTGAAATCAATGGGCTTTTCAGTAACAGTCTATGGTTATGTAGCACTTGTTATTGTGTTGAGATTTTCCTGAGGATTTATGAAAGTGGGGCATTGTCCTAGAGTGGATACTATCAGGAAGTGGGAATAATACTCTAATTTAGTATCTTAATATTTCTTATCTAGAAGATAGAAAGAGCAATGTGAGGTTAATTTTTTTTTTTTTTTTCGGTACACGGACCTCTCACTGTTGTGGCCTCTCCCGTTGCGGAGCACAGGCTCCGGAAGTGCAGGCTCAGCGGCCATGGCTCACGGGCCCAGCCGCTCCGCGGCATGTGAGATCTTCCCGGACCGGGGCACGAACCCGTGTCCCCTGCATTGGCAGGCGGACTCTCAACCACTGCACCACCAGGGAAGCCCAATGTGAGGTTAAATTTGTCATTAGTAAGGAAGCAGCAGTAACTCATATCAGCTAGATATGGGAATATTTGGTTATTTTTGTAGTTTGGGCAACATTACTGTTTTCTTTAAATTTGTGCATGAATATGAAGTGGTCTTGTTTTGTCTTGATCCATTGAGTTTCCAGAGGAGTCTTGTCTGATGCTGATGTTAAATTGTTTATGGACAAGAGGACCAAGGGCATAGTTGTGAACACCATACAAGTTCTTAGCAACACCAAAGCCTTGATGAAAGTGTAAGGCCAGCTACTGGCTCTCAGAGGCTACCTTCCTATTCCTTTAATGTAATTGTCAGGTTTGTAAAATAGAAGTTTGTCTGGCTTCATGGGATCCCTCAACAATTCTACTATGTAAAAGTGAATATTTAAGATCCAGGTCAGAGGTTTAAAAGAAATCATTTAGGAAGACATCTGGGCTTGGATATTTCTTTGGGGGAAGTTTTTTTAATTATAGCTTTATTTTTTAAATTAGTATCATGAATTCAGATTTTCTATTATTTCTTCTTTCAGTTTTAAAAAGTTTTGCATTTTTAGAAATTTGTCCATGTCTTCTAAATTTCAAATTATTGGAAAAATGTTTCAGACATACTGTTGTATTTAGTACACATTTTTATAGCTGTTGATATTTTATTTTCATATTTGTTTTTTTTTCTTGCTCACTCTCACTTTTTTTTTTCTGATAATTCTGCTAAATGATCAATGTTTTCAGTCATTTCAAGTAATCGAATTCCACTGTGTTGCTTCTTTAGGATATGTTTGTTTTTATTTCATTAATTTCTTCTCCTAAGCTCAGTGGATATAATTTCCATTTTTTTTGCTTTCTATCTTCTTGAGATGGATGTATATTAAAGACATTCTTCTCTCCTTTTTTTTTTTTTTTTTTTTTGGCCATGCTGCACAGCTTGCAGGATCCTAGTTCCCTGAGGAGGAATTGAACCTGTGCCCTCAACAGTGAAAGCACGGAGTCCTAACCACAGGACCACTAGGGAATTCCCAAGACTTTCCTTTCTATCATATGCATTAAGGCCATAAATTTTCCTCTTGGTTTATCATAGATTTTGATACACATTTTATTACTTAATTCAGAGTATTTTATCATTGCCATTAGGTTTTCCTCTTTGATTTTGAGTATTTAAAAGTATATTGTTTAATTTTCAAGCATTTGCTGATTGTTCATTTACCATGTTATAAACTTCTGGTTTAATTTCTCTATTGCCATTGACCATTCTATAAAGCACTTTGTCTTGAGGTTGCACATTTGCTGAGACTTATCATCCACTATGTTATCATGTGAACATGAAAGGATGTGTATTTTGTCATTGTCAGCTGCAGTGTTTTGTATGTCAGATAGAGTTTGTTAATTGTTGCTTAGAATTGCTGTAAGTTTGCTGATTTTTTTTTCTGTTCATTCTCTCTCAGTGTGATGTGGGTTTTTTTTTCTTTTTCTACTTTGTTTTATTGATTTTTTGCTTAAATATTTTGAGATTGTTAAAGTGCCTGCACATTTTAAAATATAATATTTTCCAGATTGATTGATTCTTTTACCATCAAATAGTCTATCTCAGTCATTATCAGGTGGTCTCTCTATCTCACAATGCACAAATGATTGATTCTTTTACCATCAAATAGTCTATCTCAGCCATGTTATCAGGTGGCCTCTCTATCTCACAATACACAAATGCATTGTGCCTTAAAGTCTACTTCATCAGCTTGTCTGCGGATAGTGATTTAATGAAATACATTTCTCTGTCCTTTCATTTTCAGCCATTCTTTATCTTTACGTTTAAGCTGTGCACCTTGTAAGCAGCATATATTACTTTTAAACCAATCTGAAAATCTTAGTCTTATAATAGGAGTTTTTAGTACAATTACATTTAAAGCAATGACAGATATATTTGAAATTTATATCTACCAATTTACCATTTATTTTCATTTTCATCACTATTCTATGTTCCATTTTCTTATTCCACTTGATGTATTTTTGATTAATCAAGTATCTAGATATTACCAAATTTATCAAATCGTGCTTGATTTATTAAAATCTAAAACATAATAGATTGTGGTTGATAGAGTACAAAAATGGGCCTTATGAATTCCTTTTCTTCTCTTACCCCCATGGCACTCCACATATCTAGATGTGAGTTTAGCCTGAGCCTGTGAATTAATTTGACTATACAATATGGCAGAAGTGGCACTGCAGCTTCAGGTCTAGCTCTCAGAAGCAATGTGAGATTATACTTCCTTCCTCTTGGATCCAGAACACTAACAACACCAAATATTGGTGAGGATATGGAGCAACCAGAGCTCTCATTCATTGCTGATGAGAATGCAAAACATTACAATCACTTTGGAAGACAGTTTGGTAGTTTCTTACAAAACTAAACATACTCTTACTGTATGATATAGCAATCCTCTCTGGTATTTTCCAGGGGTGGGTGATAAAGGAGATGATTAGGCAGAGTGCAGAAGATTTTAAGGGCAGTGAAAATACTCTATATAATACTATAATTATCATACATGTCATTTACATTTGTTCCAACTCATAGAATGTACATTACCAAGAATGAACCCTAAAGTAAACTTTGAATGAGTATGATGTGTCCATATAAGTTTGTCAATTGTAACAAATATATGACTCTGGTGAGAAACGTTGATAATGGGAGAGGTTATGCATATATGGGGGCAAGGGTTATATGGGAAATATATATATTTTCTTCTCGTTTGCTCTGCACCTAAAACCATTCTAAAAAATAAAGTCTTAAAAAAATGAATTGTCTAAAACCAGACAAATGGTTAAAAATTAGTGAGTCCTTTTCTTTTCGTGTACTAGTTGAAACAGGCCAAATGTGGAAGAACATCCCTCCAAAATAGGGGAATCTAATCCTCTGAATACTTTCAATCAGATACCAGATGGACATCAGTTTGTGGTATGGAAAAGGAATCCTATATTCAGTGGCAGAGTAGAACCAGAAAAATTCTTATAGGCACAGACAAAACTTGTCAGTAGTGAATTATCCTTATATAACAAATGAGTAATATAATTCTTTGAGCTAGAGTTTTTAATTTTGTCTGGAAGAGATTGGTTAGTAAACAAGAAACCATATCAAAACACAGAATTGTTTCTACAAGTGCATCACTGAGATATTTTTAACTGTGACATTTTCATTAATCTATGATATAAATTAAGCAAAGGTAAGGTATAATGAATTTTATACAGCATGATTAAGTACCTGAATCCAGGATTAAACTCATTAAGTTAGACTAATAATTTAATAACTGCTAATATAACTTCTAAAGAAAAAACTTTAAATAGGATTTACTATGTTAGCAGCACACAATTTCAAAGAATGTATCTTAGTACATTAACATTTTCTTTTTAATAGTTCTAAAACATTCACTAATATATGTTTTTCACATAACACACTGTAATTATAATGGCTAAATTTTGTATTTAGCCTGTTCTTTCCTGTATTTTCTTTCTTTCTTTCTTTCTTTTTTTTTTTTTTTTTTGCAGTACGCGGGCCTCTCACTGTTGTGGCCTCTCCCATTGTGGAGCACAGGCTCCGGATGCGCAGGCTCAGCGGCCATGGCTCACAGACCCAGCCGCTCTGCGGCATGTGGGATCTTCCCGAATCGGGGCACGAACCCGTGTCCCCTGCATCGGCAGGCGGACTCTCAACCACTGCACCACCAGGGAAGCCCTTTCCTATATTTTCACCAAATATTTTTAATTGAAATATAACATATAATGAATAGTAGTAATCATTATTTTTATCATATAACATTAATTGAAAGAAAACTGTGCTCATAATGTTTTGTCAGCTATCTACATTCAGCTTAATCTGTAGGGCAAATTCCACATTCAGGTTTCTATTTTTACTCATGCGTTATATGTAGGAACTAGAAAATCTTAATTCGCAATTTTGGGTCACTGGAAAAGACAGAATGAGCTGACACTATCAGAGAACACTTAATCTTCAAATCAAAACTGACCACAATATTATGGAAATTTGTTCTTAATTTCATCAAATGATCAATATTTAATACAACCAGCATGATTTAAGCTTAAATGTTTTAAGTTGGGAGATAGTGACAAATAGATCTCTAATTAATTTTGGGGGGCTCTAGAAAATATTTATGCTTTGTTATGGAGATGGAATCACTTAGAACATGCTCAATAACATATTTATAGGCGTATATATGGATTTTTAACCTCTAATCCAGTTAACATCAAGTCCTGGGAAAATCACATGTTGTGTTTTGAATCTCTATCTAGTCTTTTTTTTTTTTTAATGCTAGCATCTTATTCTAACAACACTGTGTTTTGCCCTAAACATGAGAAGTTCAAGTTTTTGAGATAGTGAATATATTCCGAAGACACTTGAACAAAATTATTTGGAATCATATTGCATGTATCAATTTTTCAGTCACAGATTCTGATGTAAAAAAATAATTTTATTTTTCTCTCTGCCTTAATCTAGTTTTCTACCTTGAACTCCTATTCTCCTTAGTTGGCTGTTTAAATGAGTCATTTTCAGAAAAAATATATGATTTTAGTGATTCTCAATCATCTCAGGTTTATTACTGAGTCATATTCAGGTGCAAAAAAACTCCCTTAGGTTTTTTATTTTCTTCTCCCTTCCTTTCTATATATATACAGAAATACACACACACACACGCCCACACAAGTATTTCATTTTTTCTGCAAATAATTTTGAACACCTACTAATGTTTTAGACACTGACTACTCAAATGTTAAGAAGACAGTCACAGACCTTAATTTCATAAGACATTATTTGGGAAAGGAGACAAAAAAACAATAAGTAAGCAGATGAACAAGTAAGACAAATTTGACAGTACTCTGTTAAGTGCTATAAAAATGAAGGTCATGAAAAGTAGATTGGGATCTATTTTGGAGATAGATACAACAGGACTGTGTTCTGACAAGATATAATGAATGGAAATAAATTAAATATAACTACTATATTTCTCTAACAGTTTAATGGTTAGTTCTTGAGACCGGAAAAAGTGAAGGAGAAATTGTAGGTTGGTCTCAGAGGAGAATCAGGTCTGTTTATAAGGCTTGACAGTCATTTTAGGATTTTATTTTGTTTTGTTTTGTATTGTAAAGACATACAGCCATAGAACTGAGTGCATAACAGATCCTATTTGATTTAGGGATGATTGACAGGAAAAACTAAAAGCGTAGCAAATTTTCTAAATTTTACTATTAAGGAAAATGTAGAAAGAAAGAAAGATTATGGGAGAGTTGAATAGATTCAGTGTATTTGTAAGCTTTTGCTGTTTGGCTGCTAATAAGAGAAAACTGAAAATAGTAATTTAATTAGGATAGGAGTTTATTTTTCTCTCAAATAAAATGAAGTCAGGAGGTCGGCAATACAGGGTAGCCTGGCACTTTCATGATGTCAGCAAGAATCCAATTTCCTTTGGACTTCCTGCTGTACCATTCTTTGTGTGACCTTCCATACTCAAGATGTTGTCTCCTAGATGAAATAAAGTCATAGTGTTTGTGTTGAAGGCAGGAAGAAGAAAAATGTAGAGGGGGCAAAAAGAACCTTTATATAAATAAGTAAACCTTCATTTTTAAGGAGATCTCTTGGAAACCATATCTGGCAATATCTCCTACATAGTATTGACCAGAGCCTAATTTCAAGGGCAACCACATATTGTCAGAAACCAGAGAATCAAGATTTCCAAGTAAGGTACATTATTGCTACTAATTAAAACATGGTTCTGCTACTATTACAAACAGTTCCTGAACATCATCCTTTAGATGCATCTGCCTATTTGACATTTATACTGGATATACAGTAAATATTTATTATTTTTGTACATAAATATATTTATAAAACAAATATTTAGTGTTATTTCTGGATTAACATAGCTTAATATATCCAGCACAGAATTTGTGATCTTTCTTCCCTAACTTCTCATTTATTGGGAACTCCATTGTTCTAGTTGCTCAAGCTTAACAAACTGGGGCTATGATTGAATTTTTTCCAGCACTCTACCTCCAATGTCTACCTCCTTTTGGTTGGACTTCAATAAATATCCAGATTTCAAACACTTTTTTGACCTCCAATGCTAATACCCTTGTCAAAACTGCATCTGGATTTTATACTAGGAGTCTAACTGGTTTCCTGGGCTTTCATTCTTAATTCTCTCTAGTTTATTATCAATGTAACAGACTGACCTGAGTTATTCTTTAAGAATGAAATTCAGATTATGTCATTCTATTATTCCTCTTATTTATTTCTTACCACCTTCCTGTCAATCTTCCTGTTCACAGGTCTCTGTCCTCCTTGCAATTTCTCCAACAGGCCTTCAATAGTACCTTTGGTCAAAGGTCTATCTACTGGCTAATCCTTCTACTTAAAATTGTATTTTCTCAAGTAGCCTACAATTTGCTCCCCATACCCCTCAAGAGTTGGCTCAAAATTTAATTGTCCAGCGGGTCCTTTCTCTGACCACCCTATTTAAAATTATAATGTAGCTTGGCATCCCTCTGAATGGCATCCCAATTTCTTTCCCTTTACTATTTTTCTTCATTTCACTTCATATCACTATTCTATATACCAAAATTGAGTTATTTATCCAGGTTGTGTATGTACATCATACTGGAAAATAAGTTTTATGAGGGGAGGAGTTTTGTGTACTAGAACCCTAGTATCTAGAAGATTACTTATCACATAATAGGCATTAGTTAGTTTGTAGATGGATGAATAAATGAAAAGTGAATGAATATATAAGAAAGGGATAGTGGATCTTGCATAAGAGCTACCATTCAATGCCACAGTATGAAAATGCATTTGCCCGTCATACATAAAGATAATAATGATGAAAATATAGGGCTAGAGCATAAGGGAAAAGTTGGGGTTGGAATAGTCTAGTGTATAGCTGGTGTTCAAAGTAATTGATAATTAGTAAATGCATATAGAGGAAGAAAATTTACTTTAAAAATTCAAAATGTCTATGTGACTCCTGAGCATCTTATATATCTATGTAGAATAAGGAGTTTGAATCAGATTAAATTCACTGAGTTCTTATAATTCAGTAAATTATAAGAATTTACTCATTCTTATAAGTAAATTCCCTTTCAAATCTACAAGTCTGTATCTCCAACAAAGACAAATCATCTATCACCAGATAATGAGTCAATTGTAATCTCTTAGAGACATGCTTTAAATAATTATTATGGATATTAGAAGAATATTTTCTTGAGTCTTTTCCAAATCTATAATTTCATAGATGTGAAGTACAATAATAAGAAAAACTTCCAACACTGGATGTTTTATCTTTCAAATTCATTAACTTAAAAATGAATATAAAAACAAAGTAACCATTTTTAAATTCAGGTTCCAGAAGAAGTAGTCTTCTCTCTTCTAAGAAAGTCTTTTGTGTTAGAGGTTTCATAGCCTCTATGATTACAGGATAGTTTTTAAAGCATTTATTAATAAAACTACCTTCACTAAGTAGAGGATATAGCATTTGCTCTGGCCAATAGGCAATTTTTAGTTAAAAAAATCAAATACAGAACCATCATTAGGATTTCTGGCATGAGTTAGAATTTCCTTACTGATTTTACTAAATCTTATTTCTCTTGCATTCACCTCAAAACTATAGCCTGATGAACTTTAAATATTGCTCTGTCATATATATGATTTAGATAAGGCTGCCCAATCATCTGGATATCACAACTAATGCTGCAGGTGCAGATTTGGCTCATTAAAAGGGTAAATTTTCCTCATTTGTGGTGCTTTTTCATCCACCCCTCAGGGTAGTTTAAGCCGCTGGCTTTGCTTAGTCAAGTTCTTTACTATTTCATTCATGCTCGTTTTAAAGTTATTTCTCCCTTAGACATTGCTGGTGGTGCTGTGGTAATTTTCATAATACTGTGAATAACAGTTTCCAGAATATAACTAAAGAAACCTAGAATCAGGATCTTTGTTGGATTCCTCTATTTCAGATTTCTTAACCTGTCGAAAACCATCCAGAGTTAACATTCTAAAGCTGAGAGTGCTGAGTATGTTTTTTTAATAGTACCAATAATTTTGAAAACTTAGACTTTTTTGGTATCTTTTATGTATAGTTAGATCCCAGATAACACAGAGAAATATAATTTAAAGTGAATAATGTTGAGAGGGATGGAAAACTTGTAACTCATTTAGTCCATTACAGATTGAATATGGACATCATTTCCATAACATTTCAGACATTTAAGCCATTTAGGCTTTTTTTTTTTCCTGTCATGAGAAACGGATGATACCAATAGATTTAAGCAATGAAATGTCATTGCAAAGTGAAGCACATTTATCAGGCTAAGAACATAAGTATGTTCATAATACTAACTTCGGAATAAAAATATAGGGCCTTGAGGATCCAAACTATTTTCCACTTATTTGAGTTTCCTAGGAAGTCATTTAATGAAGTTATTTGAACCTGAATCATGCTTTTGTGTTTTACATTTGTACTTGCTGCTGACACTTGATGTTTCATATTTTTCTATGTAGACTTAGCTTTGTATCTTGCGTGTGCTCGTGTTATTATTTTCGTGTAAATATAGAATATTTAACCTCCAAATTACCAAAATTCCACCATTATTACTAGACTTTTCCATTTGTTTAGCTCTTGATTTATGTGTTTCAATAAATTTCATGTATAATTTTAATTAATACTATACCTTTATTGTTAAATTTATAATTTTTATTACTATTTGGAGTAGAATTTATTCCCATTTCTATTTCAATTTGGTTATTTCTGGTACAAAAATAAAATATTAATTTGTGTGTATTTGCCTTGCATCTAGCCACTTTGTCAAATTCCTTTATTCTAGTAGATTTTTTTAAAGTCTCGAGATTTCTGTATAATTTTTTTATCTCACTAGCACATAAGGATGTTTTTGTTTGTTCTTGTGTCATTTTACTATCTAGATTCTCTGCAATTCAATATTGAACTTCAATTTCAATATTTAAAAACATGGTAAGAGTACACATCAATGAATATTTTGCATATTCTTACAAATAGTTTCAGAATTCATTGTTATAATCACGTCTGATGTTGCTACCGCAAATAATCTTTATAATCTGGTAAACTTTCTAATTTAATTTAGAATTTTTATAGAATGGCTGTGGAAATTAGTCAAATTACATTTTAAGTACTTATTACTAAAATCACCATTTTCATTTAATGTATTAATATAAAGAGTTTCACTTCTGTATTTCCTAATATTGAAACTTCTTTCTGATACAAAAGCCTGTTGCTCATAGGGTAATGTTATTCTGATACATAAACCTAAGTTTTATGCATATTTAATTGTGCCTAAAAGCGTTCTATAGTACTTTTTTTTTTTTTAGTGGGGATATCATTAAATAAACTGATATTTCAAAGAATTGAGAAGAGACTGAAATTTGTTTAGCTCAAACTAAAGATTGCCAATCATTTCCTAAAGCCCCCTCACTAACATGAATAGTGATATTTGTGTAAATAGTACAACCAACTCTATGATTCTACATTTGAAACTGTATATTTGTTGTGATTCCTGGGTTTAGACATCTAAATCTGAACACATACACCTAACTTTGTTTTCTAGTGAAGTTTTAGCTGAGCATTTACATATTGAAATATATTATTATTAATTACCTTTATTCCTTATTTACAGCTCTGATAGTATATTGATTGTGTATAGAAACTGATTATCAATTAGTGAGTTTTATGCAAATATAGTAAAAGAAGAATTTCAGAATATATGTTATGAAAAGTGGCTGAAATAAGTTTTGGGGAACAAGGAGATTGAATACATACACAGAGACTCAAAAATATGACTATCTTTTTATGGTCATGAAATTAATGTAATTCTAATGTATAAAATTAATTGGGGGAAGTTTTCATTTTTATATACTCTAAAATAGTTTAAATAATTTAGGAAAAAATCTTCTTCAGTTGGTCCTGATGTCTTTGTTTCAATAATTAGTCTTCAATTGCCTTTCCAGTCTTTTTGTGTTACTTGGATGTTAAAGTTTCTGCTTCTTTTGAGGTTAATTTTAGTGACTTATATTTTGCTTTTAAATTATTTATTTTCTTTACCTTTTAAAAGATTTGCCCTGATAATTACATGCAGTAGTTTCTTATAATCTTTGTAATATCTATGGTTATATTTAATCTCTCTTTAGAAATTTTATTTTATCACTTATGTCTTTCATTTATCTTCTCAAATAAACACTTTCTGAATTATTTTATTATTGTAACATTACTTCAAAAGTAATATACAAGAGAGAAACTTCAAAAAACAGAAATACCTGGAATGTTACACTAATGATTTTATTACTAGAAATACTAGTAACAGGCTGCTTAAATTTATTTCCACTTTTTTGTTCAGCAGTTAATCATTTTCCTTTCATCTTCTTTCCATGGAATTTTTTATTTTACATTTCTAGTCCTGAAGAGAAACTCTTTGAGATAACAAAAACTCATAAACTCAAAAGAACTGACCACAGTGTCTTGTCTTGTCACTTTAAACTTCTCCTTTGTTCTTGTTCCTCAGAGATACGGAATAGATTCTCATGTGTGTGCATGTATGTGTCTGTGTGTGTTTCTTAACTCAGACGTTATTTCTTGTATCTCAGAGTAACACTGCCATAGAAATTCAATAACCATCAGGTGAGTGATGACAAGCAGGAGAACGTAAAATGCTTAATTTGGTGTCCACATATTTCATTCCATATAATTTCAGAAACTGTTTTCAATCATTATATTCAGAAATTCAGGTGAAAGTTATTTTAATAATTTTAAATTTGTCTTGGATAACAGGGTCTCAGTAAAAACTGTCAAATAATTTTAACTTTAGATATGTTTTTACTTTTGTCAGAATAACTAATACCTTACATTTGGGTCCTTGTAATCAATCTGATTCAATACAATGGTATAAGTAAATATAAATCACCATCAGATTTATTTAAAAAGTAGTTCAATACATTAGAAACTAATACAATTCTCCATGATGGGTCTTCTGGATATTTCATATATTGGCAAGATACTTGCATTGAATGAACAAATAAATTAAACATGTCCTCACTTGGCACAACCACCTGAAATAATTGTTTATAAACAAATTAAATCCCCAGAGGGAATTTTTCAGCTAGGATTTGCAGTGAAGAAATATTATTCAATATTTTAGAGTTACCTTTTTTAGCAATAATCCTATTATGCTCTGGGTTACAGCACTATACCTAAAATGATGGAAAATGTTTGAATGTAAGTGAAAGGAGGTTAAAACAGTTATTAGAGTATTCTAAAGGCCTTGTATTTGTGAAACAGATAATACAGATATTGATATATTTTTAACTTTGTTAGTTAAAGATTACATGTTAATATCTCAAGGACGTACACTATAGGAACAAAAATATATTATCTGTCTTTTAGATCAGTGAAAGGAAAAACAATGGAACAATAAAACATTCAATGAAAAGAAGAAAATAAATGAGGCGAAAACAAAGCAGAGGTATAAAAAATGTTGGCAGACCTGTATTCATGTATGTGCATAACAATAAAATATGTAAATGAAATAAATTACCTAGTGACAAGTAGATTTTGTCAGATTAGATAAGAAAATGACCCTAATCCTGTCATATGCTATATGCTATTTATAGTAGATATACTACTAATAATTTTAAAAAGATATACTAATAATATAGTGACAAAAAAGAATGAAGTAAAAGGGAGGACTTAATTTACAGCAGCTGAATATGTTGTTGAGAGACTGGGAACCTTTTTGTACAAAGAGCTATCTGGTATTGTAGGCTTTGTGGGTTGTGTAAGGTCTCTGTTACAACTTCTCAATTCTGCTGTTGTAGAATGAAAGCAGGCATGGACAATACTTAAAGGAATGAGTGGCTGGGTTCCAATAAAACTTTACATAAGGAAGCAAACTATGGATGAGATTAGAAGACCTGAACAACCCTTACTATTGAAACAGCTAAATCACCGAATGAAAAAGAATGTTGAACAATGAAAACAGTATGGAATTATGAAACACCAGCTCCCTAAATTAAGCGAAATCAGGAATCCTGGGGCAAATAAATGTTAACCCAGGCTTTGTCTCTGAGAATTTCTGAAAAAATACTATTGTCCTAACACCCTCCCTGGATTACTGGTCTATTTTTGTTCTATTTCATTTCCTATCTTTGAGACTAAATTTTCCATGGTCATCCTTATATACAACCTATCCTCATATTCTCTTCTTAAAATATTTCAAGTATTTTTTTTCTTTTCATTATGATTGATCTCCCCTTGTCAAAGGCAAAAATCACCTTCATATTGCAAAACATAAAGGCCATTTCTCTGTTCTTGTCTGCCTCCTCATCTCTGCAATATTTGGCCTGGGCGTTCCTGCCATCCTTACTGAAACATACTCTTCCCTGCCCATTGGGACATCCCAGGCTCCAACTTGTCTGGAACATCATTACTCTCCTCATGACTCCCCCTTTCCTCTGGAACCTCTGAATGTGGTTGTATGAGACCTATCTATAATGTTCTCTATCTATGTTCTCTATCTATATGTTCTCTATCTATAAATTATCTTTAAGGTATCCCATCTAGTCTCATGGATTTAAAAGGCCATATACCATCCTACATATGCAAATCTTTGCCCAAATGGTTTCCTCAGCCTTGACTTTATTTCCTATATCTAGACAATGAATATACAACTTGACAATCACATAAAGTTTACATGCCAAAATCAGAAAAGTGTATTCCTGTGCACTGCCGTACACACACACACACACACACACACACACACACACATCTCCCTTGCTGTCCCCTCAGTCTTTCTCACAATAACCTCTACCTCATAAGCAATTGGTAGTCAAGCAAAAACATGAGATACTTTTGATTTCCCTATTTCTTCCCACACATACCTTAATCAGTTAGGTCTGTTATCATATGCTTGGGGTACATATTAGGGTATAATAAATGTTTGCAGTATTATGTATAATAAAGCTGAGACTTGAACAATACAAATAAAAAAACTCAATTTAATAGATACATCTAAACAATGCTGTAATCTATAACAGAGTACAGACATTATTCACTTAACTACATATTTGCTATCCCATATCCTCCTTCCCTCAAAAAAGGACACAATTAATTACAAAAAAAAAGAATTTTTGTAGGAGCCTACAGACATGTTGATTAATAAGACAGATTATGACACAGAATATGTCTAATTACATGGATTCTCTCATAAAGAAAATATCATTGAGGCGGCATTCAGCTAAATATAGGAGGAATATTTAGCCATCCTTAAGAATAGACACACATATTAGTAGACAGAAAGTTGAATTCAGAAAACCCAGGCTAGCTACAGGCATTTTTCCTAATTTTTATCCCTAATTATATTTATGAATGACAAAAATCTTTTAAAAATAATAAAAATAAGTGCATTCCTACATATTGGCTGGCTTTAGAAATTAATAAAAACCCATGTTAAATACATTACCAATCAACAGTTTGTCTAATGCTGAAAATATTTTCAAAATATAAGGCAACACCTTATGAGATAAAAGAATTTGATAACAAAAAAGCAATCTTCACCCTATATGCATTAAAGATAAAGTATTTTGAATATAAACAACTTACAGAGAACTTGTATCTGTTTAGTACTGGATTTTATACTTTATTTTAATAATCAAGCAAAGAGGGTGACCCATTCTGTGGATATCAGTCAGCCTCCTTCCCCAGCCACTCCTGTTATTGTCCAATGGTCTCATGAAAAAACAGTCGTGGTGGTAGGTTATGCATGGGCTCAGCAACATAGACTTCCATTCATCAAGGCTGAGCTGATACATCCCCTGCTGAATGCCCAATCAGGCAGCAGCAGAGACCAACACTGAGTACCCATTATGACACCATTCCCCAGGGTAGTGAGACAGCTACCAGATTTGCAGGTTGATAACATTGGATCATTTCCATCATGGAATAGACATGTACTCTGGGTACAGATTTGCCTTCCCTACATGTAATGCTTCTGCCAAGGCTGCCATTCAGTTGCATACAGAATGCATTGTCCACTGTCATAGAGTTCCACAAAACATCGCTTCAGATCAAAGAACTCACTTCACAGCAAAAGCAATGTGGCAATGGGCCCATGCTAGTGGGATTCACGGGTCTTACCATGTTGCTCATCTTCCTGAAGCAGAAAGATTGCGGAATGGTGGAATGGCCTTTTGAAATCTCAGGGCTAACATTCCTAGCCATCTGTGGAAATGTAAACTTAAGGGCCTATATCTAGGGATCACTGGTCCATTTTATATAATTCATGCCTGAGTTTCCAGCCTGTTGGCTTGCCCCACAAATTTTAGCCTGATAGCCCCCAAAATCACATCACATGAACCATGTGCGTGTGTGTGTGTGTGGGGGGGGGGTGTTCTTATATACCTCCAAGGTCCTTTTATCCTAGTACTACCCTGACTTGAAGCACATATAACACTTTCCCTTGCTCCCTTATCTAAATACACTTAACCATTCTTGCAACTTGAAAATACGCCAGGCCTGTTTTTGCCTCGAGATTTTGCACTTGCTGTTTCCTCTGCTAGTAATGTTTTTCCTACATACATCTATAAAGCACACATCCTCACTTCCATTAGATCTTCCTTCAGTTCTTACTCAAAGTTTGTCTTCTCATGAAGTTTTCTTTAACACACTCTATTTTCTTTCCTTGCTTTATCTTTTTTCTTAGCACTTACTTCTATTTAATTACCATAAAATTTCCTAATTTGTCTCATTTATTATGTGTCTCCCTCATTAGAATACAGTCAGGGATCTTTATCTCTTTTGTTATTTTCTGTCTCTCCAGAGCCTTGAAAGGTACCTAATACATAGGAATTGATCAAAAATCTTAATTATACATTTTTACAGTTCCCTGAATTGTGTATATGGAGAACACAAATGGTTGGATTCATCCTGAGCTGGTGATTCACAGGCAAACGTGACAAAAGGAAAGGAAATTAAGGGGGATGAGGTTAGTTGTAAGGAATTATTAAACTGAGAAATCACAGAATCTGTAATAAATAAGGAGGAAAATGTATATAGGTAGAGGCTGATGGATTGAATGTCATAGAATTGAGTCTCTATGAAATCTTTTAATTTTATGTATGAGGAAACCCCAAATCACAGTTATATTACCTTGCTAAGGTTTAAACACATAACTAGGGGTATGGTGAAAAATTGACTTTTGTATCTTGACTCCTAAAATGTAGAAACTCTTATTTTCCCATGGTCTTTAACCTAAAAGAGGGAGGGAGAGGGGGAGGGAGAGAAAAAGAGGGAGAGGGAGAGAGAGAAAGAGAGAGAGAAAACATGAGAAAGTCATGTGGAATTTTATTCCCTAACACTTAAGAAGAAAACCAAATTCTGTTGCTATCATGTGGGCTTAAAATAGCAATAGATGTTTTTATATTAACTTTAAATCAGCATCAGTGCTTGAGGGCTAATGTCCATATGCTTTTATTTATTTTAGTTTACAAGACTAAGAATATGGCATTAACATTACAAAAAAACAAACAAACTAGAATTTTTCTTTCATTTTGCCTACTTATGCAGATGCAATATGATGTGTGTATGCTTCACCCTTACTGAGCTCTATGTATTCTACATGCAATGACATTTTCTAAGGAAGAAAGTGAAATTTCAGTGTTTTGGAAACAGAAGAGTAAAATTTTACCTTTGTCCCTTATTTTTTTTTTAAAATAATGTCTTTATTGTAGTATAACTGCTTTACAATGTTGTGTTAGTTTCTGCTGTATAACAAACTGAATCAGCTATATGTATATATATATCCCCATATCCACTCCCTCTTGCATCTCCCTCCCACCCTCCCTATCCCTCCCCTCTAGGTGGTCACAAAGCACCAAGGTGATCTTCCTGTGCTATGCAGCTGCTTCCCACTAGCTTTCTATTTTACATTTGGTAGAGTATATATGTAATGCTACTTTCTCACTTCATCCCAGCTTACCCTTCCCCCTCCTTGTGTCCTCAAGTCCATTCTCTACATCTGCATCTTTATTCCTGTCCTGCTCCTAGGTTCATCAGAACCTTTTTTGTTTTTTTTAGATTCCATATATATGTGTTAGCATATGGTATTTGTTTTTCTCTTTCTGACTTACTTCACTCTGTATGACAGACTCTAGGTCCATCCACCTCACTACAAAACCTCAATTTCATTTCTTTTTATGGCTGAGTAATATTCCATTGTATATATGTGCCACATCTTCTTTATCCATTTATCTGTCGATGGATACTTAGGTTGCTTCCATGTCCTGGCTATTGTAAATAGTGCTGCAATGAACATTGTGGTACGTGTCTCTTTTTGAATTATGGTTTTCTCAGGGTATATGCCCAGTAGTGGGATTGCTGGGTCATATGGTAGTTCTATTTTTCGTTTTTTTAAGGAACCTCCATAATGTTTTCCATTTTTTAAAACGTGCATTCCAGTAGTATCTTACCTGTTCTGAAACAGAGTCCTCTGTGTATGTGTATGTGTGTGTGTGTGTGTGTTACAGGGGGGAGGGGTCATTTATCATATCCTGGGTTTCTGTCTTACTTCATTAGAAGCCCATATTTTTCTTGAAAAATAAACAAAGGACATTTTATATATCTTCTGCTTTAAACCAGTTCATATACTCTAAAATGTAGTGTGAGAAAATCATGGTTTGAAACATAACTTCTTTTAAAATTGAGACTTGTCTCAATACTAATGTCGGTTTATTGGTATAATACTGGCCCTTTTATTTTCTCTTATACTGTATAGTAACATGAAATATTGTTTATTCAAGTGTCAGTTCAGTGTCCTAAACTTCCTTAATAAATTTTATGATCACCAGCACCTAAGCAACTTGTGGTAGTAACCCAATCTCCGAAGCACAAATGGTTCCATTGTGTACAGAAAGAGTTAAGATGTTTTCTCAACTGAGTTACTTTCTCCCAGAGAGTGACTTATGGGGTCTATTAACTTCAACGAGATTACAAATGAACACAAGGAATTGACCTGCCTTGTTTGAAATATACCCTAATCTGTTCCATTCAAGTGGGAAGCATGAAATAGATTTGTGCCTAATGTATAGGTCCCAAATTATCTGCATTTAATCAATAGTTATTGAGCACCTACTGTGTGAAATACATGATATAGTCACATTGGAGAATACTACTATGTAAAGCACACTGTCACACTCCTGGATGATTTACACAGTTGGGCTTTTTCAATAATGTCTGAGAGTTTATATATGAGAAAGGTGTAAGAAAACATTAATTCCAAAAGGAAGAGAAGGGAAGAAAGAAATAGACCAGTCTAAAAGCACTGAACTAAGTATCTTGGCGAACATAAGTATACATAATACATTTAAACGTTCTGAAAATGTCATGGTATGTTGATAATTATGCAATGTTTATAATTATTCAGCATTGTTTAAGTTTAAACATACTAAGGTAAAGTACTGAACTATATGCATTGTCCTAACACATAAAGAATTATAGGTAATTTCTTGAATTTTAGTGAAATTTTGTTTTCTCTCAAATTATAGGAATAATGAATAAACATTAAGTGAATTTATAACTATGAGTTCTAGAGTCTCAAAGTCCAAATCAAGGTGCCAGCAGGGATGGTTTCTAGTGTGGCCTCTCCAACTTGCAAATGACAGCCTTCTCACTTTGTCCTCACATGGCCTTTCCTCTGTTCCAGAATGGGGAGAGAAAGAGATCCCCAGTGTCTCTTCCTCTTCTTATAAGGACACCAGTTCTATCAGATTAGGGTCCTACCCTTATGACCTCATTAACTTTAATTACCTCCTTAAAGGCCTTATCTCCAAATACAGTCACATTGGGGGTTAAAGCTTTGACATATAAGTCTGAAGGAGACACAATTCAGTCTATGACAGTAGTGAAAGAAAAAATTTTAAAAGGTATATGACCCTTGTATGATACCCTTTTAAGGAAAAATAAACGTAGTAGGGATGATGATGGCCAAGACTCTTACACATTATGCCCATGAGATGAAGGCACTAGGAAAGCACAATTTAGTTGCTGTACAAAGAAGCTATTTACAATGCCGATAGGGTGAGCTGTGTGAAAGGGAAAATAAATAAGTAATCAGTCATTGTGAAGAATATTAGTAATTTAAATCAAAGCATGGCTATTTATTTGTATTGGTATTAGCATTATTTGTTAATTTACTTTATACATTTTCTACCTTGAAAATATTTTATTTGCTTTTTACATGTAGAATCAGAAATGACCCATGCATATACATACTGTTGCTTTATGAAAATTCTATTTCTGATACAAAAAATTTCAGAGGAAATTTCAGCTTGGAAATGTAATACCTTAAGATTTTTCCTATTTAACATCTATTATTTCATAACAGAGTTTATGTTCTGATTTTACCACTTAATGAATAAATCTTAATATATTTACCAGCTAAGCACATCTAAGTTATACTAATACCCCTTTAAGTGTGACTGAAACAGTATGACTGGCAGTAAAGGAAGGGGGAGAGAGAGAATTGTCTAAATTTCTTTAGATGAGAGGAAATGAAGAGTTTGAAAAGGTGACTGTAATAAGATTCCCAGCCTGGTTGAAAATAATCAAACAGACATGCTCTTCATGTTTCCCAATTTTGGTAAATTTCTCTTCATTATTTTACTTTTATTAATTGCTCAAATCCAAGCTAGAAGTGAAATATCCCATTTTCTTTTCTGGTTAACTCCCTCAATTTCTTGTGCTTGCTTCCTTTTCTTGAGGACTACAGCCTCTTTTCAATATCAGGTCATGTATTACCATTGTTGATTTCTATGAAAATGCAGGTAGAATTTATCCTTCTGTTGTGAGTCATGATACAAGTAATTCAACTTGAACACGTACAGCTCCTCACCCGAAGCTTATGTTAATGCTTTAGCTGCTCTATGTTCATTTTCTGCTTCTGCAACTCAACCACTATTACTTGTTACTTAAGCTTTTGATGCCAGGGAGGTAGTCATAGCTCTAAAGTATGTGCTCGTTGCAAAAAGTAAGTTCAGTTAAAAATATTGAGAACTTAGCATGAACACCAGATACAAAATAAGAAGTTTTCAAAGCAACTAATTTTTTTTTTAAGTATACATTTCCAGAGGACTGGCTTCTCTAGGGATGACTGGCATAATCAAAGTGAGTTAATCTATACAGACCGAGTAAAATAACTGAGTATTTGATTAAACTAAATGTCTACTGTTGTACTTCAGCAATAGAAAGGGACTTTACAATGCTTAACATTAAGTCTAGGTTAAGGGAAGCAAAGTGAATTTGTGAGATTCACATACTACATTAGTACCATCATTCCCACTCTTCATTTATTTGCTCAAGTGCAAACTCTTCATTTAAGAAATCCCTGTCAGGAATTCTGTGACCAAACGATGTCATATAGTTAAAGAAATTATTGTTTGGCTAATAGTTCCAAATGCATAGATTCCAATATCTTTAAAGAATAGGTAGCAGTTAGTGAAGTTCTGTCTGAATGTTCATCTCATCTTTAAAACTGAGCTTTTACCAGGGTGGTACATCTCCAAATAAACTATTTTATCTCTGTATCTCTGAAAAGAATATTTCTTTTTTTCAATTTTTAATATACTTTGATATGTGAGACATAGTCTTTCATAATTTCAGATTCTCTGTTCATTCTAGGCATTTAATATCTGCATGTTATCATCCTAGTTTCCCTGAAGTCAAGCTAAATATATCAGGCCATGTTGAAATGTACAAAAGTGGTTAATTTGAAAAACTATTTAATTTAGAAATTTAAGGATCAATAATATCACTAATATTGAATGACAATTATCTTAGACTTTATATCAGAAAACAACATTAATACAAGTTGGTTGTTGAAACTGTAGGAACTATGAAATGTTTATTTTAAATGTACAGAAAAAATTCATAAGCAAAACCCCCCAAACTATTAACATTTTTAAAAGACTTTCACTTTAATTCTTTAAAAACTTTTATTTTTATTAGGACATTTAAGATCACCACTGATTTTTTTATATCACTTTATCAGTAGTAATGATCTCTAGTCAGTAACATGCTATTTCATAGCCATTTTAAATCAATATCCAGCATATAATTTATTGAAAAAACATTAAATTGATGTAAAAACCAAGTAAAAGATTACTGCTTTTATCAATATTATATAATATTTGTTTCTAGGCTTTGGGTTTGAGAAGATTATTAAATCCTTTCCCTTCTATTTGGAAATTACATATTGAGAAATAAATCCATAGAAAGCAATCAGAAATGTGCACAAGAATGGTTTATCAGTATATAATAATAGCTCAATATAGATGGACTGTCAAAGAATTTACTTAGTCGGGCTGTATAATGATCAAGAAATGATAATTATATCATACTAAGAGAATCAAGTCTCAGTTTATACTTTATTCACTTTGAGCCATATAATACAAT
This sequence comes from Mesoplodon mirus, assembly GCF_964341445.2. Classification (NCBI taxonomy): domain Eukaryota; kingdom Metazoa; phylum Chordata; class Mammalia; order Artiodactyla; family Ziphiidae; genus Mesoplodon; species Mesoplodon mirus. The sequence continues at coordinate 102,997,917 of NC_138982.1, read as the reverse complement.
GTGACTAGCAGATTATCAATTATAATAAAAGAATAAAGCTTTACTTTGAATATGGTATCAAATATAGTTTGATAAAGAAAATAGCTCACCAATTTAACTTTTTTTTTTAACAGATGATACATAAGAATGGGGTAGTTATTAGTACATGGAGAATATGATTTGAGCCAAGTGGGTTTCTCATAGTCACAGTGCATTTCTGCTTCAACTAGGTTGCTTTTTATCACACAATGCTCAGTCTCTTGGTATATTGAAAAGAATGGCAAGCCACTCTACAAAAGAAAATGCAGGGCATAAAGTCTATTACACTAATGCATATATGCATTAATAACATTTCGGAGGAAAACTATTAGTCAGGTCTGTATTATTTATATTAATGTTTCTTAGTTTTGAGGAATTTTTTTTTTTCCAGACGTGCAGGCTCAGTGGCCATGGCTCACGGGCCCAGCCGCTCCGCGGCACGTGGGATCTTCCTGGACCAGGGCTCAAACCCATGTCCCCTGCATCGGCAGGCAGACTCTCAACCACTGCGCCACCAGGGAAGCCCTTGAGGAATCTTTTGACATTTAATACCAACTGGAATGTGTGTGGTTCTTTTTTTAACTAAGTTATTTTATAATCCTTTTGTGCTCAGGAAATTGGTTTTATAGAGAGAAATCAAACAAAGTTAGCTTCTTATATACATCTGCTGAGTTTTACTTTATAGGTTTTTGCAGAAATAGTTAATATTTTCTTTATCTTCATTATTAAGTTTGTTTATTCTAGGGTTTATTTGGTTTGGTTTTTCCACAAAAGAAAAATATGAACTTTTTTCCATGATAATGGTTAAGATTTTCAATTTGCATTCACTGGGTTTCATTTTTCGCAGATAATTCCTCTTCCATTATACATTAATTGTTGTTCTGCTTTTCTTTCTTGAAAAATATGCAGTACAAGTACTCGAGTAACTCATTTTTATCCCCTATCTACATTATATTTTGCCTATTTCATCTTCATGTTTTATCTGTTTTTTTTGGGGAGGACTTTATTTTCTTGCTCAATTTTCTTCAGCCTCAATAGTGTACTTTATTCAGACGATGTATTTTATTTACATATTGCATTTTTACTGTCTACCTTATTTATCCTCCTTTTAAAATTTCATTCCCTGTTTTGCTCAGAAACACTTATTCTTGTACCATTCGAATTATAACTTTCTAGGAGCTCCAGCTGTGCAATCGGTTAGCACGAGGTGCTTACACAGATTATAATTTTCTAACATTACTTAAAAAATCTGAATGTTTTCCCCCACCATTTGCTACTAATATGCTTTGAAACTTTATCATTTCTGACTCATCCTGTGTTTTCTAGGAATGCTGCTTCTTGCCAGAAGACCACCTCCAAACTCTCCATTCTGCAGCTCACCATAGACAGCAGCGTCCCAGCCCTGCTGCACTTCTCTCTCCATGGAACCTACATGGACAGCTCCCTGGGGTTGGAGTCTTCAGTTTCTAAACTAATTATATATTTTTCCTGTTTATTTCCCAACGTTATGGATATATTCTCACAAATATGCTAAAAATATCTGCATTTATGTAGACTTAAAATATTTTTGTCTGTTTAAAAATATATTTACTTTATCTTAATTTGTAGCTTGATTCAATAAATTTATAGGGTGAAATAGGGTTTTTCTCCATATTTGAAAAAAACAAAATGGAAGGAAAAAGAATCCTACCCAGACACATAATTACATATTTTTAAAAGTATCACATGTACAAAGAAAGTAACACAAAAGCTTTTACAGTGGAAAAATGTTTTAAATAACATGAAAGAGAATGAGAATAACAAAGGTCATGAGAACAGTCAACTAAAAAATCTATGAACAATGAAGCATTCTTATAACCAGATATCAAGAGAATTGTGTACTGAGTGCTGAGGTTAGAGGCAGAATTTACATCGCAGTCATAAAAGTTTATGAGTACACTCCATCTTTGTATATAATTTTTTTTGTATATAATTTTAAGGCAAGATTGAAGTTAATTTCCAAATATAGTCCACATATTACACAGTTGACTCTATATGAAGCTTTGTATAGAGTTAAGAACTAAGAATAGTTCATAAATCCTCTCCTAAACTCTTGGCATTATATATTTTCTCTCTTTAATTCACTGCTCCAATTTAGCATCCCTAGTACCTCCTCTAGCCAAGACCTCTGAACCTTGATTCGAATAACTATAGTCATCATACCAAAAAAATTATTGTAAGCCTGAGTGCTTTCATTGCCTCTGCCCCATTTATCAGTCCTTCTCAAGCTAGTCTCATTTCCTCTAACATATTTCAAATCACCAGAACATGAGCATTTGATTCAGAAAACAAAACCAGTAGCAACCAAAAAACTTGCACAAAATCTAAGCACAACAACGAAGTTACAGGCACAGTTACTAAAATATATTGTATGAATTTAGCCCAAATTTCAAAAATTCTTTCAGTAATTTGTTTTGGCATCATTGGCTTTTTGTTCTTTGCCAGTTGTCTTCTTTTATGCCTAGAGTAGATAATCCATAGACTAAAAATTTAACAAAACCATTTCTGTCAAACAGTCAGTCACTCTAATGACTTGCTTTTGACTGAATTTTTGGAAAAGACTTTTCTCTAATTACAGTGGTTTACTTACTTTCATAATCTTTTCTTGTGTGCAAAGTACAGACAAGAGTACACTGTTGAATACACTTTTTAACGAGCATTCATCAGTTTTGCAAATAAGAATTTGAGGCATTTCCCTCCCTGTAAAGTTTGATGATAGAGCAACCTCCCTAAAAGCATACCTTTTAAAATAATTTGTAATATTTTATGAACAGAAAATATGACACTTTCCAGGAATATTAATCTGAAATCTTGCAGTTCAGTCACATCTTAGTCACCATCCCTTCTCTTCCTTCCCGATTATTTCCTTTATTTCTCTTCAACACCTTCACTTTATTCAGAAACTAATCAAATGCAGCTTTTCATCACAAACTTGGGGAACTCAATTTTGAACTGTTTATCTAACAGCATTCAAGTTCCTAAGCCTTCAGTCTGTAACTTATAATTGTCTGCCTATTAAGAAAGCATTAACTAATATCAAATTCAAAGTCATATACATCATACCTGATTGTCACTCCATCAGGTTAGACATTTGTATATATAAGCTTCATTTTTGTTGACAGGACTAAAGTGGAATTTAACTTGTAGCTGTAGCATCAGTACATTTAAATGTAAATTTACTTTTTCAATGATAAATTTTCAGAATTTAGCCTGAGAATGTGAATCTAATCAAGGTATCTGAGCACATAATTTCCTGTGTAAAACATCATACGACTAATTTAGCAAGTATGCAAAGCTATCAGGTTGTAAACTTCCCTAATCCTATGTCTACTGGGTAAAAACTTTATGTGAAGTAAACTTTGAATAAAAAAAAAAAATCACAGAAACAAATGGATATACGACGCAAATGTTCTGGAGGAAAAATAATTTGATCAATTATTCATATTTATAATATAAACCCCCAAATTATATGAGGCCACCATCAAAAGTCTGTAGCAATTTAAAGAAAAAATGCCTGCATTTATAAATAACATTTTCCAAAAATATTATTAATTTTGGTGGTTGGAAACATCCAAACAAAATAAGCTTAGATTCCAGTAATGACTATATATTTAATACAACCTCTGATTATTTGTCATTTAAATTTCAGCATACAAATTATTCAAAATTACAAACTACAAGAGAAAATATGACAGTAGTCAATATGTTTCCATACCACTTCCAGAAGATTAGTGTATACAAATTTAGAAATAAAATATTGAACACATCACGTATAGTTCTGTCTTTTGAACATAGGTAATAAATTACTTGGAAAGAATAAACATATATAATTTATTAATTCCAGTTTTACACTGAAATTACACACTGTATTTCTATTTTAGTTTAAATATAGACTTGAGCTTTGTCTGTTTAGAATAAAAATAACGAGCAATTTATTCAGTTAAATAAAAATAAACAAACTAAAGAAACTACAAATCTCATTATTTGAAGTCATAATGATCCTTCTAAAATGTTGACTAAGCATTTCTTTAACTTTTGAACAGGCGACTTTTATGACAAAATAATTCACACCTTTTCATTAAAATATATTTGACAGTTACAATATATTTTCCAGTTTTTTATAGTTCTATCTAGTATAGAAGAAAATTATCTCTAATAGTGTTCATTCATTTTCCATAGTTTTTTATAATTAAAATTTAAATTTAGCACACAAATTATGACAGAAAAGCTCCAAAAAATGATAAAAATCGTACTTACCTCTTATCAAGCTCCAGAAAATGATAAAAACCATAAGTACCTCACATTCTTCCACAGATTTCACGCAAGAATTTGTCAGTGATCCTGGTCAACTTATAAACACAACAATCAGTCAATTTTGAATGACCTTAGAAGGAAGATGTGATTAACATGTATTTTTTTTTATTGGCTGATTTGTGTTTTACTTCCAATAAAATCAACTGGCTTGTGTGTTAAGTCAAATTTTGCTTGAGGCAACCTATCACTCAGTGTTATAAGGAAACTATTATCCTCCTGGTTTGTTTTTTTAAATGTTTGTTAGCTAGTAAGACTAAGATGCCCCTGGTGTAATATTCTTGATTGTTTCAAGAGAGGCCACACCAGAAACCAATCCTTGATCTTGGAATTCAAGCTTCCAGAACTGTGAGAAAATATATTTCTGTTACATGCTGCAGAGTGTACACACACACTTGAAACCAGTAGGAGTATGATGAATTCCAAAAGAAGCAGTGATGGTTGATTTCATAGCATGTACTCCTTCTATATTTAAAACATACTTGCATTCTTTTTCTAAGCAATACTGTATGCTGAGTCCCAAGCACAATTTTTATTTTTAACCATATCATAATTGGCACTAAACTACTTAACCTGCTTCTGAGGTGTGAGTTGCAATAGAATTCCTCCCCAATACTCATCATCTTCTGTCACATTCCTTTCAAAATAACTACGGTCTTTTGAACTAGATGCTGATGCATCCATGTCTTCTGATTTTCATGAGGTTAGTGATCTCACTATGGCATTCAATGATAAGTACGGGTAATACAGGTAAATACTGACAAATATATTGTTGAAAGTTACATGTTTACCAACAACTTTGTTGTGCAATGGAAATTCAGTTCTTTGTTTTGGAATAAATATACATTTCTCTTTATCAGCTCACTAACAACAAATGGCTGATTGCAAAATAAAAGATTGAGCAAACAGGAAAACAAACAAGAAAGTAAAGACACACACCTAAACTGCACAACTGACTGTCACACCAAACAGACAGAAAAGAAAGGAGTACCTCTGTCAAGCTTTCCATAGACCAGAAGGAGTTTGCGGTTCCTAGCTTCCGTTGAGTGCCCTTTGTGTTGCCAGTGAGATCTATGAATGTGGGCTGAGGGAGATGGCGGTTATGATGCATCTGAAACGAGTCAGAGAGATTCTGGTCATTCCAGCTGGTCTTCCTGTATTAATCACCTGTTAAAGTGAGAACTCCCTGCTCACTATACCTACATTTCATACACTATTAGGAAGACCATAACAGAAACTGGAAGCAAAAATGGAGGTTTATGGAACAGCATTTATTTTAAGGCAGTTCTTAATAGTAATAATAATAATAGTAGTAGTAAAAGTAATAATTCGTTAAAAATGAAAAGGTTGTTAAATGCTGGGACTTGAGACAACAGGACTAGACTGGCACTTCCCTGGACAACTGGAGAAATATGGACATCTTAATAAATGACACTGTATTTTTGCCTGTTGAAAATGGATTCTTTGCATTGAAATCGAACAACTTTAATAGGATATTTCTTTGTGTATGTCATTATAAATTGAATTTCTCTGAAAAGCACTTTGCCTTTCAAATGTTTCTAAAACTTGTTTTAAATTAAAAAAAATTCTTGTAGCACATATGTAAATATTTGTTCTCTTTCATTTAAGTTTTTCTTCTTTGGGAAATACAGTTGTAGGGATGTTGGATCAACTTTTCAGGTACATACATTTGTTTCTCTATATTTCTTTTCATTTTGTTCTTTATTACTCTTCCATTTTGCTGTTATTTTTAAATATTTCTCTTACTGTGTTTTCATCAACACCGTTTTGTCCTTATATCCCTTCAAAATTTTCCTTCATTTTTGTAATAGTTTAATTATTCCTTCCACATCCTACCTGCACTCTGCTCAGGCATGTGTCATCCATCTTCCTTTCTCTTAAATCATGAATCTCTCCATTAAGATTTTAAATATGAAAAATAGATAGCAATTGTTTTTATTGGCTCAGTAGAATATTTAGGGAGGGAGGAAGCTAGTTATTTAGCATTTGCATTTTCTGTTAATTCTCCATTTTTTCTCTATTTTTGTATGCATATTTTTCTTGTTTCTATTTAATTTCTCTTCTTAGAGGAAGATGGGCATTTTTGTTTTCAGGAAAAGTGATATAGAGTAAGTTTATTCTGTAGTGAACACACAGAATAGTGTTCAAATTATGTAACTGTTCTCCAAAACTCACTTTTTTCCAAGTAAATTTTCTTAACTGTTATATCTCACTACCAAATAAAGAAGCTGTGAGTTTTTCACATTAAAATTTCTTTTGTGCCTCATAGCCACTGAGAAATGCTAATTCATGCAAATGTGGCTTGATAACTGTGTGATTCCACCTAGATCTAGTGAAGCACCTGCTGTTGGCCTTGACATTCCATTCTTGCTGTTACAAATAAGGGATTTAGATTTTGCATCTATATGTATACTATACAGGTTTGATATGTACTTTAACTTGCTCTTTTTCTGATCTGAAGTTGTGGAATTTTTCTTTAAGCTTCATACTTTTGACACGTTTTGTTTGGTTTTCACTGCTTTCTGAAACTTAAAAAAAAATCTATTTTGTGTTCATAGTTTTTGTTTTCTTCTAGTTTTCTGAAATAGAATCTGTGCTTTTATTTCTCATTATCACAATTTTTTAGTTTATATTCATAAACAGAAGAGACAATGCTGACATTACTTCACAAACTTCTAACTCATGTACCCTTTTTTATTGTTTGTGCATATACTTACTTACCAAAGTTTTTATTCTGTTACATAATTTTTCAAAATATATGTAAAATATGACATTGACATTATGATTTATGTGAATTTATGATTAAATTGCTATTTACATACAAAATTTACAAAAGAATCTTGAAACTAACACATGAAACATTTCTCCATAGAAAATAGCAAAACAATAAACATTTAAACTTACACTTGGCTATTCCTATCTTTTTATTCTTTAATGGCACTTAATTGTTTCTTAAAATGTCCCTTGGTCTTACTTAATTTCATCACTAATATTCAGTAGTTTTTAAATTCAACAAAATTTGTGTACATATCTTTTTATTTATTATAATTGGCATAAGAAAAAAAACAAGATCTAAAATAAAGAGACAGTTCTTGCCATAAAATATTTCTCTATATATATAGGAAGAAAGAGATATCACAACTTCATCGGAGTCATAGGAATAAAAACCTCATCATTTTGTAATAAATTTTAATATACATGTTTACCTTTCCAAAATACTACTTGTGAATAAAAATGAATGCAACTATGTGCATGTATCCTTATTCTTCCTCAAATACATCTTATCTATCTTAAAGATAAACTGGACCAATCTATAACATTATGACTATTCTTTTTTATGAACATTTATATTTATCAGGAAACTTAGCTGATGTTATAGTAAAATTTAGTAGTGCTGAAAAATGTGTGAGTTAAGAAAGTCACTTGCATTGTGAATCTAATTTTATTATAAAAATGTTATAACTTGACAAGTATGAGGAGAAACTGGAAACCTCATACAGAGCTGGTAGAATGTGAAGTGGTGCAGTTGCCTTTGCAAATAGTCTGGGATGTTCCTCAACTTCTTAAACATAGAATCACCAGCAGTTCTACTCTAAGATATATAGACAAGATAAATGAAAATATACATCTATGCAAAAACTTGTACACAAAATTCATTGCCACATTATTTACGATAGCCAAAAAGTTGACACAATCCAGTGGTTAACCAACTGATGAACTGATTTCAAAGTGGTATATTCATGCATTAGAATATTATTCACCAATAAAAAGAAATGAAGTCCTGATACATGTTATAGCATAAATGAATCTTGAACCCATTATGCTAATAGAAACAAGCCAGTCACAAAAGAACATCTACTATACTATATGATTCTATATGAAATATCCAGAACAGGTAAATCAATAGAGACAGAAAATAAATTATAGGTTCCCTAGCACCCATAGAGGTAAGGCTAGGGGGGATTAGTTGGGGATGGAATGTGAGAATGCTAGTGGTTATGCACCTTCTTTTTTGGCAGGGAGGGGAGGTTTTAAACTTAAATTTTGATGGCGTTTTCACAAATCTGGTAATTTTCCAAAAGAAAAACCATTCAATTGCAGACTTTAATTGGGTGAGTTGCATAATACATGAATTATATATCAAAAAGATTCTAAAAATATGAGTATTTTCTCTGAGAAACATTTAATTTCAAAATCATTATATTTTAAACAACCTTTACTGATTAGGTAGTATATGAAACTCAACAGTGAATAAAAGCTACTTTGAACATATGGAAGATACTAAAGCATAAGACATTTAATCCAATTCCCAGTTAAACTGATATAGATTAAAATAAAAATTCTGGCACATTCTGCAGCAATCTTTAATAGATGAGCTCTCTAATGCTGAATTTATACTAACTTTGTAGAAACATTAATCACGAGTTTTATTATAAAATGCTACCCAACTATTGTACATCTAGAATTAGATATTGAATGATACAAAACTGATATTTAAATTAATTTTAAAAAATACAACCAGTCCTCGAAAAGATTAGAACCATCATTTCCGACAGCTATTCACTGACAAAACTCCAAATAGGTTTGATTTTTATTTGGCTATTAACTCATGCATAGTTAGCTAACCACACACACAAAAAGTCAACAATGCAATTTGAAAAGTCTCACCATTGATAGTTGAGACATGTCTCATATTGATTCAGGAAGTACTCTGGCTTATAATTTAACATTTTCAGCTTGATGTAATAAAATAAGCATCCGATAAACTGTTCACCTACACAGAGAGCCATGCTACTTCAATTACACTCAAGTTGATTGAGGCCAATTTAATGGTAATTAGTAATTTACAAGGTTAAGAGGCTCACACTTCTCTAACTCCATGCTGATTAAATGGTCACAGCTCACATATGGATAAGAATATCAAGTGAAGTAAACATAGGAAAACCATGTTTAAAAGGGGTTAGTATAGTATTTTATGTATCTAAGTAAATAATCCCCAAATTAAAATCAGCTATTTTTCATCATATTCAAGGATTTGTTTTTGCTATTGACACATTTTACATTTCTAACTGTTTCTAAACACAAATATAGAACATCTGTGATTTATTTCCATATCTTTAGTTCATTTTCGGTCCTTACATAACTCTGCTCTTAGGTTTGGTACCAGGTTTCTCTTTTAAGAGCAGTGAAGTCATGTGACTTTTTCTTGTGTAGATGTTTTCTTAATTATAAAAATCTTTATTTTTGACTTCATCACTAAATTACCCAAACGCCAAAATGTATTTATAGGTAAACACTTTTCAAAGTATTGCACATAACTCAGATATCTTAAAAATGAATGAGTATTGCAAAATAAAACAAGAAATAACTGAACTAGAAATAGAATTTAGCTTTCTTTATTCCTTTTTATATTATAGTAAATATTAAATGTGTAGTATATTTTTGTAAAACAAAATACAGTCTCTCTTTTCTTCTCTCATATGTAGAGCAAACATATATACCATACTCACATACACATACATCATACCTTTCATAATATTAGAAATCATTCAGTATAATTCATTAAAATTATATGTATCATCCAGCATTTGTTTTAATGACAAAATGCATACTTACTTTAATTTCCCTGACAAAATATTTTGCATTGCATTATCAAAAATATTGATAGTGAGATAACAATGCCTTTCATTTGGAAAAAAGGGACATAAGCAGGTGCAAAATGCTTGAACATAAAACTTTTCTTTGGATGGTATAACATATTTAAAGTACTTTCTAAATTATTTCTGAAGGATTAAGTAGGTTGCATTGTTCTATAGCTTTGAATGGCATTTGAGGCTGATTTTGCTAATTAGAAATTGATTGTCCTTTACATGTCTCACAAAAAAAAATGCTTAATGTAGAAGACTGACCCTGATATGGATGATCTTATAAATATAAAACATTTAGATATTTCCTTAGGCCAATGCTACATTTATAAGCCATTTATAAATTCATCATACCTTGAGATCAAAATTAGCACAGCCTTGTTAATGCTTAGAAAACTTTTCTTTAAAGTTGTTTAATTCATCATTTCGATCAAAAGACTAAAATTTTATCTGAAATTCCTTGAGCATGAGATGAATATTTGAATTCAGATCTGCTGTCCTTTTCTTCACAAATGTGAAGAAACTTTGGGCAGGAGATTCAGATGTGAAAAGAAAATGCAACTATAAGAGGGAAAATATCCAAGGTTTATATAGGAAATACTGAAATATTTCAAGTTGTTTCCATGAGCATTTTATTTGAATATGCTTTTCCAGGAGAAAGAGGGGCATTCAAATCACTCTAGTTAGAAATAAATGGAAGGTTTGAAAAAAATATGTATTTTCTATCTCAGCATATTCTTATCAAAGAAAAACAAAACAAATACAAACTTCACAAAAAGAGTAAATATTCCACACCTACTTTTCTGCTTTACTTCCTAGAAAACAAATTTCTACAATAGTACTTTAGTTCTTAGAAATAAAGACACTATTCCAAAAGAAAAAATTGTTCTTTAATATTTTCCTGTGATTCAACAAAATAGAGAAAAGAGAAGTTAGAAAATGTCTTAAAATAGTGTCAGAATGGAAGCATTCTTCTAAGTTGATTTCAACTCATTTTTCCTTTGCATGTTTTATGATTAAGCATTGAGAGGCAGCTTTAAAAATTTTTGTTTTAACAGCACTAGAAGATAAAAGTGTGCATTTGATTGTTTTCTTCTTTTTCTCACTAAACCCAAAGACTTTACCAGCTCGGATTTTCAATGGTTATTACTTCAATTTAATTTGAACCATTTTTCATACCAGCATGTATGATAAAGTACACAGAAACCTGTTTAAATGAGTATTTGATGAAATAAGAGCTTTTAAAAGAGCAATAATCGCTACACACCATCTTTAGAAATGGTTTGTACATAATGATTCTTAAAGAGATGAACACATTATCCAATGGCCAGCTGTTAGTTTGAACATATTGCAAGTTACAACATGTAGTATATTATGAACAATTCACTGAAAGCAGTGAAATCTAATCACATTTCTTAGAATCTGTTTGCATGTGTCATAAGAGTTCTCAATCACATGCTACAATGTGACAATTGGAACACAAATGCTGTGAGTCCCAAGGCATTATATCATAAAAACATACCACTAACAAGGGGAATGACACTGATAAGAGAATGAAAGGACAAACCACAGATTGGGAGTAAATATTTGCAAATCAAAATCTGATAAAGGACCTTTATATAGAACATGTAAAGAACTTTCCAACTCTGTTAACAAGAAAGGAAATACCCAACAAATAAACTCGGAAAACATATGAACACACACTTCACCAAAAAATCCAAAAATGAAGTCTTGTTACATACCACAAAATGGATGTATTTCAAAATAATTATGATGCATAAAAGACAGACAAAAAATTTACTTATTATATGATGCCATTTATATTGAACTCTTTTACATGCAAATTAACTTATATTGCCAGAAATTTAATCAGCAGTTGTTTAGAGAAGAAGGTATTACAAAGAGGCATGAAGAAACTTTTGGGGAGAAGAGAGATATGCACATTATCTTGATTGTGGTGATGGTTTCACAGGTATATGCCTATGTCTAAATTTTCAGAACAAACCATTTAACTACTTGCAATTTTATTTTATGTAATTATGTATCAATAAACATGCAATAATTTTTTGAAAATACAAATTTAAAGTTTAACAAGTTTTTCTTTGTGGGGATTTTTAGAACTTACATGTTTTGGAAATTTTATGTATTTTTAGAGTTGATATGTATCAATATGAATAGCACATCTTTAAGCAGATGACTATTACATAGATTATTTTCCAAGCAATACTGAAATTGTTTTTCATTCATGAAATATTTCACCAGACTGCATCCTTGGAACTGTGGAAAACACTATATAGCAATGGTACCAAATATCACTATTAGTCTTCTAGTGCCATATAGTGGCTAAAATGGACACCAAGGGATGATCGACTCTGCACCAGATCCCATTCGACAGTGCAGTGGAAAGGGAAAAATTAACCTGACTAGAGATTACATTTTTAGTTCCCTTAGTTGGAGTCACAGTACAAGTTCTTGCAATTGGTGTGTAAGCAGAAGAGACGTGTATCTTATAATTACAGCTATGAATACTACCATAGACAATATAAACATTTGATCAGTGAAATTATGTAGTGCTCACTGCTCAACTTCTCTTGATCTTTGGAAAATTTCGTAAAGGCTCTGCTACCAAATACTGCTATGCAAGATACTTTTCACTCTACATACTTTGTGTACCTCATTTTCCTCAGTATTCAATATCAGACTTTAAAAGATAAAAAATGTGATATGCATCCCCCGATAAGTTTTGCTAGCTTAAATTCAAATCAAATAATTCCTTTATTTATATCCATCATGAAAAGATAAATTGAACTCAAGTCCAGCTTGATTCTGTCATTATTTTTGACATTGATTGACCTTTCATCAAATGCCCCTCTAAGCTATCTAGACTAAGATATACTTTTAAACAAATACACATTGTGCAAGACATCCATTACAATAATATTCCAGTTAGCAACATAAATGGTAATCTATGTTTTAATATGGTCCTGAATATTTTCCTGGAAAAATTTTTTTATTTTGCCTTATGGAATAACTCAATTCACCATTAATGAAAGTTTGATAACTGTTGATTCAATATTTGTTTCTGTAATTGTTAGAAGACAATGTTCATAATGAGGTTTTAGGAATTATATGTTTGTAAATATAAATAAATGTTCCATTCATAAATTTGGATTCTTATACTCCAAGTTCTCACCATACTATACAACTTGAACTCTAAGGCCAAATTTCTATTAATTTTCAAAGAAAACACATCTTAATTTTACTTTTGGTAAATGTAATATTGTAAGTTCATATTATGAAGCCCAAATTAAAACTGACACATATAGAAATAATTTTGAAAGGGACTATTCATTTTAAAAATTCATACTTGCTTTAAAGATGTCAGACAGAGTTCAATTGTTAAAAAAGATATAGAAGATCTAAAATGACAATGCTTAAAAATCTGATGTTATTGCAGGAAAAAGGTACAATGTAGCGAAGACTAAAGGCTGCCTCAAGCAAAGGATTCAGAGGCCACAGTTGAGTTCCTGTCACCCTCCCTCTGTAAAGGCTATGCTCAGGCAAGATTCCCGTTTTGGATCAGAAACCACCACCAAGTGTATGCACTGAACACCTCAGAATCAAGAAGCCCAACATGGAGTATTTGACGTTTATCTGATACATGAATACTCTTAAGAGCCTCATTTACATTGTTCTCAGATCAACCCTTCTGTTTATTTCAACCCAATCAAAATTCCAAAAGACACACTCAGTATAACCTACAATTGAAAGCAGAGAACTTTAACAGATCTCTCTTCATTGTACAAACATTATGCCCATATATTGTTATAGGAAAACCAACACAATAATGGACTTAAACTCTTGACTTTCTTGTGGGATAAATTCTAGATTCTTTAAATTGGTAAATCAGTGCATTCACAGTCTGAATCCAGTCTTTTTTTCTACAAATGCAAATTCAGATCCAAACAAATTAAAATTTTCATCACTGTATTATCAAATCTGTAATTCAGCAAAAGAAACTTTTTGTCCTTCACATGAGCCACACAGAGGATTGTTCACCTCATGGACTCCTACTCACTCTTAAATGGGCACGTCTAATGTCAACTCCTTTAATTCCTCCCTAAGTGTCCCTGCATTTCTAGAAGGACCTGGAATGTAATCACTGTAACTTGCAACACAGTGGGATAACAAACTTTATTCAGGTAGCAGTAGTTCTAAAAAGTTCATGATTCCCCTGACCTGTATTAGGACTTAGAAATCTTCATTTTAAATGTCTTAGATTCTTGCAGATTTAGAACAAAAAAAACTTAAAATTTGTATGGAAACACAAAAGACCCCAAATAGCCAAAGCAATCTTGAGAAAGAAAAAACAGAGCTAGAAGAATCAGGCTCCCTGACTTCAGACTATATTATAAAGCTACATTAATCAAAACATTATGCTACTGGCACAAAGACAGACTTATTGATCAGTAGAACAGGATAGAAAACACAGAAATAAACCCATGCACCTAGGTCTATTAATCTACAACAAAGGAGACAAGAATATACAATAGAGAAAATACAGTCTCTTCAATAGTGGTGCTGGGAAAACTGGACAGCTACATGTAAAAGAATGAAATTAGAACATTCTTTAACACCATACACAAAAATAAATCCGAAGTGGATTAAAGACATAAAAGTAAGGCCAGAAACTATCAAACTCTTAGAGGAAAACATAGGCAGAACACTGTGCTGAGCATTACATTTTATCCTCTGTCTGCTGGATTCAATTCAACAAACGTTAACAAAGTCTAATGATTTAAATAAAAGCATATTTTAATTAAAAAACTAACAGAAAAACAATTTATTACTACATCAATAAGTAAGAGTTTGGGCTTCCCTGGTGGCGCAGTGGTTGAGAGCCCGCCTGCCGATGCAGGGGACACGGGTTCGTGCCCCAGTCCGGGAAGATCCCACATGCCGCGGAGCGGCTGGGCCCGTGAGCCATGGCTGCTGAGCCTGCGCGTCCGGAGCCTGTGCTTCGCAACGGGAGAGACCACAACAATGAGAGGTCCACATACCGCAAAAAAAAAAAAAAAAAAAAAAGTAAGAGTTTAAGTTGTATCCCTTAAATGACTGTTATGTCATTTAGGTAGACCTGAGTATTTTACTAAAGGGAAATGATATTTACTGGAAGATACTTATATGATAAATTAAACCTGTTTCTCATAGATCACATTTAAATTTAAATATATGTTAACTTCTTGAAACATATATTATTTTGTATAAGTGGAGCATAAACAGCTCTTTGATTGAACTAGTTTACTAAATTAAATCAAGGCAAGATGTGAAGGGTGTCAGAAAATGCTAACTTCTTGAATTAAATATTTAGAAATTATGTGCTAATCTAATACTATCATAAATTAAATAGATAAACGTAAGCAATACTATTTTCTCTGACCAACTAAATCTGATATTGAAGTTTTTATGTAAATTATAAAAATAATATACAAAATCTTAGCCAGCATGTGCAGCATAGCTTTTGTAGCAGCATACATGACAGAGATTTAGTTAATAGTAAGATGGACATTCTCTATACAATTAAAAAAAAACTTTTTAAATGCAAAAAGAATTCATAATAGAAAATACTAG
The DNA here is from genome assembly GCF_964341445.2 of Mesoplodon mirus. NCBI lineage: Eukaryota > Metazoa > Chordata > Mammalia > Artiodactyla > Ziphiidae > Mesoplodon > Mesoplodon mirus. The sequence goes on along the minus strand of NC_138982.1, from coordinate 102,982,252 downwards.
AGAACAATAATATAAAGCTTTATGTAAATGGGCTCAGTCATAATATATTTCTTCAAATAAGGAGTGAAATGGAGACACTGACAGAGTCATAGACTGAATTTCTCTTAGAATATGTAAAAGGCTTTACAGAGCAGAAGCTATATAATGCATATGTAAATGTAAAAATGATGAAAATTTTACATATGAAAGAACATATACTATTAAATTGGAATTATGTGAAGTTGAAGGACATAATTCCAAATGCTGTAAATAAGTTGTCAGCTGAGTCCTGAACTATTGAAATAAAAATAAATCAATGACCTGGAATTGAAATCTGAATTTTCTTACATTATTTTAGATAAAAATATCCACCAACACTTCCTTTTTTTAGTGTCTTTTATCATCTTTTAGAGTAGACTGACATACACAAATCAATCTTTATGATGTTTACAGGATGCACATTTTAAATTAAGGACACAGAAATGTTGAAAATAAAAATATGGAAAAAGATATTCTTTGAAAACACAGACTAAGGGATATAAGACAAAGATAAGGCAAAAGAGTTTTATAAGAAAGAAGAGAGGACATTATGGAATAGTAAAAGGATAAATTCACCATAAGAATCCTAAAGTTTACGGACATATAGATAACTTCAATTTTTATAACAAGAAGTTGATAAATCAACAAGTCTACACTCATACTTCAAATATTGAGCACCTTTAGAGATGTAACACCACTCTGAATATGTTTTAAGAATTAAAATTACATGTGTTTGTTGTCTAACAACTATTGCATTAAATTAGAGCAGAATAATAATATAAAGATAACTAGAAAATCCCCAAGTGTTTGAAGCGTATTCAGAACTTTTCTAAATAACAAGTGGGTCAAGAAGTAAATTATAATGCATCATATAACTTATTATAATCTGAATAATGAAAATATATTTACTGAAAATTGTAGAATGTATCTAAAACATCTTAGAAGTAAACTATATATTAACTCTGAATATACATTTTAGAAAATAAGAATGTTGAAAATCACTTACTTAAACTTCCAACAAAAAAGCTAAAGACTAGAGGGGGGGATAGGGAGGGTGGGAGGGAGATAAAAGAGGGAGGAGAAATGGGAATATATGTATATGTATAGCTGATTCACTTTGTTATACAGCAGAAACTAACACACCATTGTAAAGCAATTATACTCCAATAAAGATGTTAAAAAGAAATAATACAATTAAAAAACAAAAGCTAAAGAAGAAGAGTAGAGTAAAACCAAAGAAAAGAGGAGACAAACAATAAAAATAAGCAGAAATCAATAAATATAAGCACAACCACAAAATAAAGAAAACCATAAAGACAAAGTTGATTTTTGAAAAAGAATAAAATTGATAAATAGTAAGACTGATTAATAGAGATGTCAATAACGCAAATTATTAATATCAGCAGTGAAAGAGGTGTAATTACTCCATATTTTACAAACATTATATAGGAAATGAGTATATTATAAAGAAATTTAGGTCAAAATTTTTTTTAAATATATGAAATGGAAAATAACTTGAAATTTACAACTTATAAACATTAATACAAGAAGATATAGACAATGTGAATAATTCTGTATCTGTTGAAAAACTTGAATTCATAATTAAAAACCTTCCCAACAAAAATATTCTGGGCCAGATAGGTTTACAGGTATATTCTTCCAAACAATTAAAGAAAAAATACCACTGAATACATCAAGTCTTCCAGAGAACGTGAAAAGAGGGAACACTTTTCAATCCCTTGTATAATATTTGGCTAGTCTCATGAATCTGACAGCAACATTTGCCATCACATTTCAAGAAAATAAAATTTTATATATACTGATATCTTTTATGAATTCAGAGACAAAAATTCTAAACAAAATATTAAAAAATTTAATCCAGAGATAACTAAAGGGGGTAATACATCAAGACTGTGTGAAATTTATTCCAGGAATGCATGGTTGGTTCAAAAATTTGAAAACTAAGCAAAGTTTTCACATTTACCACATAAACAAAATAAAGTGGAAAAGCAATGTAATAATCTCAATATATTATAAAATTATTTTAAAATATGAACATACATTCATGTAAAAAGAATAACTATGAACAAACTAGAGATGGAGAGAAGATATTTTTTTAAAATTATCCTCAAAAACCAATAACTAACACTTAATAATGAAATATTGATATTCTTCCCTCTAAGACTGGGAACAAGGATATCTTTTATCTATGGTTCAATTCATAGGTGTACTGGTTATCCTTCACAGTGCAATAAGGGAAAAAATGTCCTAGCAAGTCTTAAGGTTGATAAAAGAAAAAAAAGCACTTATAATTACATGATTAGGTTTAAAGAAACTTTAAAGAAACAATAAATTATTAGAAGAACACATGAATTTAGAAAATTTGCTTAACAGAATCCAACATAGAGAAATCAGTTATATTTCTATATACCAATAACAAACAATATTAAATTAGAAAACAGATAACAGTGCCGTCAAAAAGACCAAATACTTGGAATAAATCTATTGAAAAACACCAAGGATCTCTCTAGTAAAAATGGTGTATATTACCAAAAGAAAGTAAAGAAAACCTTGATAGATGCAGGGAAACACTATGTTCAATGTGGCTCTGTATTCTTAGGATTAAAATTCTCCTTTCATGGTAAATTCAATTCAACATAAGGGTATTTTTGTGGATATTGACAAATTGATCCAATCATATATGTATATATATACAGATATATGCATCTATTTCTATATATAAATATATAAATGCAAAGAAGCTAGAATACTCAAGCAATTTTGAAGAAAAAGTAGAAAGAATTTTCTTTACATAAAATTTTATCTTATATAAAATTTATTATAATTCTACACTGACTAAGACAGTATGGCACTGGGGCTTGATATGAAAACAGATCATGATAACAGAATAAATAATTCTGAAACAAACACTTAGCTTTTCAGTCAATTCATTATAACAACTGTCCTACTGCAATTTGTGAGGAAAGGGTCAGGGTCAACAAATGATATTGGGTAACTTGGATATCCATGTGAAAAAAAAGTCAGTGTTGACACCTACTTAATATTACAGACAAAAATTAGTTCAAGATGAATTATGGATCTAAATGTAAATTTTTAAAGTACATATAAAAAATACATATGGATAGATACATGATAGATATAGATAGATAGATAGATAGATAGACAGATAGATGATTGATAGATCTCCAGCTTTTCTATTGCTTCACATATGCCGTACAGAACTGCACATGCGAATTTATTAAAAGACATATAACAGAATGTCCATAAATATATGATTAGTAATAGACCCAAACTGAATACAGGCCAAAGACCAAACATTGATTTAGAGCAGAATGGATTAATAACATGATATATTGATAGAATATGTCAGACATAAAAGAGCACATGCTATATGACTCAATTTATATGATGTTCAAGATAAAAATTATACTTTCAGGTGAAACTAAACTGTAGTGATAGGTTTTATATTTTATATGGTAAAGTTTTAAATGAAAAAGTTATGTTACTTGGTGAATACTTAATGGAAAATAACTGTTTTGATAAGCCAGTGGTTCTGACAAGAAACAAATATTATGGTTTGATTTAAGATGATTTTATTGCTATTTTATAAAGTAACATGTAAACTTTTATAAGCTCATAATGTCTTAAATGAGAATTACTCAGTCAAAACATAAGATAATCTTTAGAATTTTATTTTCCCCAGGATGACACCTATGTGATAGTTCTTTTAAAATTTTACTGTTATACTTATATATAAACTAATTTCAAAATGAAAGGAAAAATATAATATTTTTACTGCAAATATTTCATTGAAATTATTTTAATAGAACATTTGTTTATAGCTATTCTTTTATACATTTCCTTTCATTTGCATAGTTTTGTATAGGGTTTGATTTTTTTTTAATTTATGATATATATTTACATACACACATATAGTCAAGGCTTTCAGTGTATCAGATTGAGGCAGACATTTTCTTCATTTCTCACTTATTTTTGTTATTGTTGACATAGTAATATTTGAATTTTATGCATGGCTAGATTTTATTATTAGGTGATAAGTATCTTTGTCTAGTCCTATCCCGTTTTGAAAGCAATTATCAAGCACTCATGCAAGTTCTAATTCCTTGCAAATTAATAGGCAAAGGAAATTAATTGTTTTTTCATACTCTTGGTTGTACTTGATCAGAATCAAAGCAAGTGAGCATATAGCAACAAAATTCTGTAGGCAAGAGAAAAGCCAAGATAGGACACAGAGGAATATAAAACATTAAATCCAAGGGCAGCCAAGAAGTACAGTGAAAAATATTCACAGGACCTCAAGTCTTAAATGCTGATGGATGAGTAAGCATACCTTCACGATCTGTGCACAGCAATGGGAGCTTCCAAGTCAAAAATAATAGCTAAATTCAGACTGAAAATAAACATTTGTTTCATTGTCCTTTGTCCATTTATAGAAATTTGTCCTGTGCTAAGCACATATTATAGGCAACTTCCAGTTTGGGAGAGATAGAATAAACCAATATTAAATAAACTTTAAGAAGCCAGGACAGTGAGGGGGTGAAGAGAAATCCACTGTATTTGGCAATCTTTGGGAAGACAAAGGAAAATTAAACTTTAAGGCCTACACAGACATTCAGTGGTTACCACAGGGTGAATCGACAGATAAAAAATTAACTTAATAGCTCTCTGATTGCTGGACATTAAGTTCTTGATAAAATCTCTCCCTGAAAAAATTGACAAAGGAATTAAGTTGGGGGTCACAAATACTAGAATAAAAGCAAAGGTAGGGAAGAGTTAAGGAGAATTAAAAAACAGCATCTAACTGAATAATGGTCAATCAGATATCTTCAGGAATTGACTGTCTTTTTTTTCACTCTTAGTTATATTCTCTTGATTTTTTTGCATGTTAAGTAATTTTTTATGATATCTGGCCACTGTGTGTATAAGAATTGTAAAACTTCCAGATAATGAAATCTCATACCTGAGAGTACGTAAGGAAAATGGAATAAGATGCTAAGCAACTCATCCAACCAAGGGTTGGGAGCAATCAGAGATATGTTATAATTTATTAATATTAAATGTAAATCTTGATCAGCCTAGTTTCTAACCTACTACCCTTTCAGAGTTTTGATTGAGAGCCCTGTGGGTCTTTTATCCTCATAATTGAAAGACCACAGGCAGGGACTTCTCAGGTGGTGCAGTGCATAAGACTGTGCTCCCAATGCAGAGGGGCCACTTTCGATCCCTGGTCAGGAAATTAGACCCCACATGCATGCTGCAACTAAGGAGCCGGCCTGGGGCAACTAAGACCTGGCACAAACAAATTAAAAAAAAAAAAAAAAAAAGACTGAGGGCAGTTAAGTTCTTCCCTTCAGAGCTTTATTTGTTTTGTTTTTGTCCCCTTGTTTTATTTATGACTAAATGGCAGGCTTTATTTTATTTTTTATTTTTATAACATTTTTATTGGAGTATAATTGCTTTACACTTGTGTGTTAGTTTCTGCTTTATAACAAAGTTAATCAGCTATACATATACATATATCCCCCTATCTCCTCCATCTTCTCTCTCCTTCCCACCCTCCCTATCCCACCCCTCTAGGTGGTCACAAAGCACTGAGATGATCTCCCTGTGCTACGCATCTGCTTCCCATTAGCTATCAGTTTTATATTGGGTAGTATATACATGTCCATGCCACTCTCTCACTTCATCCCAACTTATCCTTCCCAATCCCTGTGTCCTCAAGTCCACTCTCTATGTCTGCATCTTTATTCCTGTCCTGCCCCTAGGTTCTTCAGAACCATTTTTTTTGATTCAATATATATGTGTTAGCATATGGTATTACTTTTTCTCATTCTGACTGACTTCACTCTGTATGACAGATTCTAGGTCCAACCACCTCACTACAAATAACTCAATTTAGTTTCCTTTTATGGCTCAGTAACACTGCATTGTATACATGTGTCACATTTCTTTATCCATTCATCTGTTGATGGACACTTAGGTTGCTTCCATATCCTGGCTATTGTAAATAGAGCTGCAATGAACAATGTGGTACATGACTCTTTCTGAATTATGGTTTCCTCAGGGTATATGCCCAGTAGTGGGATTACTGGGTCATATGGTAGTTCTATTTTTAGTTTTTTAAGGAACCTCCATACTGTTCTCCATAGTGGCTGTATCAATTTACATTCCCTCCAACAGTGAAAGAGGGTTCCTGTTTCACCACACCATCTCCAATATTAATTGTTGGTAGATTTTTTGATGGTCATTTTGACTGGTGTGAGGTGATACCTCACTGTAGTTTTGATTTGCATTTCTCTAATAATTAGTGATGTTGAGCATTCTTTCATGTGTTTGTTGGCAATATGTATATCTTCTCTGAAGAAATGCCTATTTAGGCCTTCTGCCCATTTTTGGATTGGGTTGTTTGTTTTTTAGATACTGAGTTGAATGAGCTGCCTGTAAATTTTGGAGATTAATCCTTTTTCAATTGAATCATTTGCAAGTATTTTCTCCATTATGAGCGTTGTCTTTTCACCTTGTTTATGGTTTCCTTTGCTGTACAAAAGCTTTCAAGTTTTATTACGTCCCATTTGTTTATTTTTTTATTTCACTTTCTCTAGGAGGTGGGTCAAAAAGGATCTTGCTGTCATTTATGTCATAGAGTGTTCTGCCTATGTTTTCCTCTAAGAGTTTTATAGTGTCTGGCCTTACATTTAGGTATTTAATCCATTCTGACTTTATTTTTGTGTATGGTGTTAGGGAGTGTTCTAATTTCATTCTTTTACATGTAGCTGCCCAGTTTTCCCAGTATCATTTATTGAAGAGGCTGTCTTTTCTCCATTGTGTATTCTTGCCTCCTTTATCAAAAATAAGGTGACCATATGTGCATGGGTTTATCTCTGGACTTTCTAACCTGTTCCATTGATCTATATTTCTGTTTTTGTGCTAGTACCATACTGTCTTGATTACTGTGGCTTTTTAGTATAGTCTGAAGTCTAGGAGCCTGATTCTTCCATCTCCGTTTTTCTTTCGCAAGATTGCTTTGGATAATCGGGTCTTTTGTGTTTCCATACAAATTGTGAAATTTTTTGTTCTAGTTCTGTGAAAAATGCCATTGGTAGTTTGATAGGGACTGCACTGAATCAGTAGATTGCTTTGGGTAGTAGAATCACAATGTTCGTTCTTCTAATTCAAGAACATGGTATATCTCTCCATCTGTTTGTATCATCTTTAATTTTTTCATCAGTGTCTTATACTTTTCTGCATACAGGTCTTTTGTCTCCTTAGGTAGGTTTATTCCTAGGTATTTTATTCTTTTTGTTGCAATGATAAATGAGAGTGTTTCCTTAATTTCTCTTTCAGATTTTTCATCATTAGTGTATAGGATGCAAGAGATTTCTGTGCATTAATTTTGTATCCTGCTACTTTACCAAATTCATTGATTAGTTCTAGTAGTTTTCTTGTAGCATCCTTAGGAATCTCTACGTATATTATCATGTCATTTGCAAACAGTGACAGCTTTACTTCTTCTTTTCTGATTTGGATTCCTTTTATTTCTTTTTCTTCTCTGATTGCTGTGGCTAAAACTTCCAAAACTATGTTGAATAGCAGTGGTGAGAGTGGACAACTTTGTTCCTGATGTTAGAGGAAATACTTTCAGTTTTTAACCATTGAGAATGATGTTTGCTGTGGGTTTGTCATATATGGCCCTTGATATGTTTAGGTAAGTTCCCTCTAAGCCTACTTTGTGGAGGGTTTTCATCATAAATGAGTGCTGAATTTTGGCAAAATCTTTTTCTGCATCTATTGAGATTATCACATGGTTTTTCTCTTTCAATTTGTTAATATGGTTTATCACATTGATTGATTTGCATATATTGGAGAATCCTTGAATTTTAGGATAAACCTCACTTGATCATGATGTATGATCCTTTTCATGTGCTGTTGGATTTGGTTTGCTAGCATTTTATTCAGGATTTTTGCATCTATGTTCATCAGGGATATTGGCCTGTAGTTTTCTTTCTTTGTGACATCTTTGTCTGGTTTTGGTATCAGGGAGATGGTGGACTCGTAGAATGAGTTTAGGAGCGTTCCTCCCTCTGTTATATTTTGGAAGAGTTTCAGAAGGATAGGTGTTAACTCTTCTCTAAAAGTTTGATAGAATTCGCCTGTCAAGCAATCTGGTCTTGGGCTTTTTGTTGGAAGATTTTTAATCACAGTCTCAATTTCAGTGTGTGGAATTGGTCTGTTTATATTTTCTATTTCTTCCTGGTTCAGTCTCGAAAAGTTGTGCTTTTCTAGGAATTTGTCCATTTCTTCCCGGTTGTGCATTTTATTGGCATATAGTTTCTTGTATTAATCTCTCATGATCCTTTGTATTTCTGCAGTGTCAGTTGTTACTTCTCCTTTTTCATTTCTAATTCTATTGATTTGAGTCTTATCTTTTTTTTGCGCTACGTGTGCCTCTCACTGTTGTGGCCTCTCCCGTTGCAGAGCACAGGCTCCGGACACACAGGCTCAGGGGCCATGGCTCACGGGCCCAGCCACTCCGCGTCATGTGGGATCTTCCCGGACTGGGGCACGAACCCGTGTCCCCTGTATCTGCAGGCGGACTCTCAACCACTCTGCCATCAGGGCAGCCCCGAGTCTTATCCGTTTTTTCTTGATGAGTCTGGCTAATGGTTTATCAATTTTGTTTATCTTCTCATAGAACCAGCTTTTAGTTCTATTGATCTTTGCTATCGTTTCCATAATTTCTTTTTCATTTCTTTCTTATCTGATCTTTATGATTTCTTTCCTTCTGATAACTTTGAGGGGTTTTTTGTTCTTCTTTCTCTCATTGCTCTAGGTGTAAGGGTAGGTTGTTTATTTGAGATGTTTCTTGTTTCTTGAGGTAGGATTGTATTGCTATAATCTCCCCTCATAGAACTGCTTTTGCTGTATCCCATAGGTTTTGGGTCTGTGTGTTTTCATTGTCATTTGTTTCTAGGTAGTTTTTTATTATCTCTTTGATTTCTTCAGTGATCTCTTGGTTATTAAGTAGTGAATTGTTTAGCCTCCATGTGTTTGTATTTTTTACAGATTTTTTCCTGTAATTGATATCTAGTCTCAAGGCATTGTGGTTGAAAAAGATACTTGATAAAATTTCAATTTTCTTGAATTTACCAAGGCTTGATTTGTGACCTAAGATATGATCTATCCTGGAGAATGTCCCATGAGCACTTGAGAAGAATGTGTATTCTGTTGTTTTTGGATGGAATGTCCTGTAAATCTCAATGAAGTCCTTCTTGTTTAATGTATCATTTTAAGCTTGTGTTTCCTTATTTATTTTCATTTTGAATGATCTGTCCATTGGTGAAAGTGGGATGTTAAACTCCACTACTATGATTGTGTTACTGTTGATTTCCCCTTTAATGGCTGTTAGCATTTGCCTTATGTATTGAGGTGCTCCTATGTTGGGTGCATAAATATTTACAATTGTTATATCTTCTTGGATTGTTCCCTTGATCATTATGTAGTGTCCTTCTTTGTCTCTTGTAATAGTCTTTATTTTAAAGTCTATTTTGTCTGATATGAGAATTGCCATTCCAGCTTTCTTTTGATTTCCATTTGCATGGAATATCTTTTTCCATCCCCTCACTTTCAGTCTGAATGTGTCCCTCGGTCTGAAGTGGGTCTCTTGTAGACAGCATATATACGGGTCTTGTTTTGGTATCCATTCAGCCAGTGTATGTCTTTTGGCTTGAGCATTTAATCCATTTACATTTAAGGTAATTATCGATATGTATGTTCCTATTCCCATTTTCTTAATTGTTCTTGGTTTGTTATTGTAGGTCTTTTCATTCTCTTGTGTTTCCTGCCTAGAGAAATTCCTATAGCATTTGTTGTAAAGCTGGTTTGGTGGTGCTAAATTCTCTTAATTTTTGCTAGTCTGTAAAGATTTTAATTTCTCCATCGAATCTGAATGAGATGCTTGCTGGGTAGAGTAATCTTGGTTGTAGATTCTTCCCTTTCATCACTTTAAATATGTATTGCCACTCCCTTCTGGCTTGCAGAGTTTCTGGTGAAAGTTTAGCTGTTAACCTTATGGGGTTTCCCTTGTATGTTATTTGTTGTTTTTCCCTTGCTGCTTGTAATTCTTTTTTTAATTTTTATAGTTTGATTAATATGTGCCTTGGCGTGTTTCTCCTTGTATTCATCCTGTATGGGACTCTCTGTGCTTCCTGGACTTGATTAACTATTTCCTTTCCCATATTAGGGAAGTTTTCAACTATAATCTCTTCAAATATTTTCTCAGTCCATTTCTTTTTTCTTCTTCTTCTGGGATCCCTATAATCTGAATATTGGTGTGTTTAATGATGTCCCAGAAGTCTCTTAAGACTGTCCTCAGTTCTTTCCATTCTTTTTACTTTGTTCTGCTCTGCAGTAGTTATTTCCACTGTTTTATCTTCCAGGTCACTTATAGTTTCTTCTGCCTCAGTTATTCTGCTATTGATTCCTTCCAGAGAATTTTAAATTTCATTTATTGTGTTGCTCATCATTGGTTGTTTGCTCTTTAGTTCTTCTAGATCCTTGTTAAATGTTTCTCGTATTTTCTTCATTCTATTTCCAAGATTTTGGATCATCTTTACTCTCATTACTCTGAATTCTTTTTCAGGTAGACTGTCTATTTCCTCTTCATTTGTTTTGTCTCGTGGGTTTTTACCTTGCTCCTTTATCTGCTGTGTGTTTCTCTGTCTTCTCATTTTGATTAACTTACTGTGTTTGTGGTCTCCTTTTCTCAGGCTGCAGGCTCGTAGTTCCTGTTGATTTTGGTGTATGCCCCCAGTGGCTAAGTTTGATTGTGTAGGCTTCCTGGTGGAGGGGACTAGTGCCTTTGTTCTGGTGGATGAGGCTGGAACTTGTCTTTCTGGTGTGCAGGATCACGTCTGGAGGTGTGTTTTGGGCTGTCTGTTATCTTATTATGATCTTAGGCAGCCTCTCTGCTAATGGGTGGGTTTGTGTTCCTGTCTTTCTAGTTATTTGGCATAGGGTGTCCAGCACTGTAGCTTGCTGGTCATTGAGCGGAGCTGGGTCTTAGCGTTTAGATGAAGATCTCTGGGAGGGTTTTCACCATTTGATATTATGTGTAACCGGGAGTTCTCTGGTGGACCAATGTCCTGAACTTGGCTCTCCCACCTCAGAGGCAGAGGCCTGACAAATGGCCAGAGCACAAAAACCCTGTCAACCACCCATCTCAGAAGAGAAGGGGGAAAAAATTAAAGAGAGAAAAAAATAAAGTAAAATAAAATAAGGTTATTAGGGGGCTTCCCTGGTGGCGCAGTGGTTGAGAGTCCGCCTGCCGATGCAGGGGACACGGGTTTGTGCCCCGGTCCGGGAAGACCCCACATGCCGCGGAGCGGCTGGGCCCGTGAGCCATGGCCGCTGGGCCTGCGTGTCCGGAGCCTGTACTCTGCAAGGGGGGAGGCCACAACAGTGAGAGGCCCACGTACCGCAAAAAAAAAAAAAAAAAAAAAAAAAAAAAGGTTATTAAAATAAAGAATAAAAAATTATTAAAAATTAAAAAAAAATTAAAAAGTGATAAAAAAGGAAAAAGAAAGAAGAGAGCAACCAAACCAAAAAACAAATTCACCAGTGATAACAAGTGCTAAAAAGTATACTAAAAACAAAAAAACCAAAGAAACAATGGACAGGCTGAACCCTAGGACAAATGGTAAAAGCAAAGCTGTACAGACAAAATCACACAAAGAAGCAGATGCCTACACACTCACAAAAAGAGAAAAAGGAAAAAAATTATATATCTATATGTAAAAAAAATGGAGGAAGATAGCAACCAAACCAATAAACAAATCTACCAATGATAATAAACTCTAAATACTAAACTAAGATACACATAAAACTAGAAACAAATTAGATTCAGAAAGCAACCCCAAGTCTATAGTTGCTCCTAAAGTCCACTGCCTCAATTTTGGGATGACTTGTCGTCTATTCAGGTATTCCAGAGATACAGAGTACATCAAGTTGATTGTGGAGATTTAATCCTCTGCTCCTGAGGCTGCTGGGAGAAATTTCCCTTTCTCTTCTTTGTTCGCACAGCTCCTGGGTTCAACTTTGGATTTGGCCCTGCCTCTGTGTGTAGGTCACCTGAGCGTGTCTGTTTTGTAGCCCAGACAGGACGGGGTTAAAGTAGCAGCTGTTTCGGGGGTGTGGGGTATGGAATGTGGGGTGAACCTGAGGTCGCAGAGGCCAATGTGACATTGCAACAGCCTGAGGCGGACCGTGTGTTCTCCCAGGGAAGTTGTCCCTGGATCACAGGACCAGTGGCGGGCTGCACAGGCTCCCAGGAGGGGAGGTGTGGATAGTGACCTGTGCTTGCACACAGGCTTCTTGGTGGCTGCAGCAGCAGCGTTGGCATTTCATGCCCTTCTCTGGGATCCGCACTGATAGCTGTGGCTCGTGCCATCTCTGGAGCTCATTTTGGCGGTGTACTGAATCCCCTCTCCTTGCACAGCAGAAATAACGGTCTCTTGCCTCTTCGGCAGCTCCAGCCTTTTCCCCAGACTCCCTCCTGGCTAGCTGTGGTGCACTAGCCCCCTTCAGGCTGTCTTCAGGCAGCCAACCCCTGTCCTCTCCCTGGGATCTGACCTCCGAAGCCCGAGCCTCAGCTCCCAGCCTCAGCGGGCGAGCAGACAAGCCTCTCAGGCTGATGAGTGCTGGTCGGCACTGGCACCGATCCTCTCTGTGGGAATCTGTCTGTTTTGCCCTCTGCACCCCTGTTGCTGTGCTCTCCTCAGTGGCTCTGAAGCTTCCCGCCCCCCACCCCCCGCCGCCACCCGTCTCCACCAGTGAATGAGCTTCCTAGTGTGTGGAAACTTTTCCTCCTTCACAGCTCCCTCCCAGAGGTGCAGGTCCCATCCCTACTCTTGTCTCTGTTTTTTCTTTTTTCTTTTGCCCTACCCATGCATGTGGGAAGTTTCTTGCCTTTTGGGAAGTCTGTGGTCTTCTAACAGCGTTCAGTCATTGTTCTGTAGGGGTTGTTCCACATGTAGATGTATTTCTGATGTATTTGTGGGGAGGAAGGTGATCTCCACGTCTTACTCCTCCACCATCTTGTAGGTCCTAGACTTTATTTTTCAGAGCAGTTTTAGGTTTATACAAAAATTGAGCAGAAAGTACAGAAAGCTATCATGTTTCCTCTCCCCTTTGTGCACAGAATCTCCTATTATTAACATCTTGGCCTAGTGTGATAAATTTGTTATTATTGAGGAAGAGATTTTGATACATTGTGATTAAAAATTCATAGCTTACATTAGGGGTCACCCTTTGAGTTGCACAGCTCTATGGGGTTTGGCAAATGTATGAAGTCTTCTGTCCACCACTATAAAATGATACAGAATAGATTCACAGCCCTACGAATCTGTGTTCCACCTCTCCCAGTCTCTCCCTAAACTGGTAAACACTAATATTGATACTGTGGCTATAGTTTTGCCTTTTGCAGAGTATCATATAGTTGAAATCAAACAGTGTGTAGATTTTTCAAACTGTCTTCTTTCACTTAGAAATATACATTTAAGTTTCCTCCATGTCTTTTTGTGGCAAGATAGCTCATGTTTTTTTCAATGAATGATAATTCCCACTGCTGCACATCCTCACCAATTGCCTCACTATGGTAAAGCTGAAGTCAGGTTTTGGCAAAATAGTTTCCCTTGAATTCAGGTGTTTTGGAGAACAGAATGCCCTGAGCATATTTCAAAATGGCTCCTCCCCACCACCCTGTTGCTGGAAGAACAAGAAGATTTTTTTTCTAATCTTCATCCTGACAACCTGGTGGGGGTCCTGAAGGTAAAATTCATAAAAGTGTGTGTCCCTCCAACAAGGCTGGGCCCCAGGAGTTTTTTTCTCTCTCAAGTCGGTCCATTCTCAATCTGACAATTAGTTGCCGTTTAAATGTCTCTACCATGCTCCAGTAATGACTTCTGTTTCCAGTAAGCTGATTCTCTGGGGAATCAGCTTACTGATTCTTTGGGGAATCAGTGGCTTTTTGGGGAGCAGTGGCTTTCTGGGGAGAAGTGGCTAGCCCTGTGACCGTAATTCTCTGATGGACCCAAGAAGAGCTGTGTGTTTTTATTTTATACAATTTTTTTCTTATTGTTAGGATTAGGGCACGGGGGATTGGTAAAGACTTCTAAACTCTTTACATGTCTCACCTTCAGAGCTTTTTAACTCCTGCCTGATATAGCTTCAAGTTGTGGCAAATACTTTAAGACAGTGATTGGCCATGTCTCTTGAGTCACACCACCATCTTTTTGTTTCCTAAACACTGAACGATTTTTGAAATGTTACTGTGATTTTAAGATATATTTGACCTGACAGTTCAGTCACCTCTGCAAATCCAGAATTCAGCAAAGACACATTGGGGAAATGTGGCTGTGAGTTTGAGGTCCTTTACTCTTCTAATTTGTAACTCTAACCTCACAAGACCATTTAGAGCTTTCCTCATTTTTCTTTCAGAAGGTCAGTTCCCACTTATGGCTCAAAATCTCCACTCTGAATGAGCAAGTTCCTCTAGGAAAATAGTCTGCCTATCACCAACATACATCTCAACAATTCAGTCCTCTCTAGAATTTTGATTCATCTAGTCCTCTTTGCTTTCTAACACCTTTACAAGATATATTTTTGTTATTTTCCCAGCATTTTTAGCTTTGTTGCAACAGGATTATTGACTTGCCATGGCCTGCTACATCTTACATAGAAGTGAATTTTTCCTTTCTGCCATTTTTAAAAGCAATTTCTACTGGATATACAAGCCAAGGTTGGTATTTGTTTCTTTTCATAATTTTAGAGTTGCCTTTAGAGTGATTGTCTTTTGGCTTCTGCTATTTTTTTAATGTACACTTTTTTCTTTTTCACTGCAGTTTAAGATATTGTTTGTGATTTCCAGAAGTTTTATTAAGATGTTGTTTTCTCTGAATTCATACCACTTAGAGTCTTCACAACTTGAATCTGTGAGTTGCTAGTAAATGTCTTACATCAGTTTTTGAAAATTCTCAACCACTATCTCTTCAAGTATAACTTATGCCCAATTCTCTCTCCTTTGGTCTTGGAATTCATTATGTGTGTGTTAGATTACTTTACTGTGTCCCAAGGCTTTTATTTATTTTCCTTAAAAAAAAAAAGGTCTACTCGTATATTAGTTTCCTAGTGTTGCTGTAACAAATTACCACAAAGTAGGTAGCTTAAAACAACAGAAAATTATTCTCTCACAGTTCTGAAAGCTAAAAGTCTGAAATCAAGATGCCAGCATGGTTGATGCCTTCTGAGAGTTCTGAGAGAGCATCGTCCATTTGTTATCTCCTGTCACCTTCTGGTGAAAGCTGGCAATCCTTGATTTGTATATGCATCACTCCAATCTCCGCTTCATCTTTACTTGGCATTTTCTCTATATTTTTCTGTCTTCATATAGCCATCTCCCATTGTGTCTCTCTTCTCTTCTTATAAGGACACTAGTCATATTGGAATAAGGGCTCACTCTTCTCCTGTATGCGCTCATCTTAATCAATTATACCTGCAACAATCTTATTTCCAAATAAGTTCACATTCTGAGGTACTGGGAATTGAGGTTTCAACATATCTTTGGGGGATCATAATTCAATCCATAACACAGTGCGACCTTGCCTTCCAGTTGAGTAATTCTGCCATCTGCTTTTTAAATCTTTTGTTGATTACAGTTCTGGAAGTTACTTTTACTTTTTAAAAGTAGATTATAATTCTTTAATGAAATACTCAATATATTTATTAATTTTATCCCATTTTTATAATATTTTAACACGTTTGTTTTAAAAGTTCCTGCCTCCTAACTTCAATATCTGTATTACATTTATTTCTGTTTTTTCTCTTGGTTTTTGGTTTGTAACATAATATGCCTTGCATTCTTGGTGATTTTTAATAAAATCCAAGACGCTGTGTAAAGATAATTTTAGAGTCTCTCTTAGGATGGGTTTTATAGAAATAAAGAGTGCTTGTCAAGAACATCTCATAATGAAAGCAATGAAAAAGGATAGAAGGGAGATAGGGAGATAGCTGAGCAGATATGTGGCTTCTAATGATGTTTTACCTTGTCTTGATCCACAGAGAAAAGTCTCAGGAGTACAAATTGTATCAATACCATACTGTTGGACTCACTTGAGGAAAGAGGTCTGCCTTTTGTACCCCTGCATAAGACAATTCCTTTTCCCAGAAAAGGAATTTTTATTAGCCAAGGGAAATGTTTGGAAAAGTGGGATTTCTCTTAACTAATAGCAAATAATCCTAACATCAGCTGGGAATTTGGCTATCCATTTGTTAAAGATGGTATGACATCAAAATATCATCTGTTACAGCAGATAAAGTCTGTATTAGTATCAAAGACAGTTCACACTTTCCTCTGCCAGACGGACAAACTGGGGTCAGTTCAGTCCAGGAATTAGCTGAGTTGAGTTTTAATTGCAGTTTTGAAAATTCTGTGTCCTTCTAGTTTACCTTCTTCCTAGTGCCCTGACCTTTAAAGATTTCAGTTGGGAGGTTTATGTGTTCAGCAAGGCCCGACCTCTTTATGTTATCCTGAACTTAAATCTTTGCCTCCTCAACACAGTCAGACTTTAGAAGACTCCACTCTACTCTTAGAAGTTTTAAGTGAAAGCTTATATCTCCCAGCCACACAACTTCAGGATTTGGCAAATATCTTAAGGAGGACTTGTAACACTACATATTGGAAGCCCCTGAAGTTTCCTTTACTTCCCTCTTTAGCCCATGAGATCATAAAGAAACCTGAATATTTTGACTCCCCACAATAGTTCTACTGTGCCCTGGTAAATCCATATTTTAAGCTTCATGACAATGACCAAGATCACCACACATCCACAAGAAAACAAAAAAAGTGGCTGCAGAATGTCAGCTCAGGACTTCATGGTTCTACCGCTCCAGAAACCTAACTCCTCTCATCCTCTTTATTTATGATGTCTTTTTTTACTTTTCTAGTTTTCTTATTGTTCATGAGAGGAATATTGGTCTGTACCAAATTCCTCCATCTTATCCAGAAGCAAAAGTTGAAGCTTTTTAAAAACTCTGTTAAATGGAAGTTACTGTGCTATGTTACATACCCTGTATCAATTTATTTTTTAACATAGCATAGCACAAAGCAAAATATCAATACTGCAGAGCTTCAGAAAGTAGAGATTAATTCTTACTTATGGGAAAAGAAAGGTGACAATGAAAAAGAACATTTCTTCTAGGATTTATAAGTTTGGAAATATTTTAATGGAAGTAAAAATAAACATTCTTAAGTAAAGAGAACAGTAGAAGCAAAACTGTAAAGGTAGACCTACAGGGTATGGATTTAAACTATGAATTGGCTACAATAAAAGATAAAACTGTGAAATTTGGTGGTGCCAAATTGTGAAAGGATTAGACTGGCACCAATAGTTTAATCTTTTTAGATACATGAAGGTTTGCTGAACATTTTGCAATACTTAAAATAGTCAATACATTCCAAAGTTATCCTGTAGACAATTAACCAGCCTTAAATATTCAAGTAGGTTAGGGAATGATAACAATATTCTTGATGATCATTAAGGAAGTCTAGAGAATTAGAAAATATGTGAAATATCCAGTCGAACCTGTAGATAGAAGAAACTGAAATTGCTTAGCCAATGCTTAAATAAGAGAATCAATATTATATTACTCAAAATTTTCTAGTTTGATATAGCTAATGTGCTAATGTATTGCTAATGTGCCCCTAAAATGTGTTATTCCCTTTATTTATGGTAATACTGAATTGGCTGGGCTTGTGGCCACCTGGTTCAAGACTATTTCCAGTCTTTCTTGTGCATAGCTTTGTATGGTCATTTGGCTAAGATCTAATAAATAGAATGCAAGGGGAAGTGATTCTTCAATTTTCCTGGTCTCTTGCTTAAAAGGAAATTGCCTGCCCTGGACTTTCACAATTTCTTTCTTCCTCTACTGAACAGTCAACATAATAGTGATCCCTGCTCAATCCTGCAAAGGAAAAACCTTTCCCACTCCAACATGAATGATCATGCAGAGCAGAGCTTCCCTGCTAGCCTAGACCACCCACTTCCTAACCTCTATATGAGAGTGAAATAAAATTGTGTCCTGTCTAAGCCAGGAGCTCTTTGTATAGCAGCTTAGCCTGTACTCTAAAATATATAGGGTAACTATTAAAAAAAAAATACCCTGGCAATTGGAGGCTCTCATTCCCTCCTTTGTCCTTGGAATCACATTCTGCTTGCCTTCCTAGCTTTCAGAAGCTGCCCGAAGGATACAGCCTTTACATAAAAATGTGGTGAGGAGACTACTTGGCCTGTATCCTTGACTGAACCCAGTTAAGTCCTCTTTATAAACTCACGATTCTGGCAGGTAAGTGCAGAGACTTACTTGTCTTGTGGCCACCCAAGACAAGCCTCTTAAGTAAGTTTTCTTACATATTAAAACTGCCACTTATCCATCTAGAATGGTCTGCCTATTTATTCAGTCTCTTTTTGTCCTCATTGTATGGGACCATCTTGCCAAGCAACAATAGGTAACAGAGAAAGTAAAGAAAGTCGATACGTGGTAAGGGGAGGGTTTAAGAAATGAAATCCACACCTCAGGATCCACACCTGAAGACTGGTTTATATGTACATGCAAAAAATTCAAGAAAAAATAGTTACCAGATGATTAAAGAGAATGAGAGAATCATGAAGAAAATTGGAAAACAATTTAAAATACAAATGGGGAAGCGAAATTCAATAAGCACTCTGTTTATCCATATAATTCATTTTAAATTTTAGCAATTCATTGTATTGAGACTAAATCACTAAGCCTCAGCAGTAGCAAGGAGAAAGAAAAACTGCAATCCTTTTTTTCCCCTAACGAATTAAAAACATGTTAATTATGTATTATCTTTATTTTCCTGTTCATTGAGTTCTTTGGTTTTCTTGAACCCAAAGGGGACTTTTGGAAACAAATATTTTACCTTGGCCTTATGATGGTCATATTTCACAACAGATAAACATTTTATTATGTAGAAGAAATAAAGGGTGTTTCTTTATATTTATGATAAATGATTAAGGTCATTTTATTAATATTTGTCATTATAGTACAATAAAAAGCACCAGAAATATTATTAATGATTCAATCCCTATAAGACATTGCAAATGTTTGTCTCTTTGTTCTACAAATATATTTGAAAACCTAAACTTTTCTGAAAGAGTATCTCATAAAACATATGTCAATTTTTATATTATAAAAAGCATTTTATCCTACAATAGGCAAAAAGCGTACATTTTTCAAGAGGCATATTATTTTAACATGGTTGAATTTGTTGCTGAAAAAGCCATTTACGAATTATAGAATCGATGTCTTCTGCTAGTATTGACAAGCAGAATGAATTACTTCAGAATCATCCTATGGGCCTGAAACATAAAGCGATTTAAAAATAATCTGCAAGAAAAAAGCTTCATCATTATCTATTTGAAATGAACTGCAGTTTATATGTTGGAAAACATTGTCTAAGATATATACTAAATGTTAATATATACTTAATACTAAACACATGGGTAGGTCATATTAATGTAAATGCATTAGAAAAATGAGAAAAATATGTGAATACCCTGAGGCAAAAATTATGTTTTAATTCATTACATGTTCTTTGTTGTGAAAAAACCTCACTCTCACTTTTTATCAACCCTAAAAAAATTCAGTTATCAGAATACTATTTTTTAAGAGTTCATCCAATTAATTATGCCTGGAGGGAATACTAGAGCAGTGTTGTAACAGGGGCAGCTCTTCCCCAGATAATGTGGTTTCTTTGGGTGAGATCCTTGTAGATGACTTTTGCCTAGGGTATTGGACCCTCACTCCTATAGAAAATAATTGTGGAAACCCCAAGAGAAAGAAAGAATGGCATAGTTATAGAGGTCAATGGCAGACTGGGATAGCTCCCATTATTGTTGAGACTTACTCTAACTTAAAATATTCTAGCATTTTTGAAAATGCATTAACTTGTTTTCTGAAAAATGAATAAAAAATCTCATCATATTTCCTACATACTTTTATCCACCTGTGCCAACACCTTAGTGTTTATGTTATAGAAAGAGGAAGTTCACAGCTAAAAGGGACCTAACTGGTCACATCATTAATTTGTTTTTTCAAATTATACTGCCTTGAGTTACAATGATGCAAATAATATTTACCATAAATTATTTAAAGAATTTAACTCTACATGAAATTAATCAGTACACTGTATACAATGAAATGCTACAGATAAAAAAATTAGTTGGCAGTTATATAATGATATTCTTTAGAAAGTCAAGATCTTCCACAAGAATAATATAATTTTAAGACAGACATTTATCAACATACATTTTTATTATTTCTTGCTAAGAAGTAAGTATTAGAGAAACTTGGTGAGTAAATAATTAATGTAAAGTAAAACTTAGTACAAGCTCATCTGGGCTTCCCTGGTGGCACAGTGGTTGAGAATCTACCTGCCAATGCAGGGGACATGGGTTCGAGCCCTGGTCTGGGAGGATCCCACATGCCGCGGAACAACTAGGCCCGTGAGCCACAACTAGTGAGCCTGCACGTCTGGAGCCTGTGCTCCGCAACAAGAGAGGCCGCGACAGTGAGAGACCCGCACACCACGATGAAGAGTGGCCCCTGCTTGCCACAACTAGAGATAGCCCTCACACAGAAACGAAGACCCAACACAGCAAAAATAAATAAATTAATTAATAAACTCCTACTCCCAACATCTAAAAAAAAAAAAACTTGGTACAAGATCATCTAAAATAATAAGTAAAAAATCATCAAATATTGTCAATAAGGATTTAAATAATTCAATGATGAGCTTCTATGACTCCAAACCCCCAAATATTGTACTATAATAATTAATTGCAAGGAGAAAAATGATCTAGTAGTTATCATTTTGAGAGTTGCCCAATTTTTCACAAATTATACAACTAAAAGTAAAAATTTAGGAATTTTATGTTTATAGAATAGATTATAATGATGGTTTCACAGGTGTATACTTATCTCCAAACTCATCAAGTTGAATACATTAAATATGTACAGGTTTTTGTATGTCAATTGTAGTCCGAACAAAATTGTTTTTTAAAAAAAAACAGGTGGTGGTGGTGGAAACAGCTAAGCTCTTCCACACACTTATGTATCACAGACCTATTTTATTCACTAATAAAAGATTATTTAGAATCATAGAAAAGGAATCATATTTGATACTTGATGTAAATATTTTCCTCTACACAGCCCAATTTTTGAACAGTTTACGTGTCCTGCAAAATTTGGAGATACCACTTCTACATGTCTCTGTGCATATTTCAGTATTTCAACAAACTGAAGTTTCAGTAAAATAGGAGAAAAACATCTGCTAAGTATTACTTTAAAGAAATGGTACATCTCAGCAAACAGCACTTATGGAGGTATCAGATTAATATTACAACTTTAAACATACTTTTATCTCCATTCTCAGGCTTTTCACAATTTTCTTCTCTGATAAAGTCAGAACATTTAACAGACACAGAAAAAACATGTTTATAAGACATAACAAATGTATATCAAATGCTTTCATAAGCATTATGCTATAAAAAGTAGTATATGAACATTTAAATATAGTAAAATTCACTCATATATTCTGAGAAGTAAGTGGGCATGAATAAGTCAGAAGTTATCTCTGAGGATGAATCTTAGTACTATTACCTAATATGAGAGTGTGATAAAAATGTCACTTCATTTCGATTTATAGTAAGTAAATTGTCACATAGCAAATATTGGTACCAGATTTTTCTTCAAGTAATCACTGACTACTGTGAAGAATTTTTACTTCCTAACTAGAAGTTTTAGTCAGATATTTCTTTGAAGGGTTTAATTATTCTATATCTTTCTAATAATATTAAATGTAAAAATTATTAATATTAACATATGTTTGATTAGATGTAATGAAATTGCTACTGGAAATGTTAAGAAAAATAATAATGAAAAAAATTTACGTGTGACCTTACCACAGTCTTAACAATTCCAAATTATAAGTGAAAAATGTCATAAATATCTGTCTGTATGCACGTTTATGAAAAATTGGTTATTCTTTGCATTTCATATATGTAGTGGGATTTGATTGTTAAACATGATATCATGAATATGACTATGCTTATAAATATACTTTCAAGTATCATTTTAATCTTTATTTAGTAAACGGTAAAATTTATTCAACTAATCCTATTTTGATTCTTAGACTATATACAGTTTTCACTGTTATTAAAAAGTAATATCACAACAGCTAAATCATGACTAAGTGTTTACATTCATTGCTGTTCTCTTAGGATGGACGGAGGGAGCAGTGGAAAACTGAACTTGTTCTGTGTTCCAGCTCAAGTGAGCACAACCCCCAAAAATGTCATAAATGAGGTATTCACTATCAGGAATAAATTAGCATACCACAGAGGATATTTCACTGATCAGCAAATCTACGAGGACTGTTTTCAGAATCAACCATTTCTTTCAGGAACAAGGTCCCTAGACATTTTGAACTTTTGACTTAAAAGGCAGACCATGAAATTTCATAGAGCAGAAAGAGCACTAAATCATTTGTAAGAACAGCTGAAGTCAAGTTTCAGCTTTGATCCATATGAGCTTTATGATACTGTCCTCAATTCATGCTATTTTTGCAATAAGTAAACCAATATATCAAACAGAAAAACTAGCATATCTATAGTTTTGATCATATAATGGACTTGGATTTTAAAATTTTATCTTGCTGTGTACAAATGTTGTCATTTAATTTTTTTTTCTGTTTGTGTATGGTACCTTGAATCTTTGTGTTTTCACAATGTCATTGTTTTCTGTCCAAGAAATAAGCAAAGTCTACAATAATACTAGTTATAAGCTATTGTTCACTCTATCCCTAGCCACCAAAATTCTCCAAGTTTCAAGAAGATAATTCATGTGAATTCACAGCTAGATGATGCAATTCAATAGATATTTTGTTGATTCATTTGTTAAATGTCATCATCAGATTAATCACTCATTGTCTAAAGTGTCATTGTGGAATGGCAGAAATCACCACTTAATTTTTAATTGATGCTTTTGATTTAGATATGATATAAAGTAGGAAATTATATGTGCTTAAAATATTTCTTAAAAAACATCATCAATATTCATTAACTTTTATATTATTTTTATATCTTAGTGCTGTTCTGCACATTGCAAAAAAAAAAAAAAAAAACTTTACCCATACAGTTATCTGTTACACAGGTTGTACTGACTTCAAGTGGATTTAAGACATCCACTCTCTAAATAATGCAATACACAGTTCTGCATGCTTATTCAGAAAACTTTTGTGTTCTATATACACAGAACCTATAAAATACAGTTTAAAACAAGTTGAAAGTAAAAAAAAGCAGCTAATTAAGATCTGAGACCTAAACAAAATATTACAAAAATCTGTGCTACATGTCCCCTCCAGAGACAACGTCAAAATCCAAATGGACTTTACCCTTTTTCTTTCCTCCATAGCCCCTTAAACACCATCATTCTAATATTTTATGGCTATATTTTGTTAAAATATTTGTTTTATTTTAGTTATCTAAAAATATCTAAATCCACCATTGACCATTTGTACACAGTGTATCTGTCCTGGCCCAAATTCATTTTTAAGTTGATTTTTAAAGGACACTACATACATCAAATTCCAAATTCTAGAATGTCCCTATTGTCATATTACAGAGGGGAAAAGAAAATAAATATTTGCTTCCACTTTACAAATGATTCTGAGTAATATTTTGCATCCCTAAATTTTTTTCTATTGGCTCAATATAAATTAATAAAAGCCAAATGCTAAGCATTTTACTTTGACTTTCAAATAAAAAAAGCAAATATATTTTTATTAAATTGTTCCATAAATCAATAAGAAAATCCACAGCATTTAGAACAAATTAGCATTATGAAAACATATAATATGCAAAATTATTTGAACCTTCCTAGCTATTCAAATGGAAATAATCCATATGCACAATGCTAATTTTTGTTATATATGTGTATATATATAAACACACACATTACATATATATGTACATACCTATGCAGCCACAATATATGTAATTTTAAAATATTTTTTCATAATTTTAATTATAAGGCAAAATACTGGTAATTAAACATTTTAGTTCTTATCTCTCTTTTTCAATAGTTTCTTAAAAAATTTTTCCTCAAATCTCAAATGTTTCTGCATCTATATCTAGCAACACAGCAATAGGGCTCTTAAGTACCATCTTCTTTAAAATTAATAAATCAAAATAAGTGGAAAAAATTCAGTGTGCTAAAGTGTGAAGCAATAAGAAATGCCTCTTCTTATTTATAGTATCATATATCTTTGTTAAACTCCACCCCAAAGTTGAGGCAGATGTAAGTCTTGAGACTTTCATTGGTTAAACAAAACCATACTGATTCCATAAAGGTTACTGTTCTTCACAATAATCTTTAACAATGGTATCTGTCTTTTGGAGGGAAATATATACAGATCTCAGAAAATCTCCATCTTAAATTGTAATTTGTTTCACATTTAATGCTCATTTTCTGACAATTTATAAACTGTTAAAACTCTCTGGTTAAAACCTGTATAAAATATAAGACAAAACATATGAGATTATGCTTCTTTCTGAAGTAATTATACTCCCACGTCATGAGTTAAAAGTTCATTTTAACTTATATGTCAGCCTCTCAGAGAGAATTTCAGAATACTGATGACTAAATTCACACTTTAAAGAATCTAGTGATATATTTAAGTTAAAATTTTGACATTGTATATTTGTTATCACATCACTTTTTGTTTGGAGTAGCATTTATTTGTTTTATGTCCTTATCAGAAGGGTAGAAAATTGTACATAAGAAAATTCCATTTGTTATAAATATGTCATTTTACACTATGTTTCAAAATTCTTACAGAATATACTTAGCAAAATAAACAAGACACAATTTGCTACTTAGATGGAAGTCAGTCTTGAAACTGAGGAAAACATCCTTTTCTAAGTAAACTGAAAAAATATGAATAATTTAATTCCAAAATCATCTTGACAGAGTACCAAATAATTATTTAAAACCTGTACTATTCTTACTTTATAATGAAGTAAATTCAGTCACTGGCCCTAAGCCACCTTTGCTTAAATTTATCTGGCTTGCACAAGAGGAGAATCACCTTTTTAAAGATTTCATTATGGGAGGGATGAATAGATAGAGCACAGAGAATTTTTAGGGCAGTGAAATTACTCTGTATTATACTATAGTGATGAATACATGTCATTATATATTTGTCCAAACCCACAGAATGTATAACACCAAGAGTGATCTTTCATGTAAACTATGGATTTTAGGTGATTATTTGTGTGTCATGGCGTGTATTTTATCTCATTCTCTTCAAATGAAGACACTAACAGAAAGAGCTGTCATACTATAAGTTCATCAATGCTTCATATTGGTCACTGAATAATTACTAACATGATGCTGTGGCATCATCATAATTATAAATTCTTGAAATATCTTTAATTATTCTGAATACAGTTAAGTAAAATCCTTGCTAATTAGCATAGCCCCCTATGTGTGAGTGGTGGAGACTAGTGGGTTCCAAGACAAGCAGTCTTATTTGATCAAGAATTCTTGTGAATACAATATCACTAAATGTCCTTTAGGCTATTGTCTGTGGTGTAAAGTGCACGTGAACACCAGAGCACAGAATCTCTCTTTGACAGGAAACGAATGTCCTTGTGTAGGAAAGGATAGAACACAGCAAATCAACAGAGATGGATTCCCAGGTAATTCCTATAATTAGCTGACAGATATTTTAAAACACTAGACTCCATAAAGTAATACAAAATATTTCTATAACAAGTAAAAAGGATAGTAAATATCGACAGAGAAATAGAAACTGGAAAAGAAGAAAATAGAAACTCTGAAACTAAAAAAAAATATGACCTGAAACAGGTACAATAGAAATGGTCCCTTTAGGCTGTATAAGAGCTTACACACCATCCAAGTGCAGATGTGTTATATTGTATTCAATCCTCTGTGGTATTCAAGCATGTGCTAAAGTGTGATGCAGTACCTCAGTAATAGCATTTGTTATTGGCCTTTATTCAACAAGTGCTTTAAAAAGAAGAACTTTGTTGTGAATAATGTAGAATCAGGAATATTCTGTTCTGAGAGATTCCAAAGCTGATTATACATATACATAAAGCTTTAATGCATCCAGTTTTATTCAATATTCCATATTGATTCTAAATGAAAAGCTCTATCCAGAGATACTGATTTACCCCTGGAATTGTACTACCTTGGTTAAATGTTACATTCTTTTAATAGTCAAATTCTTTGCCAAATTGATATGCATTTTCAGGAGGTGGAGAAAGGACTCTCAAATGTTCAGCACTTATGTCATCAGACAGTTCTTCTGTGAAATTGCCTTGATGAAGGCATTCATTTGAAAATAAAGACCAGGCTATCTTCTCTAAAAAGCTTCTGTACAGCAAAAGAAACAATCAAAAAATGAAAAAATCTACAAAATGGGAGAAAACATTTGTGAACCATATACTGGATAAGGGGTTAACATCCAAAATATATAAAGAAATGATACAACTCAATAACAACAACAAAAAATCAAATCAAAAATGGGCAAAGGAACTAAACAGACATATTTCTAAAGAAGACATCCAAATGGCCAACAGGTACTTGAAAAGATACTCAACATCACTAGTCATTAGGGAAATGCCAAACAAAACAAAATGTGATATCACCTCACACCTATTAGATGGCTATCATCAAGAAGACAAGAGATAAGTGTTGGCAAGAATGTGGAGATAAGAGAATCCCTGCACAACTGCTGGTGGGAATGTAAATTGGTTCAGCCACTATGGAAAATAGTATGGATGTTCCTCAAAAAATTAAAAATAGAACTACCATATGATCCAGCAATTCTCATTGCTCTTGATCTTCAAATGTTGTGTAACAAAAGCTCTAAGTTCATACCAACTTCTAGTATTCATACCCTTTTATAACCTCCTCTCTTTGAATGTGGGTAGGATCTGTTGTTTGCTTCTAACCAAGAGAATATGGCAAAGTTGGTGGAATCAATCACTCCAATGATTATGTTACAGTATGTAAGATTCTATATTAGTAGCAGATTCACTGTATAGACTTTCTCCCTTAGCTTTGTAGATGCAATCTGCTTTGTCGTTAGAGTGCTTAGGGAAAAGGCCACACAGCAAGGAAGCATAAGGGGTCTGTAATTGCCTAGGGTGGCTTCTAGTTGCAGAGGACAGTCTGCAGTTAATAGCCAGCAAAAGGTAGTGCCCTCAGCCCTATAGCCATAAAGAAATTAATTCTCCCAACAATCCAAGTGAGTTTGGAAGTAGATCCTTTCCTAGTCAAGCCTCCAGATGAAAGGCTTACATCTTGATTACAGTCTTATGAGACTCTAAACAGAAGACAGCTAAATCATGTCCAGGCTCTTCTACAGAAACAGTGAGATAATAAATGTGTCTTGAGGCACCATTTGTGATAATTTTTTTTAACTTAAAAAAATATTTTTATATTATAGTTGATTAACAATGCTGTGTTAGTTTCAGGTATACAGCAAAGTGATTCAGATTTTTCTTTCTTTCTTTCTTTCGTTCGTTCTTTCTTTTTATTTTGGGGCCACATCCTATGGCATGCAGGATCTTACTTCCCCGACCAGGGATTGAACCCGTGCTCCCTGCATTGTGAGCGCAGAGACTTAACCACTGGACAGCCAGGGAATTCCCCATTTGTGCTAATTTGTAAGACAGCAATAGAAAATTTAAATGAGTGCTGTTCCTCATACATTTGTATTATTCAACATCTCTCCTAGTATCTTTCAGTTTTCACATATTTCACTCTTTTTCTATGTGCCTCTATGAGCAGATTTAATTTTTCTCGGATTTTTTTTCAGGTTCTTTCAATAAAATATTTTATTTACATTACATTTATTTAATAAAGATATTGATGAATAATTTTTATGCTTTTACTTCTCAAATAATTTCACCAACATGGTGATACAGCATGACTTCCTATCTCAAGGCCACCTCCACTCACCTGTCGATGTAGCTAACTTTCTGCTCTGCTGATCAGTCTTCTAGAGTAATCTAATTTTCTGCTTTGGTGGATGAGTGAACTAAGCAAATTCTCTCCTGCACAGACAAGCTTAAAAAAGAAGCATTCCTGATGGAACATAATCAAACTATCATACAAGAGGGTGGGAAAGTAACTACATTTTCACCTTTATTCATTCTATTCATGTCACCTTTCATAACTATTATGAAAAGTGACAATGGAAGAAATGACTCTTGAATACATATCTTTTCATATCTTGTGTTAAAGCCTACCTGAAATAATTGAGACCCCAAAAATTTTCACCCTATTTTAAAAATCAAACAATTATAGACAAAGATTTCTCTTTAATTTTGGGGTCTAGAGAATAGACCTAAACAGCACATAAACAATAAGTACAAATTCATTAATTCAACAAATATATATGGGTACTCAGAATGATCTAGAAAATAAGAACAGAACATAGTTAGTTATCACTGTAAGGGAGTATATAGAATTAAGAGGGAAACCATGACACAATGATGACAAAATATACAGCAAAAGTGTATGTCACAAAGCAGATAGAAGTAAAATTTTATAAAATTTCATAGATTAAAAATATATCTAGTTATAGATTAAAGTATGCTATAAAAACATAATAAGCAATAAAAATGCTGTCAGAAAAACAAAAACTACACTCCAAGTAATTGTGAAAGAAAATTTTTTGAGAGTTTGAGAACCATCCTACCTGTTTCCATAAATGATATATAGGATATATATGGTAATGATACTATTTGTATCATAAAACCTTAATTGTGAGTGTGGGTGTATGTTTTAATTTTAGACAATAAACAGACAATATACAACTATTGATTTTTTAAAATAATCAAATTGTTTGGATGATTCCATAAACAATTTAAATTATTTCTACTAAATTGCCAAAAAATAAAAGATTGCCTTGATAAGGAGCAGCAGCTGTACTCGGGGAGTCTCATCTGCACCTGGACATCTTAGGTAATGCCATAACAAGATGAGACTTGGCAGTTTTGGTGGAGGGAATGAGTGTACTTTTTAAAGTGAAATGGCTTTGACTTATTGTGGCCAGTGGGAGGACCCTTTCAGACTATATTTTTCAAAAATACCCATCCCAATATATATGTCAACACATCATCTTCCTGCAATATGATGCTGAAACTTTTCCAACAAAAGAGATGCAGATGTCCTCCCCTTGAAATCTGGTGGACTTTTGTAACAACCTTGACAAATAAAACATGGCAGACATGTCACAGTGATTTACAAGTCATAAAATGTGATGTGGCTTCCACCTTACTATCTCTCTTGAGACACATGTCTTGGGTGCCCTGAGATGACATATAAGAATTATAAGTACTTGAAAGACACAATGCTGAAGATAACATTTTGAGAAATCACAAAGAGATAGAAAAAGTTGCCTGGGGAGCCACAGCTGTGTCAGGTCCCAGCTCTTTGAATCTTCCCAGCATCGATTGTCAGACATGAGTAAAGTAGCCTCAAATATTCCAAACCCACCCTCTGAGGGTTTTTGTTTTTTGAGACACTAGACACTGTAAAGGAGGAACCAGCCATCCTTACTGCAACAGGTCAAAATTTCTAGCTTACAAATTCATGACATTATGTGTTGTATTATATAACTATATTTTGGTGTAAGATATTACACACAATGCCAGTTATCTTAATCATAAACCTAGGATCAAATATACTAAAACTATTTGTTGAGTTTAAATCAAGTATCAGGGTAATGTATGGTACTAAATTAGCAGTCAGGAGACATAGATACAGGTCTTAGAACTAAGTGACTTGTGATCTTGGACAAGTCATTAAATTTAGAAGATTTTTCTATAAAAGGAAGAAAACGAACGAAGTGACAGCTAATTCCTAGAACCCTGTCTATAATGTACATTTATTATATGAAACATTCAAAATTTGTTTTCCAAATTTAAGATTGCACATGGCCTATTATGGAACACAACACTGCAAAACTTGAATATTATTTGTTAAGAACACGTGTTTGCCAAAAGGAGAAGTAATTGACTTATCATGATGGCAAGTGTCAATTGATATTATAAAAGTCCTTAGGTAATGAAGTCATATTTATATAACTAAAGGACCTGTTTCAGTTATACACAAAAAAACCATGCCTACTTCCATATCACTAGTGAGAATGGACATTTTAAAACTCTTTTAGGGTTCTTTAGAAGATCCACATTAATGCTACATTACATCACCATATGATTCAGCAAGGGAGACTGGGGTGGCCTCAACAGAGGGCTTTTTGCCAAATGGGTAGAAAAACATTCTGGAAAACAATTCACTCTACAGAATGAAACCAGGTGGTTCAATCTGAGTGTCTCATTGTTAGAAGGGAAAGGCATTTGCAATGCAGTTTAAGGTGTTTTACTTAAACATCTGCAAATTTAGGCACAGAATAGCAGCGGCTCTCATTGATGAGAGACCAACTTTGCCTGGTAGTAGGGGAAGGGAAAAAGTTGGCAAATCATTGACAGGGATTTCTTACATAAGTTTGATTAAGCACAGTTATTAGAAACACTTTTCAACTGATGTCAAATAATTTCTCATATACCTCAACTGATGATTGCTAATTCCACAGATAAACATTTTCTGATATTCAAATCAAAGTTTATGCTTTAACAAATATGTGTATATGCATGTGGAGACAATTGATTATAATATTTGAAATTAGTACTTTGTCAGTATGACAGTATTTCACTTTATTGTCCATGAGATGCCAAATATTTCTCTTTGAGATACCTATAATTACTGTAAATTTTATAAAAATATTCTAAAGTACCTGACATGATATTTTGTTTAAAATACTCCTATCATTCTAGAGCTAAAGCGTGGCTGTTCACAGTCTATGCTTAGAGCTCCAGAGAGTAGAATGATTGAACTACCTATTTCAGATGTCTAAAATAGTTTTGCTTATCTGAAACATACTAATCAATCATGGCAACCTTCTCCACTGAGCCTTGAAGAGGCTTCACAATACTTCTCAACACACCACCCTGGGCAATTGCTATCAATATATCTTAGCTAGCACTGGAAATGAAATATATCTTTCCATCTTTAGGCTAGAACTACAAACCCACAGTAAAAGGTACTCTCCTGATTTAGTAGTACAAATACAAGACATGCTTAGTAAAGGCATTAGGATGCAAATCTTCTAGCCTGTCTACTTCTTAACATGAATGATTCAATACAAGGTCTGTTAAGAGTCCTGGGAATTACATTCAAATATTTTTTGTTATAAGTTCTCCACTTCTCAGGGGCACATGGTAGGATTGTAATTTCCTGCCTCTTTTGAGGCATGTTTTTGCCAGTGAAATGTATGCAAAAGTGTTATATATCTCTAAGCAAGTAGGTCTCTCCCTCCCTTGTCAATTCTAAGTTATTTGTTAAGATGGAACCTCCATCAGCTTGAGTCTAGAGTGACTACCATGAGAAGAACTCCCTTTGCCAATATGCATTGGGTGGAGTAGAAGAGAAACAAAAATTTACTATTTTATGCCAGTGAGATAGAGGATCATTTGTTAAGGAAAATGATGCAATACCAAGTCTATCATAACTAGTTCAGAAACTGGTACCTAGAAGTGAGTTGCTGCCATTGAAAACAATAACAATGATTGTAACTTAAAGATGTATTTGACATAGGGGCTAGAAAGTTGGTGGATTGCAAGCTACTATCAGAGACTTTTAAGATAGCAATCCATAACGCCCAGTGGAAAAATGCTTAAAGTGTCTCTCATAGTGACTTTGGAAGTAGAATATATGATTACTGAATTAATATGTCTAGGGAAAGAAGTCAGGAAATAGAATTTTTTAGCTTTTTTTCTGGTTTATGTCAGCTATGTTTGACCAGGTATTTAGAAAAGAGATTACCAAAGTAGTGTAGGATGCTCAGAAGTCGGAGTTGACATCTGTGAGTTCACTCTCTCAAATAAGAAATAAAAATACGGCCACACTATGGTTATCAAACATATCAGGACTTTTGCAATTAACCAAAAGCACAGAAAAAGCCCTGAAAAAGGTTATTCAAGAAAAACTACTGAACCTTGGTAAGAACAGTGGGGTCTTTGGCATTTTACTTAGAGTTAGTTCCATCTCCGCCCCCTAGTGTCTTGGTGTGGTAGTCACGAGGGCTGGCCGACTCACAGCCAACCAAAGAAACTTACCTCTTTTGGAACTTGGTTTTTTAGAAAAAAAAAAGCCTCATCATTAGAAAACAGGTAATATTTTGAAAAGCCCCACTTCGACTTTGTTACTATTTGATCTTATTCCAAGAACAACCCCCTGGAAAAAGCCCTACCTCCAGGGGCTTTCTGAAAACAGTAGTAATCAGCTCAAAACTTACATGCAAACAAAAATCTACATGCAAATGTTTATCCATATTTGGCAAAAATTTCAAGCAACCAAGATTTCCTTCAATGGGTGGATGAATAAATAAAAATAAATGGTACATTTATATGATGTGTGTTATTTACTGAAGAAAGGAAATGCCCTTTCAAGCCACAAAACAGTTTGGTCTGCAACACATATTTCTAAGTGAAAGAAGTTAGTATATAAAGGCTAAATTTTATTTGATTATATTATGTCAGTCTGGAAAAGGCAAAACTATACATGCAGTTAAAATATCAGTGGTTGCCAAAGGTTCAAGGTGAGAAGGAAGGTGGAACGAGTGAAGCACAGGGGATATTTTTAAGATAGTAAAGATATTTGTGTGACACTATTGCAGTGGATACATGACACTAAGCATTTGTCAAAACCAATAAAACTTCACAGCACATAGAATGAACCTTAATATATGCAATTAAAAAAATAATTTAGCAGGTCAGGTTATCTCAGACTGGAATGCAGAATGTGGCAAAATAGTCTTACTGTATTAGAAACATAGGAAACAACCTTACAGAAAGGAGTGGGGAAAAGACACTGAGCTAAATAATTTCAGAAATGTGTAGAGCCTCTAAGGCCAAAGGCAAAGAAAGACTACAGAAGCTTTGTATTCTAGGTAATAAAGTGTTTCCCATCGAGTAAAGGCTAACAATTCTGAAACCACTATATATTTAACTGGAATTGAACAATTAAGTAGATGGCACATGGTGACAGCCAGATTTCTACCTATTGGAGTAAGAAGTTACAGATAAAAGGAGGAAGTTAGAATGATCCATGTGGTGATAGAATACAGTTGGATAGGTCAGTATTATGTTTAGCTTAACATAGATGCAGATGATTACATATAGAAGTGTTCGTAGATATATATTGATAATATGTACCCTTGATATTATGTGATGATAATGCCACTTTATCTTCGTTGTCTTCCCCTCAAAACCTCAACCTCCATCTAATCATGAGAAATTTATCAAACAAATTCCAATAGAGGGGATTCTACTAACTAGTAATAACCCACACTCTTCATCAAAAACAATGAAAGACTATAACACTGTTCCATTCATGGAAAACCCTACAAAGACATGACTACTAAATGTAAAGTGGTATTCTGAATTCTGTCTGGGACAGAAAAAAGACATAAGTTAAAACCAAGGGAATCTGAATATAGTATGGATGTTTGTTCATAGTAATGTAGCATATCGGCTATATAATTGTAACGAATATGCCATGTTAATGTTAGAAGTGTAATAAGATTGATTGTAGATGAAATTGGGTGTGAGATATATGGGAAAATCTGTACTTTAAAAAATTTTTATTTATTTATTTTTTGCTGTGTTGGGTCTTCATTGCTGCGTGCAGGCTTTCTCTGTTTGCAGCGAGCGGGGGCTACTCTTTGTTGCGGTGTGTGAGCTTCTCATTGCAGTGGCTTCTCTCGTTGCGGAGCACGGGCTCTAGGTGCATGGGCTTCAGTAGTTGTAGCACACAGCCTCAGTAGTTATGGTTCACGGGCTCTAGAGCACAGGCTCAGTAGTTGTGGCACACAGGCTTAGTTGCTCCGCGGCATGTGGGATCCTCCTGGACCGGGGATCAAACCTGTGTCCCCTATATTGGCAGGCGGATTCTTAACCACTGTGCCACCAGGGAAGTCCCATGTACTTTTAAAAAATATATAATATTTAAAAAATTTAGATATGTAACATAACACAAAATTCATCATTTCAAAGTATAAATTTCAAAAGTTTTTAGTATTCAATGCTGTACAACAACCATCACTACCTAATTTCAGAACATTTCCACGAACATAAAATAAACTCTGTAGCTATTAGCATTTAGTCACAATTTCTCCCTCTCTCTTTCCTCAACTATCTCATGGCAAACACTAATTGACTCTCTGTCTTTACAGATTTAACTATTTTGAATATTTCATATGAATAGAACCATATAATATGTGGTCTTTTGAGTCTGGCTTTTTTCACTTAGCATAATGTTTTCAAAGTTTATTCATGTTTTAGTAACAACAATTCTGTCATTTTTATGCTTGAATAATATTCCATTGTGTGGATATACCACACTTCGTTTATCCATTTGATCAGTTGACAGGCATTTTGATTGCTTTCACTTTTTAGCTATTATGAATAATGCTGTTAATAACTTCCATGAACAAGTTTTTGTGTTGAAATATGTTTTCATTTATCTTGGATACATACTTAGGAGTGGAACTGCTGGCTCCCAACAATTCTATGTTTAACTTTTTGAGGAACTGCCCAACTGTTTTACACAGTGGCTGCACTGGTTTACACTCCTATGAGCAATGTACAAGAATTCCACTTTTTCTACTTCCTCACCAATACTTGCTATCATCTGACATTTTAATTCCAGCTATCCTAATGAGTATAAAGTGATATCTCATTTTGGTTTTGATTGTATTTCCCTGTAGAGCATTTACATATGCTGTTGGCAATTGCATACCTTCTTTGAGGAAGTCTCTACTCAAATTTTTACTCTACTTAAAAAAAAATAGTTGTCTCTTTTTGGTTGAGTTGTAAGAGTGCTTTATATATTTCAGATATATTGGACCCTTTTCTTTACTTTTTTTGTTATTTTTGTTTTTGTTGTTGACTTACAATGTTGTCTTAGTTTCAGGTGTACAGCAAAGTGACTCATTTATACATATACATATATCCACTCTTTTTTAGATTCTTTTTCCATATAGGTCATTACATAGTATTGAGTAGATTTCCCTGTGCTATACAGTAGGTCCTTATTAGTTATCTATTTTATACATAGTAGTGTGAATATGTCAATCCCAATCTCCCAATTTATCCCTCCCCACACCCTTTTCCCCCTGGCAACCATAAGTTTATTTTCTACATATGTGACTCTATTTCTGTTTTGTAAATAAGTTCCTTTATACCATTTTTTAAGATTCCACATATAAGCGATATCATATGATATCTGTCTTTCTCTCTCTGACTTATTTCACTCAGTATGACAATCTCTAGGTCCATCCATGTTGCTGCAAATGGCATTATTTCATTCTTTTTAATGGCTGAGGAATATTCCATTGTATATATGGACCACATCTTCTTTATCCATTCTTTGTTGATGGACATTTAGGTTGCTTCTATGTCCTGGCTATTGTAAACAGTGCTGAAATGAACACTAGGGTGCATGTATCTTTTTGAATTATGGTATTCTCTGGATATAGGCCAAGTGGGATTGCTGGATCATACAGTAGCTCTATTTTTAGCTTTTTAAGGAATGCCAATACTGTTCTCCATATTGGCTGTACTCATTTCCCACCAACAATGTAGGAGGGTTCCCTTTTCTCCACACCCTTTCCAGCATTTATTGTTTGAAGATTTTTTGATCATGGCCATTCTGACCAGTGTGAGGTGATACCTCATTGTAGTTTTGATTTGCATTTCTCTAACAATTAGTGATGTTGAGCATCTTTTCACGTGCTTCAATAAGTGGTGCTGGAAAAACTGGACAGCTACATGTAAAAGAATGAAATTAGAACACTCCTAATGTCATACACAAAAATAAACTCAAAATGGATTAAAGACCTAAATGTAAGATCAGACACTATAAAACTCTTAGGGTAAAACATAGGCAGAACACTTTCTGACATAAATCACAGCAAGATCTTTTTTGATCCACCTCCTAGAGTAATGAAAATAAAAACAAAAATAAACAAATAGGACCTAATTAAACTTAAAAGCTTTTGCACAGCAAACAAAACCATAAACAAAATGAAAAGACAACCCTCAGAATGGTAGAAAATATTTGCAAATGAAGCGATCAACAAAGCATTAATCACCAAAATATACAAACAGCTCATGTAGCTCAATATCAAAAAAACAAACAACCAAATCAAAAAATGGGCAGAAGATCTAAATAGACGTTTCTCCAAAGAAGACATACAGATGGCCAAAAAGCAGATTGAATTGACCCCTTTCAAATAAATAATTTTAAAGATGTTTTATCCCATTGTACAGAGTTTTTTCCCGATTTTTTTTTAAATTCTTATAAATATTTTTTATCAAAGTATAGTTGATATACAATATTATATTAGTTTCAGGAGTACAACATAATGATTTGATATTTTTATGGATATACTTCAATTAAAGTTTTTGCAAAATAATGCCTATATATGTCCCTGTGCTATACAATATATTCTTGTTGCTTACTTTACACATAGTAGTTGGTATCTCTTAATCCCATACCCTTATCTTGCCATTCCCTTCTTCCATCTCCTCACTGGTAACCACTAGTTTGTTCTATATATATCTGAATCGGTTTGTCTTTTATTATATACATTTGTTATTCTATTATTTTGTTTCCACATATAAGTGACAACAGAGTATTTGTCTTTCTCTGTCTGACTTATTTCACTAAGCATGTTACCCTTTGAGTCCATCCACATTGTTGCAAATGGCAGAATTTCATTCTTTTTCATAACTGAGTAATATTCCATTGTATGTATATACCACAACTTCTTTATCCATTCACCTGTTTATGGGCACTTAGGTTGCTTCCATATCTTGACTATTATGAATACTGCTACTATGAAATTTGGGGTGCACATACCTTTTCTTTTATTGAATTTCTGAATTTTATTTTATTTTTTTTTTACACAGCAGGTTCTTATTAGTTATCCATTTTATACATATAGGTGTATATATCTTTTTGAATTAGTGTTTTTGTTTTCTTTGTATACATACCCAGGATTGCTCGATCATATAGCAGCTTTACTTTTAGCTTTTTGAGGAACCTCCATACTGTTTTCCATAGTGCCTGCACCAATTTACATTTCCACCAATAGTGTACTAGGGTTCCCTTTTCTCTACATCCTCACCAACATTTGTTATTTGTAGATATTTTGATGATAGCCATTAGGACAGATGTGAAGTGCTATCTCATTGTGGTTTTGACTTGATTTCTTTGTTGGTTAGCAACGTTGAGCATTTTTTCATATGCCATATTCTTTGGAAAAAATGTCTATTCAGTTTTTCTGCCCATTTTTAATAAGATTTTTTTTATTATTTTGATATTGAGTTGTGTTGCAGTTTATATATTTTGGATATTAACCCCTTATTGGTCATATCATTTGCAAATATTTTCTCACATTCAGTTGGTTGTCTTTTCATTTTGTCAATAGTTTCCTCATTGTACAAAAGCTTTTAAATGTGTGCCCATTGACTTTAGTAGGAGACCTGGATCTGACATGAACGCTGCTACAGTGTGCTGGCAGCTGTCACCTTGATAGGAGGTGGGGTTGGAGATGGCAAAATTTGCTTTAAATTTGGTGATATATTAAAACAACTTGTAAGTATATATATTGTATACTTCTTTAAATGTTACTCAAATGGTTAAATATCTTTGCAGAAACAACACAGGCAAGATACATAAAAAAGGCAATCCAAACACAGAAACTAGAATAAGTGGCACAGTGCAGTGTTATACAAAACATGGAATATGGATCAAGACTGCCTAGGCACAAATTTCCCTAGTAAACTTAGGCAATTTACTTTCTCTATGCCTGAGTATATCATTATAAAACAAAGATAAGGGGCTTCCCTGGTGGTGCAGTGGTTGAGAGTCTGCCTGCCGATGCAGGGGACACGGGTTCGTGCCTTGGTCCGGGAGGATCCCACATGCCGCGGAGCGGCTGGATCCGTGAGCCATGGCCGCTGAGCCTGAACATCCGGAGCCTGTGCTCCGCAGCGGGAGAGGCCACAGCAGTGAGAGGCCCGCGTACCACAAAAAAAAAAAAAAAAAAAACAAAGATAAATAATAGTTCTGTGTAAAAACAGTAATTGCTTTAAATGTTGAGAGAATTAAATTATGTGTGTGTGCACATGTATAAATTTACAAGGGTAATGATACATAATGATTGGTGATTGCTATATAAAGGTGTTATTAATATTTTACTTAAAATATCCACATACAAATTAAATTAATTATCAGTAAGTATTAAAGGCATTTACATTAATGTATTAAATGCCACATTCTCATCCACAGTTGCAAAATTCCAAAATGCAGGCCATTATGTATATGATTTTGAATGTTGCCTTCAGCACAAATCACATTCATTTCATCTTGGTTTATTTCTATATTTCATGATTACTGTTTATGTCTGAGTCTTCATGACTTTGATGACTAAAATATATTTTGCTATTCTATTGATAAAGTGTATTCTACTTTTACTAAGCAAAGTAAGACACAAAACAACCACAAACAGGAATAATGTATTGATAACTCCTACAGGGTGCTTAAAACAATCATCCCACAGTTTTTATGACTTTCTGAAATACATTATATCACACTGTGTGGATTCTATTTTCTCTTTTATAATTAATAATATGCTACAGCTTATGGAATTAAACTCTCAATGTTTATAATAATATAACTAATATCCCTCTACATATCAGTTATTTATTTTCCCTTGACTGCTTTGAATATTTCCATTATTTCAAAACCATTTTGACATAAGAAATTACATTATCAAACACTTTGTTTGTAACTGTAACTAGTAGCACAGAGAATTAAGTATGAAGACAGCATTCAGTAAGGTAAGTGATGTCATTTTATTAATACCATATACTCGAATTGTCATTGACATAGTGAAATGGAATTTGCTTAGACCATGTTAAGCCAGTGTTTTTAAAACTCTGGATTTTTACTCTGTGTCAGTACAGAGTATGTGACTGTAATTTTTAAATGAAATGGTAGTTACTATGGGCTTTAATATGAGACAAACACCGTCTCTCATCTACCACCCTTCACCCTAACACACAGACACACATAGCCATTCTATGGTCTAATCTTATGTGATCCTTTTGGTTCAACCTAACTGAGCTCTTTTTATATTATATAATTCTATTCATGCATTTTCCTAAGATGTTCACTCTGGAATAAGCTTTACCCCAGTTTTACCTGATGCCTTCTTGTATACATCTTCAAGATTTTCTTTTAATTCCCATTTAAAATATGATAGTGTTGAGCATCTGTGTAATATTCCACTTATTAAATAATGAAGAGCCAGATGTGTAATCTTCTACAGGTAACTTCTGTGACAGCCATAGGATGTATAGTAGAAAAAGCATTTCAAAATTAGACAGAAAAAATATATTTAAAATTCATGGCCTCTGTTTTGATGTTTGTTTGTTTTTAAACCCGAGATTTGGTTATTTGTCCTATACTAGGGATTCTACCTCACTAGAGTTGCCAGATCAAGCAAAGAAAAGTGCAGGATGCACAGTTGAATTCGAACTTCAGATAGGCAACGTATTTTTTTTAGTATAATTATGTCCCATGCAATACTTGGGTATACTTGTTCTAAATAATACTCATTGTTTATCTGAAATTCAAGTTTAAGTACATATACTATAGCAAATAAAATTATAAGACAATCAGTTAAATTTTAATTTCAGATAAACAATGGTTAATTGTTTACTATAAGTATTTTATCTGGCAGGTCTATATTCCACAGAGTTTAGAATGCTGAGAGAGTGGAAGGGTAGGCCAATTCTATGGGAGAAATACCACTGGACTTTGGATCATTTCCCCAATTCAGAATGTAGCACTAGAACTTCAATTCCAAAGGCCTATTATTTCCTTCATTTCTACTGGTAAGGGTCTCCACTATGCTTCTTTAGTAGGTATGAGCTTGGGGGTGGGGTGGGGGATGAGGATTAACATTCTGTTTTCCTCCAAGTTTGGGGTATTAATGGCAATTCTCCCCTCACTAAGAGGGGTTCTGAGTTTGGGATTAGTGTGAGGAATGATACCAGGCTGTGCTTTTCTATTCTGCTCAGAAATATGTTTCATTCTTTCCTGAGAGTTTGGGTTTTTCTTATTTGTTTGCTTTGGTTTTTAAATTAAACTGTACTGTTTTCCCTAAAAAAAAGAAAAATATCTCTTCTGACTCTTTAGAATATGTGATATTGGTAAAATTCCTTAACTTGTCTGAAAATCCACATCTTCATAAATAAAAGCTAACTTATAAAAGAACAAACTAGTAAGAATTAAAATAAAATTGTACCTGAAATTGATAAATATGCATTTATAATTTAAAAATATATTAATTATGGGCCTCCCTGGTGGCGCAGTGGTTGAGAGTCCGCCTGCCGATGCAGGGGATACGGGTTCGTGCCCCGGTCTGGGAGGATCCCATATGCCGCGGAGCGGCTGGGCCCGTGAGCCATGGCCGCTGGGCCTGCGCATCCGGAGCCTGTGCTCCGCAACGGGAGAGGCCACAACAGTGAGAGGCCCGCATACCGCAAAAAGAAAAAAAAAAAAAAAATATATATATATATATATATTAATTAAAACATTGCAACATATTTATTTCTGTACTAGTCTGGACATTCAAAGAACTTTAATAATATATTTTCTAAACCAGTTGGAACATAAATGGCTTAGTAATAGTAATAAATGATCTAGAACATAGTAATATATGATCTAGAGTAGTAATATATGATCTTAGAACCATTTGGAAGCACAAATTGATTATAATAATTAATACTTTTAGCCAAAACCTATAATTTTAAATAAACTCAATTAAACTACTAGTGGAAATTTGATTCTAGTGATAAAAATATCTACACTTGTTTTTAGCTTTTGAAACAAAGGATATTTATTTATTTGCTTACTTTTTAAAAAAGTGAATTAACATTTCACATTAATAAATAATTTAATTTGTTCTGTATAATATTTATGAGAACTTACTCTATACTCTGTAAACTAATCTATTATGACTCCACTGGAATACTATGGTTTATGAACACATACTTTCCTATGCATTTAAGAAATACTACAGTATTTTTATAAATGTGTTAACTCAAATAAACCTCAAGTTGCAATTTTTGGGCTGCTGGTCATTTTTAAAACTACCAGCATACATACAGTGAACCATCTTAAATTCATTTGTATTTAATTCATGCACAGCATCATTCTAGGATGTAGATTCTTATTAGAAGAAACACAAATAATGAATACCTTATGATTATTGATTACCAAGTCATTTAGTTAAATGTGACCTATGCAGTGTTCACTCACATCATATACAACAGTTCAAACAAAGGTAATTTAGAGTCAAGAGCATAATCTATTTTTGTCATCAGCCTTTTAATTCCTTTAAGCTAAACTTAAAAGAACGCTATTTGAAAATATTTTATATTTTAAAGACTCCCTTTGAGCAATCTAACAACAATTCAGAAGAACAATTCTTGGAAAATGTCCAAAGTATTTGTCTTCATAAATTGTTGACATAAACACTGACAAGAGAAATATTCTATACTCTATAGTCTAGTGAATACCTGATTGTAATATCTGCCAAATATTCCTGCTAAATTGCAATCTTGTGAGGCTTCATGGATGCTAATTATTTGTATTTGTTATTCTTGTATAATAGAAGCTATAATTTTGTGTTCAGTTGAGTAGCAAAGAAATAAGAAGACTCACACCAACCTATATAATTATGATTCTCACACACAGACACACACAAAATCTCATTAGCATAAAGTTACTAATAATATCTTATTGAGCAGTCTTGTACCTTAAAATGTTGTCATGAGGGCTTCCCTTGTGGTGCAGTGGTTGAGAGTCCGCCTGCCGATGCAGGGGACACGGGTTCGTGCCCCGGTCCGGGAAGATCCCACATGCCGCGGAGAGGCTGGGCCCGTGAGCCATGGCCGCTGAGCCTGCACGTCCGGAGCCTGTGCTTCACAACGGGAGAGGCCACAACAGTGAGAGTCCTGTGTACCTCAAAAAAAAAAAATGTTGCCATGAGTTCTTAGAACAATTTATTTGTTATGGATAGTCACAACTGAGGCTTTAGCAAGTTAATATTGCACAAGTGATACCAAGAGAATTGTATAAGAAGTAAAGTGGCATTTCCCAAGAGTATGCTGAAATTAAAACAAGTATATCCAATGAGACTAATGATCCATCTAATTCAGTATTCTCTATCTTATAGTCACTAAATGTATTTTAATTGCTTTATGAGCTGTAAGCTAAA
Organism: Mesoplodon mirus; assembly: GCF_964341445.2. Lineage (NCBI taxonomy): Eukaryota > Metazoa > Chordata > Mammalia > Artiodactyla > Ziphiidae > Mesoplodon > Mesoplodon mirus. Next base: position 102,939,600 of record NC_138982.1, on the reverse strand, counting down.
TGATCTTCCATACGTATCTGCTATGGTAATCTCTCTATCTCACAAGGCAGGACTAATGGGCATTAATGACAATCATATATCCAGAATGGATGCCAGATGCATTTATTCAATGAGGATCTTCTAGTTAAGAGTCTTTCTCTGCCAAATAACATTTAATTTTGTACAGTAAGGACCCATTTCTAGCCAGCAATGTTATGTTCAAGTCAATGGTTTTAAATTTTTCCTCCAAATTACCACTATTTATTAGGCATTTACAAGTTACACTGCTAGAATTTTACTACCATAAATTTTATTTTGTTAAAAATCTCTTATATTAGTTTGTATTTATTCGTTGAATGTCCCTTTTTGAAAACCTTTATGCCATTTCTTCCTGGTAGTTTCATTCCAACCAAATGTGCATTTTTCTCTATTTTGAGCATGACTGAATATAAAATAAACTAGAAAATAATATTTTTGAAGGGTAACTTTAAAGAAAAAAAATCAAAAAAGACAGGAATGGATAGCTAGGTAGAAGATTGATAGATAATAAGATAGATGATAGGTAGATAGATGATATATCAGATGGATCATAGGTAGATAAATGATAGATAAAGGAGGGAGAGAGAGAGGAAGGAAGGAAGGAAGGCAAGAAGGAAGGGAGGGAAGGAAGGAAGGAAATGAAATTCACCAAAAATTAATTTTTCTATATTCAGGTAATGGATAATGAAATATTATAATGATTTTTTTGTTGTTGTTTCTACTTTGCTATATTACCAAATAGGATACCATCAGCATTCTTATAAGCTGTAACAAAATAAATGCTATAAAAGATATTAGTGCAGAAATAACAAAAACAGGGCACACATGTATGATTTGCACAGCTAAATTTAATTAAAAATAACTTAAAAAAGATTAATGTCCAACATTTAAAGGTTAAAAATAAACTGGACACTTTTATGTTGGCATGTAGAGAAAAATATCAACTTAGCTGGCATATGACAATTTCTGTTCATATAAGGTTCTATTTCTATGAAGAGAATAACCATACACTTTTTAGAACTTTTTTAAAAGAAGTCAGATGAATCTGGAGTCTAGACATCCAGATGTTGAAGTCAATCCATTAAGAAGTATTGTGTGACCATGACAACAAATAAACTCCTCTGAACTTCAGTTTTCTAATTAAAAAAATGAAGACATTGAACCAGATGACTCTAAAGTTTTTATCAACATCTAAAGTCTCAACAAGCAGTCATTCTCAATATTCTATGCTTTTGGTCTGGTGGTGATAGCCCTATATGATCCTAAAAATATCTCAAAAATGTAGCAAAGAATGAAAAAATCTACACAGTACTATGAAAACTGATGGGTTCTAGAGATAACTACAATATTTCACCCTGTAGGAACTGTGTACTTTGACTAAAACAAACGTTCAACTTAATGAAACAATGTCAGTATTCATTCTGTGGTAAAACCTGATGATGCTACAATGGCTGAGAGAATGACGGACATGACACATTATTACAATATTTATTTTGATGTTAAATTTTCAGTTTAAGTCTTTAAATCAGGTCAGAGAAAATTTATGCACACCCATGTTTCTCTGTTCTGTCAGTCATTCTCCATTTCAATGTGTGGCATCCAGCATTTAACTGAGTTTCTAAAAGGGACTAATTAATCATGAAATAGGTTTTTGCCAGGTTTTCAGGTGTAGATTCATTTATGCCACATCTACTTGAAAGCAAAAGATTATACCGGACTGGAAAATGAACTATGTTATTATCTCACTAGAGTATTATACAGTAAGAGTCACTCTATTGAAACAGCAAGGATTTCTTCAAAAATATGTGTATGATTAAAATTAGGTTCTGTTTAGCATGGTAACTGTGAATGATACATTAGTGCTCCTTTCTTCATAAAATAACCCAATTCTAATATTTAGGATGAAGGAATATTTAATTTCAGGAGATTATATTTTTATTAAAGTACACGGTTCTGATATAATTAAGATGATTTTGGTTTTGGTTTTTCAAATTTTGTTCTTTTTTGCTTTTTTTAGGGAAGAGCATCTGTTCTGCATTCTAAATATAGAGGTATAAATAGAATTGGGCCAATTCTTTCCCATTAGAAAGTCTAGCTGTATTTACCTTGCATGTGTTTGTGGAGCCTGGAAACAGGAGTAGCTTTTCTTCCTCCTTTCCATTAGCTGTGGAGAAGAGGCATGAATCTCAAGGTGATGGAATTACATCAGTTCATTAGCTCAGGGACTACAGAGAAATTATTAATTTTTTAGACTCAGTTTCACCTTCTTCCTCTGCTTACTTATCAAAAAGAAGAGGAGGGGGGCTTCCCTGGTGGCGCAGTGGTTGAGAGTCCGCCTGCCGATGCAGGGGACACGGGTTCGTGCTCCGGTCTGGGAAGATCCCACATGCCGCGGAGCGGCTGGGCCCGTGAGCCATGGCTGCTGAGCCTGCACGTCCGGAGCCTGTGCTTCACAACGGGAGAGGCCACAACAATGAGAGGCCCACATACCGCAAAAAAAAAAAAAAAAAAAAAAAAAAAAAGAAGAGGAGGGGAATTTTATTTATATATTACTAGTTTTAAATTGAAGTTTTTGCTTTGGACTCTTCTAATTAATCATTTAAGTCCATCATAGTAAATTTAGTAAATACAAACATTTTTTGAAAAAAGAAAAAGGTAAAAATCAACATGCTTAACAGTCAAAATTGGTTATTGTTACCCTTTCTTAAATGACTTATCACTATTTTCCGTGATTTACTTTGGAAATTTATTTGTTTATTTAGAAGGATACTATTATTCTGTTGGTGACATTTTATACTCTATTATAATTTACTATAAATATATGCACACTCCTTAAAACACTTCTGTAAGATGATTTTTATAGCTGCAATAATTTCATAAAAGTTATATTTAAAAATGTATTTAAAGATTTCTGCCACATTTTTATATATTAGGCAAATCTGATTTAGTCACTACTAAAAAAAATAAACAATTTTAATATCTTTGAGTAATCTTTTAGATTACTTTGTAAAGTAGTATGATTGTGTCGTAGGATACACACATATTTATTTTGATATGTATTTGCATTTATATTTAGAACATATTTTAGCCACACTTTTTTTTTTTTTTTGGTACGCGGGGCTCTCACTGTTGTGGCCTCTCCCGTTGCGGAGCACAGGCTCCGGACACGCAGGCTCAGTGGCCATGGCTCACAGGCCCAGCCGCTCCACGGCATGTGGGATCCTCCCGGACCAGGGCACGAACCCGCCACTGCGCCACCAGGGAAGCCCTAGCCACACTTTTGATATCTGATTTTATGCTTTCAATTTGTAGGGGATATCTATGTCATGGATTGTGTAGTACTGAACCTCTTCTAAGAACTTCAATCTCCCTTGCCTCCCAATCAAATAAATATCCAAAGGCCAGCCATATTCTCAAGAATTAACATAAATTGGATCAATGAGTTCTTATCCCCAGTGTTCCTCCTAGAGTTAGCTCTGAAAGTGCCTAGGTATTAAAATTATTTCATTAGGCAGATTCCGGAGCAGTTAAAAAGGCTGAACAAAGAAGTTACTCCACTGCCAGGGAAGTAAATCCCCAAGTTAGCTGTACATAAATCCACTATTAAATAGCTGCTGTATTAATTTAGAGTATGGTTGTAAAAAAAAAACAAAACTGCAAAATGAAAGAAAAAAGCAAAAAACTAGTTAAAATGTTAGTATTGATATGAAAATGTAATGAAACATTAATAACTAGGTTTTTGGAGGTTGGAATAATGTGGAACTAAAATGTAAAACAAATGGAGGTAAAGAATTCTTCATATATTTCCCCAGGGTATGATAGTGTAGTGGTATTGATTATATTTGGAGATCATTAAGTGAACATGTTTAACTTTATTATAACCACTAAAAATAGCAGGAATAGGGCTTGTTTCTGCTCGGAATGCACATTCCCCAGATCTCCACATGACTCATTCTCTCTTTTTAAGATGTTTTCCTTGAAGTATTCCCTGACCATCCTAACTTTAAATAATTAACCACTTAATATTCTTGGATATGTTTATCTACTTATTTCTTTTCATAGCACTTACTACCACCTGAATTTATACCATGTATTCAATGGTTTCCTTCTTTTATGTTGCCCCCTGGAATGCTAGCTCCACCACAGGGAGATTTTGCCTTTCTCATTCTGCTCTTTATTCTCAGTACTTACAATGCTTCAGGGTAAATAACAGATGCTCAATATAGGTTTGCTAACTGAATCAAAGAATGATTATGTGATTAATCAATCAATCTTCTCTTTAATCTTATTGATTCTTTGTCTTTCATCTCTGATTCTGGCATTTTTTCCCCCTCAAATTTGCCTTTATAATACAGAATCGGAATTTAGCAGTGTTAATTTGGTTGGAGTCTTTTTTCCTTAATATTAACATATATTTACAATATCAACATTTATTTTTCTTGATTTGAATTATAAGTTCTGTTAGTTCACTATATTAAATCTAATTTTGTTGTCTGACCAACTCCAGTATCATAAAATCAATTCTCTCCTTTTCCATTTTTTTGAATACTTGAGATATTTTTGGCCACCTCCTGTTTCCTGGAATAAATCTTGTAAATAATTCTTTCAATAATATTTTGAATGATTTATTAATATTTTAAACTTGAATTTTCATACGCCTAATGACACTTGTTGACTAATATTTTGTGGATCCCTCTTTTTCTTTCTTAATGTAATGCCCATATAATTGTGTATGTTAAAGATAAACGATAAAACATATATTAACATTTTTATTTTGTTATATTTATTTTTCATGTTGCATAGTTATATCTGAAAGTGTCATTTGATATAAAAAGAAACATTATTATCAGGCTGTAATGACAGTCTGATAATATTGATAAATATCAATAATACTTATTGATATTAATAGACTTATTTTGCTCAGAAAACACTAAAAGGTACTTTTATTTCAGATTATTTAAACAAAATGTCACCTATTGAGGTAAAATTAATAAAGTATTATTATAATTTGAGAGGCAGTTATACTTAACAACAAAAAAGATACACTGATTTTTGATGATTTTACTTTTTAAAAATCATTGAGATATTCTTTATAAATGGTCTTAAAGGATGAATTTGATCATTTTAATTTAAAGGATACCAAATAATATTGTAATAGACAGCTTTATAACTGTCCTACAATCTTTGAACACTCTAGCCGTATCTGGGAATTTTGAGTTTTATAAATCTCTGCTCTCAAGGTAGAAACCAGAATTTTTTTTTTTTTTTCTTTTTGCGGTACGCGGGCCTCTCACTGTTGTGGCCTCTCCCGTTGCGGAGCACAGGTTCCGGACGCGCAGGCCCAGCGGCCATGGCTCACGGGCCCAGCCGCTCCGCGGCATATGGGATCCTCCCAGACCGGGGCACGAACCCGTATCCCCTGCATCGGCAGGCGGACTCTCAACCACTGCGCCACCAGGGAGGCCCCAGAATTTTTAAAAAAATCATAGTTGCCTACTTCCTTTCAGTCAGAATGCTGGCATACTATGTAGGCTCCACCAATATGATACACTTCATGCAAGACATCCATGAGGAAAAAGGGCTGACATGAAACTCATTTTGCTTGTGAGATTGACAGTAACATCTGACTTTCGGGTGATGCTGTATTTACAAAGTCAGTTTCTGAATGCAACAGTGCAATTAGCAAACAACAAATCATTTTTTTTTCTGATGTTTTGTGGGGCTGAATCAATGATTAAAATTTCCTGAGGCCGTTTCTATATAGGATTTTGGACATTATTCCTAGAAATTTAGATTGGAACTTGGTTCTCTTGCCCTCATAATTCTCTGAGATACCCAATAAGATGTTTCTTCTTATTATTTAGTGTCAGCTTTTTCTTCCTTTGCATCTAGAAACAAAAATGTAAAAAATTATGTTCCCTACCTTTTTATGTGCTCTCTATTTGGGGATATTTTGTTCTGTCAATTATGTGTAACTAGTATCTAATTGTATTAATTATTACTATGATAATTTCATAAATACTAGTGGGAATATAGAATTCACATTCTTAATTGCTTCTGGTATTACTTCAGGGTGGCATAAAAATGAACACCTAATAGTTGTACTTCTATTGAAAAATGAACAGGGGAGATAAATATGCACATAATGATTGGAAAATATTTTCAGGATTATCGTCTGTAAATGGTTAATCATAGAGAGGATGGAGGCTATAACAAGCTGAAAGAGAAGTTCTCATAGTTATCATTAGTATCATATTTATCTGTTTACATGTGCCTCTCTTTCCCAGTCAAATGTAAATCCATGAAGACAAGTTATATATATATATATATATAACATATATATATATAGAATATATATAGACTATATTTATCTATATATATATATATCTATATATAGATATATTACAGTTAGCCACTGTGTAATATATATATCTATATATCTATATATATCTATAGAATATATAGAATATATATATATATATATATTTTTAACTTTGTATCTCACTTGGATAGCAATATTCTGGGTACATTGCAATCACTTCAATGTTTGTTACATAAAAAAAAAATCTGTTCTAGACCTGTCTCCAGAGTTCTTAAATGTAGGTGCTCCTATAATCTCAATTAATTAATTAATCTCAATTAAATAATTTATTTAGCAGCATAAACAATAAAGATTCCAGGAATTATATCTAGATTATTTCCAAGCATTTAACTCTTCTAGTTTTAATGCAATAGACAATTACAAAATTAAATCTTTCAAATCAGCTATTCAAGGTCTGCAAATCATTCTGAGGTTCATAATGATGCCCTTCAAGTTTCTTTCTCTGGTTAGCCAATACACTGTTACCCTGACCACAATTTCCTGCCATTTAGCCCTGTACTTACAGTTATCTGTTTAAATTCATGTGTAATTATAGCAACTTTGAGAGTGGAAAACATCATTGATTTCATTCTCACATCTGTGAAAAGACCTAACAGTTTTCATATTAATTTATTTTCATGATACCTTATTTCAACTGGACCCCACAGTACAATTTACTTTTACTTTGAGCAGCAAAATAGACCACTGATGAAAAAGGATTCATCCAATTACTATGAGCAAAGTAGCTTTAACTTCCTTTAGATATCTGATAGCAAGATATAAAATGACACTTCCCAGACACATCAGTAGCACAATAGGGCCCTTATTGATTTTCATATCATGTTCTTCAGTCTGAGACGGCTCTCTTGAGGACTTCACTTCCCAACAGGAAAAAAACTGCCTTTTCTACGTTTGAATTCTCAGGTCTATTAATGCATCCCTAGATGGAGACAGTGTCATTTTGGTTCTATTTCTTTGTAGTTGATGTGTCTACACCTTGCTATTGTAGTGCTCTAATGGATCCTAGGGTTGTAGGTCAAAGTATGAAAACAAAAAATGAAATTGCTTAGCCTGTGAATCAATAAAAAAGACAACACTTTTTCTAAGTATAAAACGTGCAACCAATGAAGTGTAAGTGCATTCAACCTTGCACTAAAACTATAAATAGAATATTTCTAACTCTCAGCATTTATATACTCAAAATGAAGATAAATGGTTGCTATTATTACTCAATGTATAATATCTAGATCAAGAAAACCAACCAAAGTGCATTTGTTATATTGACTAAAATGTTGTATTATAATCTTTCCAAAAGTTACCTCTAAATGACATTGGTTGCCCTTTTATCATCATCTGCCCCAAATAATCTAATTTAAAATTCTGTGGAATAAAAGCAGATGAGAACTGGGGGAGAGAGGCGGGGGGTGGTGGTGGGATGAATTGGGAGATTGGGATTGACATATATACACTAATATATATAAAACAGATAACTAATAAGAACCTGCTGTATAAAAAAATAAATAAAATTAAATTAAAAAGAAAAAGCAGATGAGAACTGATCAGTGAGAACTATCTTCACCTTTTTTTTTTTTTTTTTTGCGGTACACGGGCCTCTCACTGTTCTGGCCTCTCCCGTTGCGGAGCACAGGCTCCAGACATGCAGGCTCAGCGGCCATGGCCCACTGGCCCAGCCGCTCCGCAGCATGTGGGATCCTCCTGGACCGGGGCACGAACCCATGTCCCCTGCATTGGCAGGCGGACTCTCAACCACTGCGCCACCAGGGAAGCCCTACCCTCATGTTTTAAATTGATCTACATAAATTCATTTATTTGACACTTAAAATTGCTTTTAGTAATCATTATGTAATAAAAAATAAATTGCTGTTTGAAATTGAGACAAAATATACAGAATAAAATTAGCATTATAGTATTTCCAAATAAGAACAAAATTATTTTATCTGTAGTCTTCATATTTATTTCTGATAATTGAACCTTTTACAGATTTGACATATTTATTACCTAATAATTTATTTCATTATTCAACAGTTAATTGCTATATATTGATTTATTGTATAACCACTCTAACCCTAGAAATGACCCACAAATTGTTACCACTGGGAAAACTATGCCAAAAACTTCTGGAAAATCTATTCTTCAGCCAATTCAAATTCCATGTTAACCTTGTTTTCCTGGAATTATTATTAAAAATACAAATTCAACAAACTTTGTATCTGTTCTTTCCATTTAACTCTTTCTATTTCTAGCCTTTTTTTAAACTAAATCTGAACTATTTGCTTTAGTTAAAATAATATATAAATTCCCTCAGTAATGTGAAATAAACTCCATTTGCCATGATTTTTAAAATAATTTTTCTATGGTCCTTTACAGTAATAATCATATGACTCATATTGCCTTTTAATTACCTGAATCTTGATTGACTACCACAGCAAACTTTCTTAATGAAATGGTAATAAATATTTTGAAGTTGTATATGATTGCTTCAGTGGCTGAAACAACCATTTAATATCACACAGGCCACTCAAAACCCATGAAATGTTATAGATGGCTTTATATATTAACATTCCCAAACAATGGCTCTTTTGAAAAGGATAATCTTTTATCAATTGCTAATTAGTTATTTAATCTTCACAGCTATTTTTATAATAATGTTTAGCCTAAGGAAGGGAATGGAATTGATGTTTTAACTAAACTAGGATATATAAAAATGTATCTAGCACACAGGTGTTTGCTCATAGTATATCTAAACAGGAAAACATCACTTAGATGGTTAGAAATGAAATTTTAATACCACTGTTGTAACGATGAAACTTTGTGGAGAAGGTATACTTGAGAACAGCAAGAGAGGTAATCAAAGGGAAAAAAAAAACATTTTTCATTAGTACAGCACAGGCTTAGATACCATTTTTTTAATATTTCATTTAACCTTACTCAAACTATGAATGAATATAAAATAACTGGTTACTAAAAATATTTATAGCAATTTGGATATAAATATATTAAATTTAAAGATCAGAGAAGAGTTATGGAACTTTAAAGCAAATTGCAAATGAGCAGATGGGTACCACATTTCTCCATACTATTAAACATAAAATTGAGAAATCACTATGGATCACGATATGGTGCTGATCAAAATGACTACAGAGGAAAATTAGAACACTTAATACTCAAATCATACTGGCCAAAAGCTTAAGAGATCAACTTTGAATTCTGTGATACCTTTCAGCACCAGGAATACTGAAGTATATCCTATGCCTTGATTAGGAGACATTTAAAATAAGGAAAGCATCGTGGCTGAAAATGGGACTTAAGAATTTGATGGGTACCAATGATCAGTGAAAAATATATATTGATTTTTTTAATAAAGAAAGTGATTTCAGTCTGGTTTTCCGCCCTAAATGATACACATATCATAAGATCATCAGTCAACCATAATCACTAGAGTGCATTGACCATGGCCGTTATTTTAATTAAGCTGCACCAATAATATATCCTCCAACACTACACACATTGAAACAAATGTTTTTATTAAAATAATGTAATCACAAATATTTACTCATTTTCCCTTTAGCATTTAGTTTTTAATTGTGGCATTGTAAAACTTGAACATATTTATATATTTAAATATATATATAAAAGTGTTAAATAAAATAGTTCTAATGTTTTATGCATTCTTAAAAATAGCATCTAAAGGTTCTAGGAAAGGTATATAAGTACTATTACTATTAATGTTTCAGCCAAAATCTGAGGGAAGAAAATTTGTCCCTCTAAATATTACCTAACAGTAAAAGAAAGTGTCACGAATACAATTTTGAGCAAGGAATCTCACGGTTTTTAAAAAGTAGAGTAGCTACAGAAAAAGAATGCAATGGTGGTAAAACTGTTGTATCAAAACCCAAAACTATGGTTTTGTATCAAAACTATATTGATAGTGCTAAATGGCCCAAAACAGTGAATTCAAAACTTGACCAGTTGGTGGGAAGGTAAATTGATACAGCCACTATGGAGAACAGTATGGAGATTCCTTAAAAAACTAAAAATAGAACTACCATATGAAACAGCAATCCCACTACTGGGCCTATACCCTGAGAAAACCATAATTCAAAAAGAGTCATGTACCAAAATGTTCATTGCAGCTCTATTTACAATAGCCAGGACATGGAAGCAACCTAAGTGTCCATCAACACATGAATGGATAAAGAAGATGTGGCACATATATACAATTGAATATTACTCAGCCATAAAAAGAAACCGAATTGAGTTATTTGTAGTGAGGTGGATGGAACTAGAGTCTGTCATAAAGAGTTAAGTAAGTCAGAAGGAAAAAAACAAATACCATATGCTAACACATATATATGGAATCTAAGAAAAAAAAATGTCATGAAGAGCCTAGGAGTAGGACAGGAATAAAGACACAGACATACTAGAGCATGGACTTGAGGATATGGTGAGGGGGAAGGGTAAGCTGTGAAAAAGTGAGAGAGTGGCATGGACATATATACAGTATCAAACGTAGGGTGCATAGCTAGTGGGAAGCAGCCGCATGGCACAGGGAGATCAGCTAGGTGGTTTGTGATCACCTAGAGGGATGGGATAAGGAGGGTGGGAGGGAGGGAGACACAAGAGGGAAGAGATATGGGAACCTATGTATATGTATAACTGATTCACTTTTTTGTAAACCAGAAACTAACACACCACTGTAAAGCAATTATACTCCAATAAAGATGTTAAAAATAAATAATTAAATAATTAAAATTAAAAAAACTAAAAAAAGAAAACAAACTAAAAATACAACTATCATACGACCCAACAATCCCACTACTGGGCATATACCCTGAGAAAACCATAATTCAAAAAGAGTCATGTACCAAAATGTTCACTGCAGCTTTATTTACAATAGCCAGGACATGGAAGCAACCTAAGTGTCCATCAACACATGAATGGATAAAGAAGATGTAGCACATATATACAATGGAATATTACTCAGCCATAAAAAGGAACGAAACTGAGTTATCTGTAGTGAGGTGGATGGACCTAGAGACTGTCATACAGAGTGAAGTAAGTCAGAAAGAGAAAAACAAATCCTGTATGCTAACACATATATATGGAATCTAAAAAATGAAAAAAAAATGGTCAGGAAAACCTAGGGGCAAGACAGGAATAAAGATGCAGACCTACTAGGGAATGGACTTGAGGATACGGGGAAGGGGAATGGTAAGGTGGGACAAAGTGAGAGATTGGCATGGACATATATATACTACCAAATGTAAAACAGATAGCTAGTGGGAAGCAGCTGCATAGCACAGGAAGGTCAGCTCGGTGCTTTGTGACCACCTAGAGGGGTGGGATAGGGAGGGTGGGAGGGAGGGAGATGCAAGAGGGAAGAGGTATGGGGACATATGTATATGTATAACTGATTCACTTTATTATAAAGCAGAAAGTAACACACCATTGTAAAGCAATTATACTCCAATAAAGATGTTAAAAAATAATAATAATAAAATAAAGATGGCTTCAAAAAAATCTTGACCAGTTGGGCTAAATCCACAGAGCAATGAATGCTGTTTATTTCTGTGCTTTGTCATGCAAAGCCTAACTTTCAGAATGCTGTACAATATGTTTCTCTTTGAAAAATGACCCTAAAACCCAAAGAATAGACATTGCTGATGACATAGGTAAGAGGAAGTAAAGAATTCAGAAACAGTGAGAATACTTACTCAGGAAAGAATTTTGTTTAACATATAAAGTGGAATGTTAAATTTGGGGAAGATGCCAATAGAGTCTGTAACTTAAGTATTGCTATGTTACTCTATTTATGGAAAATTAGGACGTCATGAGAATATTCTTTTTTAAGGCAATTTTTTGGGAAAATTTTAGTCCATGATGTTAATTACAAATTTAGAATTTTTCAAAGTTTACATTTTCCTATTTAATGGAATGCAATAGTAATTATAAAATAGATGTCTCTATTTTGCTTTTGTCAGTCATGGGTAATTATTTTTACCAACTTTATTGAACTATAATTGACAAATATAAATTGTGTACGTTTAAGGTGTACAGCTTGATGTCTTGATATAGATATACATTGTGTAATGATGATTCCACAATCAATCTAATTAACATATCCATCACCTCACATAGTTATTGCTTTCTTTTCATTTCTCTTTTTTAGTGATAAGGACACTTGTTATCTACTTTCTTAGTATAATTCAAATTCAGATGTCCCTCAGTATCCTTGAAGAATTGGTTCCAGGATCCCCATGGATACCAAAATTCCAGGATGCTCAAGTCTCTTACATAAAATGGTGTAGTATACTTGGCCCTTCATATCCTAGGGTTCTGCATCTGCAGATTCAACCAACTGATGCTGAACCTGAGGATACCAAGGGCCAACTGTATACAACAGTATATTGTTAACTATGGTCACATTACTGTTCACTAGATCTCCAGAATTTATTCATCTTGTGTAACTGAAACTATGTACCTGTTGACTAACATGTTCACATTCCCCCCATCCACTCCCAAGCCCTGACAATCATACTTTCTGTATCTATGAGGTTTATTATTTTAGATTCCACATATAAGATAAATCATGGGTGTTCATCTTTCTCTGTTTAGCTTATTTCACTTGGCATAATGTTTTCTAGGTTGATCTATGTTGTTGCAAGTTAGCAGGATTTGTTTTTTTTTTAAGACTGAATAATATTCCACATTTTCTTTGTCCATTTATCAGATAACAGATACTAAAGTTGTTTCCACATTTTGGTTACTGTGAATAAAGCTGTAATGAATATGGGTGTGTAGATATCTCTTTGATATACTGATTTAATTTCTTTTGGCTATATACCCAGAAGTGGGATTGCTGGATCATATGGTATTTTTATTTTTAATTTTTTGGGGAAACTCCACCCTGTTTTCAATAATGGCTGCACCATTTTACGTTCCCACCAACAGTGTACAAGGGTTCCAATATCTCCAAATCTTTGCCAGCACTTCTTATCTTTTGTCTTTTTGATACTAGCCATTCTGACAGTTGTGAAGTGATATCTCATTGTGGTTTTTATTTGCTTCATTATGAACAGGAAACCAAGATTAAGTTGCACATATCACAAAAGGATAAACAGTTTTAGAGGCAAATGATATTTTTATGTTTTTCTTTTAATGATGACTTTGACATCTCTTGAAAATGTATATTAACATATACTAACAGAAAGAGACAAAATCTCTTAGACGAAAGACCTAAGGCCTCAACTGAATACCACAGTCAGAAAACAAAGAAATCATTCCAAATTTATAAATGTTTTTCTTACTAAAAAGAAAGACTAAAAGTTTTAACGTCTTCTTGAGTATCAACTTGCATAGCCAAGTTTGATTGTTTTAGAACCAGCATTTTTTTTAACATTTATTAAATGTTTCTTTGGAAAAACACATTTCTCAGAGAAGTTATCTTGCTTTCTTTTAAGACTATATATGATGATCATCTAGAGAATTGAAAACTGGAATTAAACACTTACACTAAAACATTTTATTTCATAAAAATATAAAATGTTACTTTCTGTCTTGGGAGGCAGAGAGAAAAATGGAAAACAACATGAATCCCCATGCAAAAAACTTAAGTATAAATTTCATCTTTTTGCCTCTTTATTTTTTCCACTAAATTTACACTCCTCTGACATATTTTGAATGGATTTTTCTTGTAATGTCAGTAGACATGAAATTATAATATAAAGCCTCTCCCAATCTATACCTATAATGTCAAAGATTTTAAGTAAGATATTCCATTTTAGGGTACACTATCTAAATTAAAAGGAGTAAAAATAATTCACCTATGGCAAGATATGGAAGTTGCGTGATTTTCAAAGGAACAAATAATACTGTGATCAAATCAAACAATCTTTATGCACATATTCTTTTTAAATTGCAAATTAACAGATTCAAAATTGCCTGGACAATCCCCACTTTTAGAAGCTTTGTACTTTATATTTTTCTCATTCAACATTGCCTAACAAATATCCATAATTTACCTCTGGCAAACTTTAAGTGAACTTGCAATGGTTTTCAGTAAAAAAATGAATAAAAAACCATGTATGTTAATATACTTAAAATTCTGTTAGCAAAATAATAAACTGAAAATGGGTAAAACTGAAAAAGCAAATTATTGTGTTGTTTTCATTGGATGATTGTAATATAATGTGGATTATTTTAAAAATTTTATACTGAGCATTTTACATTCACTTTAGATACATTATTCTTAAATTTTGCAAAGGCTCTCTTTTAACAAAATGATGATTGACAATCTAATTGTAAGATATATGTATCTACTATTTTACAAATGACAAAATTTTAAATTTTCTGAAATTAATAAATGTTATTTCCTTATTTACTTCAAATAGGTAAAAAAGGATCACAGAATTGTGGATTTTTAAATATCTATAGTACATTTCTCAATGTCTAGAGGAAAAGGAAATAGGTTAAAGGATATTTTTTAAAAAGTCAGTGAATATGAGGTAATCCAGCTTACAAATGCATATCTGAAGCTTATTGCAACTTACAGGGGGGACTGTTGGAGAGCAATTAGAAACAAAATCATTACCCAATCCAGGGGTGAAATACAGAGGTGAAAGAAACTTTTCTTATTGAATAAGCATTAAACCAGAATGTCATGCACATCAAAAGTCTGCTGAAGAGATTGTAAAGACAGAATGAAATCTCACTCTTCCAAATACCCAAGCAATCTGTTACATAAATGTTCTCATGATAACCAATAATTAGTCCTCAGGTAAGAAGACTTGACAGCACAACTTGTCACACAATTCATCCTAAATTTACATTGCAACTGAGATGCCCCTCTATGTAGCTAATTGTCAAGAAAAATAAACTACTCATGCCTTCATAACTGGAGATAGTTTTGTAACTTGGAGCAAAGTGCCTATGGAACTTCAGCTCTTAGCTTCCACAGAGTACGATAATTCTTGATGATTACATTTCAAAGATGTGGTTCCCAGATCCTTGAAAAAGTCATTCCTCATCATAAAGTTTGTAAGCGGCTGATAGCTTTTATAAAAAGATTTACATACATTTCAAACAGACAGAGAAAGAATTCACAATTAGAAGTTTTCTAAAGAAAATGCTCACAGAATAGGGAGTAGGAAGAGTCTCTACCCTTCTTTTTTTTTCTTTGAATTTTTGAATTTTATTTCATTTTTTTTATACAGGAGGTTCTTATTACTTATCTATTTTATACATATTAGTGTATATATGTCAATCCCAATCTCCTAATTCATCCCACCACCACCACCAGCCCCCCGCCACTTTCCCCCCTTGGTGGCCATACGTTTGTTCTCTACATCTGTGTGTCTATTTCTACCCTGCAAACCAGTTCATCTGTACCATTTTTCTAGATTCCACATATATGTTTTAATATACGATATTAGTTTCTCTCTTTCTGACTTACTTCACTCTGTATGACAGTCCCTAGATTCATCCACGTCTCTACAAATGACTCAATTTTGTTCCTTTTTATGGATAATATTCCACTGTATATATGTACCACATCTTCTTTATCCATTCGTTGATGGGCTTTAGGTTGCTTCCATGACCTGGCTATTGTAAATAGTGTTGCAAGGAACATTGCGGTGTATGTGTCTTTTTGAATTACAGTTTTCTCTGGGTATATGCCCAGTAGTGGGATTGCTGGGTCAATGGTAATTCTATTTTTAGTTTTTTAAGGAATCTCCATACTGTTCTCCATAGTGGCTGTATCAATTTACATTCCCACCAACAGTGCAAGAGGGTTCCCTTTTCTCCGCACCCTCTCCAGCATTTGCTGTTTGTAGATTTTCTGATATGCCCATTCAAACTGGTGTGAGGTGACAAATACCTCATTGTAGTTTTGATTTGAATTTCTCTAATAATTAGTGACGTTGAGCAGATTTTCATGTGCTTCTTGGCCATCTGTATGTCTTCTTTGGAGATATGTCTATTTAGGTCTTCTGCCCACTTTTTTATTGGGTTGTTTTTTTTTTTTTAATATTGAGCTGCATGAGCTGTTTATATATTTTGGAGGTTAATCCTTTGTCCATTGATTGGTTTGCAAATATTTTCTCCCATTCTGAGGGTCGTCTTTTCATCTTGTTTGTAGTTTCCTTTGCTTTGCAAAATCTTTTAAGTTTCATTAGGTCCCATGTTTATTTTTGTTTTTATTTCCATTACTTTAGGAGGTGGATCAAAAAAGATCTTGCTGTGATTTATGTCAAAGAGTGTTCTTCCTATGTTTTACTCTAAGAGTTTTATAGTGTCCGGTCTTACATTTATGTCTGTAATCCATTTTGAGTTTATATTTGTGTATGGTGTTATGGAGTGTTCTAATTTCATTCTTTTACATGTAGCTGTCCAGTTTTCCCAGCACAACTTATTGAAGAGACTGTCTTTTCTCCATTATATATCCTTGGTTCCTTTGTCATAGATCAGTTGGCCATAAGTGTGTGGGTTTAACTCTGGACTTTCTATCCTGTTCCATTGATCTATATTTCTGTTTTTGTGCCAGTACCATATTGTCTTGATTACTGTAGCTTTGTAGTATAGTCTGAAGTCAGGGAGTCTGAGTCCTCCAGCTCCGTTTGTTTCCCTCAAGACTGCTTTGGCTATTCGGGGTCTTTGGGCCACCATACAAATTTTAAGACTTTTTGTTCTAGTTCTGTAAAAAATTCCATTGGTAATTTGATAGGAATTGCATTGAATCTGTAGATTGCTTTGAGTAGTATAGTCATTTTCACAATATTGATTCATCCAATTCAACAATATGGTATATCTCTCCATCTGTTTGTGTCACGTTTGATTTCTTTCATCAGTGTCTTACAGTTGAATAATAGTGGTGAGAGTGGACATCCTTGTCTTGTTCCTGGTCTTAAGAGGAAATAGTTTCAGTTTTTCACAACTGAAAATGATGTTGGCTGAGGGTTTTTCACATATGGCCTGTATTATGTTGAGGAAGGATCCTTCTGTGCCCACTTTCTGGAGAGTTTTTATCATAAGTGTGTGTTGAAATTTGTCAAAAGCTTTTTCTGCATCTACTGAGATGATCATATGGTTTTTATTCTTCAGCTTGTTAATATGGTGTATCACATTGATTGATTTGTGTATGTTGAAGAATCCTTGCATCCCTGGGATAAATCCCACTTGATCCTGGTGTATGATCCTTTTAATGTGTTGTTGGATTCTTTTTGCTAGTATTTTGTTGAGGATTTTTGCATCTATATTCATCTATGATATTGGTCTGTAATTTTCTTTGTTTATAGTATCTCTGTCTGGTTTTGGTATCAGGGTGATGGCGGCCTCATAGAGTGAGTTTGGGAGTGTTCCTTTGTAATTTTTTGGAAGAGTTTGAGAAGGATGGGTGTTAGCTCTTCTCTAAACCTTTGATAGAATTCACCTGTGAAGCCATCTGGTCCTGGACTTCTGTTTGTTGGAAGAATTTTAATCACAGTTTCAATTTCATTACTTGTGATTGGTCTGTTCATATTTTCTATTTCTTCCTGGTTCAGTCTTGGAAGATTATACCTTTCTAAGAATTTGTCCATTTCTTCCAGGTTGTCCATTTAATTGGCATAGCGTTGCTTGTAGTAGTCTCTCAGGATGCTTTGTATTTCTGCAGTGTCTGTTGTAACTTCTCCTTTTTCATTTCTAATTTTATTGATTTGAGTCCTCTCCCTCTTTTTCTTGATGAGTCTGGATAAAAGTTTATCAATTTTATCTTCTCAAAGGACCAGCTTTTAGTTTTATTGATCTTTGCTATTGTTTTCTTTGTTTTTATTTCATTTATTTCTGCTCTGATTTATGATTTCTTTCCTTCTACTAACTTTGGATTTTGTTTGTTCTTCTTTCTCTAGTTCCTTTAGCTGTAAAGTCAGATTGTTTGAGATTTTTCTTGTTTCTTGAGGTAGGCCTTTATTGTTATAAACTTCCCTGTTAGAATTGCTTTTGCTGCATACCATAGGTTTTTTTTTTTTTTTTTTTTTTTGCTGTACGCGGGCCTCTCACTGTTGTGGCCTCTCCCGTTGCGAAGCACAGGCTCCGGACGCACAGGCTCAGCGGCCATGGCTCACGGGCCCAGCCGCTCCGCGGCATATGGGATCCTCCCAGACCGGGGCACGAACCCGTATCCCCTGCATCGGCAGGCGGACTCTCAACCACTGCGCCACCAGGGAGGCCCATACCATAGGTTTTTGATCATCGTGTTTTCATTGTAATTTGTCTCTAGGTATTTTTAGATTTCCTCTTTAATTTCTTCAGTGACATCTTGGTTAGTTAGTAACGTATTCTTTAGCCTCCATGTGTTTCTATTTTTTACATCTTTTTCCCTGTAATTGATTTTGAATGTCATCATGTTGTGGCTGGAAAAGATGCTTGATATGATTTCAATTTTTGTAAATTTACTGAAGCTTGATTTGTGACCCAAGATGTGATCTATCCTGGAGAATGTTCCATGTGCACTTGAGTAGAAAGTGTAATCTGCTGTTTTTGGATGGAGTGTTCTATAAATATCAATTAAACCTATCTGGTCTATTGTGTCATTTAAAGCTTCTGTTTCCTTATTAATTTTCTGTCTGGATGATCTGTCCATTCGTGTGAGGTATTAAAGTCCCCCACTATTACTGTGTTACTGTCAATTTCCTCTTTTACAGCTGTTAGCAGTTGCCTTACATATTGAGGTGCTCCTATGTTGGGTGCATATATATTTATAATTGTTATTTCTTCTTCTTGGATTGATCATTATGTAGTGTCCTTCCTTGTCTCTTGTAACATTCTTTATTTTAAAGTCTGTTTTACCTGATATGAGTATTGCTACTCCAGCTTTCTTTCGATTTCCATTTGAATGGAATATCTTTTTCCATCCCCTCACTCTCAGTCTGTATGTGTCCCTAAGTCAGAAGCGGGTCTCTTGTAGACAGCGTATATATGGTTCTTGTTTTTGTATTCATTCAGGAAGCCTGTGTCTTTTGGTTGGAACATTTAATCCATTCATGTTTAAGGTAATTATCGATATGTATGTTCCTATGACCATTTTCTTAATTGTTATGGGTTTGTTTTCGTAGGTCCTTTTCTTCTCTTGTGTTTCCTGTCTAGAGAAGTTCCTTTAGCATTTGTTGTAGAGCTGGTTCGGTGGTGCTGAATTCTCTTAGCTTTTGCTTGCCTGTAAAGCTTTTGATTTCTCCATCGAATCTGAATGAGATCCTTGATGTGTAACCTTGGTTGTAGGTTCTTCCCTTTTATCACTTTATATATCATGCCACTCCCTTCAGACTGGTAGAGTTTGTGCTGAGAAATCGGCTGTTATCCTTATAGGAGTTCCACTGTATGTTGTTTGTCGTCTTTCCTTTGTTGATTTCAATAATTTTTCTTTGTCTTTAATTTTTGTAAATTTGATTACTATGGTGTCTCACATGTTTCTTCTTGGGATTATCCTGCCTGGGACTCTGCACTTCCTGGACTTGAGTGTCTATTTCTTTTCCCATATTAGGGAAGTTTTCAACTATAATCTCTTCACATATTTTCTCGGGTACTTTCTCTCTCTCTTCTCTTTCTGGGACCTCTATAATGTGAATGTTGGTGCATTTAATGTTGTCCTAGAGGTCTCTTAAGCTGTCTTCATTTCTTTTCATTCTTTTTTCTTTATTCTGTTTGTGGCAGTGAATTCCACCATTCTGTCTTCCAGGTCACTCATCCATTCTTCTGCCTCAGTTATTCTGCTATTGATTCCTTCTAGTATATTTTTCATTTCAGTTATTGTATTGTTCATCTCTGTTTGTTCTTTAATTCTCCTAGGTGTTTGTTCTTTAATTCTTCTAGTTGTTTGTTAGACATTTCTTGCATCTTCTTGATCTTTGCCTCCATTCTTTTTCTGAGGTTCTTGATTATCTTCACTATCATTATTCTGAATCCTTTTTCTGGAAAGTTGCCTATCTCCACTTCATATAGTTGTTTTTCTGGGTTTTATCTTGTTCCTTCATCTGATACATAGTCCTCTTCCTTTTCATTTTATCTATCTTTCTGTGAATGTGGTTTTCCTTCCACAGGCTGCAGAATTGTAGTTCTTCTTGCTCCTGCTGTTTTTGTTTTCTTTTTTGATTTGTATTTACCTTTACTGGACCATCTATAAGGGATTTATTCACAAGCATTAACTAACATAAGGTCCCATAACAACAAACTCTCTGCAAGTTGTCAATTCTGTTATTTTTATCTACACCTTTGCTTCTTATACTGCTTATATGTCTTATACTGCTTGTTACCTTTAATAATAAATGAAACGGTTAGGATAACTGTTATTAAAAAACAAAACAAAAGAGAGCATGTAGAGATATTGGATCCCATGTACACTGTTGGTGGGAATGTAAATTGGTGCAGCCATTATGGATAATAGTATGGAGCCTCCTCAAAAAGTTAAGAATAGAACTACCATATGATCCAGCAATCCCATGTGTAGGTATTTACCCAAAAGATTGAAATCAGGATCTCAAAGAGATATCTGCATACCTATGTTCAGTGCAACATTATTCATAATAGCCAAGACATGGAAACAACTTAAATGTCCACTGACAGATGAAAAGACAAAGAAAATATAGTATATCCATAAATATAATGAAATGTTATTCAGCCTTAAAAAAAACGAAATCCTGCCACTTGCAACAACATGGATGAAACTGCACAACATTATGCTGAGTGAAATAATCCAGTCTCAGAAGGACAACAACTATGTGATCTCATTTATATATGGAATCTAAAATCGTAAAACTCAGATGCAGAGAGTAGAATGATGGCTGCCAGGGCAGAGGGGAAGGGAAATAAGGAGTTGTTCAATGTATACAAAATTTCGGTTATGCAAGATGAGGTTCCAGAAATCTACTATACAACATATGCCTATAGTTAATGACACAATATTGTGCACTTAGAAATTTGTTAAACAGATATGTCATGCTTAGCATTCTCACCACACACAAAAACAACAGGTACAACGAAACCTTTGGAGATAATGGCTATGTTTATTACCTTGATTGCAATAATACTGTCACTGGTGTATGCATACATTCAAGCTCATTAAACTGCATATATTAAATGTGCAGTTTTTTGTATATCAATTATACCTCAGCTAAGCTGTTTTTTAAAAAAGGGAAAATTACATAAACCTGTGTTTTTCACAGTCTTCTAAAAGAATATACACAAGGACTATGAGCTCTCTATAAAATTTTTATTTCTTAAGACTTGTAAAAAGTGAAGTCATGCTTTTATAAGAGAATATCAAAACAACACGTTTCAAGATCATTAACATTCACATGCAACTATTAAAATATGTAACATTCAGGCTGCAATCATACATCTATGTTTACTGTTATATTTCCTTGTTATTGTTTTAAGTCAATTTGAATCTTAATTTCAAATTTTTCCTTTTGATTTGTCATTAAAATCTGCACTTAGTTTGTCATACTTGTTGGAAATAATGTTCACTTTTGAACACATATTGCTTGAATATATGTATGCATACATTATTAAATTATATGCTACAATTAAAATCACCTAGTGAGTAAACTTATTTCTATTATTACTAAGATTTGAAAAGTCCACTAAAAATAATTTTATACTGAATTCAATAACATCAATATTATCATAAAAAAAGGTTGAGTAACACCTTACAGAATTATTGAGACATAAGGAACTTCTCTACAAGATAAAGAAAACATATTAGCCAATCACTACATGAGTTAAGCCATTTTAAAAACCTTATAAAAGTGATACTGTAACCGAAAGTGGGGTCCAGCTGATCGCTGCTCAAAAGCCAATAAAGAGGCAAGGTTGGTGGAAAGGAAAGTTTGCTTTATTTTGGACTGTAGCAATGGGGGAGGAGGAGGACAGATACTTGTCCAAAGACTGACCCCCCTCCCGCCCCAACAATCAGGGGGCAAGAGCTTTTATAGACAGAGGGAGGGGGCTGCATGCAGAAACAGCATAGTCAGCTCTGAGAGTAATCTTGAAATTGGTCACTGGTGGTCTGACCAGCATCATCTTTATGTTTTAAGTACAATTAGGGTCGGTTTGCTTCCATTTCTTGAGGCTAGTTCTTGGAATTGTGGCAGCTTATGTCATGGCTACAGTCTAGTCAAAATGTAGTTAACTTCTCCACCTGGTGAGG
Source organism: Mesoplodon mirus (assembly GCF_964341445.2). Classification (NCBI taxonomy): domain Eukaryota; kingdom Metazoa; phylum Chordata; class Mammalia; order Artiodactyla; family Ziphiidae; genus Mesoplodon; species Mesoplodon mirus. The sequence goes on along the minus strand of NC_138982.1, from coordinate 102,917,020 downwards.
TTTTCAGTATCTGTAAGACAGCTTACAGGATATGGCTAAGATTGTTATCTATAACCCTTGAGAAGGAGCTAAATGTCCTTGATTATGCTTACTAAATTATTATTATTTGGTCTCCTTTGACTGTTTTCCTTTGTTTCTGCATTTTCTCATTTCTCTTATTAAACTTATTCTTCGGCTAAAGTTTTTCCACAGACAAAAGGCAGGCTGAGGACACGGGGGGCATAGACCACAAGGTCCTGCTCCATTTCAGTACTAATATTATAACAATAGCTATCTATATAAATTTTAACTTGTCAAAAAAAGAAATTTTAATTAATAGAGTCTATATATTTTCTCAAATTTTATTTTGTTGAAAAATATTTATATATATATGTGATTTTAATTAGATAAGCATAGAGGTATATGCATTTAAGTTCATATTTTAATTATGTATGTTATAGTATCAAGCTATTTCAGGAAAGATCAAATTTATAATATTTATCAAATGCCTACTTTTTTATGGGTTCTATGCTTTGCTGTTACTCATCAAATACTATTAATGCATGTGAGATGGGCATTATTATTACTACTTTACAGACTAGATAAGGAAAAGAAGGTCATTTTCCTTACCATTATTAATCCAGACATATTGGAGCAGTGGCATTCAAATATGTTTTTTCTAGGCATGCCTGCACCAAAGAAATGGTGGCAGATATTGGACAGTTGAATGCAGCAGGTTTTTTTTCAGAGTTGATGATTAGCTATGTTCAGAGACCATGATATCATGTAATTTTAGCTATAGTCCTAGTAGTGTATCACAGAGCTCAGACCTGACCTTATCAAAAATCTCTCAGTGACTGGTTCAAAATTATAGAAAGCATATCCAAGTTGAAGATGATATAAACTGTTCAGAGATAAAATATCAAGTGAACATTTGCATTATTATTCACATATATACACACATATATACAATCATACAACTATTTATATATATGTTAGATATATAAACACATATATAACTATATTTTACATCACTATAAGAAAGTAAAGTGAACAACCTAATTATCATAATGAAGATCAATTGTGATAAATATAAAATGTTCTACTTAGTTAAAGATCAGCTGTACACCATGCAGAGCAGGAAAGAAATCTAAATTGAGAGCAGTTCCTACCAAGATCACCTTAGGTTCACAGGTCAGAATACCGGAGTGGCGGCAACAGAGAATGCCTGATTGGACCAAAATTGATTGAAGCAGAAACTAAAGAATAGAGTAGCTAATGAAGCCAATTGTGTTCTCTGGCTGTGAGCAACACTTGGAGACTTATGTTAAGTTCCAGGAAGCAAATTTCAGGTAGGGTATTAAGAAACAGCGACCCATGCAGAGAAGTTGGGCTAAAAAGTACAAAGTGAGGAAATCTCATAAAATGAGGACTGCTTAAAGAAGCTTGGTTTAGTCTCAAGGAAATGAATAATATAGGATTGTAAAACTTATTCCAGTTCATGAAACTTCAACATGGGCTTCAAAAAATGTATGTGACTGGAACAAATTAATGCAAATAAAAGGCAGGTGGATTATGACTGAATACATTGAATATAACTCTACTATTAGTTCAGTCACCATAAAACAATAACTAGCATCTCCCTTCACAGGTCTTTCAACTTCCAGAACATGGCAGCAGGTCTCTTGCAAGTACAAAATATTTTTTCACTTGCTTGATACTGACTTATATAGATGGTAGATCTTTATGACTAACGCAACATTGCATATTTTCTAATAGGCAATAGTTATTGAATATTACTAATTCTTGGAAGAAGTGTAAGTTTTCAAGTGTTCTGAATGGGATAACTGCTTTTTTTAGACAATGAATTTGATGCATACTTATTTATCAGGGAGGGAGGTGTCCTTGAAATAATTAGAGACAAGTTGATTTGATACATTTCTCAGACTTATTTTGCTTTCAGCAATATAAAGGGGTTTCAAAAAACCTACAAAAAAGTCATTTTTCCAGTTGGATTGGAATACATTTCACATTTTCCAAATTTTTATTATAGCAAAATATTTAAGATTTAAATATTAATTATACCTCAATAAAGCTGTTTTAAAAAAGGAAAAATATTTAAATAAATAGTCTGATAGTCTAGGCACAAAGTATAGGCTATTTTTCTTACAAATCAATGAAATGTTACTTTATGATCCTATTTTAAAACTCTACATGGGAGAAAATAAATTCTGTAATATATGTGTATGGTTGTGTATATTTGTACACACTTAGATCATAAAATTGTCCTGGGTAAATTGTTGATAATAACAAACTACCTGCCTCAGGAGTGTTACAACTAGCTATTCTGTTTTCTTATGGTACAATGTCAGGGCTATTTGTAAATAGCTTCCCAATGGAAGAGGCTGGTCTCTTTTAAACTCCCTTGGCACAAAGGAGTGCAGGTAGGGATGAGAAAGTTCTCTTCATTTTGTATCTTTCTTGATAGTCATAGAAAATGATGTGGTTGTACTGGCTAGAAAATTGAATAAAATGGGGATGGGGGAAAGTCATCAGGTACAATTCCAACTGCTTCTTTCTAAAAGCGTACTAGAAAACACACATTGTATGGGGAGGTTCTTTTCATTTTGTTTATAATCCTTTTACCTCACATGAGAAGCATGAACAAAAAAAGGGATATGGAATTGTTTAAGAAAATCCCTAACACAATAATGTTAATATATTTTCCCCTTGGAAAGAGTAAAGCAGTTATCATAAAACTATGATTAGGTTTACATATGCTTTTGATTGGTGTGAATAGGAGGTTAGTTATATTAGCAGGACCTTAAAGAACTTTGCTTTTTTTTCAAAATAAATGTAAAATACTTGGCCCTGTATCTTTTATTAATCTAAGTAGGCAATGAAGGAAATAATTCAATGAATAACAAGCCTCTGATTCTGATGTAACAGACTCGAGGTAGAAAGACCAATTAAGAGTAGTCCTCCATCTAATTAGAAATAGACCTGGATGGGTGGTAGAGCCCTTACAAGCAGATTAATAATAAAAGGGTCACGGATGCTGTATTCCTTTTGTTAGATGATGCTGTGAGACTCACGTCAACCCTAATAATTTTTCCTGTAAAATTAACGCAAATAAGAAAAAGCAGGTATGTAGTGTTACTAAGTCATAGTAATGACTTAATGACAGTTTTCAAACAGTCCTTCTGTTTGAAAACTGTTTTGGGTTGCTATGGTTTTGTTTTTGTTTGCTTATTTTTCTCTTTTACTTATACCACCATACAGTGTTTGCACCTATCTCAGATGCATCTATCTGTTCTGTGCATCTGTGTATCTTATTGCCATGTAGCATGTATCTTTGTGCAAGTCATTAATATAAATATTGAACAAGACCATCCCCAGGACACATGCCTAGAGGCTTTCATCATGATAGATATTAAATCCAAACATCTAAACTTTGGTTACAGTAACTTAACAAGATATGAAGCCATGAAATCATATCATCACATAATGTATAGTTCTTTATTTCACACACACACACACACACACACACACACACACACACACTCCACTACCAGTACCATGAGTACCAAAAAATGAAAAAATAAAACTAGCCCTTGTAGTCGAAGTTCCATATTACCAAGAGTGCTATTTCTATTACAAGATTGAAGAGACAATTTGAAACTCAGTATGAAAAATTTGTCTTTGTTGTTATATAAAATCTCTCACCTTGAGGCTACTGAGGAAAGAATTCTATGCTGCATGAAGTGCGGAGGAAGAACAATCAGTAAAAAAATAATAATTATACAAGAAACCTCTACTATTATCTTAAAATATTACTTACTCTATCTGTATAGTCAGATCACAGAAAATGAAAATGTTAGTTGTAAAAGATGACACTGATGGATTAATCTCAGGCTGTATTATGAAGTATCTTGTGAGTTAAAGCTTTCCAGTTTTACCATCAACATTGTTAGAATATTTGTGTTTTAAGTAAAGCAGTAAGATTTATATTAGAGAGGTACTGTTCTCTCTCCCATACAGGGGACATAATTACAGGAGAATAAGGAAAGGAATAACTATGATGCTCAATAATTCCTATTATTAAAACTATAACACTATGATCCTCAGTAATTCAAGAGTAAGATGATTATGATCTGTACCAGTTAGAGTCTGTGGAAAGGGGAAATGTAATAGCATTAGAGATTTATTTAGAGGGTAGACCAGGTAGGCTTTAGTGACTGATTAGATAAGGGTAGAGAAGGAAAAGGGGTCAAAAATGATGAAGATTTTAGAACTTGTTAAGTGAAGAAATGATAATATCATTTGCTAAGCTAGGCAACATTGAGACAATAGCAATATTGCAGTATGAGGTAATAAGGAGTTTAAAATTGGACATATTGGTTTGAAGTGCCTATAAGGCAACACAAAATAAATATTTTAAGTATTTAAGCACATTGTTCCAGAATTCCAAAGAAAGGTCAGTGATGGAGTGAGGGTTATTAGGATGTAAGTGGTAATTTTAATGAGTTGTCCTAAGGAAATTTTGTGGAAAGAGAAGACAGTGACTATTAAAATCACGAAAGTCAGAGGAAGAGAAATTTAAATAATTGTACTAGAAGTTGTTTCAGACGAAAAGAAACTTAAGAATGGGTTATGTGGAATTTAGATATTTGATTTGCTTTTAATGGCATTAATATGTATATTTTCATTGGAAAAGGGATATTGTTAATACACAGAATGTGATGGCAAAGTTACTTAAATTATCACCTGTAGTCCTCCATAATCAAATGCATGTAGAAGGCAAGACATTGGGTGACCAAGTATTTTCTGCCATAAAATAATTTAGTAAAATTAGTGAGTACAATGGAGTCATTTGGTGGCCTCTTAAGTGTGCTAAAGAATCTAGGCAAAGAAAATGAGTTCATTGCTTTAAATTACAAGCTCAAGATTTGCCTAAGAAACCTAAAAGCTCCTATTTTTAGTTTTTTTGCTATATGATCCAGCAATTCCACTCTTGGGTATATATCCAAAGAAACTTTGAAAATGCATCCCAATGTTCATACTGTTTACAACAGCCAAGATATGGAAGCAACCTATGTGTCCATTAACAGATGAATGGATAAAGAAGAGGTGGTAGGGCCTCCCTGGTGGCGCAGTGGTTGAGAGTCCGCCTGCCGATGCAGGGGATACGGGTTCGTGCCCCGGTCTGGGAGGATCCCATATGCCGCGGAGCGGCTGGGCCCGTGAGCCATGGCCGCTGGGCCTGCGCGTCCGGAGCCTGTGCTCCGCAACGGGAGAGGCCACAACAGTGAGAGGCCCGCATACCGCAAAAAGAAAAAAAAAAAAAAAAAAAAAAAAGAAGAGGTGGTATACATATACGATGGAACACTATTCAGACAAAAAAATGAATGAAATTCTGCCATTTGCCACATGGATGAACCTGTAGGGTATTATGCTTAGTGAAATAAGTTATACAGAGAGACAAATGCCATATGTTATCAGTTATATGTGGAATCTAAAAAATAAAATGAATTAATATAACAAAACAGAAACAGACTCACAGATATAGAGACCAAAGTAGTAGTTACCAGTGGGGAGAGGGAAGGGCAGGGAGCAATATAGGAATAGAGGATTAAGAAGTACAAAGTACTATGCATAAAATAAATAAGCTAAAAGGATATATTGTATGGTACGGGGAAATATAGTCTATTTTATTACAACTTTAAATGGAATATAATCTGTAAAAATATTGAATTACTATGTTGTACAACTGAAAATAATATAATATTGTAAATCAAGTATACTTCAATAAAAAAGAAGCCTGAAAGTGCCTTTGACTTACCATTTTAAAAAATGAACAAAAGCGCAACAAAAAAGCCTTATCTACTGAAGCTTAAGGATGTGATTTCTGAATGCCAAGTGTGTAGTCTATTCATGTTGGTGGAAAGCAAATTTGATTCCTAATTTCACTGGGTCTCTTATTTTGAAAGTTTGGGAAGAAGTGAGACACTAAAAATCGGGGACGGGTTATATGGGCTGTATCAGATGAAGCTGGAGACAATGAAACCCTAAACTTTGCTACTAAAAGCATCTCTTCCTTTCCTGTTTGAAGAGGTTAGTTTCCCCTTGCTGTAGAATCTGTAGTGGCTGCCTTGAAAGGAATTGTTGAATCTAGTAGGAATATTACCTTATCATATCTCAGTGCTTCTAGATCTGTAACCAGACTCAAGTCCCAACTGTCATCATAAGGTGAATTACAAAATGTGACTTGTGAGAAGGTGCAGTGCATGCCAAAAGAATTGCTAAACTTTCACCAAATTATATTTAGAGAAACATAGGGAATATATGTAAGAATGGATCCTAAGGGTCGGTGATCAGAGTAGAAAAATAGGAAGGTGTAGTTGGCCTATGATAAACACAGTGAAATAACAGAACTTTCCTGTTATGTTTTTAGAGAGATGAATACAGTAGCTCAGACAAATGGAATTCTGGAGTAAATTTATCACATAAGATCTGCTTACAGCCTAACCATTTCCTTACAAAGTATCCATAAAGCCCTCCATCCTCAAGGGAAATCCACAAAGGAGAGGAGTGGCAGCATCCAAGATGAGTTCTACTGTGGCTCTTCTCCAGTGATAAGGTAAACTTCTAACATCAAACTCAGCTTCCTGAATTCAATGGCCATGATACGATCTTGAGCGTTCTTTGTCTACTGGATCTTTAGTCTTTATGTCCAGCTGCCTTGGAAGCTCTCTGGGACATTTTGATAGATGACATTTATATACGTTTATACATGGTGCCTAGTGCTCTTATTGGGAGCCTTAGTCTGCTACAAAACACTTGCCATAGACATAAGGGAATATTTTGTTTAATTTTAATTTATGCCTTCACATTTCATACTATTTCAGTCATATCTGATATTCAAGAGCAGAAGCAAGTCAGTGTGGCACTAGATTTCTCATCTGTACCTAAAAAGTTGTTTCAATATAGAAGTCTATTCTTCTCTTGTTAATTACATACACCTTAAATTTGAAAACTGGATTTTTATTTCTCATGTAATTGATTTCCAATGTTTTCATTTTTCTAGTTTCCATTACCATTCTAATAAATTGGATATATACCATCATTGAGGACTACCAATTAACATTTCCCCTTATATATTTGTGGGTTTTTAATGTATCGAATTTACAGAGAATTTTCATTTTACTTTTATTCACATAGCAAACAGTTTATCTTGTTCTATTTATTATACCCCTGACATTTAAGGCAGTAAACCATTTGATATATTATTTTCCTCTCTCTGCACCATTAACTTATCAGTCCTTCTTACTAATATGTGAAAGCCTCACTCTAGGCTGGACTCCAAATAAGAACACTTAAATTACAAGGCACTAGGATATATACCAATGTTAAAAGGAAACCCCACTTGACTTGTGTAAACAGAAGACCGGAAAGATAACTTTAAAACTCTGAGGATAGAGGGAAAGCATCGTGATTAATTCCAAAAGGAATAAAATTTGAGAAGGTATTGAGAAGTAATATACACTGCCAAAGTTTAACGATAAACTGGTTAAACTTGGACTGGTTCCTCAATATTCATGCAAGTGAATTTCTTCTTTTCAAAACTTACAACTGTTTTAGGTTACCATGATTCATTCCCAGTTAATTCTTCATATTTTCATCTTTGATTAAATTCAACATTCAAAGCAGTCATCAGGACATTGCAAAAATATTTGAAAACAATAAGAATGATTGTTTTGTTTTCTTTTAGGCTTTGAACATCATTTGTTCTATACGCAGTTAGAGGCAAAGCTCTTCTTTAAATATGTAAAGAAAAACGTACCAGGGCACTGTGTGTTATTGTAACAAAGAATTGGTATTGCAAATCTTGACAGACTAACATATTCTTCTCCAATGCTTTTCAAGTTCTATACCCACACCAATTCTCCTAAGGGGCTTGGTGTCAGTCCTCGATTGTGTTTTGATCGTTTTTGCAAATCAACAACTGAGTTCAATATTAAGCAGTCAAAACAGACATTTGTCACTGTGTTTGCATCCGATTTCCTATGGCACCCTGCCTACTTTATCATGCAAGTAGGGGAACTGCTGGCAAGGCAAGAGAGACCAAGGCAAGCTGCTGTGACCTAGCAAGAATCATGTCACATGTAATTATAATAATTTATAAGGATCACTCCAGGCTCAATGGTGTTGTCACTGCACACCAATTGGACTGTGCTATAATGTTTAAGTAAATATTTGCACGCAACCTGAAGCTGTTGAGAATTTCCACTTCAGCTAGAGCCCCCTTCTTATGAAATATTCAGTACATGAAATGTCTCCAGTGGTGCAGAGTGGTGGGTTTTTCTCTCTGATTTGATTAGCAGTGATGATTCTTTCATGAGCTGTGAATGTCCTTCTAGATTAGCATCATCCAGGTTCTTTGGTCTTGTCACGGAAGAAGAGGGCTAGGGAGACGGTTGCTTATGAACATGTTTAAAGCATGCCTTTAACAATCTATGAAGTGTTTCAAAATAAGATTTTAAAGATCATTCAAATAAGTTCAAATACCTTCCTTTCTAATAATAATGTGTTGTTCAAATCTGAAACCTAATGGTGTATTAGAAGTACATAGAAACTCAAGATTTAGAAATGATACAAATTAGGCATTGATATAATTTCATTTAATGGATGGATAGTTATTAAATGTTACACAATTCTAAAAAAGATACATTTTTATTTCATCAAGTTTTGTGGGTTGTAGTGATTTGTTCTTGCAATTTAAGGATTATTATTCAAAATAATCCTTAACTTAGAAAGAACAAACCTGTTAATTGAAATCACAAGTATTTGAAATAAAATGTTTAGAATCAATACAAAATAAATGATATTTTTATCACCCATAAGAAACCATTAAACCCTATTTTTTGTGTGTATGAGTGTATACACATATAAATAGAAATCGTATAAATATGTATATATATATATATATATAAATTCTGTATAATATATAAAGGTCTATTATATATACATAAATTTATTTTTAATGTAGAAAATACAAGTATATGAAGCATTAATATGCAAAATGGTTTTATTGTCCAATTTATTTCTGCCCCACTCACCCATAAATAAATAAAATTTAATTTCTTTAGTTAATGGGAGAAGATTCTCACTAAACTTAGGAGATGTAATAAGTCCTCTTATTTTCTGAACATTTAATTCAATCTATATTTTATGCATTTTTTATTTATAAAGTAAAAACTTACCAAAGCTGGGAGTATCTGTGAATTTTTTTTTAAATTCCATTGTTTAAATGATTTGTTTACATCATTCCAAATTATTTATTTAACAAATTCCTCTAGTTTTATGAATATTTCCCCTTAGCAGAGTAAACAGGCCAGTTGACTACATCATTCATGTAAGACAGGGTACTAAGGTACTAAATGCATTTAAATATTTTTATATTTGTAAGACATGTAATTATTGCAATTATGTTCTAATTTCAAACGGTTCTAAAAATAACCTCTTTTGCATTATCTTGTAAGAAATCTAAATTAATTTAGATTTTTATATCATTATTTAGTTAAAATACATCATCCTTCTAAAGTCTCTGTTCTGTAATTTGTTATGAATTGTTTCCAAGTCTTAGCTATAAAAAACATGTGCCATACTTATTTATATTAATCTAGTATGTACTTTATGAACACATTTTCATAATAATTTTTAATATCTTAACATTAGGTTATCTCTGTATAGACCCAGAGATCCTCCATATGAAAACAATTCTAAAGACCTGCTTTAACTGATACTCAGTAGGTAATAATTATGCTTGGAGATAATTCTGGATTAACAGAGCTTTTAAAACAGAATTTAGTCATTTAAATAATGATTAAGAAACACAAAGTTTAGAAACACAGGTAATCATATTTGTAGTACCTTCATTAATTGAAACATTTTTGTCTCTGAAGAAAATTATTTTTACCTAAATAATGTTTTTTCAAATAATGTTTTTCAAATAACAAAGCACATTTTATAAGGTTGTCAAGACTATATCGGATACTTGCTTAGAACCATGAATACTACCTTGGAGAAACTATGAAGAATAGTCATGGGCCATGAGCAAAGATGATATACAGATTATTCAAATTTTTATATTTTTAAAATAAATATTTGAATTTGATTAGATCACAAAGTGTATATGTAAGTATTAGTTTTCGATTCCTGCCATGGCAAATTGCTACAAACTGAACAGTTTTAAAATGACATTTTATTTATTATTTATTATCTCACAATAATGTAGGGTAGAAGTTCATGGAACTTAGCTGGTTTCTCTGCACTGGGTCTCAAGGCTGAAATCAACGTACCAGTTGCCATGGCTCTTTACAGAAGGCTCTGGGAGAGAATGCACTTCCAGGTCCACTCAAGTTTTTGACAGAATTCAGTTCCATGCAGTGGTAGGACTGAGGTTCCCTTTCTGGCCGGGGATCATGGTCACCTTCTGCAGGCCTCCCATATTACCTGACCTATGGCCTATTCATCTCAAAACCAGCAATGGTGGGTCAAGTCCTTCTCACACTCTAAGTCTCTCTGAAACCTCCCTTTGTATAATTTCCCATGCCCCTAGCCTGAGAAAGTTCTCTGACTTAAAGGGCTCAGGGGATTAGATTGTGTCTATCTGGATAATCCAAGATAAAGTCACTATTTTAAGGTGCGTAACATTAATTACAACCATAAAGCCCCTCTGTTATGTAACGTAAAATATTCACAGGTTTCAAGAATGAGGGCATAGTACATTTTGGGGAGGCCATAGTAAAAGAGTATAAAGATTTATTTTACATGTGTATTTGTAGTGATTTTTTGGTAAATATTGAAAAACTAGCTCTCCTAATAGGAGAAAAAAAATCTCTGATTTGCATTGTTTGTCTGTTTCTGTGATGTAAATAAACCTAATATGGCAGATTTCAAGCTACTGGTGTGGATTCCAACAATTCACAAAATTCTGAAAATTTAATCCAGCTCTTATGAACTGCTTTGAGTTTTCTCCAACACAGCACTTTGTGTTTTTAGAATTTATGAACAAAATTATGAAGGCTAATGTAACAAAATGGAGATTAGAGTAATAATGGTAGTAAAATGATGATGATGATGATACGTGTTCTTTACACATACACGTCAAACTGCAACTCAAAGAAAAAGAGAACACATTTTCCTTTTTAATGCTAGTACAAATATGTTTTCCAGCTGAAAAAATTGAAGATCATAACATGATAAATTTATTTCTAGCTACATTTGTGGTTAAAGAGAGTATCTCTACTTTGTATGATTATAATGTCTCTATTATATGTTATGAATAATTATTCAATGCCGTTAGAGGTACATGTATGAATTGAGGGATAATCATGCATATAGCACGTATTTTATAAAACAGGCTCATTTGTCATTAAAAATACACAACAGATACAATAACATTCCAGACCTGTTTGTATTTAAAATTTAACATTCCAGGGTTATTTGATAATCAATTACCTAAACAGATGAATGAGTGAGCTCTTAAATGAATATAGGTAATATCTGAGTGAGAAGTACAAAGTTTACCTTATCTACCGTCTAATAAGTCTGTCTGTAAAGAACGGCCTGATTCATGTTGTGGCAAACAAATTGACAGAGTGGTTCTAAACACTCTGGAATCAGCTTTCCTATCACATCTGTGCTACAAAAGTTGTATCAACATTTTCATTGAAATATAGAAAGCTCTTCATATAGCGCTAGTCCTGGATCTGTTGCATTTTTTGTGTTTTACTTCTAGTTACTAATAATAAGTTACAAAATATATTTATTCAAAATTTTAAAATTTCTAATGAACTGGGTACAATGTACTGAAATAAGCACTTAACAGTGCTTCAGACATGTGCATTTCATTGATAAAGGGACAAAACCTTAGTTTGTGTACAAGGCTGTCTTTTATTTTAAAACTCCATCTGTGGATGACTTGGTGGTTAGAATGGTTACTTGCTTCCAGTAGACTACAGGATATTTTCAAGTTTATCGTGTACCAAATATTTTTAGTTGTATTGTTGTTTTTGTTGTGTTGGTTTTCTCTCTAGTGAGTACATACAGCTATTAACAGTAATGTGGGATAAATTCAACAGACCACACTTGCTCGCAATCATGAGCTTATTATTCCTTCAAATTATTTTTGTATGAATGACTTAATAGAAGTTTCAAAGAATGTATTTCTTTGCCAAATTGATGATTTCTGATAAATTATTTTGTCAATCTAAAGTCATAAACAAAAAGATTATGAAAGATAAAATTGACATTTGTACATGAGACAAATTCTATGTGTACATATCATGAAAAATTAAGCTTTTAGGATCATTTTTCTTTAAATATTATAATTATATGTCTACATATAATCAGTCAAACCCTCCTAGGGTATGATTTCCTACTGGAGAGAGAGGGACTCTGCTGATCTGGGATGGCACTTTAGCACGGTGGAGTTAATGCAGCATCCCAGTGAGTTTAACTCACTCCCACAGAGTAATTTTGACCCTAGGAGAATTGTTTCATTATATCCTAACATGAATTAAGTGACACTTTCAAATTATTTCTTTTATCTTAACCATTTCCAAGACCACTATTGCAAATATATCCTTAGGAGTGAGAAAATACCTGTTCTTCTTTCTAGTAATGACTTGAAATTTTTACATATATTGAAAGAGTTCTGTTAAGTTTCCATTGTCAGATCCAGAGTTTCTTAGCTGCATCTCTTTGATGCTCTACACAAGCTCTACACAAGCTCTCACCTGGCAGTTTGCTTTTTTTCTCCATCTGCTGGGCACCAGTGTTGGCTGTTCAGCAAAGGATCATCTGAGGGAATGGCTAGCAAAGATAAAAACAGTGGAGTACAGCAGCTATTAGGGAAACAAACAGACCAGCAAATCCCATAGTAGTGCCAAGATATTTTATTAGAAAAAGGTCTATGCCTTCTACCTTACTCCAGAATTTCCCTACAACATGCCCATAGATAAAATCCAAAATGAGTTTTGTAAGATAAATTAGAAATTCTTAATATAAATTAATATGAAATATAGCTGCATTCCACTCTTATTTTGGTGGGAAACATTTAAGTATATCAAAAACTTATGATGGAATAGAAGCAGTTAAAATGTGACTCAAACTTTTGTATACTGAATATGACTATCTTGTCTCTTGCAGCACACTTATGAAAGAAACATTAGTTTTCATAGCTGAAATAAAAAAGAGACATGAAAAAAAAGGAGTTTGATATTTGCAAGGGCAAATATTAGGAATAATAGTGATAACATCTAATATTTATAGAGCACTTCTATAAGACAGACTCTGTGCTAGATGCCTATCATATATTATTTAATGTAAACATGACGACAGCACCACAAAATAACATCTTAGTTTTCTAGAAATGCTGTAACAAGTTAGCACAAACTGGGTGGCTTGAAAAAATAGAAAATTATTGTCTCACAGTTCTGGAAGCAAGAAGTGCAAAATCATGGTGTCAGTATGGTCATTTCACCTGAAAATGTAAGGGGGAGTACTCCTTGCATCTTCCTAGCTTCTGGTAGTTTGCCAGCAATTCTTGATGCTACTTGGCTTACAGCTGCAGCATTTCCATCTCTGCTTTCATAGAGACATGGCATTTTCCCTGCATGCCCATCTTCACACAACATTTTCCTCTTTTTCTTAGGACACCAGTCATGTGGGATTAGGGATTCACACTACTCCAGTATGACCTCATCTTAACTAATTGCATCTGTAATGACCTTATTTACAAATGAAGTCACTTTCTGAGGTATTGGGGGTTATGACTTCGACATATCTTTTTAAGTGATGTAATTCAACCACAAGTATTAAAGTACTCCAGATTATCCATTTTCTAGATGAATGAACTGAGGCTTCAAATGGTTAATTTCTCCAAAATATTAGACCATGTTTTCAAACTCTGCAATTTTGTCAGTAATATATATGTGTTTGATCTCTGTTACATCCTGATTAAAGCCATGGCCCTAAAAACCATTAGGTTTCCATAGAAATCCACAATGCAAATGTAATCATACTTTCATGGTGGAAACCAGAGAGATTAGTGGGGATTGAGAGCAAGAGGACACATAGCACATTAAGAAATGGGTCCAAGAAGATAGATAGATAAAAGGCCAATCTGTTAGGAGACCACAGTGTGTAGTATATCTCCACATATGTGTAGCCAAGACTAGGACATCCAAGAAATAAGACCATGAAAATAATGGGACTCATATTATGTGGCTCAGAAATAATGACCTCCTTAATGGATTAGGGTAGAGTGGGAAGAGGTTGAAGAAGATAGGATCTGCAACAAGATGATCAAAGAAAACATAAAATCTTGAAAAGATATGTAAAGAAATATAATAATTGTGAGCTCCGATTAGTGAACCAAAAGGTCAGGGAGTACTGCAACAACTAGAGGATGAAGGAGATAACAAATCTTTACTTGCTATGGAAATACAAAATTCTAGAAGTAAATAATATTTTATAAATTAACATCAATAGGATAATAGCAGTAGAAACACAATAACACAGTAATTTAAACTACATTTGAGTAGTGCAGTAGGTTTCCTGCATGTACCTTTCTTCTAGTGATTTCTGTTATCAAATAATGTGTATCATTTTTGTAATACTTTAGGTGACACTATGCATTAGTCCAAGCAAAGTGACCAAACAGATTAGGGTGACCAGAAGCAGGAACAGCATGTTGTTTCTAATAATTAATAGCTAGAATATGTGCTACATTCCTTATTAGGGAGTTGGTGGTGGTTTAAAATAAACCATTATCTGTTAAAAGTCACAAATATGTTTTAAAATGTTTCAAATGATTCATTATTTAATCATAAATTTATGTTATATCTTCTAAAATATTTAACTTGTTTCTGAGGTCCTGAAATGATGAAATAGATTCACATATTATCAAAGTAGAAACATTAGAATGAAGAAAAACCCAAACCACCACCTTGTAATGATGAGTATTAGTAGGAATTAGCCAGGATTGGCAATGAAATCATTCATGACCAGGCTCTTGGTGGCTCCTGATAGTGTATTATCCCTAACATTTACCTTACTTTACCTAGGCATTTCTAATTGTTACTCCTGGAGTTGTATTTGCACATAAGTGTGATTTTCCAAACATTCTAATTTGATTCCTTTTTTCTTTTTTTGCATTTATTAGCAATGAGGCAGACTGGATAGATATATGCACTTAAAAATCCTATTAATAACCAAGAGAGTCTCTGATACTGGGCATGGCCACCTCCTCCCACCTCCTATCAGTTCCTCTCCTGCCCTAGGTTTGAAGTTTACTATTAGCTTACTGAAAGCATCAACAACAAGATCATCATGATTCTGCATCCTAGAGCAGAAAGATGGCTAGTTTGAAAGCCATAGAAAGTGAATATCTCCCTTTATTCTCAAATGTATGATGACACTTAATATGCTTTCAGTGTTTGGTAAGCTAGTTTACTAAACTGCTGCTATTCTAATCTATTCCATTGCTAGCTGGAACCTATTGATACCTATTGATTTCACTGAACATTTAAAGTAGTAAATGTTGTTATCAGGAGACCAAAAAGAAGATATAGAATGTACTAAAGAGTGTGATGAATAACACTTATTGGAATCTAGCTTTATTGTCATGCAAAGATTAAGGTTTTGGGGGGGAATATACCAGTCAAATATTAGTATAGTTGACATATCTAAGTTGAAGAATTTAGTGGGTAGCACAGTGCCTAATAATAAACATCATGTGAAGGTGACAGGTAGTGGCAAAAATTAAAATTCAAATACAGGCAATTAGTTTTGGAATTCTCATGCATAATGTATCATAGAAAAAGGACATAAATAGCATGTGAAAATTGAATAAAGGTAATTGGTTAAAGATACCATAAGGGAATTTCCATTTATGGATAAAAAGAGATGAGAGTGATCAGATTTACCTTCCTGCATGAAAAAAACAAACAAAACCCTGAAACAATATATAAAAACCTGGTTCTCATGGTATGGTACATCAGGCAACAAAAACCAGTGATTCATAAGGAACAAAAATAAATAAATAAATGAGCAGTATTATCACCCAAGACTACTCCCTCAAGAGAGGTTCCTGGTCATTTGCTGGAAGGGCAAACCAGGCAGAGCTCAGTTGTCTTCCTGAACTGTAAAGGTAGAGCTGGAAATATAAGGAGAACAAGGCAACTCAAATACAGTATACTAAAGAGGGAAAAAGGATGTCATCAAAAGAACACAGTCTCTTCAATAAGTGGTACTGAGAAAATTGGACAGGTACATGTAAAAGAATGAAATTAGAACACTCCCTAACACCATCACAAGAATAAACTCAAAATAGATTAAAGATCTAAATGTAAGGCTGGACACTATAAAGCTCTTAGAAGAAAATACAGGCAGAACACTCTCTGACAAAAATCGTAGCAAGATCTTTTTTGACCAACCTCCTAGAGTAATAAAAATTAAAAAATAAAATAAACAAATGGGACCTAATGAAATTTAAAA
The DNA here is from genome assembly GCF_964341445.2 of Mesoplodon mirus. Taxonomy (NCBI): domain Eukaryota; kingdom Metazoa; phylum Chordata; class Mammalia; order Artiodactyla; family Ziphiidae; genus Mesoplodon; species Mesoplodon mirus. The sequence continues at coordinate 102,900,475 of NC_138982.1, read as the reverse complement.
GATTTTGCACAGCAAAGGAAACCATAAACAAGATGAAAAGAGAATCCTCAGAATGGGAGAAAATATTTGCAAATGAAGCAACTGACAAGGGATTAATCTCCAAAATATACAAATAGCTTATGCAGCTCAATAGCAAAAAAACAAAAAACCCAATCAAAAAATGGGCAGAGACCTAAATAGACATTTCTCCAAAGAAAACACACAGATGGCCAATAAACACATGAAAAGATTCTCAACATTACTAATTATTAGAGAAATGCAAATCAAAACTACAATGAGGTATCAACTCACACTGGTCAGAATGACAATCCTCAAAAAATCTACAAACAATAAATGCTGGAGAGGGTGTGGAGAAAAGGGAACCCTCTTACACTGTTGGTGGAAATGTAAACTGATACAGCAACTATGGAGAACAGTATGAGGTTCCTTAAAAAACTAAAAATAGAAATACCATATGACCCAACAATCCCACTCCTGGGCATATACCCACAGAAAACCACAATTCAAAAAGATACATGCACCCCAATGGTCACTGCAGCACTATTTACAATAGCCAGGATATGGAAGCAACAGAGGAATGGATAAAGAAGATGTGGTACAAATATACAATGGAATATTACTCAGCCATAAAAGTGGGTCATTTGTAGAAATGTGGATGGATCTAGAGACTGTCATACAGAGTGAAGTAAGTTAGAAAGAGAAAAACAAATATCGTATATTAATGCATACATGTGGAATCCAGAAAAAATGGCATAGATGAACTTATTTGCAAAGCTGAAATAGAAACACAGATATAGAGAACAAACATATGGATACCAAGGGGGAAAGAGGATGGGGGGCTGGATTGGGAGATTGGGACTGACATATATACACTACTATGTATAAAATAGATAACTAATGAGAACAGACTGTATAGCACAGCACAGGGAACTCTACTCAATGCTCCGTGGTGACCTAAATGGGAAGGAAATCCAAGGAAGCGGGGATATATGTATACATGTGGCTGATTCACTTTGTTGTACAGCAGAAACACAACACTGTAAAGCAACTATACTGCAAAAAAAAAAAAAAGAAAAAAAGAAGAACACAAATAACAAATGTTCGTGAGGATAGTGGAGAAAAGAGAACACTTGTAGACTGCTGATGGGAACGTAAATTGGTACAGCCACTGTGAAAAACAGCTTGGAAGTTTCTCAAAAATTTAAAAATACAACTACCATGTGACCCAGCAATTCCACTTTTAGGTATGTATCTGAAAAAAACAAAAAAACTAATTCAAAAAGATATATGCACCCTAGTGTTCACAGCGGCATTATTTACAATTGCCAAGATATGGAAGCAACCTAAGCGTCCATCAACAGATGAATGGATAAAGAAGATGATATATATATATATATATATATATATATATATATATATATATATATATATATATACATATATATATATAGTGGAATACTACAGCAACATGGATGGACTTGGAGGGTATTATGCTAAGTGAAATATGTCACATAGAGAAAGACAAATACTGTATGACAGCACTTATACATGGAATCTGAAATATATAGCAGACTGGTGAATATAACGAAAAAGAAGCAGACCCACAGATACAGAGAACAAACTAGTGGTGGCCAGTGGGGAGAGGGAACTGGGGAGGGACAATATAGGGGTAGTGGATTAAGAGGTACAAACTATTAGGTATAAAACAAGCTACAAGGATATATTGGACAACATGGGGAATATAGCAAATATTGTATAATAACTATAAATAGAGTATAACCTTTAAAAATTGTGAATCACTATATTGTGAACTTGTAACATATAATATTGTATATCAACTATACTTAAATTAAATTTTTTTTTAAAAAGAGAGGGAAAGGGATAGATAGATGATAGATAGATGATAGACAGATAGATAGATAGATAGATAGGGAACCATGTATATATACAGAGAATCCTTGTTGAGTATACAGCAGAATAGCATCAGTGTATATGAAGAAACTACCTATGAGAGGGCAAAGAAATATCCACAAATATCTAGAGGAAATTGTACATGGCACTCACATAGAGGAAGAAATAGTGTTTGTCCCCACTAGACATATTAGAAAACCTAATAACTAACAGGGAATTGGGTAAAATAATGAGGAAGGCCTTGTCTCAGTAGTGGGGAACAGTAAGCCCTAGATAAACACCACTATGTTCTCACCTAACAAATTTTAAAAGAACTTAAATGATCAAAGTGTTCCCAATTAAGTACATCCAAAAACCAAGCTCAAGATTATTTATAAGAAAACAAGCATGTCCAACACCCAGTAACGTAAAATTAACAATGTCTAGAATCCAATCCAAGATTATCAAACATTCAAAGATGCAGAAAAATATAATTCTTAATGAGGAAAAAAGGTCAGTTAATTGAAACTGACTCATAGCTGGCAAAAATGATAGAATAAGCTGACAAGAATGATAACACAGTTATTATAATTGTATTCCCTATGCTCACAAATTTAAACGGATTCATGGAAAATATAAACAAAGACTCAAATTGAAATTTAAGTGATGAAAACTACAACATGTGAAATGAAAAATACACTGGTGGGTTTAAAAACAGATTAGACATTGTAGAAGAATATATTAGGGAACATGAACACATAGCACCAAAAAAACCCAAAATGAAGCACCGAGAGAGAGAAAAAAAGAAGTTAAAAAATGTAAAAGGATCACTGAGCTTTCGGACAACATCAAGAAGCGTCATATGCATATAATTGTTATCCCTGAAAGAAAGAAGACAAAAGGGTATCAGAAAAATATTTGAATAATAATGGCCGAATATTTTCCAAATTAGGTGGAAAATATAGTCACACAGATCCAAAAGCTCAGTAGTCCCAAGCACAAGATAAATGTAAATAAATAAATAAATAAACCAATACACACATACTCAAATAGTACAAAACCAGCTATAAAGAGAAAATCTTTAAAGGCGTCAAAGTAGAAAGCCATTAGATACAGAGAATCAAAATAATTATGACACATTTCTCTTCAAAAATACAGGAGGGGGCTTCCCTGGTGGCGCAGTGGTTGAGAGTCCGCCTGCCGATGCAGGGGACACGGGTTCGTGCCCCAGTCCAGGAAGATCCCACATACCACAGAGCGGCTAGGCCCGTAAGCCATGGCCGCTGAGCCTGCGCGTCTGGAGCCTGTGCTCCGCAACGGGAGAGACCACAACAGTGAGAGGCCCGCATACCACATTAAAAAAAAAAAAAATACAGGAGGAAGAGCATCTTTAACATACTGCTAAAAAACTTAAAGTGTCAATCTAGAATTCCATTACCAGAGAAAATATCTTCCAAAAATGTGCACTGAATAAAAATGATTTGAACATACAAAAAGGAAAAGAATGAATTATAAGAGGCCTGCACTATAAGATATGTTAAAGGAAGTTCTTCAAACATAGAAAAAGTACATCAGATAGAAATACAGGTTTGTACAAAAGAATGAAGGATACAAAAATGGTAAGTGCTTTGGTAATATATAACATATATATTAATATAATAATATAATATGTAATATACATATTATATAGCTTTTTTATTATTTAAGTATTTTAAAATATAATTGACTGCTAAAATAAATAGAATAATAATGTTTTTTGGAGTTCACAGTATATGTATAAATAAGATATATGGCAAAATGGCATAAGGCCTGGAAGGGAAATGCAATTATACTTTTTTATTCTTAATCTATATTCATTTTGATAAATATTTATTTGCTTAAAGTTAAACTTTGGTAAGTGAAAGAGGTATACTATATACCATAAACCCTAAAGTAACCACCAAAATAACAAAACAAGAAATACAGCTTATAAATCCACAAAGACAATAAAATGAAATTACAAAATTATTCAGTTAATCCAAAATTCTGTAGTGAAAGAGTTAAAAATTTTTAGAAAACGGTGGGACCAATAAAAAACAAGCAAGATCATATACTTAAATCTATATAAATAATCACATAATTACAAATGAGGGTTATATATATGTTCATTATCTTGATTGTGTTGGTATTTTCATAGCTGTATACATATATCAAATATATCAAATTATACACTAAATATAAGTGTGATTTATTGTATGTCATTTATAGCTCAATAATAAGGTGACCTAAATATTTTGCAGACATATCAATACTGGAAGAAGTCAATAAGGCAGTCCTGCAGCAAGAAATGTTAAATAAAAGTCTTCAAGAAAAAGGAAAAAGATACCAGATGTAAATGTGGATATATACAAAGGAATTAATAGTATCAAGAATGGTAACAATTTTGGTAAATATAAAGTCCATTTTTATTATTGAATTTACCTATAAAATTGACTTCTAAAGAAAAATGATAAAAATAAATTTGGGGAATATATAAACTATCAAAAAATGTTTGTTGATTATAGCACTATCAACAAATTTGACTTAATTGGCATCTACCGAAAAGCCTCAAATCAATTACCTTAGCTTACAACTTTAGAAACTAAGAAAAGAAAATAAACTGCTTTTTTCCTCATCTTTATTCATTCACTTTTCAACATTTATTGAACAACACAGTAGGTAGAATTCACTGGTGTTATGCCCTGTATAACCCACGCCACCTTGAGTGCGGGTGGAGCAAGTCCACTGAGTCTGAGTTAGTGAAAAGTGAGATAATCCTGATTGGGCATGACTTTAAGCAAGTGAAAACTTTAAAAGAGAGACAGGGTTCAGGTGGACTTGAAGGACCCAGCCACCATGAGTTCTACAACCATGAGAAAATGAATTCTACCAACAACCTGAATGTGACTGGAAGTCAAAAATTCCCTAGTTGAATCTCCAGATAAAAATGCATCACTCTTGGGCTTCCCTGGTGGCGCAGTGGTTGAGAGTCCGCCTGCCGATGCAGGGGACACGGGTTCGTGCCCCAGTCTGGGAAATCCCAAATGCCACGAAGTGGCTGGGCCCATGAGCCTGCGCATCCAGAGCCTGTGCTCCGCAAAAAAAAAAAAAAAAAAAAAAAGCATCACTCTTTATACACTGACTTCAGCCTTATCAGACCCTGAGCAAAGAATTCAGTTAAGCCATGCCTAGAGTTCTAATCTGCACAAACAGTGAGATAATAAATGGGTGTTGTCTAAACCAGTAAGTATTTTGATAATTTGTTACACAGAAATAGAAAACTAATACAAGAAAGTACTCTGCTTCTTGCACTGTATTCTAGAGTTTATGAAAACAAAAGTAATAAGGAAAATAACTGACGTTATCTAAGGGGTGAGCACAGACTGCTCCAGAGAGAAAAGAGAAGAGGACCAAACACATTAGACCCTGGGTCACTCCAACTTTAAGTAGAAGATCTAGGAACAGATAATTAGAACTAGGAGGAAGAGGAAGATCCACGAATAGTGGGTTAAAAGTAGGAGTTAGTGATGTCCTGAGAAAACAACTCTAACAGTTTCAGAATCTATAGACGAAGTTATGTTTTGTTAAAAAAAAAAAAAGAAGAGGAACAACTGTTTCAAATTCTACTGAGAGGTCAAGAAAAATGAGCAGTTTTGTAATATGGACATAATTAGTGACTAACAAGAGAACTTTCTAAATGAATTGATAGGGATTAAATCCTGATTGGATTGGATTCAAAACAGGATACAAGTGGGAGGAGTAGATAAGGAATATTAAAATTACTAGTAAGTGTTTCCATATATATTACATGCATTCATTCTAGTAAATTTTACTAGAAAGAATTATTGGAAAGTTTCTTCTTTTTCTGTCTTATGATGAATTCATTTCAAAGCTGTAACATGAGAAATCTGTTACCTCATAATTTTATATACACTTGATGTATTCTTCAAAAATGAAGGCAAACTAAAGAAAATTTCAGTTAAATAAAACTGAAAGAATTTATTGCCAGTAGATCTATGCTGCAAAAACATACTAAATCATGTTCTTAGCCCAAAGAAAAATGACAAAAAGATGGAAATTCAAGTCTTCAGGAAGTAATGAACAACAAAAATGAGAAATTTGAGAGCAAATACGACTGCTCATTTTTCTTCTCATATTTTTAAAGAACATAAAACTCTTGGCAAACAAAAATTGTAACACTATTTCAACATTTATAATGCATAAAGATTATATGATAATGACACCACAAAGGTCAGAAGTAGATGAATGAAACTATACTATTGCCAATTTTTCACATTTTATATGAAGTAGAATAATATTAACACTAAATACACTATAATAATTTAAGGGGACATAGTCAATTCTAGTACAAACACTATCACATTAAAACAATAAACAGCTAAAATATAATTAAGACAATATAATTACAAAAAAATACTGAAAAATGTTGTGATTAAAAAAATAAATACATGAAACTAAGGAGAAAGACAAAAAGCTGATGTCAGAATAAGCAGAAAAATAGTAGAAAAATAGACAAATCTAATCTTATCAATAATTATATTAACTATAAATTGACTCAAATGCAGATTGTCAGAAAGAACTTAAAAACAAGACGTTGCTATGGAATGTCTACAAAAGATACATTTATGGTACAAGAACACAGAAATTTTGAAAGTTAATATCAGGCTAGGTAAGTTCAAGACAAGTAGCATTACTGGAGGTAACAGAAAACATTTAATTATCATAAGAGTGTTCCACAAAATGATTTTAGAGAAATAAATGTTTTCTGAACAATTACTTCCCCGAACTTCTGCTGCCAGTGTCCTTGTCCCCGCAGTGAGACACAACTGCCCCCCTGCCTCTGCATGAGAGCCTCCAACTCTAACAGTCATCACGTAAAAATGCATTGTGAAACAAAAACCACATTCACAGAAAGATAGACAAGATGAAAAGGCAGAGGGCTATGTACCAGATGAAGGAACAAGATAAAACCCAGAAAAACAACGAAATGAAGTGGAGATAGGCAACCTTCCAGAAAAAGAATTCAGAATAATGATAGTGAAGATGATACAGGACCTTGGAAAAAGAATGGAGGCAAAGATCAAGAAGATGCAAGAAATGTTTGACAAAGACCTAGAAGAATTAAAGAACAAACAAACACATATGAACAATACAATAACTGAAATGAAAACTAGACTGGAAGGAATCAATAGCAGAATAACTGAGGCAGAAGAACGCATAAGTCACCTGGAAGACAGAATGGTGGAATTCAGTGCTGAGAAACAGAATAAAGAAAAAAGAATGAGAAGAAATGAAGACAGCCTAAGAGACCTCTGGGACAACATTAAGCACAACAACATTCGCTTTATAGGGGTCCCAGAAGGACAAGAGAGAGAGAAAGGACCTGAGAAAATACGTGAAGAGATTACAGTCAAAAACTTCCCTAACATGGGAAAGGAAATAGCCATCCAAGTGCAGAAAGTGCAGCGAGTCCCATACAGGATAAACCAAAGGAGAAACACACCGAGACACATAGTAATCAAATTGGCGAAAATTAAAGACAAAGAAAAATTATTGAAAGCAGCAAGGAAAAAATGACAAATAACATACAAGGGAACTCCCATAAGATTAACAGCTGATTTCGCAGCAGAAGCTCCACAAGCCATACTTAAAGTGATGAAAGGAAAGACCCTACAACCAAGATTACTCTCCCAGCAAGGATCTCATGCAGATCCGATGGAGAAATCAAAAGCTTTAAGGATAAGCAAAAGCTAAGAGGATTCAGCACCACCAAACCAGCTCTACAACAAATGCTAAAGGAACTTCTCTAAGTGGGAAACATAAGAGAAGAAAAGGACCTACAAAAACAAATCCAAAACAATTGAGAAAATGGTCATAGGAACATACATATCGATAATTACCTTAAACGTGAATGGATTAAATGCTACAACCAAAAGATACAGGCTTTCTGAATGGATACAAAAACAAGACCCATATATATGCCATCTACAAGAGACCCACTTCAGACCTAGGGACACATACAGACTGAAAGTGGGGGAATGGAAAAAGATATTCCATGCAAATGGAAATCAAAAGAATGCTGGAGTAGCAATACTCATATCAGATAAAACAGACTTTAAAATAAAGAATGTTACAATAGACAAGGAAGGACACTTGATCAAGGGATCAATCCAAGAAGAAGATCCAACAATTATAAATATATATGCACCCAACATAGGAGCACTTCAATACATAAGGCAACTGCTAACAGCTGTAAAAGAGGAAGTCGACAGTAACCCAATAATAGTGGGGGATGTTAACACCTCACTTACACCAATGGACAGATCATCGAAAATGAAAATAAATAAGGAAACAGAAGCTTTAAATGACACAATAGACCAGAGAGATTTAATTGATATTTATAGGACATTCCATTCAAAAACGGCAGATTACACTTTCTTCTCAAGTGTGCATGGAACATTCTCCAGGATAGATCATATCTTGGGTCACAAATCAAGACTCAGTACATTTTAGAAAACTGAAATCATATCAAGCTTCTTTTCGGACAACAACACTATGAGATTAGAAATGATTTACAGGGGAAAAAATGTAAAAAACACAAACACATGGAGGCTAAACACTATGTCACAAAATAACCAAGAGATCACTGAAGAAATCAAAGAGGAAATCAAAAAATACCTAGACACAAATGAAATGAAAACAAGACAATCCAAAAGCTATGGGATGCAGAAAAATCATTTCTAAGAGGGAAGTTTATAGCTATACAAGCCTACCTCAAGAAACAAGAAAAATCTCAAATAAAAAAATCTCACCTTACACCTAAAGGAACCAGAGAAAGAACAAACAAAACCCAAAGTTAGCAGAAGGAAAGAAATCATAAAGATCAGAGCAGAAATAAATGAAATAGAAACAAAGAAAACAATAGCAAAGATCAATAAAACTAAAAGCTAGCTCTTTGAGAAGATAAACAAAATTGATAAACCTTTAGCCAGACTCATCAAGAAAAAGAGGGAGAGGACTCAAATCAATAAAATTAGAAATGAAAAAGGAGAAGTTACAACAGACACTGCAGAAATACAAAGCATCCTAAGAGACTACTACAAGCAACGCTATGTCAATAAAATGGAAGAAATGGACAAATTCTTAGAAAGGTATAACCTTCCAAGACTGAACCAAGAAGAAATAGAAAATATGAACAGACCAGTCACAAGTAAGGAAATTAAAACTGTGATTAAAAATCTTCCAACAAACAAAAGTCCAGGACCAGAAGGCTTCACAGGTGAATTTTATCAAACATTTAGAGAAGAGCTAACACCCATCCTAATCAAACTCTTCCAAAAAATTGTGGAGGAAGGAACACTCCCAAACTCATTCTATGAGACCACCATCAGCCTGACACCAAAACCAGAGAAAGACATTACAAAAAAAGAAAATTTCAGACCAATATCACTGATGAATATAGATGCAAAAATCCTCAACAAAATAATAGCAAACAGAACCCAACAACACATTAAAAGGATCATACACCATGACCAAGTGGGATTTATCCCAAGGATGCAAGGATTCTTCAATCTACGCAAATCAATCAATGTGATACACCATATTAACAAATTGAAGAATGAAAACCAGATGATCATCTCAATAGATGCAGAAAAAGCTTTTGACAAAATACAACACCGATATATGATAAAAACTCTCCAGAAAGTGGGCATAGAGGGAACCTACATCAACATAATAAAGGCCATATATGACAAACCCACAACAAACATCATTCTCAATGGTGAAAAACTGAAAGCATTTCCTCTAAGACCAGGAACAAGGATGTCCATTCTCACCACTATTATTCAACATAGTTTTCGAAGTCCTAGCCACGGCAATGAGAGAAGAAAAAGAAATAAAAGGAATATAAATAGGAAAAGAAGAAGTAAAACTGTCACTGTTTGCAGATGACATGATACTATACATAGAGAATCCTAAAGATGCCACCGGGAAACTACTAGAGTTAATCAATGAATTTGGTAAAGTTGCAGGATACAAAATTAATGCACAGAAATCTCTTGCATTCCTATATACTAATGATGAAAAATCTGAAAGTGAAATCAAGAAAACACTCCCATTTACCACTGCAACAAAAAGAATAAAATACCTAGGAATAAACCTACCTAGGGGGACAAAAGACCCATATGCAGAAAACTATAAGACACTGATGAAAGAAATTAAAGATGATACCAACAGATGGAGAGATATACCATGCTCTTGGATTGGAAGAATCAATATTGTGAAAATGACTATATTACCCAAAGCAATCTACAGATTCAATGCAATCCCTATCAAATTACCAATGGCATTTTTTACGGAACTAGAACAAAAAATCTTAAAATTTGTATGGAGACACAAAAGACCCCAAATAGCCAAAGCAGTCTTGAGGGAAAAAAAAGGAGCTGGAGGAATCAGACGCCCTGACTTCAGACTATACTACAAAGCTACAGTAATCAAGACAATATGGTATTGGCACAAAAACAGAAATACAGATCACTGGAACAAGACAGAAAGCCCAGAGGTAAACCCATGCACCTATGGTCAACTAATCTATCACAAAGGAGGCAAGGATATACAATGGAGAAAAGACAGTCTCTTTAATAAGTGGTGCTTGGAGACATGGACAGCTACATGTAAAAGAATGAAATTACAACGCTCCCTAACACCATACACAAATATAAACTCAAAATGGATTAGAGACCTAAATGTAAGACCGTACACTATAAAACTCTTAGAGGAAAACATAGGAAGAACAGTCTTTGACATAAATTACAGCAAGATCTTTTTTGATCCATCTCCTAGAGTAATGGAAATAAAAAACAAAAATAAACAAATGGGACCTAATGAAACATAAAATCTTTTTCACAGCAAAGGAAACCATAAACCAGATGAAAAGACAACCCTCAGAATGGGAGAAAATATTTGCAAATGAATCAACAGACGAAGGATTAATCTCCAAAATATATAAATAGCTCATGCAGCTCTATATTAGAAAAACAAACAACCCAATCCAAAAATGGGCAGAAGACCTAAATATACATTTCTCCAAAGAAGACATACACATGGTGAAGAAGCACATGAAAAGCTGCTCAACATCACTAATTAGAGAAATGCAAATCAGAACTACAATGAGGTATCACCTCACACCAGTCAGAATGGGCTTCATCAGAAAAACTACAAACAACAAATGCTGGAGAGGGTGTGCCGAAAAGGCAACCCTCTAGCACTGTTGGTGGGAATGTAAATTGATGCAGCCACTATGGAGAACAGTATGGAGGTTCCTTAAAAAACTAAAAATAGAATTACAATATGATCCAGCAACCCCACTACTGGGCATATACCCAGAGAAAACCACAATTCAAAAAGACACATGCGGGCTTCCCTGGTGGCGCAGTGGTTGACAGTCCGCCTGCCAATGCAGGGGACACGGGTTCGTGCCCCTGTCTGGGAAGATCCCGCATGCCGCGGAGCGGCTAGGCCCGTGAGCCATGGCTGCTGAGCCTGTGCATCCGGAGCCTGTGTTCCGCAATGGGAGAGGCCACAACAGTGAGAGGCCCCCGTACCACAAAAAAAAAAAAAAAAGACACATGCACCCCAATGTTTACTGCAGCACTATTTACAATAGCCAGGTCATGGAAGCAACCTAAATGCCCATCGACAGACTAATGGATAAAGAAGTTGTGGTACATATATACAATGGAATATTACTCAGCCATAAAAAGGAATGAAATTGGGTCATTTGTTGAGACGTGGATGGATCTAGAGACTGTCATACAGAGTGAAGTAAGTCAGAAAGAGAAAAACAAATATCGTACATTAATGCATATATGTGGAACCTAGAAAAATGGTACAGATGATCCAGTTTACAGGGCAGAAATTGAGACACAGATGTAGAGATCAAACGTATGGACACCAAGGGGCGAAAGCTATGGGGGGGTGGTGGTGATCGTGTGATGAATTGGGCTATTGGGATTGACATGTATAAACTGATGTGTATAAAACTGATGACTAATAAGAACATGGTGTATAAAAAATAATAAAATAAAATTCAAAAATTATAAAAAAAGAAAAACATTTTCTTCTAATACTAGAGCTTTAAAATACAGGATGCAAACAGACATATATTTGGAAAGAAAGTGAATTTCAACTTTAATCTCATTTTATACAAAGATTGACTTGTAGACAATATTAAATCATAAACTTTAAAATTTGATGAGAACATGAAAGAAAATCAGGACTTATATAATAAATGAATATGAACATAAACATAAGCATTAAACATGAATATATTAATGTATAACATTATTATATCCATAATATTGTGAATATATATAATATAAATATAATATAGTTATAAAATACATTATACTCATATTGTATAATATAAATGATGTATGAATAACTCTTACCCCTCAATGATAAGACGACAAACCAATTAAATGGGTGATGCATTTAAAAAGATTTACAGAAGGAATTCAAATGTACAAAATATACATAAAAATTCTCAACTCTAGGCACAACAGAAATAAAAATTTAAGTCTACATGAAGTACTAACATATACCTATCAGAATGGTCAAAATTTTAAAGGACTGAAAATGCCGAATGTTGGCTAGTATGTGAAGCAGCTGAAACTCTAACACATGGCTGATAAGATTCAAAATGGAACAAACTTTCTGGAGAAGAGTTTGAGAAGGTTTATAGAGTTAATTACACACTTAAATTGTTATATTGGTATCTAATTATACACTTAGGTCTTTACCAAAGAGAATCAAAAACATATTCCTAGAAGAAGGCTTGCATATGAGTGTTTATAGTAGCTGAACTTGTAGCAGCCCAAACTGGGGAATTCCAAATGTCCAAGAGCAGATAATGGAAAAACAAATTGTGGTATGAAGAAAGTCATACTGATAGACAACATCATGAACTAATTAAGTATATATATATATACATGTATATAGTGAAAAAAAAGTATACACATACTCCATCATTCCATTTTTATAAAATTACAGAAAAAGCAAAACAAATGCATAATTAAAGAAAACAACACTTTGTGGCCTGGATTCAGTAGGTGTGAGTGTGATGGACAGAAAAGGGGAACATTTTATTATGTATAACTTATATAGCAATACATTTGATTTATGTACAAACTCTTGAAGGCAAAATAGACGGAAATTAGTGGAGGACTAGACAAACTCAATCACAGTTGGAGATTTTCATGAAACTTCCTCAATAAAGGATAGAAAATAAGCCGAAAAAATCCAGTAAAAACTTATACCAAGTGTACATCTCATTGACTACATTGATCTAATTGATATTTATACTACAACCAACAACTGTAAAATTCTTTTCAACTGTACAGGGACTATTATGAATACAATTTATTCTGGGTCATAAAACACATGTTAATAAATTAGAAAAGATTGAAATATTACAGAGGTTGCTCTCTGCTCACAAAATAATTAAACTTGTAAACAATAATTTTGAAATAATTTTTAAAAGTCAAAGTATGTGAAAAATGTGAAAATTTTATATCACACTTAGTAAAAAAAATGGGGCAAAGAAATACAAGAGAAATTAGGAAATATTTGGAACTGAGTGATTTTGAAAATTCAACCAATCAAAAATTGTGTAAAGAAGTTAAAACAGTGCTTGGAGATAAATTTACAGATAAATTTTAAGAGAAATCAGTGATATGCATTCGTTTTTTAGGAACAAAAATAATGAAGAACAAAAAACAAAAGCTGGTTTTAGTAAAGAAATAACACAGACAATAAAAGAATCAGTGAAATAGAAAATAAAATAGAAAACATTATGCTAAGTGAAATGTCAGATGCAGAACAAATACTGCATGAGCTTACTTATATGTGGATTCTAAAAAAGTCAAACTCATAAAATCAGATTGTAGTATGGTGGTTTCCAGGGTCTGGGGTGTGGGAGAAACTGAAAGATGTTGGGCAAAGCGTACAAAATTTCAGTTATATGGGATAAATGTTTTCTGGAGATCTTATGTACACTCTGGTAACTATCATAGTGGTGAATACATGAAATTTCCTAAGAGAACAAGTCTCAAATTAAAACTTCTGAACACAGAGAAACACACACAAGAGGGTAACTATGTAGAGGTGATGGATAACTTATTTAGGTTGATTATGGTGATTCTTTCACAAGGTATACATATACACAAAAACATCAAGTTGTACATTTTAAATGTATGCAATTTCTCTTTGTCAGATATATCTCAATAAAATGATTTTAAAAAGAAAATAAGTCTAAAATGTGTTTCTTTGAAAATATAATTCAAACTAATAAAATCAAATCAGACTTATAAAGGATGAAAGCTTACAAACACAACAGCAATATAAGAAAAGAAAGAAGAGAAAATGTGGACCCTGTAGATGTTAAACATTAATAAGGAAATATAATGAACAACTAGTTACCAATAGACTAAGACGTAGAAGAAATTGACAAATTCTTTGAAAAGCTTAACTTACCAAAAGGGACATAATATGACATAGAAAACCCAAACAACCCTTAACTCTGATGCAGACAGTATTTTAAGAAAAGTTTCACACACACACGTACATACATACAACTAAAAAAAAAACAAGCCAGGTAATTTTACACAGAAATTGAATCAACATATGAAAAAGAAATAATACCAATGTTACATATAGTCTTTGAGAACAAGCATTTAGTATCATTAACTATCATTAAAATCCCAGTGAGATTCTGCTATAAGTCTATCAGAATGGCTAAAATTAGAAAGACTATTCAAATCTCGTGTTAGCAAGGATATGGAACATCAAGAACTTTCTTATATTGTTGGTGATACTGTAAAATGTTACAACCACTTTGGAAAAATACTTAGAAATGTCTCATAGACAAGCATAGACCTATTCTATGATCAAATAATTGTATGCCTAAATATTTACCCTAGTAACTTAAAACGTGTGCCCATAAAAAGCTTGTATCATAATGATTACGGCAGCTTTATTTATAACAGTCCAAAACAGGAAACAACTAAAATGCTCATGAAGAGAAGAATGAGTAAAGAAATTGGCATATATTAATTAAATAAAATACTATTTAGCAATACAAAGAAATGATTTACTGATATGTGCATGATACCGTATCAATTTATCTTTAAGCAAAGAAACCAGACACAGAAGTGTACCTACTGTATTATTCCAGTTAAATGAAATTCCATAATGGGAAAGACTAATTTATCAGGAAAAATCAGAAAAAAACTGCCTCTGTGTGGAGAGTATTTACTGAAAAGGCATGAAGAAATTTTCTAGGGTGATAGAAAATCCTATATCTTGACTATACACCAAGCTCATCCTTATCAAACTCATCAAAGTACACATTTATAATGTGTGCAGTTCACTATATGTAAAGTTAAAAAAATAACTGTATTGAACGTAAAAACCCTGGGGGTCCCTAGAGTTTTAAGGAAAATCAGAGAGAAAGTTTGTACTCAGTAAATTGATATAGTCACTTTTTCTTTCTCTACACACACACACAGAGTGGAAATACTTAAACCCAATATTTTCACTAGGTTGACCACTGGAACTGAATCAACAATTGAATTCTAGGAAGTCCTTATTAATATATTAGGTGATTATCAGATTTTGAAATTGTCAATATTGAAAATATCCATATATTTTTTTGAAATTCGTTGCAAACCTGCTGCATTATGGCATTGGGCAGTGACATTTAATATAGGAAACTCTAGAACAGTGCTATATAGTAAACGAGTGGTTATTAAAATAGTAACTTGAATTTTCCAATTTTTCAAAACTCTAATATTGACTAAGATTTAAAATGTTTAAATTCCAGAAATGTTCAAAGACTGTACCTTAAATATCCCCTGAGAATTATTACAAGGAAATAATAGAGAAATGTTGGTGGAAGTAGAGGGAAGCTTCTATTTAAAAAACCTGTGAATGTTTATTAGGAAGAAAGTAATAAATACATCCAGGGTCACAGGACCATTGTATAGAACAGTGGGATAATAATGCTGAAATGATTCACAGAAACTAGCAATAATGAGCCACAAAATTAAGCCCAGTGGAATTAACCATAAAATCCAATCAATGGCTCACTCACTGAGGGTTAATGAAGAGTTTCGTACAGTTTCAGGTTAAGTCTGAGAGATTTATATCATATAGGGTGCACATATATGTAAGAGAAAATTCCAACAAACAAAAGCAGGGATTGTGGTAAAAATTACAGACAAAAAAAATTAGTGGATTGGATTGACATCATATTGGGAAATGGCATGCCACAATAAAGATATAATAGTCATTACTTTTTTTCCATTCACATATGATATTATTTTACTATTTTTTGAACAATTGCTTTTTAAAAATACATTACTACATCTCATAAGAAACGTGATAAATAACAATTTTGAAGATCAATTTTGAACATATATTTAGGAAATGCTTTTGATTAAATTCCTTGAAATGAAAACTTAATAGTAGAAACAAAATAATAAAAAATGACCTCAACTTAATTATGTAGTAATACATAGTTGTATAGTTATGTGATAAAAACTATGTAATAAAATTTCCTAAATGGAAATACCTAACCATATCAATACTCTATAGATTGTAAACTAGCATATTAACAGAAAAAATATGACATGCTCTTCAATATTTTTCATAGATGAACTCATCCCTATCTAGGTAAATTTTTAGATACCAATTTATAATAATTCATATTGTAATTTAGATTTAAAATATTTAATATATAAAAACAAAGGTATAATATTAGTAGATAAACCATATTAGTGCATAATATAAAGTTTTATGAACAGAGAAATCTCATCGTACATTCAAAGACAACTATAAACATAATGAAAGCAACAGTGTAACTATGATTACATTCTAAATGAACTGTACATGGTGGTACATTCAATTAGACACAGTCTATCATATAAATTCCATTTGCTCATTAACTTTATCCTTTAATGCTAAATTACCCCATTTAAGATCAGCAGGGAAAACCTGTATATAGGAA
This sequence comes from Mesoplodon mirus, assembly GCF_964341445.2. Taxonomy (NCBI): domain Eukaryota; kingdom Metazoa; phylum Chordata; class Mammalia; order Artiodactyla; family Ziphiidae; genus Mesoplodon; species Mesoplodon mirus. The sequence continues at coordinate 102,883,482 of NC_138982.1, read as the reverse complement.
ACTATTGACCTAGTAGAACAAGTAGAATATTGTGTCTTAAATTTTATTGTCAGTTACCTGCTAGTTTTAAAAATATGTCATTTATGTGATATATTTTGTCCCACCGAGTTTTCGCCTTTGTGAAATTCTTCTATCCTTTCACTAAAATCAAAATCATCCCGTTGATTCATACTTAGTAGGAAACTTGAATTAAGTTCAGTAAAAGTTTCCATACAGCTATTATACACTGTCTATTCCATTTGGAAAAACAAGGCAGATACAAATTCATGAACTTTTCTCCCTTTTTTAATTCCACTATGCAGTGAGTTGTGTTTATTTTACTTATTGTAAAGGACTCTAAGTAAACCTGGTTATGTTGGCCTTATTAACTTTAAAAGTGTATCGTCGGGCCTCCTTGGTGGCACAGTGGTTAAGAGTCTGCCTGCCGATGCACGGGACACGGGTTCGTGCCCCGGTCCGGGAGGATCCCACATGCCGCAGAGTGGCTGGGCCCGTGAGCCATGGCCGCTGAGCCTGCGCGTCCGGAGTCTGTGCTCCGCAATGGGAGAGGCCACAACAGTGAGAGGCCCGCGTACCGCAAAAAAAAAAAAAGTGTGTATTGTCAATCTCACTGCTCTGCTGGATTAGTCATAGCTAGCTGACAATACTCCACCACCCATCTTTTAAAATTCATATGTTGCTGAATTTAGCGTTGTTTTGAATTATGCATGATATATTAAATAATTTTGGAGTGGATCTCCTTGTCCTGATAGTAGCAGCTATTCTATCAGGAAATTACTCTTAAAGTTGTATACCAGTTATTTTTCTTAAAAAGCTTATCACTATGGGCTTCCCTGATGGCGCAGTGGTTGAGAGTCCGCCTGCCGATGCAGGGGACACGGGTTCGTGCCCCGGTCCGGGAAGATCCCACATGCCGTGGAGCGGCTGGGCCCGTGAGCCATGGCTGCTGAGCCTACGCATCCGGTGCCTGTGCTCCACAACGGGAGAGGCTACAACAGTGAGAGGCCCGCGTACCGCAAAAAAAAAAAAAGCTTATCACTAGCTTGATTCACAGCAAATTTTTCCTCCTTGAGGGTTTCTTTGAATCTGCTCTCATGTCTTGTGTGAATTCCTTATTTCTTCTTACTGTTATAACACTGTAGCCAAATTTTGACAGGGGAGGTTATTACTAAGCATTCTGTCAATTTATAAAGTAATTTCATTACTATAAAAATAATATGATTTAAAAAGTAGTTTTCTTTTTTGACCCAGCATTTCCACACATATTGGGATATAATGAGATACCTCCCATAGCAAGTAGCTCCCTACTATAAGTTAAGTGAGATAACTTCGTTCTTATGTTTTTTTTTTCAAATGTCAATTATTTGGAGCAGCTTTAGATTTACAACAAAATTAAGAAGAAAGTACAGAGATTTCCCATATACTCCTTACCCTCACACAGGCATAGTGGCCCTATTACCAACATTATTAACCATAATGATACTTTTTTTTTTTTTTTTTTACCAAGGATGAACCTACATTGACACATCCAGTGTTTTGGATTTGAGACATTCTAAGAGGTGTGCAATGATATCTAATTATAGTTTTAATTTTCATTTTCCTGATGATATAAGATGTGGAGCATATCATCATATGCTTTTTGCATCTTTATATCTTTGGTGAGCTGTCTGTCAAGGTCTTTGGCCCATTTTTTTATTGGTTTGTTTTTTATTTATTGTTGAGTCATAACAGTTCTTTATCTAGTTTAAATAACACTCTTTTATCAGATGTGTCTTATACAAATATTTTCTCCCAGCCTATGGCTTGTCCTCTCATTCACTTAATATTATTTATAAAATATTAGAAAAGATAATCTTCACTTAGGACTGTTGATATTCTTAGAAGTAACTATGATTTATATAAGAAGAAACTTACAGAATTAAATAAAAACTAATAAACATGAAAGAATTATGTTATATGGTCAACTTCAAAGATTAGAAGAAACAGAAAATTGTATGTGACCAGAACTATAACCAATCTGATATTGCAAGGTGAAATATAACTTTCAAATTAATAACCAGAATTTTAAAATATAAACTCTGTAGAATTAAACATAAATTAAAGCAGAATTGGAAAAAGTTCTTTATACATATAGTTCTAGGCATGTATGTAATTCTATATAGAAAGAGAAATTTAAAACTTACCTGCAAAGACATTTACTTGAGTAAATGGTAAATGGAAAGAAATACTAGGATACTGCACTTTGCTGTTTGGAAAGAATTAATGTACAGTTGACCCTTGAACAACTCAGGAATTGTAGTCTGCCCTTTGAATCCTTGGTTCCTTCACATCTTTGGATTCAATCAATGACAACAGACTGAGGAGTAGTGTAAAAATTTACTAATAGAAAATGTCTGTATATAAGTGGACCCGTACATTTCAAACCAGCTTTGTTCAAGGGTCAACTATAACATATATATGTCAGTTCTGCTAAAATTAATTTGTAAATTTAATTCAGTACTACTAGTTTCCAATTGCAGTTTTACTCTATTTTTAAATTCTTATTTTAAAATAACTTTAAATTCAAAAGAAATGGCAAAAATAGTATAGAGAATTTATTTGTACATTTTACCTATCTTCCCCTAATAGTATCATCTTAAAACATTGCATTGTCAAGATCAGGAATTTGACATTTTTAAAACTATTAACAAAGCTAGGAACGTTATACAGATTTTACCAGGTTTACTTGCAATCTTTTTCCTTTCTAGTTATATGAAATTTCATTACATGTATAGATTCCTGTACAGTCAGATTACAAAACTATTTAATAATCACAAATAAACTCCTCTTTGCTACCCTTTGTCACAACCTTCCCTAAATTTAAGCTCTGTCAAACACTAATCTGTTCTCTATGACTACTATTGTGTCACATTGAAGAAGTTATATAAAAGGAACCAAATTGGTATTTTTGCTCAGAATAATGCCCTTGAGATTCACAAAATTGTCTGAATCAATATTTTGTTCCTTTTTACTGCTGAGTTCTATTCCATTATATGTATATACCACAGTATGTCTATTTACCTGTTAAGGGAAATGTATGTTCTTTTTGTTTGTTTGTTTTTGACTATTAGAAATAAAATGGCTATGAACATTTGTACACAGATTTGTGTTAAATATAGGTTTTGATTTCTTTAGGAAAAAAACCTGAGTGTAACTTTTGTGTAGTATGGTAAATATAGCTTTAACTTTATAAGAATCTGCCAAACTATTTTCCAGAGTGACTATGCTATTTTACATTTCCACCATCACTATATGAGAGATACAGTCCTTCTATATCCCCATTATACTTTGTATTCAATGCTACGCTTTTGACATATGTCCATAAACTGCATATGTTACTGCTTCTAGCCAAATACCATAGTATCCTACGGTAACAACTATTATGTTTTACTTATCTGTTCTCAATGTTCTCTTAACTTTGCCCTGTCTTCTCATTACTAAAAAATTACTGCAAATTAATGCTGTATAAAATATGTATATGTAAACTTCACTTGTATATAGCCTAGTAATGAGATCACAGGATAAGTATAATCTTAATAAATAGTGCCAGATTTCTTTCCAAAATAGCTGTACCTGTGTACTTCACTAGATTGAATTTCTATTTCCCATCTCCTAACCAAAACTTTCACTGTCTAATTTTTATCATACTGATTTCTATAAATTAGTATTTTTTTGTTTTTGTTTTAATTTGAGCACCTCTGACTGCTAGTGAGTTTGAGCGTTTCTTTATAACTGCTGCACTTCAGATGTCCCCTTCAGTGAATTGTGTGTTGACTCATACACTGACTATATTTCTCCTGGGTTTTGTAACTTTTTCTTATTTTAAAGGACTTCTTGGAATACTCTATCATCCCCTTGTTTCTTCTAGATATTGCAAGAATTTTCTTCCAGTATGCCACTTTGCTACAATTTCCGTTGCAAACAAATTCCTTAATTTGTATTTAATGAATTTCCATTATTTTATACACCGAAAAAAGAACATTTTGGATATCATTCAGTAAGGTGTTCTACATCTTAATTACAAAACATTCTGTCTGCATAGTTGGGGCTTATATAAAAGGAACATATTTAATGACTGAGAATTATTTTGTGGAACTCTAAGCCTTTTCAATACTGTAAGTTCTGCCTTTGGAAGAATTAAAAACTAGTTACCTGCCAGTTTAAAATATTTTGACACATATTTTTCATTACAATGTTTTCCATTCTCAATCATTTTTGTAGGAGTATTGAAATTACATTTTCTTACTTTTATTTTCATGTCTGATTTTAAAGTGTGAAACAGCACTCTTGAAACTTTACATCACACATCTCATATTGTGAAAAGTTGAATTGATATCAACGAGAAAAATTGTTATTTCTTTCCTCTTAGAAAATAGCCTTTGGGCTTCCCTGGTGACACAGTGGTTAAGAATCCGCCTGCCAATGCAGGGGACATGGGTTCGAGCCCTGGTCCAGGAAGATCCCACATGCCGTGGAGTAACTAAAAGTCCATGCGTCACAACTACTGAGCCTGCGCTCTAGAGCGCACGAGCCACAAATACTGAACCAATATGCCACAACTACTGAAGCCTGCACACCTAAAGCCCGTGCTCTGCAACAAGAGAAGCCACTGCAATGAGAAGCCCGTGCACCGTAAGCAAGAGTAGCCCCCCCTCGCCACGAGAGGAAGCCCACACACAGCAACGAAGACACAACACAGCCAAAAGTAAATAAATAAAATAAATTTATAAAAAAGAAAAATATCCTTTCCTCATAGAGATCCTGACCCAAGATGACACACAGCGTGGAATGCTGTGTTACAAGAGCAAAGCTGCCTGTAATTTAAAATACAATACTGAGACTCACTTCTCTCAAAGAGGGTTTCGCAATCACTGATGAGACTTAACTTAGAGAGATAGGAAGGAAAATAAATAGGTAGATAGGTAAAAAAGCAAGACTTTTATTTTGTCTTTCAAAAACTAATGTGGAAAATAAAAGTCTACTCTACACAGTAGTATCCCTAAGCTATGGTATATTTGAGGGAGGAAAACAAAAGTAGAAAGTGACCTACCATATGTAGTGTTCAGGATTTTTTCACCATTCAATCAGACTTACTTTATATTTGATCTGGATGTTAGGTCTTTGTACATACAACCAAGGTTATATCAACTTTAAGAGTACTCTCTGAAAGCTGACTTTATTTGAGTAGATCAAATTATCATTAGGTATTAAGGATGGGAAGCTTAGAAGCAGTCTATAAGAAATAGGGAAGGAAAATAAGACTGAGAATGAAAATTAACCCCCCAAATAAGAATGTGAGAAACAACAGAACCAGTGGTAACTTATGTTAAACAATAAGGGAGGAGAAAGTTTCACAAAGTATAGTGCTCTTATAGAGAAGTATGTTGGTAAGAATGTTGAGTGGCTATTGAAGAAGTCTGAAGATGATAATACAAGTGCAGCATTTCTTGAGTTGTATTCTATCCCAAATTATGTGCATATGTGTTTAAATATAAAAAATATTTTACTAATATTATGGGATTTTCCTCAAACTTTCATATAAAACTAATAATTCTGGACCATATTTATTTTGTGGCTCAGAAAGTTAAACTCACCCTAACATGGTGGTTCTGGAGAATGGGGGTTCTCAATCTCCAGTTTTGGAAATATGACTACTCAGCAAAAAAGGAAAATAAAGCTAAAATAGAAATGCATGGTGCTCACTGGGCTTAGAAAGTTAAATCAATGAATACTTAATTTGCACCAAAGTATACACGTTATTTAGCTAAAGTCATTGCAGGAACACAACACAGAATGGCTAAGCTTTATGCTAAAGTAATTTAATATCTAGCTTAATACCTAGTTGGTTAGACAAAATAAATATGTAAAAATTAAATTTCAATACAAGCTGGAAATGTTAAACTCAGTGCTAGTTGGGATAGGGGTAAGTGAGTTATGAAAGGTCAAATAACAATTATGTACAAAAAATTCTCAGAGAATTGTTGACTATTCAGGATAGGCCAGATTACTGATACGTCAGCTTGGACAGGAAAAATAATCTGCTTTATAGATTTGTAATATAATTTTCAATTCAATTACTTTCCTTAAAGCATCAGAGAGAATACCTTGCATGTTGGCAGCACTGGAAACACATGAATGAGTAAACACATTACATATAATGTGTAGAGCAGGCATTAGAAGAATGATAATTTAATTTTTGTGTCAGCAGAATAATAACTTTTATATCTACTACTGATCATTAAAGCAATCTACCCTTCTGATACCCTGGAAGCTGAAGCAAAATTTACCAGCACAACAATAACTGGTACTGTTCTCACATTTCCATGGGTTTTGGTGTTAATACATATTTACGGTAAGGAAGACCCAAATGGTATGTTCTTTTCAACAGATTTTTTTTCCTTTGCAAACAGTGAAAAATGTAATGAATGAAAAACCTTTGTCTCCTAGAGTAGTGTGGAAAAGCATACAAATAATTCATTCTACTCAATATGTAATTGACTTGAAAACCAAAATAGCACAATTAGATGACTATCTACTTGATTATATCAATTAATTAAAACAGACATTTTTTCCCCAAATAGTCTTTTTGTTCTACAATTGCTTCTCTGTTATGTATAAATATATATAAGGTTGAAAATGTAAAATTGATTTACTTAATTCTAAATTAAATTATACTAATTGAGCATTTTTAGGTATAAGTCACATTTCATTTTAATCTGAAGCTTGAAAAAATATAAGATTATCTTGTACTAGCATAAAAATGATAAAAAAGGATCAAATTCAGAATAATAGTACAGTGAGCAATTCACTTTAAATAATGCATGAAACATAGTCTTAAAGTCAATTGATTATACATTGGGAAGTTATAATAAGAAGGAAATCCTCCTTTTGCTTGTGCTTGAGTAACAACTTCAGTTGAACAATGGAATGAAAAAAAATAAAAATTTTTCTAAATTTTTGATATTAGATACCACAAGCTACTGCAATATCCATTATTCCAAATAACTGGTAAAAATATATATAAGATAAAATGGCAGAATCCATTTTATCTAATAATATTTAGATTTCAATCATGAAATGTTCTGGAAAAATAGTCATACCACCACTGAAATTTAAGAAGATATTACAATGTGTATTTCTTACATAGTTGCAAAACACATGAGGAAGAGAAAAAATAAAAGTGTTTCCTAGTCAAATAATTTTAAGCAAGATGTGTGTCATAATTCTGACTGAGAGATTCCTAAAACATAGTAGATATTAAAGGTGAGGACAAGTCCTGTAGTAAATCACTTGCTTAGTCTTTTTCCAAACCTAATTGATCAAAAGTGAGAAAGAGAGCTTCCCTGGTGGCGCAGTGGTTGAGACTCAGCCTGCCGATGCAGGGGACATGGGTTCGTGCCCCGGTCCGGGAAGATCCCACATGCCGCGGAGCGGCTACGCCCGTGAGCCATGGCCGTTGAGCCTGCGCGTCCGGAGCCTGTGCTCCGCGACAGGAGAGGTCACAACAGTGAGAGGCCCGTGTACCGAAAAAAAAAAAAAAAAGTGAGAAAGAGAGAGAAAGAGCAAGAGAGAGACAAAAGTTTCTTTGAAGACTTTTAATTATTACAGAGCAAGTTTTCCCTATGCACACTTGGGAAACTTAATGGCTTCAAACAAACAAACAAAAAATGTTCTTTTACAGTTCTTGAGTTCTGAAGCTCAGAAGTCTAAAATGTTCTCTTACTGGATAAAATCAAAGTTGTTAAAACAGCTACAATCCCTCTGGAGGTTCTAGGGGGAGAAATGAGCTCCTTGATTTTTCTATCCTCTAGAGGCTGCCTAGAATTCTTGGCTTGTGGCCCCATCTCCCATCTTTAACTCGAGAAGCATAGTATCTTCAAATCCCCATCCTCTCTGACCTCTGTCTCCATTGTTTCCTTCTCTGATTCTGACACTCCTGCCTCCCTCTTATCAGGACTCTTGATCACACTGGGCTCACCCAAATAATTCAGTATGATCTCCCTGTATTGAGTCTTAATCACATCTCCAGTCTCTTTTTCTACATAAGGTAACAAATTCACAGATTCTTGGGATTAGGACATGAACGTATCCTGGAGGCCATTATTCTACCTACCACAGTATACCTATTGACTGCCCCCCAATCACATCCATCCCACATGGAAAATACATTTATCCTATCTCAACATCTGCAAAAGTCTCAATCCATTACAACATAAACTCAAAAGTCCCAAAGCTCATCTAAATCTCAACAACTCAAAAGATCCACATTTTATCTTCTAGATTATCTAAATCAGATATGGGTGACAATAATAATTTCAAGGTAAACATTTTTTTCCAGCTTAATGAAGACTAACTGACAAATAAAAATTTTATACATTTACCATGTATAAATGATTACTACAATCAAGGTAGTTAACATATAGTTATTATTTTTGTGTACAGTGAGAAGATTTAAGATCGTCTCTCTTAGCAGCTTTCAAGTATACAATACAGCAGTATTAACTATAGTCACCATACTACACATTAGCTTTCCAGAATTATTCATCATTCATAACTGAAACTTTGTACCTTTGACAAACTTCTCTCCATTGCCTCCATTCCCCAGCCCCTAGAAACCACCATTCTATTCTCTGCTTCTATGAGTTCAACTTTTTTAGATTACACATATAAGTAAGATCATGCAGTATTTGTCTTTCTGTGACTGGCTTATTTCACTTAGCATAATGTCTTTTAGATACATCCATGTTGTTACAAATAATAAGATTTCATTCCTTTTAAAGGTTGAAATAAATATATATATGTATATATATATATATATTTATATCACATTTTCTTTATCCATTCACCCATCCATTGACACTAAGGCTGATTCCATTTCTTCACTATTGTGAGTCATGCAGGGCAGATATCTATTTGAGAGAATGATTTCATTTCCTTTGGATATCCAGAACTGGGATTGCTAGATCATATGGTAGTTCTATTTTTAATTTATTAAGAAACCTCCATACTATTTTCCATAATGGCTATACCAATTTACATTCCCACTAACATTGTACAGACTTCCTTTTTCTCCACACTATCAACATTTATAGATTGTCTTTTTGATAACAGCCAATTCTAAAAGGTGTGCAATGACACCTCATTGTGGTTTTGATTTGCATTTCCCTGATGATTAGTGATGTTGCTCATTTTTTCATATACCGTTGGATATTTGTATGTCTTTTTTTTCTTTTGAGAAATGGGTATTCAGGCCCTTTGCCCATTTTAAAATCAGGTTATTTGTTTTCTTGCTATTGAGCTATTTGTGTATATATATTGTACATTATCCCCTTATTAGATGTATGATTTGAAAATATTTTCTCCCAATCCATAGGTTACTTTCACATTTTGCTGATTTTTTTTCCTTTTCTGTCCAGAAACTTTTTAGTTTGATGCCAATCCCATTTGTCTATTTTTGCTCTTGTGGCCATACTCTCAATATTGTATGCAAAACAGCATTGCTCAGACCATTGCTAAAAAGTTTTTTTTCTGTTTCTTTCTACAGTTCAGGTCTTATGTTTAAGTCTTTAGTCAATGTTGAGTTGATTTTTGTAAATGGTGTGAGATGAAAGTCCAATTTCATTCTTCTGTATGTAAATATTTACTTTCCCCAACATCATTTACTGAAGAGACTGTCTTTGTCTAAGATCAATTGATCATAAATATATGGATGTATTTCTGGGCTCTATTCTGTTCCATTGGTCTATATGTCTTTTTTTATGCCAGTGCCATGCTGTTTTCATAACTATAGCTTTGTAGTGTATTTTGAAATCAGGTAGTGTAATACTTCCAACTTTGTTCTTTTTTTGCCCAAGATTATTTTGACTGAGTACTTCTGTGGTTCCTTATGAATTTTAGGACTGTTTTTCTATTTTTGTAAAAAATGCCATTGGAATTTTGATAAAAATTGCACTGAATCTGTAGGTCACTTTGGGCAGCATGAACAACTTAACAGTATTAATTCTTACACCTCATGAACATGGTATACCTTTCCACTTATTTGTGTCTTCCTCAATTCCTTTTATCAATGTTTTACAGGTTTCAGTGTACAGACCTTTCACCTCCCTGTTTAAATTTATTTCCAAGTATCTTATGCTATTATAAATGTGATTGTTTACTCAATTTATTTTTCAGATAGTTCATTGTTAGTGTATGGAAATTCTACTTATTTTTGTATGTGGATTTTATTTACTTCAACTTTACTAAATTACTTTATTAGTTCTAACAGCTTTTGGTGGAGTCTTTGGGACTTTCTATACATAACATCATGTCATCTCCAAACAAAGACAATTTTACTTCTTTTCTGATTGCTCTAACTAAGATTTCCAATACTATGTTAAATAGAACAGGCAAGACTGTGCATACTTGTCTTGTTCCTGATCTTAGAGATTTCCATATGTTAAACAAAATTACTTTCCTAGCATAAACCCATCTTGGTCTTGACGTATTATCATTTTTATATACAGTTAGGTATTAATACGTTTTGTTAAGAAATGTTTCAACTATGTCCATGAGGGTTTTTGGTCAAAAGTTATGTCCTCTTGTAATGTCTTTGGTTTTAATACCAGGGCAAAGCTTGTCTTATAGAGAGAATTGTGGAAAATTGGCTCCTTTTCAATTTTCTTCAAGAGTTCTTATGGAATTGATATTATTTCTTCTTAAACGTTTATAGAATTCATAGTCAATCCACTTGATCAATTTTCTTTGTGGAGAAGTTTTTAACTAAAATTCAGTTTTTTTAAACAAGTATATTCAGGTTATCTATTACTTCTCAGTGAGCTGTGGTAGTTGTGTCTTCAAGAAGTTTATCCATTTCATCCATGTTGGTGAATTTAGTAGCATAAGATTGGTCATAATAATCATTTACTAACCTTTCACTATCTGTAGACTACAGTGATGCCATGGATCTTATTTCTGATATTAGTAATTTGTGTTTTTTCTTTCTTTTTTTACAGATTAGTCTAGAAAGAATTATATCGTTTTTTAGCTTCTTAAAGATCAATTTTGGTTTCGTTAATCTTCCTTACTTATTTTGTGTTTTCTAATTTATTGATTTCTACTCAGGTATTGATTTTTCCTCTATTCTTATTTTGTGTTTAATTTGTTCTTTTCTTATGAGCTTCTTAAGGTGGAAAATAAGGTCATTGATTGAGAGATTTGTGCACTTTTTTAAATCTATGCATTTAGTGCTATAAATATCTACATCCTATTAAGCAGAATTCCACAAATTTTATTATATTTTGAATTTAGTTTAGTTCAATTTAAAATAATTTTCTAGTTTTATGTATTATTTAACCCATAGGTTATTAAGAAATGTGTGTTTAGATTTTAATATTGGGAGATTTTCCAGGTATCATTCTGTTGTTGATTTCAAATTGAATTTCTGTATTGACAGAGAACACACTTTTTATGAATTGAATAATTTTAAATTTATTGGAAATTGTTTTATAGCCTAGAATATGATCTATTTTGGCAAATCTTTTGTGTGCCCAGGAGTGTTTATTCTGCCATTGTGAAGTACATTGATTTGTAAATATCAGTTAGGCCAAGATGGCTAATAGTGTTGTTCATTCTTCGATATACTGATTGGTTTTCTGTCAAATTCTTATATCAGTGTTTTTGAGAGAGCAGTATTGGACCCTCAAGCAATAATTGAGGATTTGTCTGTATCTGCTTACAGCCCACTCAATTTTTTCATGTACATTTAAACTCATATAAAGTATATAAATATTTACAATTGTTTTTGTTTTTTGTTTTTTGTTTTTTTGCGGTAAGCGGGCCTCTCACTGTTGTGGCCTCTCCCATTGTGGAGCACAGGCTCCGGATGCACAGGCTCAGCGGCCATGGCTCACGGGTCCAGCCGCTCCGCGGCATGTGGGATCTTCCCGGACCGGGGCACGAACCCATGTCCCCTGCATTGGCAGGCAGACTCTCAACCACTGCGCCACCAGGGAAGCCGAATATTTACAATTGTTCATCCTTTTAGTGATTTGATCTCCGTATCATTAAGAAGTAAACTCCTGTATTTTTGGTAATATTTTTTTCCTCAGATATCAGCTTTGCCTGTTATTGATATAGGCACTCCATCTTTTGCATTATATATCTTTTTTTTTTTTTTTTTTTTTTTTTTTTGCGGTACGCGGGCCTCTCACTGCTGTGGCCTCTCCCGTTGCGGAGCACAGGCTCTGGATGCGCAGGCTCAGCGGCCATGGCTCACGGGCCCAGCCGCTCTGCGGCATGTGGGATCCTCCTGGACCGGGGCACGAACCTGTGTCCCCTGCATCGGCAGGCTGACTCTCAACCACTGCGTCACCAGGGAAGCCCCTTTTCCATACTTTTGTTTTTAATCAATGAATGTTTTTTATATTTAAACGGTTTCTTGTAGTCATCATCTAGATCTAGGGTTTTTTTTTTTAACTTGTGTTTGTTAATCCAATCTGATAATATCTATCTTTTAATTGTTGCATTTATATAATTTACATTTAATGATTATTGATGTTGTTTTGTTTAAATCAACCATGCTGCTTTTGATTTCTATTTGTCTTACCTGTGCTTTTTCCCCATTGTCTTTTTCTCTGCCTATTTTGGATTCAATAATTTTAAGTTTCCTAGTGTATCTCCTTTACTGTGGTTTTTAATTTTTTGTTGTGTGAAAACACATAACATAAAATTTATCATCTTAACCATTTTTAAACATACAGGTCAATAGTGTTATGCTTTGCTTGTTTTTTAACTACAAAGGTTTGACAGGGGGCTATTTTAGTGGGTAATTTAGGTTTATAATATATGTGATGGTTAATTATATGTGTTAATTTGGCTGGGCCATAGTGCCCAGATATTTAGTCAAACATTATTTTGACTATGTCTCAGATAGAGTTTTTTGGATGAGATTAACATTTAAATCAGTGAACACTGAGTAATGCTGATTTCTCTCCATAATGTGAGTGGCCCTCAACCAATCAGCTGAAGGCCTTAATGGAATAAAGACTAAATTTTCCTGAGTAAGAAGGAATTCTGCCAGAAGACTGCCTTTAGATTTGAACTGCAACTTTTCCCTGGTCTCCAGCCTGCTGGCCTACTCTGCAGATTTTGGACTTACCAAGCTTCCAAAATTTTATGAGCCAATTCTTTAAAATAAAACTCTCTCTTTCCTTCTCCCTCTCTCTCAATCTCTCACTATATACATATACACACAGCCTGTTGGTTCTGTTTCTCAGGAGAACCCTCAGTAATACAGTGTAGTCTTTAACTTATCACCATCCATGTTCAAATAATAACATATCACTTCATATATAGTATAAAATCCTTATAACAGTATACTTTCCTTATTCACCACCCAGCCTTTCTGCAGTTGTTATAAATTTTACTTCTACATGTGTTATAAACCCCACCCTGCATTTATATTATTAGTTACAGAGTCAATTATACGTAAAGAAGGTTAAATGTAAAGAAAGCAATCTTACGTATTTACTTACGTAGTTACAATTTCTGATTCTCTTCATTTCTTTGTGTTAATTTATATTTCTCTTCAGTATAATATTTCTTCGTTTGAAGGTATCCTTTAACATTTCTTGTGGTGTAGGCTGTTGGTGATGTAGTCTTTCAGTTTTTCCAAGTCTGAAAGAGGCTCAGTTTTGTCTTAGGTTTCGAAATTTTTTAGGCTTGTTATGGAATTTTAAGTTGACCGTTGGTTTTCCATCTTCATACTTAAAAATATTGCTCCACTCTCTCTGAAACTGTTTTCATTTTTCTCACAAAAAACTAAAATCATCATTATCTTTTATCCTGTGGATGTAACATGACTTTTTTTTTCTGGTTGCTTTTAAGATTTTCTTTTTATACCTGATTTTGAGTAATTTAATCGTCATAGGTCTTGGCATAATTTCTTTCATCTTTCTAGGAATTAGGTTTCATTAAGCTTCTTGAATCTGTGTTTTAGAGTTTACATAATATTTAGAAAAAACTGGGAATTAATTCTTCAAGTATTTATTCATTCCTACTTCTCTCCTCTACTTGTGGACTCAATTTACACACCTCACTGATTATTTCTTTATTAATTTTTAGTGGGGTTTTTTTCTATCAGTGTTTCATTTGGGTCATTTCTATCAATAGAGCTTTAAGATCACTAATGTCTTACTACGCAGTATTTCATATGCCATTTCATTGCTATTGTTTTCATCTTTAGAAATTTGATATGGACTGTTTTAATATCTTACATATTTCTAAATAATATATTCAAATTTTCATTTTTTTAACAATTGAAATAGTTATAATGTCTTTTACTGTTTTATATATTTTGTTCATTTTTTAAAATTGTTTCACATGTGAGGACAAGCCCACTCCTTTTTACTACATCTTGATAGAAATCTTTATAAGCATCATTTTGTGAGCGAGTTTGTTTATCATGGACTTGCTCTACAGTAGGTCCTATTATTACCATATTATTATTGTTATTGCATTCATATACTCTAAGCTCACCTCTCTTTGAGTTATGGACTTCTAAAGATGAAGCACAGACTATGGCTTACAAGGCATCCACTGTGATAATATGATGAATCCCTGTCCTGGAGACATCCAGCTATCTTGCTGTGTGTATTTATATTTATTTTTTGTAGTCTTCTGACATCAGCAGGTATCACTTTCCAGTGTGTTAAATGTTTACAATGAAAAATAGAATTAACACTAAGGATTGCTTTGTATTTCCAATTCTTCTTTATTCTAAAATAATATTTCTACTTTACTGGGTAAGATTTTAAGTCACTTATTTAAATCACAGTAGCCAGAATCTTATACGTTTTGGAGATGGTGATCTCTTTAATGTACGTTTCAGTAATTTGTTATTTGACTTTCTAGGTTTGTTCACCATTCAACTGTTCATACACACTATAATCTTTTTATCACAGCTGTATCTAATCCCAAATGGAGACAGCATTGTTATGTTGGCAATGTTTTGTTGTTGCTATTGTTGTTGCTGATGTTGTTATTGTTGTTAAGCATTGTTAACTATAGTAGAAACATCTTAAGGGAAACTGTTACTAAAAATAGTGACAATAATAGATGATGGATACACACAAAACATTTTTTGAGTTAGAAATCCATTTTATGCTTGAGAATTTAGTGAAATCATGGGAGAAGTGTTAATAAATAGAATTGGAGCAAAAGCTAAACACTGGTATGTAAGTTTATGCTTGGGTATGAATCCTAAAACAAATTTAAAAGCTGAGGATTCCATTTCTTTCCAATTTAAAATGCATATTCATCAAAAATACTTTTATGGAAAATTAATAGCTTTCTGATTTAACAAAGTCACATGAAAATACTAGTTTAAGTAATCTAGATTACCAGGTTTTAATGAACTGTGGAGACCACAGGCACACATTTTGGAATTACAGTTTAAATTAATATATCTTCAGCTACAGAACTAAGAATTAGTTTGCCTATGTTCCTACTCAGGGAGAAGTTACTACGTAGGGAGAAGAGTTAATTAAAGACAACATTCAAACTGATCTAGCTTTACAGAATGGAGATTTTTTTTTCTCAGTGAAAGATAAAAACAAAATGACAGAAATGTATAGTTATCAGAATCTGTATAGAAGATAACTTTTAACATTCTGTGGATATTTATATCTTCTTAATACCTGGAGAAGTCCACCAAATTTTTGAGTACTCAAGATTAATATCCTAACAATATGTCATTTCAAGTCTTACAAGATTTCTCCATGACCAGTTCAACCTTATCTAAGCTAGAACCTCAGAACACACGTTGAAAGTATCCAAGAATCAAGAGGTGCCAAAATGTCTGCCTGGCATTTGTTCGTTTTAAGAATTCTTATCGTCTCATATAAGTGTGTTTCCAGTTTCCTCTTTTAAAGAGAAACTTACATCTTAGCTCATCATAGTGCTTCCAGTGTGAACAATTTGGGGGTTGGAGATGTGTCTCAATTATATTCATGGAGCACAAGAGAGAAATCCTACATACATTAAACAAATGAGTAAGTATTCAGGAATGTTAGCATTCTTCTCTTCACAAGAAGTTCACACCAACTTCTATCATTTTACAGCTACTCCTTCCTACCTTGTCTACATTCTATACTATTAGTACTAGTCTTCTGAAATAAGCAATAAAAGCAGAACCATTTCCTTCAAAATCCACTGTCAAGATGCCACAATATTATTTAGAGCATAACTGCACATTCACAAGTATAAAGAAGGACATTGACAGTGCAATAAGCCCTCAATTTTGAATCAGTTGTGGAAGTTTTAGCCCTGATTTTTCTAACCTGATGTATGACCATAGGTATTTAATTTAAAATCTATGAATCTGATGTTTGACTGTTTTTAAATGGAGGAAATAACACCTGATCAACATAATTCATGAAGACACAGTTGTAATTCTAATTAGTGAATGATTTTAAAACTTTTTTAACTATATAAAAGTATAACTATCAAACATTGTTTGTGTTATGTCTATCTTAAGTGATGATTAATTAATTTCTTAAAATAAGAAATAACTACTTTTCAACATTTAAACTATTTTGATCCATTCATGTACTCATTCAATCATAAAGTAAATAGGTATTTACTGTCTACCTTCTATGTGCCAGGAATTTTTCTATTCACTGAGATTTCAATAAACATGAGAAAAGAGCCTCACCTCCCTCTTTTCTCTCTCTCTCTCTCTCTTCCCTCTCTTTGTATATTCGATTGAAAGAACTGAATTTAGCATATAACTAAAAACAAGAACATCAGATAACGAAAAGGGTTATGAGGAAAACTGAAAGGAGCTTTATGTTAGACAATGATTTCTACTTTTGTTATTTTATGAAAAATCTGTCTTAAGAGGTGACAATTAAACTGAAATTTTAAGAAAAGAGAAAGTATTGCAAAATCAAAACCACTGTGAAGAGTTTTAATGCAGAGTAAATGGTGTCAAGGTAGGAACAGGCTTGAATTGAAAAACTGAAAAAATGTCTATGGTATCTTTGTCTTGACCAGATGGGTAGGAGATATTAAAATAAAATCAAATGGAGACTAAAGTTGAAGATCCCTCAAGCAGACAAAACCATTTAAGCCACAGAAGCAAAACTTAGTTTACTCTTTTCATAAATGTAAGCAAAACTTAACTTGGGTTATTTTTTATAAATGCCTCTGATAATTCTAAAAGAAACTAAAGTCTCCTTCCTAAAATAGTATAAAATAATCACTTTTAACCAATCTTATGCCATATGAAAACCCTCACTGTAATAACCAATAACTGTAAAGGTTAAAGAGTATCCCCACTTTCACTTTTTAAGTCATCCTGTAACATCATGCCTTTGAATTTCATAACAGTTTCATGTTTGAGGTCTCCCAGTTCATTGTTTCTCATTCAATAAAATGTTCATTTCAAGGAAAGCTCTTTGAATTTTCTTTTGAAAGATATATACAAAAGTGTCCAGGAAGAGCCTGGTTAGGTGATGCAGACTTTTGTGCCCTGGCTATTATTGGCTGTACTGTGTTCCCCCAAATTCATATGTTGAAATCTTAATCCCAATACATCAGAATGTGACTGACTCTAATCTAGAATAATTCGTATCTTTAAAAGAAGAGGAAATTAGGACACAGACACACAGAGGGAGAACACCATGTGAACATGAAGAAGGCCACATACAAGCCAAGGAGAGAAGCCTCAGGAAAAAACCAACCCTGCTGACACCTTGCTCTCAGACTTCTAGCCTCCAGAACTGTAAGAAAATAAATGTCTGTTGTTTAAACCGCCCAGTAGTGTACTTTGTTGTATAGAAGCCCTAGCAAATCAGTACACTGGCTAAGGGGTTTTTATTTTATTCTAAGTGTGAAAGTCAATCACTGAGGTCTTTCAACAAGGGAATTTCACAATCTATCTGATTAATATTCTTCTAAGAACATTCTGGACACTGTGTACAATTAATTTCTGTAAGGTGGTAGAGGGGATAGTAAAGAAACCACAGAGAAAGCCTTCTGCAGACCAGCAGGATACATACATACTTGTGTGTTTGTGTATGTGCATATATAAATTATTTAATACCTGTACATAAATTTTAGCTGCATATGTAACCACAGTCCTTCATTGTATGTATTTATTTTGGCAGATTTGTTATAACTCACAATGAAGACTTGTTTTAAGATTAAATTTCATAGATAAATCTGGATGTTTAGCTAACTGGCCATATATATCACTGCCCTACTAATGACAGATCAATTTTTGTCAATTTTGTTTTGCTACTGTTTTATGGTAAACAGTTTTCTCTCTCCCCAAAACAGAGAAAAAGAGCACACTTTCATATATACATATATATATATATACATATATACACGCATATATAATTCAAATAAAAATTAAGTTATTAATATATGAAAGAAAACCGACAAGTTAGGAGAGTTTAGCATATTGACAAATGCACAGTACTGGGAATGAAGGAACACATCCCTTAATTCCTTTACGGTATGAGGTAAACAATTTAATTAATAACTCAATTTCTATGAATCTATGTGCTAATAGAACCCATTAGAAATGTTGAATTGATGAAAAAGACAGTGATTTAATGGCAACCAAACAAAAACCAAGCAAATACTATAGATATTAAAATACTGATATAAATAAATTGCTTAATTAAAACCCCAGATATAAATAACAATTTTCCCTTTAAAATGAGATATTCCATTTTAAAGTACATTATTTGCATCTTATTTAATTTACAAAATTATATCATATTGGGATGTAAAGTCAGTGAACAGCATTCTTCATAGATATAAAGCATATGTTACTGGTAGCAGTTGCCTGATGAAGCTTCATTATTCAGCTCAAAATGGTTGAAGCTATAATCATTAAACATATGTCAAAGACACAGAAACATAACGGCTCTAGTATAAGAGAGAATTAAGATGGGAAAGAGAAATATAAAGATCTTTATAGAGGCACAGAGAGAACTGGAAATCTAGTTATAATCATGTTTTATTATAAGAGGTTCAGGATTGTCTTCACATCATTTAATTAGAACAAATGAATTATAGCCAGAGTCACTTTAAAAGGGTCATTTAAGATAATATTTTACAGGAAAGTTGGCGATTTATTCAAATGGCAGCTACTGCTTCCACCCAGAAACTGACAACAGTACCAGAAATAACATAGAGGATACACCTTTTAAGTTTTCCCTTTCTGTTTACAAATGTATGTAAAGGAAATGTCCAGTGGGTTCTCGGTAAGTAAACCCTGAGATGAAGATTGAGGTACCAAATATTTATTAGGGATCAACCTCTGTGAAAAGAAAATGTAAGAAGAAGGATGCAGAAGAGGAACAAGTCAAACTGTGATACATGTGGGACAAAGCCTCAGCCAGCCTGTGGAAGGGGCACTTGAGAGAGTGGCATCCATCAAAGTTTTACCTGATGGACAAAAATGGCCAAGCGTTTATACCCCTGCCTTGCTTAGTCATTGGATGCAGGCTTCCCTGAGAACGTGTGACTTCAAGGAAGGTCAGTTTCCACAGCTGAGGCAGACTCTGAAGAAGTTGATAGTTGGAGGCAACTATCTGCTGACCACACTCCTCAGGGCGAGGAAGCAAGCCCTGTCGTGAAGTTGGATCTGGGTGGCACATTGCACTGTCTACCTATTTCCACCACCTGTGCTGCTTGGATCCACTTCTCCATATACGTTGGTGGAGCACCTCCCTCAAAATTCCATTGAACGTTTCTTTCTGATAGGAGACCTAACAGAGGGATGTTAGTGTAATAGACCTCAGCCTCTGCAAATGCAATTGGTCTTGGTACTTCAATGGATACTCATTGTCACCATCCTCCACTGTTCATTCTAGATTCTCCTTGTCCTCAGTTTCTACCTCTTTTTGCCTTGATGTCTTACCCATTGGTGTGACCCAGAACTCCATCCCCAAGGTACTTGAGTCCCAGGTCACCATGACCTTCTTAAGCTGGAGTTACTGTACTTTTCCAATTATATTCGCTGTTGGGCAAGGAGTATCAAAAATCCCTTAAACTGATTATCTGTATCTTCCCTGAATTTACTGAGTAGCATATACCCCTTATTACCAGTGTCAATCACACTTGCAAAAAAACATTGACTTTTCTTCTTGCTTGCTCTTCCCTGGATAAAAAAGCCCAAAGTGCCCTGGCAACAGGTGTAGATAATAGTCCAATGGGACTCTTGCATTTCCTCTGACAAGTGTATGCCCCCTTTGGGCCTAGGACCTATAATCCTGCAATGCCCAGATGTGTAGACATTTCAATCATAAAATTTCCTGGTATATCATTAGAAGTGGTAATAACTGGGGATATTCTTGTTTCCATGCCTTGCTTCTCAGACCCATGTATTCTTCTTCTGGAGAAACAGTGCAAAATAAACATTTTTTCAATACATGCTATGCATCCTGGATGATGCATGCTATTCTTACAAAATATTTCCTTAGAGCTGTTATGTCTAATGTGTCTTCAGCAGGCCAGTGGCTTCTGAGTGGTGCAATATGTGACCAAAATATTAGATGTTGTGGAGGCCACTCCCACAGCATCTTTGATTTACATGTGCCCCCTGGTCTGATACAATATTCTGGGGGATCCCATGTCCAATGCCCTGTTGACAAGAAAGGCAAACCCATACTCAGAATACATGTCTATGCATGTGAGAACTCCTGACCTGACCAGAATGGAAGGGGCACAATATAATAAATTTGCCACCAAGTATTCAGTAGGTTCCCTCTAGAATGATGTAATTTGGGGTTTTATTGTTGGTGTCTATTGCTGGCTGTTTAGATCTTTGGTCAGTGTGAGTTCATTCTGTTAGACTTCTGTCTCTGCCACCACAGCCTCTTCTGTCATATCTTTTCATGCCAACGCTGGCTTGGCCATTGAAAGAGTCTGGCTGACACCAACTAGCCAGGTAGTTTTATTTACTTAACAGTTTAGTGCTTCTTCAATGGTGAAAACTCTCTGGTAAGCAATAATATGTGATAGAAAGCTCTGCAAATGTCATGCTTACTTCAATATGTCCATCTGCATGATTTCACCTCAGAATACTTTCCCCCCATTTTCCCATATTTTTTCTTCCAATTTCCTGACCAGCTGTCCAGGAGATTTGTCTCTAATCTTAAAACTATTTACATTCTAACCTTGATTCTTTGTTTTCCACAAAAGTGGAAAGTAGATGCACTGCCCAAATAATTTCCTTTGATACTATCTTTCATGTTCACCTGTGAGTGGGCTATAACTGCTGTCCATTTTTTTATGTGCACCTATACAAAGAAATGACCCATCTCTAAACTAAGCTCAGACGTTTTTCTCCTTATTCAGGTCATATGGAATTGCCCACCAGCCACAGGTGTGAGTTGAGGGAGGGGTACTGGTATAACCCTTGAGTGCCTTGAGAGTTGTGGGGTTTTGTAAGTGAAAATGTTACAACAACTTCACATTTACTTTGGACAGGATTTCTAAAACACTCCTGATGTACTTTATTTCCTAAATAGTTTTAGAATATGTCAGGTTCCTAAATCTTCAAAGGGTTTATGTCCCACCCTCTGGAGTGTAGGTGTCTTACCAAATCTTCCAGCATGTTAGTCATGTCATGCTCATAAAACTCAGTCAAAATAACATCATCAATGTAATAAATCACTGTGATGTTCTGCAGTATGTCCAAGGTATCCAGATATCCTCTGACTATATTGTGATGGAAAGCAGAATAATTGACATGACTATAAAACTAAATCAGTATATCTGTTCATGTCATGTGATTGCACAGTTTCTGACCTTCTTTTTTGATTGAAATAGAAAATAACACATTCACTAAATCAATGGCCAAATGTCATGCCCCTGAGCTATATTAATCTTCTCTAGCAAAAATACTACAGGGCTTCCCTGGTGGCACAGTGGTTGAGAGTCCGCCTGCCAAAGCAGGGGACATGGGTTCGTGCCCCGGTCCGGGAAGGTCCCACATGCCACGGAGCGGCTGAGCCCGTGAGCCATGGCCGCTGAGCCTGCGCGTCCGGAGCCTGTGCTCCGCAATGGGAGAGGCCACGACAGTGAGAGGCCCACGTATCGCAAAAAAAAAAAAAAAACCAAAACCCAAAAAACTACATTTGATTACTTGACTGTTTTTGCAATAGTCTATAGTTATCTTTCATGATCCATCTTATTTTTATAGGAGTTTAACTACTGAATTACACGAGGACACATAGGAGACTGATTACCACCTTTGAATCCTTTAGGTCTGTAAGGTGACACTAATCTCCTCATGATCCTGTATGAGATATTACCTTTTACATACTATCTTGGCTGGAGAGAGAGCCAGTTTCAGAGGCTTTCAGTTTACTTTTTCCACTTGATAGTTTCTATCCCACAGATCAAGAATGTAGGGGCTGTGCAAACTACCAACTATATCAATTCCCATTATATATTTAGGGATCAGGAAAATGTCAATAGTTGGGTTCAGAGACTGTATGTTCAAACAGTGTAAGCCAGACCCTAGCTAAGATTTAATTTATTATTTGTTTTTTTATGTGCTACTACATTAAGAGAATGGTCATGATGACGTTTCAGGTTTCTGGGTTTCGGTGACAATTGGGTACTGCTACCCAGCATCCCTAACAATGTTTAGGTATTCTCCATTCCCAGATGCAGTTACCCATATAAATTGCCTTAGGGTCCTTTGAGGAAGTACTGATGGATTCATTCCATATATAATTGACTTGGGATTGCAGAGTCCTTCTTCCTGAAAACGCAGCCACCTCTTCAGTCCTTGGATTTTGGGTCTGATCACATGATCAGTCTTAAAAACTGGGATGGAAATCATGAGTCTTTATTTGGGTGATTGACCTCAGGATTCTAGTTATCTATCCTTGATTTTTTTCTTGTGATACAACTATCCATTTATTTATTCCAAGGTTGCAGATGGTTCTATCAACCATCTCCATAACCATCTGTGAGTCAGATTTCCCCAGTCACTACCTGAACCTTGGTAGTTATTATAATTACAATCCTCTGGCTTGTGGCAATTAAATGCTGTAATCTGTTCTTTACTATTGAAGAAAACCACCACTGATTTAATTAGAGATGCTGGTGCCCTTTTCACCAGCACATTCTTCATAAACTTGTTAAATGGTATGCTTGTGGTCTGTTCTTTTCCTTAGAACAGTGGTCCCCAAGGTTTAGGGCACCAGGGACCGGTTTCGGGAAAGACAATTTTGCTGTGGACCGGGGGGATGGTTTTGGGATGATTCAAGCACATTACATTTATTGTGCATTTTATTTCTTTTATTATTACATTGTAATATATCATGAAATAATTATACAGCTCACCATAATGAAGAATCAGTGGGAGCCCTGAGCTTGTTTTCCTGCAACTGGAGGGTCTCATCTGGGGGTGATGGGAGACAGTGACACCCGAAGTGTGTTGCTTATGTCCAGTGGACTCCGTAATCTCGTTTTGGTTGCTGTCACTGCAGGAAACCCTGCCTTTACAAAGACAGGATATTGGAAACGGAAGAAGGCGTTTCAGTGCTTTTGTGGCAATCTCAGGATATTCTGCCTTGACTTTAATCCAGAATGCATGGGGATTTGAAGTTGTCTCAAACACACTCTTAAAGCCACCGTCATTTGCGATCTCAAGCAGTTGATCCTCTTCTAGCACGGACAAAGTCAATTCACCTGCCTTATTCACAAATGGGTCACAGATCCATTCCTTTCCAGTTCGGGGGTGTTTTGTGGTTGGGAAGTAATGCTCAAACTCTTTTGAAAGCTGAGATAGGTAATCATGCACCAGCTGGGAGAAAGAAGGCCCTGGCTCAGTCTCTTTCAAAATCTCTACTAATGTTTGAAACATGTCAAAAATCCCAATGTTCACTCCTCGCTCCCAAAATTCCAGTTTGACTTTTAATGCAGCCACTTTATCTGCCGACTTTGAACAGAGTTGTTGTTCTCCCCTGAAGTGACAGATTGAGTTCACTGAGCAGATTGATTATGTTACACAAGTAGGCAAAGTTTTGTGACCCATTCTGTGCCACTGAAATGTGCTGCCCGTGGTGACTGTTTTTCTAAAAGAAATCTCTGGAGCAGCTCTCATAACTCAAAAACTCTGGCCAGTGATCTACCTTTAGAAAGCCATCTCACTTCTGTGTATAAGAGAAGACGTGTGCTATGCATCCATCTCCTCATACAGCTGCACGAACAGATGTGAGTTACAGGCATGTACTTTAATGTGGTTGATAATTTTAGTCACATCCTGAAAAATGTTGTTAAGTTCAGGTGACATTTTTTGGCTAGCCAGCATTTCTCTATGGATGACACAGTGAGTAGACTCATATTCAGGAGCAACCTTTTTGACCCGAGTAGTGAAACCAGAAAGCCGTCCAGCCATCCTCTCCGTCCGTGCATATACTGACACAAAATTACCAATTCAGTTTTCCTCATATGGAATCATTCAAAGACTTGAATAATTCTGCAACTGTGGTGTTGGCTGGCAACGAAAGTACACATAACACATCCTCATGCACATCCTCCTGAAAAATATATTGCACAAAAACAAGCATTGTTGCCTTTTTGTCAACGTAGGTAGACTCATCAACCTGGATGAGTCACCACAGTGACTCATTAATCCTAACAGTTGTGCCTCAATATCCTTTGCTATTTTGTCAGTTCATCTAGCTATGGTGCTAGCTGAAAGAGGAATATGTGCCACCTTTTGAACTGCATCCTCCCCTAAAAGTTCATGACAAATGTCCTTAGCAGCAGGCAGGGTCAACTCTTCACCAATACTAAAGGGCTTCTTAGCTTTAGCAATGTGGTTAGCCACTAAAAATGATGCTCTCAGTTGCAGACACATTTGATGAAGTGGTGGCCTTCAATAATTGCTTCTGTTCTTCGTGTTCACATATTTTTCTTTTGAAAAACTCCAAAGGCTTGTCTTTTAATGCAGGGTGCTTGGTCTCCATGTGGTGAAGCAGGTTTGAAGGCTTCACGGCTTCACTGGATAGCCACATATTATACAAAGTGAGCTTGGAGGAGGTGAATCACCTGTTGCAATGAACCTGTAATTTAAGTAGGGCTCTTGGTATTTTCTTTTAAATATAGCCTTCTTTTTGTTGGCAGTCTTAGAGTCTTCTGCTGTCTCATCATTGGGTCTTTCCCCTTTTTCAAAGAAGCTGTCTAGCAATGTTTGTTTTTTATTCATTTTGGCTAGGGTTAGCTTGTGGGCTTAACAAAACTGTGACTGAGACCAGTGCACAGTGCAGGAAAGAGGCACGGATGGAAGTGGTAAATAAAATAATGGGCAGGCCACAGGCAGACTAAAGTAAGTGTTGGATTCTGACTTAAGGCCTGCCACCAGATGCAGCTGTACAATTGAAGTACATCAACTCACTTGCCACTCTAAAGCCTGCCACCGGATGCAGCTTAATTGTCACTTGCCACTCACTGAAAGGGTTTTGTTATGAGCCTCCAAGCAATTGATTTATTATGGTCTTTGTGCAGTCAAACCTCTCTGCTAATGATAATCTGTATTTGAAGCCACTCCCCAGCGCTAGAATCACTGCCTCAGATCCACCTCAGATCTTCAGGCATTAGATTCTCATAAGGAGCACACAACCTAGATCCCTCGCATGTGCAGTTCACAGTAGGGTTCATGCTCTTATGAGAATCTAATGCCGCTGCTGATCTGACAGGAGGCGGAGCTCAGACAGTAATGCAAGTGAAGGGGAGTGGCTGTAAATACGGATGAGGCTTTGCTAGCTTGCCAGCGCTCACCTCCTGCTGTGCGGCCTCATTCTTAACAGGCCACAGACTAGTACTGGTCCATGGCCCAGGGGTTGGGGATCCCTGCGTTAGCACACACTCTTCTGATGGGTCTTCCAATCATACATAGTATATCCATTCTAGGACACTGAATTTCCTGAGCATTATAATCCTTCTATCATTGTTTTCCCTGGAATTTCTAGCACTTCAACTTCCCGTAGCATGGAACATTATTTTTTTCAAGTTTAGGGTACCCATCTATTAATGACTTTGCTGCATATACTTGATCTGAGACCAGTGATGCACAAAGACCATATACCTTTCTGAAGTAATCTATTAATCCATATTTAAGTCCCACTGCAGAATAAATAATCATACCAGTAACAACATACAATTCATATATATACATGCATTATACATACATTTGGTGATATATATGTGTGTATGTTATATGTATGTACTAAAGCACATATATGTGTAGGTAGATAGATGAAGAGACTGATAATAATTCCTCTGCAAAAAATAGTTGAGTTGATGTGAACTTCCATATACTAATTTCTAAGAGTAAAAAAATAAAATATGTGTCTAGCAGTGGGCATTTGATTTATGTTGTTATTTTTATTTTCTTGAAATAAACTGTTTTATTAAGAGTTATTTTGTTATAAAAGAAGTACTGAATATTTATTTGCCTGTGAAAGTGCGGATCAAGAGAGCAATGAACAGAAACTATTGCTATCTATTTAGTCACAGCATTTTAAGTCAAATTCCTATGTGCTAAAATGATAAAGTTTAAAAAAAATTTTTTAATAAAATGATAAGGTGTTTGTTACATAAGAAATCCATCATATAAATATAGTTTTGATACAAGTTGGAGCAGGGAAATTATTAAGCTGTTGTAAGAAAGATTACTATCAAGTAAAACTAGGATGAAATATAAAACTACAAAGCAGTAGAATACAAATACATAAGAATATTCTTACCATACTGTTCAAGATGATTCAGAAAACAAATCTCAGTGCTAAAAAGTAAATCGTGATTTAAAGATTTGAATTGTGGGAGATAGGAAAATTTCTAAATTCTTAAAAAGACAAGGATGTTTCATTAATAAGAAAAAAACTCTCCTTTAATAATTGCATATCCTGTTACATTATACAAATATTAATTCAAACTACAAAGATGCATTTTTCTGATTGCTATCACTGCATAATAATTTGCCTCAAATTATTCACATAAAGTAACTGTTTGATTAGTTTCAAAAACTCTGTTGATCAAGAATTTGGACATCATACAGCATGGATGACATCTCTTGTGCATGATGTTTGTGGACTCAGATGAGAACCCTCAGTAACTGAGTTTGACTCAAACAGCTGAGGATTCCTCAAAAGGCTAGGGGCTGGGGGATGGAGGGCAGGATGAACTGGGAGATTGGGATTGACATATATACGCTAATATGTATTAAATAGATAACTAATAAAAACCTGCTGTATAGCACAGGGAACTCCACTTTGCTGTACAGTAGAAACTAACATAACATTGTAAAACAACTATACCCCAATTAAAACAAACAAACAAAAAAGCTAGGGGCTGGAAAAGCTGAGTACAAAGGCTTTTATTTCCAGATAGATTCTTATTTTGCGCATCCGCCTCTGGACTGAGAAGAGTGTGTGGTCTCTCCAATGGCTTGGTGTTCTCAGCATGATAACTAGGTTCCATGAGAAAGCTTTCTAAGAGGGTGATCATTCCAGAAGAACTAGGGAGAAGATACATGGTCTTTTCTGACCTTGCCTTAGATAGAAGTTATCATCTATTCTTCCATACTCTGTTACCTAAAACTACACAGTCTTGTCCAGATTCAAGGGGAGAGGATATAGACCTGATCTCTCAAGGGAAGGGTATCAAAAATATTTGTGCCATTTTTTTTTAAACTGCCACATGCAGAGGTAAAATAACAAGGACTGACTTTTGTGGTTTCAAGAATTAACCTAGATGAATAAAAAGGTAAGGTTGGGTCATTACTGAGTATTACAAGTAAAATGTATTATCATTTTCATTTGAGTTACTGGGAGATAGACGAAAAAAAAGTCATATCTTTCAATATACTCCAATACAATTTAATGGTTTCATGACTTCAAATAGTACTTCAAACTTAGTGTGGCTTTGTTACTTAACTAAAGTCAAATTAAACAGAGCTTTCAACATTTTGATATTCACATTATTCTGTAAGTTCCTACCAAATAATATTGTGACATTAAAAAAAATTAGAAATTATCTAATAGTAGCAAAGTCTCTCAATTCTGACTACAAAAAGATCATCTTTGTATAATGTTGAACAAATGTACCTTTACTTTATAATGTCTGGTTTTAAATACTGCTACTAATACCAGTCACTCTATAATATAAAGGTAAGGTCAAACCCAATACCATCTCCAGAATCACACGATTCGTTTTTTCAGATATCTGGATCCCACCTTACAAAGAAGAGGGCAATAGAAGGAATGGTCATGAGATAGAGCTAAATTTTATTAAGTAATGTGAACATTTTCTTTAAAAGATTTCAATAGAATTAATTAACAAGTTTCAATTGTCACACTCCCTCCCCATAAATACCTTACACACATACTACATAGTAGGATAGCAGCTCATGAGAAGCATACATATTTTATAAAATAAAATTTTACTCTTTTGCATTTCAGAATCATAATACTTAAAATATTAACTTTCCTATACTGGGCCACTCTAGAACTTTCAGAGATGATTTTACCCATGACTTAAACTTATCTAATGATGTGGACTCATTAACCACCTAAAAAGGAGAAAAAGGGGGGGGGCTCTTAAAAGATGCTTTCAGTTGTTTTAACATACTATAGAAAAGTAGGATTCATATGAAAGCAATTTTTTTTAATAAAAGTGTCTTAATGAATCTATTAATTATGCAAAGATACATTCAGAACATAGTTTGAAAGCAACAGGCTGAGACAATGAGACAGTAAGCAACTGTGAATAATAAAGAAAAATGGTTGTTGTGTGCTGGGCATAATAAAATCTCAGAGTTGTATTAAAGATCCTCAAAACTGATATTGATCCAACACAAAAGGCTTTGAACCTCTAACAGTTCCAACAGTCTATACATTATTTTTGGCTACAATGGTGAGAACACTATGTCAAATCTTTTATAGGACCAGCATTCCTGTTACTTAACTGAGTACAAGTTAATGGAGTACAGAGTTTCTCATTTTGTTTTATTCTGGTCCTTAACACAAAAACTTACCCAGTTGGTATTTAATCAATACGTATTGCAACATTTTTCTAAAAAAAAAAAAAAAAGAAATCTTCTAGGTCTTATAGTTCTGCCAAAAGAGTTAATTTAGCATAAAGTATAACATCTAAATACAATTTAACTCTTTGTGATAATGTCTGTCTATAGATTAGTGAAAAATATTTTAAAGTATATGTAACATGATTTAAGTAGGATATTAAATATCCATATATATGTAATACATTGTTTAAAAACCTATCATATTGATATTCATCTGCTATGAATGTGCATAAATGATTTATTATTTAACCATATTAAAAACCGGCCCATGGAAAGTTACCAAAAGTAAAAAACTAGTTACAAATAAACAGGAAGCATAGTGCAGAATTCTGATTATTATATGCTCATATTTTAAAACTCGAGTAAATTAGTATTCACAATCAAAAAGTATGGTTCAATTATTGTAATATAAATATGTTCTTATGAAAGATAACAACTTGTCCTCATCTTTGCTTTTATTCTTTTCACAACATGTTAGAAGTTATTTAGCACCTTTAAAGTTGATGTTCATATATACAATAGTAAAATAATGTAAAAAATGCTTTATAAGTCAGACAAGGCAGATTAATCAATGATTCGAAGGATATAAAAGGATATTATTTTGAAATGTGTTTTTGCTATTAATTTATTTAAATTTTAAATTATTCCTTTTCAGACTATATTAGACATAATATATATACTAGATATTTTTATAATTTGAAGAAAATATTCTATTACTAATGTGATACAATTGTAAAAATAATGATGAATGAAAGAGTGGGGAGAAGCAAAGACATAATAAGGGTAAAAAGGACAAGACAACAATGAAACTTTGAAAAAACATGTAAATGAATATTTAGAAAATATCTAAAAATACATACAAGATTGATTATTAAAGTTACCTCATCTGTTCAACCCTTTTGTATCCTTGTGCTACATTCCTTCTCCTTGATATTATAAGCTACTGTGTTTATATTATATTGCTATACTTCAAATAATCTACTTAATTTTTATGGTATGAATATATGTGTTTTTTACAGGTTTATTTTGTGTTCATTTCAGAAAGTTTTTCATGTGGTTTTAATTTCTTTGTATGTTATTATTATTATATTATTATTATATATTATATATATTATTATATTATTATATTATTCTAGCCATTTTTAGTTTTTTCCAACAGTTGGAACCTAAAGAGCTGCCTATTATATTTTTGTTTTGTTGTGGTTTTGCTTTTGTTTTTCCTTTGTTCATTGAGTTCTTGTCCATGTGAGTAGCGGTCATCCATTAAATGGTAGGAGATGCACAGAATCATCTGATAAGGGTCCAGTCCTCACTTCAGAGCACTGGTAGGAAAATTCTTTGCTCACCAGATTCCCACTAGCACTCACAATCTTAGGAGCAGGAAGGACTAGTCACATATTTTAGATTCACTTAGTTTGGGACAGCATTCTGTTCCAGCTTCCTCTCTGTACCCTGACTAGAGCCTGAGGCCTCCTGAGTCTAACATGTTCGGACGTTACTTGGCTGTTTGCCTCACTAAGGATTCAACACAGGAGATACAGATGATGGTTCAATGGGAACTGAGAGTGCAGAGACATAGAGATTAACACTGTCTACCATCTGCTACTATCTATTATCTAGAAATAACTCTTGATAGATTAATATTAAATATTACTTATTTATGCTGATTTTTATAGTATGCATAGAGTGAATTCTATTCTTCGCATTTTAATAGAACATCTATTAACAAACTTTTTTTAAAAAATAGGCGTAGAATATGAAAATGAATTGAAAGCATGTGTTATCACCCTCAAAATCCTGAATCTCAGGTGATATAGAGGATAGATATAAAAAAATAGAATTTTATAAGATAAAGATGCCAAGCATGAAATGAAAATGAATTTTTGTAAGAGACACAAACTCAAAGGACAAGAGTAGTATCCAGTGGAAAAATGGTCTTCACTCTAGAGTCTACATGTAAGGATGAGAAGAACATCAATGTGTATAGAGCATGAACCAGGTGGAATGAAAGACACATTCATTCCAAGGAAGCACCTGTTCAGTAGTACAGAAAATTAGGGGGAAAAACACATGATAAATGTGAGTAATAACTAGTTCTATGAGAATGAATTTTAGAATATCTGCAGAGGAATGTCAGTTGATAAGCCTTTAAATGCCTGAGAGTCAAATCTGAACAAGAGTAAGCATTTATTGGATATCACATGTCAAACAGCTCACTAGATTATTTATATGCATAAACCCAATTTATCCCTCACCCTAGGTGAAGGAGATTGCCGGTATTATTATGCCCTTTTGTTATAGAGTAAACTGAGGTGTAAAGGATCTAATTAACTTGGCTAAGGTCAAATTGTTGGTATGAATCCAAGTAACTACAAAGTCTGCCACTAATTTTAAGGAGTTGAGTAGATAAGAAAATAAATTGTGTCCCTCATTTCAGAATGTATATGCTAAGATATCATGATCTAATTAAAAAATTGGATCTTTCTTTATAGCACCAGGGGCTTCCTTGAAGCTACAGGCTAAATCATTAAACTCACAACAAATGCCTTCAAACTGTTATTTTGTAAATTGGTACATAAATCACAAACATTAAAATTCCCCAGCACAGTGTACATAATAGTTATTATTTAGTATAGTGCCAGTATTTTTCTGGTGAACAAAATGGAAACATATAGGACTGTAAACCTCTACTAATTAACTAATTATACCCCTTATTAATATAGCTCCAAAGTACATGAATGGTTTAGAGAATTATAGGTATTCTCTTTCATAAATTTCTATTAAGGAGCTTATTCGACAGAAAAAAATTTCAAATAATAAATAGCTCCAGTACTTTAGATTTTTGTTGAAACTATGCAGTATTACATAATATGAATAATCTGTTTACATCATGCTGATTTATAATAAAAGTCTCTTGAGATAGCAGCATTTATAACTATATAGAAAATTACAGTGTTTTGCTGGCATGCTGTGTAACCTTATACTAATTAAAAATTTAATTTTATCCCAGTGAGATCAGTGCATTTTAAGATGAGGAAAAGTCACACCATACTCAAAGATATTTTTAGCCAATTTCTATCTTTTATATTTGTACCTTAAAAGGCTTTGTAATTTTATAAATCATCTCTGAAAAGTGACAGGTTGTGACAACCTGTTTTCACAGGCTGTCAGGTTTTTCTCCAAATTTCCATAGTTTTGAAAAATATAATTTCAGAAGTCTGTAGATAGTATTCAACAACATCTCCATCTAAAATATTACCTAATTGTGGTATAATGCAAGCAGCAGAATGAAGACTTCAAAAATGAGTTTAAGGGATTTCCCTGGTGGTGCAGTGGTTAAGAATCAGCCTGCCAATGCAGGGGACACGGTTTCCATCCCTGGTCTGGGAAGATCCCACATGCTGTGGAGCGACTAAGTCCATGTGCCACAACTACTGAGCCTGCACTCTATAGAGCCTGTGAGCCACAACTACGGAGCCCACGTGCTGCAACTACTGAAGCCTGTGCACCTAGAACCATGCTCCGCAACAAGAGAAGCCACCACAAGGAGAAGCCCACACACCACAACAAGGAGTAGCCCCTGCTCGCTGCAACTAGAGAAAGCCAGCATGTAGAAATGAAGACCCAACACAGCCCCAAATTAATTAATTAATTTTTTAAAAAATGAGTTTAAAAAGTGATTTGCTAAAATAAAATTGCTCATTGTTTATCAAGGTTACTAGTAGTTATATTAGTGAAATGGTACTTATATTAGTGAATGGTATTTATATTATCACATTATTATATTATCATATAATATTCTAAATATGAGATATTTTGAATTATTTTTACTTTTCTTATCATTAAAGTCTTTTATAATTACTATACCATAACAAGTACTTTTGTTTCCATTTTGAAGATTATGTAACTGACAAGAGTTTGCATGTCTCAGAGCCAGTGTAGGTTTCAACTACCTTTGATTTTGTTTTTGTTTTAGCAATTGTTTTCTTAAACATTTTATAGCCTCAACATTATTTGCTATAACTATTGTATCATAGTAAATATGGTTGTTCTAAATATTACCTGGTTCTCTGCACATTTATATATTTCCAAATTTGTATCGTAGTCTTGGTTCTCCACTAGAAGTTTAATTTTACAGTACTATGTTAAGAAATGTAAAGAGTTTCCTTAAACTTATTTGAGCATTCATTTTCTGATTAAGTCACCCTCTGATGATTCACCAGCACATTGGATGTGAAGAATCTCAATAGTTACTGGAGTTCATGTGAGTATGTCTTTAACTATTTACTTTTACTGAAGTACAGAATTTACTCCTTACTCACCATGACCAAATAATTACACTGTACTGTTAAATTATAACAAATTACTATCATCAGAATTCCATAAATGTGAAGTTTAGTAGAATGGATTAACCACACAGAAAAAATGACTGATGGGCTTATTTAAATTGCAACTCAGAAGATAGGTCTGAGGGTTCTCATTATAAAGAAAAAAATAAATGCTGATTTGAGTTCAGTTGGGGTTGGGATGGTCAGTGAGTTAAACAAAACTAAAGTCCTGGAGAATGGGATAGGCATATTTTCCATATACTTTCCTCAAGGAAGAAGAATTGAGGAGATCACCTAGGAAGGAGCAGAAGAGAGTCTAGACAAATACCAATTGGAAAAGAAATAAATACTTGAAATGCATTTTTTTAATCATGAGAGCTCAACCTGTACATGTACTTATTTGATATCCGGAGTGTCAGAGACCAACTGAGATAAAAAAGACGAAATAGTGGGGGCTTTTGTGTGGTAAGGAGAAGTGAGAATGGCCTGACTGCTGGTTGGAGATGTGATCTCTAAGATGAAAACAGAGGGGTGGAAGACTCCGTGAGAAAAAGAAATCCAGGTCTACTAACTCTTATGTAGCATCCAGAGCTGCAGTGACTGTGTAGCCTCCTGATGACTGAATATTAAGGCCTAATTCGAGAGATGCAATGAATGTCCTGGTGACCAAGCATGGTGTGTAGGAGTTGGATTCTAACAGAAGAGTACTGCCCACCTTACTGGACCAGTCAAGTTTATATAGTGGAAACTATAAATATATCAGAGCTCTGTCTTCAATTTTTTCCAAAGGTCTTCAGTTTCTTCTGAAATCCCTGGGGTAAGTGCCCACATAAAATGACTGAGATTAGAATACCAAAATGAAAACTGTCAGAATCAGAATATTATTTAGAAATATCAAAAGTGTGATCTTTTATCCTACCTTTACTAAGCAACTGAAAAATACTCAAAAATATGAATGCCCAGTGATTAAACATATTTATTATAAAAAAAATCCTAAATCCCCTTTTAAGGGCTCACTTGATTACAGCAGGCCCACCCACAGTAATTTGCTTTTGATTAACTCATAGTCCACTGATAAGGGAAGTTAATCACACCTGCAAAATACCTTTTGCCATTTAAAGTAAACAAACAAAGGATGTGATATTCCATTATATCCACAAGTTCCATCCTTATTCAAAAAGAGGGGATTATACAGGGCATATATATCTGCGAGCAGGAACTTTGAGAGCCACTTTAGAATTCTGCACACTGCAATGAGAATTATTAAATGTGAGCCAGTTTGTTTATTAATAGATTGTTTCCAAGTATATTAGGGTATATTCAGAAAATAACACCACGAACAGATGGAAAAATTTTAAATAAGAAACTAGCTTCAAGTTTGTTGGCAGAGATGAAAAAGAAAAACGTTAAGTAAGTACAACAGGAAGCTGTAATAAACTTTAGGGCTGGATGAGCCAGAGGGAGACCGTGCTATGAGAGCACAGTACCATGAGATAGTTCCAGAACCAAGTCTTGCTGTGCAGAGGCATCAGGTAGGAGCTGGCACTGTGAAGAAAAAGTCATCTGGCTGGAGATAGAACTGAGGGTCCTCAAGAAAGTATAGAAACTTGGACCACCAAAAAGCACTACACAAGCATTATTTGGGACTTCAGAGAGAGAGAGGAAAGTCCTCTAGCCTCTCTTCCTCTTTCCTGCCAAATTCTCTCCAGTGATTTCCATTGGTTGAACTCAGAAGCCAGTGCACAAAGACTTCTGATAAATGTAACATGTGAAAGTCACCCCACCACTATAGAGTGCAGAGGAGGGGAAAGGAATCTGAGAACAGACAAGTGGCAATCAAACTAGACTTGGGTTTGATTGGTCCATTGGGAAAATATATTCTACTTGAGATTATGCAAAATGAGGGAGGTGAAGATAGACAACATTTTTTAACAGTAAGTGATTTTAGTAGATATTAAAGTGCTGAATACATTTATGTATGTATGCATTATATAAATGTGTGTATGTATACATATATATTCCATATATATGTGAGATTTTAAACATAAAATTTAGAAAAATATTTTAGAAAACAGTGAAAGTGAGCTACAAAGTAGAGAGATATTAAAATGAAGAAAGAATTTCAATTCCAGCAAAGTTGCTGTGTTGTGTGACTAAATGTCTGGTTAACCAAGAAAGCATAGCCATGGTTTATGCCTGCTGCCTCTGTCACTCTCAGAAACTTCTCTGGTTTAGACAAATTATATGTCAACCTACCTAGAGAAGAAAATGAACCAACTTGAGTGGAATAAACTACTAGAAACTCATTTACATCTTCCTGAAAGGAATAGGGAAATAGCAGATGAAAATTAAATACTTGAGGCATACCTCACTACTGCAGAAAAAAATTTGGTATTTTAAAAAATGCTATCCAATTAAATGTTCAGGCAGCATTCTCAGAATCACAACGCATAAGCATTGTTTTTAGCCAAGTTCTCAGAGGCCCAGGCTTCAGAAACATTAACAACAGCTTCATTTCAGCAAACTGCTATGGTTGATTGAAAAGTGGGAGGGACCTTGGATATTAGGGCTAAGTTTGCCCTGGAGAAACAATTTCTCAGGCCTAAGCAGTTCCAAAGAAGGAGTAATCATCTAGGAAATTCTTTCTCTCAAGGGAGTCTAGACTCCGTCTAGAACATTAGGGTTCAAAGAACAACATGAAAGGGAATACAGAACTTAAGAGGTTTGAATATGCTCAATCCAAAGTAAAAGCACCTCAAAAAATGATCCAGTGACTTGGGCTATCACAATTGCAAATGTTTCAACTTTGCAAGATGTCAAGAATATTTCCCAGTGTCTTTCTCTTAGCTTCTGGTGTTTACCAAGTCTTGGCATTCCTTTGCTTATAAACTCATCATTCCAATCTCTGCCTCCGTTGTCACATGATCTTCTCTCTGTGTGTCTCCTTGTCTCTCCTCCACTTCTTATATGGGCAACAGTCAAACTGGATATGGTCCATCCTAATCAACTATGACCTCATCCTAACTTGACTGCATCAGCAAGGACCTTATTTCCAAATAAGGTCGTATTAATGGATACCTTGTGAGCAGCATGGGTTGTTTAGAGTTCTTCTCTTCCCTTTTACAGAATTGTCAAGGATTTTATATATATATATGTATATTCATTCAGTTGAAGGTATTGTTGCCTCTCTGTATTTGGGTAGAGGTACAATACCAAATTTTAGCATAGGTGACCACAAAAATCTAAATTTTGTGTTGATAAAGATATATTTTGACCATTTACAGATGTTTTAATTAGCAGAGCACTCCAACAACCAAGTTTCTGACAGTAAGTTTCTGACTACAGACAAAATGTTGGAAATCAGGGGAAAAAAACCCAAAATTAACTTCTCCCTCTCCCTCTCTACCTCCCTCTCTTCCCAGCTTCTCTTCTCTTACTAAAAAAAATTGTATACAGTTGGCCCTTGAACAATGCAGGGATTAGGAGTGCTGATATTCCCTGCAATTAAAAATCCATGTATGATTTACAGTTGGCCCTCCATATCTGCAGTTCTGCACTCGCAGATTGAACAAATCTCAGATCGTGTAGTCGAGTAGTATGTATTTATTGAGAAAAATTCATGTGTAACTGGACCTGTGCAATTCAAACATGTGTTGTGCAAGGATCAGCTGTATATTTGCGGGGGACACAGTTAGACCCACAACAAATCATCATTTTATATTTCTCTTTATTATACAATTTCCACATCAGAAGTCTTCTAGAGACCAAAGATAATTTTGGGGGATATGTGATATTTTAAAATTATAAAGTTTTAAAGTTTTCCAGTTGTAGTTTTATTTTGTCACTAGGATAGTTAATAATTTGTCAAAATTTGACTTATAGAAATGTAAAATTTT
Source organism: Mesoplodon mirus (assembly GCF_964341445.2). Lineage (NCBI taxonomy): Eukaryota > Metazoa > Chordata > Mammalia > Artiodactyla > Ziphiidae > Mesoplodon > Mesoplodon mirus. The sequence goes on along the minus strand of NC_138982.1, from coordinate 102,846,115 downwards.
GAGTTATTCTCAGTTGGGGATCGGGCAGAAGTGACCTGCTGTAAATCCAAATTGTGTATTATGAGAAAGATAATATTTTTTGTCATATCATAAAACAAAGATAGTTGATTGAGCCTTAAATCAGACAATTCTTTCCCAAAGAATCTTCCCTATGTTCTGGATGGTATACACAGATTGGTCAAATTAAAATACTAATCATATACATTGAAACAAATTTTCCCCATTATTGAAATAAATCAAATGAAAGGATTACATGGTTCCTATGCCTCCTGACTAAATTTTTAGATTAAAGAAATGTATCTAAGTAGAACAAAGCATTAGTAAGCTTCAGGCAAGTAGTGTGTATATTAAAGTTGATGCAGTTCGACAGCAGCTTGTTTCCTGATAGCCTTTAATAAAGGATATCTGTTTTATTAGGTTTTTCTCTAATTACCACAAAATTATATAATGGATCAATACACTTTAATAGTAAGTATTTGCATTATAGATCAGGTGGAGAATATCCTAAAGTTTTATGCAGCCAGGAGCATTCTGTAACTTTGTCTTTTTTCTATGTACTTATAGCTACTATGATAGGTTCACTTAAAGCACTGGACAAAATTATAACTTAGTAAAAACTATATCACTACATTTAGAAAACCCATAGACACAAATTTACATATGAAAACGATCTCAGTCTATCTCTGTATTTTATGTATGTTCTGTCAAATAGATAATTTTTTGACAATGTTCAAATTAGGGTGTGTCTATGAAAATCATATATGAATGCAATACTTTTATAGAATTTTATATCTAGATTACATTTGCATACCAATTTTTTGAAACTCAAGGAGATGGTACAGACAACATTCTAAATGTTGAACGAGTTCTAGTATTACAACTTTTCTTTCTTTTTCTTTTTTTCTTTCATATATTTTCTCTTGGCTTTAAAAGTAGGCAAAATTTCACAATTAAAATTATGGAACTATCACTGTAATGTAGTAATTAAACAGAACAGAGAATAGACTATATTGGTGTGACATTTTGTGTATGATTGCTGGCATTTGTGCAAGAGCATTTTTAAGTAGCGAAGGATTCAGTTTTGTGTTTTTCTTTCTGTAAACTCTCAAAGATATTCACAACTAAAACTACATTAGAGGTTCGTGGCTCTAGCAGTGTATTACTTTAAGTATACTTAAAGGTGAGGTTTCCCTTTTCTCCATATAATGTATGACATATATTAATAAATCCAATTGTTTAGGATAAGCTCTCAAAATGAGATTTTTAAAAACAAGACATAGGAAGATAAAGATATACATATGCATTAAAGAAAACCATTTAAGAAAATTAAAGAGCAGAAAAGAGGAATTCAGGAGCCAGGATGAGCTGGTGAGGAAGAGGCAATGTGAAGGGCTAGTCTCTACTTTTAGACACTGGAAAGCTCTGTAGGAGCAGGAGAACCAGTTATTGTTCAAGTGTGATAGCAGTGAGGGTGTCAGTATGTGAAAGTTCCTGGGATTAAAAATATTTCTAAAAGAAGAGATAATCTAAAACCACCTTCTCTGGGTACATTTGGAATATTTATTCACTTCTGTACTTGTAATTTTGTCTGTAAATAGATAACTTATTAATATTGTGGCACAAACAACCCTTGAAATATCATCTCCCAAATCTAATTCATAATAAAGAATCATAGCTCCCTCACTATAAAAATAATTATATCTAGCTAGATTTATTTTAGTAAACAGCACTTGGAGTGGCAAAATGCCTAGGGCTAAAACTGCAATTTTATAACTCTGATACTAATTAATACTGTAATATCAAATTAAATAAAGCTAAGATCATTTCTTAGAAAGCAACATTTTATGCTCAGAAATTTATTGCAGCTAATATCACTTTGTAATGACTTAGAACTTGAAATTAGCCAGAGTATTTTTCATTATGATAAATATATTTGCATTCTAATGAAATGGAGTTTGGACCCTTCCTGAGAATGACCATTATTCCTCATGCCATTGTGTTCTTTGAAGCCAAGGCCTTCTATAACACTAATTCTTTATTTTACTCAGCACGGAAGTTAATTTGGATTATTAATTTTCTTTACGTACTCAGTGTATAGCTTTATATAGTTCATTATGTTCTTACACTGATACTGGTTGAAGTATTAGTTCTATCCCAAGAGTTCCTTTGACTATCTGGATCTCTATTTGAGATTATTTATTTTCCCCATTTATTTTTAGTTCCTCCTGTCTATCCTTTTGTAGGGCCAAATAGGTATTGATTTTTAGGTACACTTGAGACTGCAGTACTGAGCAAGTTGAAATGCATTGTGCACAAGGAAAACAGTACTGCAAAAAAACCCACAATGAGCATTATATACACACACACACACACACACACACACACACACACATATATATTTGGTGGTGCTACATAAAAATTTTGAAGCTATAATACTGAATTATTAAATATATTTGCTGTCAGTTTGAAGTATAAAACATGGCACTTTTTAGGAGTTTTTTTTTCTTAACAGAAAATATTCACAACTTTTTGGATTGGCTTGCTCAACGTTTATTCAAATTTCCTTTTGAAGTGCCTTCCTGGATCTCACATGTAGAAAAACTAAAATCTGTATTTCCACAATCCTTTGAAAAAGCTAGGCATCCAAATATGATTTAGGTTCAGACAATCATATGTAGTGGTGGGAGACTAGAAATCAAAACCTGGATAAATAGGGCTTCCCTGGTGGCGCAGTGGTTGAGAGTTCGCCTGCCAATGCATGGGACATGGGTTCGTGCCCTGGTAGGGGAAGATCCCACATGCCGCAGAGTGGCTAGGCCCTTGAGTCATGGCCACTGGGCCTGCGCGTCCGGAGCCTGTGCTCCACAACGGGAGAGGCCACAACAGTGAGAGGCCCGCATACCGCCAAAAAAAAAAAAAAAAAAAATCCTGGATAAATGGTGAGAGAAACATCCATATGGACAGGTCATATACAAATGTCAGTAAAATACAAATCATTTGAATGAATCCATATATATATGTATATAGTCATAGTACTTCTAATCAAGCAAAATTTTTAGTATAAATGGTGGAAAGAATAGATAACATTATTATATACATGAAGGAATTCACATACCAAACTTACGTATTCAAGAAGAGGAAATGTTTCACTAAGAATCAGTACACAGAAAGCAAAAGAGAAAATAATGTCTAATAGAAAATTTAACTCAAAATCCTGGTTACGTTAGAAGGAAAGAAAATAAAAACAAGTATCACAAATATTTTTGAATTTATCCTTAACATCTGGAAAGGCATATTTTTGTCTCCAAACCCAAAGATTCCAGGTGAATCTCTTTGTCACTGACCATGAGTCCACTAGAAATGGAGTAAGTGTGGTCCTCAAAATGCTGCTCCGTAGACATATTACCAGTGCTCTTTTCAAAGTCTATCGTACTAAACTTACACCACTTTAAATTTGTAATAAATTTTAAATCTAAAATTTAATGAAATAATCTGTTAGCCTCTAATGAGCTGTGTAATTTATATAAAGAAAAAAATGCCTTTAAGAGGCATCCCTTATTTTTGTTGTGAATTTTGTGTTGTAGGATGGCATCATCAGGGTGTAATAGTTTATCCCCCCAATTTTATCTCTGTTACGTATCTTATCTTTAGTGCTAGATATTTCAAATGCAAATATTGCATTGGACTCATGCATTTTTAGGGTAAAAGTTATAGTATAAGCCAGCTCTAAATTTTATATGAGCATTTTAATATTTATTGTTTGAGTAGTTAAGAAGGTAAATATTGGTATTTCCCTTTCAATAATGCCCCATACATTAACCCATGTAATATATAATCTGCAAAACAACTTTGAGAGATGTGTATTGTCATTATTTCCATTTACCCTGGATTTTTGCCAGTGATTATATTTAAAAATGGGATGGAAGCAGAATTCTGTTTCTATACCCATTCTTGGAAGATGTTTAAATTAAAATTTATTAGCAATAAATAAAAACATTTACCCTTATATTGAAAAAAGTATGAGCAAATATAGAAAGGGGAAGGATTGACTCAATTTTTATTCTGAAAATATGAATATGTGGTTAACTTCCCATGTTGTTGGAAGAAAATGGTATAGAACTTCGTATTTTTAAAGACACTAACCATTTCCTTTGACCATCTTTGACTAATCTTCCATAGAATCCTTCTTGCTTTTCAGTCTTTCTGTTGAATTGGCCAAAAAGTTCATGCAGGTTTTTCCATAAGAATCAGATCCTTATTTATCTTAGACTGGGTATAAGTAGACTCTTTTATTTTCTTATTTTTGTCACCATGCTGTACATTATTATAGCCCTAGAACTTATTTTTCTTATAACAGGGCGTTTGTACCTTTTGACCACCTTCACCCATTTCACCCACCCTATCAACCCCCAACTCTGGGAACCACCAATCTGTTCTCCTTTCTATGAATTGTTTTTTAGATTTCAAACATAAGCAAAATCATACAGTATTTGTCTTTCTCTATAAACCCTTTAAAGTTCCTTGAGTTAGTGTTACCAAGGGACCCTTTCCTTCTAATTATATATGCTGCTTTTAAGATCACTATTTGGAAATATTATATATGTATACAGAAGAACTAATTATACATAACTCAGTTGGAAAGATGCAAATTCATAAAAACAAAATACCACTGAAGGCTCTATTTCAGACCTTAATTTTAGTTAATTCAAAACCTACTATATCAGTAATTTAATAATTGTTTTCTATTATTAAAACACACATAGCAACATGTTGTGAATGGCATTAATGCTAAAGGTAGTGAAAAACATCTTGTATTTTTAATTGTTAGAAGAGAAAAACCAGAAAAAAAGAACAGCTTGAGACTCAAAGTGGTAATGTTTTAAAGTTTCCATTTAAGCCCCAAATCTTATTATCCACTTAATAAAATGAAGGCTCAGAAGTCCAGTCTATTAAGATATAGTTCTAAGGTAAATGTTCCCTAGATGAACTTGATTAATCCTATATGCATTCTCATCCCTAGTCATAAGTCAGAGCTTTCTGAGACTACTCTTTCAGACCAGCAAGTACTATTTAGTGCACTGAAGCAGTAACTTAATACTATGCTGGTGACCTGTAACAGCTGATACAGTTTCCAAAGGCAGTTAACTTCCAAATAGGCAGTACTTTACTGACTATTTAATATGTACTGCTTCAGTAGACTAGATAATACCTTGATAGCCAAAAAGATCTAATGCTACTTCCAAAATTTGGTGGCGGGGGCGGTTGGTGGTAGACAGGAATACAGCAATAGTGTTTTCCTATACTATGTATGTTAGAAGGCATAACATACTTTTACCCTGATCACAGCAGCAAGAATATAAAATGCTTTGCAACAGTTTAAACTCATTTTATATGAACTAAGAGCATGATAATATCAATATGTTAGCTTTAGAAAAAATAAATGTTTATTAATTTAAAATGCAATATGAAACCTACATCCTATTTTAAAGATAAAGTTATAGGCTTCATGTTTCAATTCGGGGTGATGTATAATTTCTAAATTCATCCTTTTTCTCACTTCTGTGTTACCTAATATATGCTTTTCAGTTTTTACTAGTAATGTTTATTAACAAAGACAACTTTACAGTAACAGTGCTTGGAAAAGATTTTACTGTAGTTTTGTGTATTCAAACTAAGATCTAATGTACCTCAGTTAACCATGATTTACATTAATACTTGAAATAATTTTACAATTTTTAATAAAATAACTTTCTAACTAGTTTCTATACCTCAACTATACTTAAGCTTGAGGCCAGAAACTAATGCTCAAATTCATTAGGACTTCTTTCCTAATTCCTGCAGCAAGGTCTCAGATAGTCCCCTGAATCACTCTCCTTAAACCCAGTGAAAACTTCAATTTGTCTGTAAATATAGTTATGGTTTATTTTAGTTCTAAAGTCATACTGTTTCAATATATTTAATACTCTTCCTTTCTCCCATCCCTTGAAATACCTCTCCCATAGCCCTTCCAATCATATCTATTCAAATATAATTCTAAATATTTAAATATCTAGATATAAGAATCATGGGTCTCAGTGTTTGGGGAAATTGGGACTTTGCATGCAGGTATGAGTATTTTAGAAGCTGTCCATGAAGTGCTTGGGACCCCAAAGCAAGATAATTTTGTTTATTGTGATTCTTTCAATACCATCCTCCACAAATTTTTCAAAGGGGTCTTTACTTTTCAACACTTGCTCATTCCCATAGAGTAGCATTACCAGTGGTTCAATGGCAATTACAAAAGTAATGTACTAGAGAAAGATTCTGAAATAGGTTTCTTTACAGCAGTGATTTTACAACAGAAGTGGACAAGAGGTGGCGTATATTAGGGGCATTCAATTAGAGGCTATGGACTCTCTCTCTGCCAAAAAGAAATAGAGATGCACTTATAAACTCTGGTTCATAAACTAGTTCAAGTGATTTGTCAAATCCAAAACCAAATATGGATTTTCTAGGGGCTTCCCAGCCTTGTTTTAACCAATCTGTCTTACTCTCATCACTCTCTTTAGTCTGACAAATTAAGCTTGATTGAAAGAAAGGTTGCTCAAATATTTTAAACGGCTCAAAAGAGATCAATTCTCACTTTCCTTTAATTATATTTCCAACAGTTTACAACAAAAAGTCTTAAATCTTGTAGCAGTGTCCTGAAGAAAGTAGGAATTCAACCATTATTTTCTGAGTGAATAACAAATGACGAAATGGAATAAGCTATTTGATAATATCAAATTTCTTAAAGAATAAAAAAATGCTTTGTTTTATATATGTTTCGTTTCTTTTGCATGGCTATATAAAAGCAGATAAATTATTTTAAAATGAAAACTTCCTGGTTTGAAGGAAGAAGTAGGGAGTAACCAATAACTGACATGTTTATAAAATAAACTAGGAAAACTTGGTTCAACTTGTCACATATTAGCAACAATATTATAAATAAACCTCAAGTTCCTTGCTAAAAATTGTTCTTCCAAACTATCTATATGAAAAGTATATTAATAGCAGAAACAATCTATGATATCTCTTCCAGCTTTAAAGTAGTATGAAATAGATGTCAGATTCTCAGCATTAAATGGATGCTAATATATATATTTTAAGGGTGATTATTTTGATGCCCTTCCAAAGTACTGTCAACAGTCTTAAGTTGGCCATATTTTTTGCTATTCTAGCATCTGATAGCACAAAATGTCTGTTGAGATTGAAGGATGGAGTTCTGTGTGTGTGTATATATGAGTGTACAGTTCAACTCTGCATCTAAAATGCTGCCTCACATGTGTAGACAGTATGTACTTCAGAGCTTAACATTCCAAGAGGGCTTTTTGTAGTGTTAGAAGTTGTAGCATATCTTCTGCATGTGACCTTTCAAAATAAACGGGCTCGCTTATCAACCTTAACACAGAAGCTGAACAGCTTCCTGTTATTCACTCAGGTAATGAACCAACACAATAGGTAGTCCTCCCCTGGGCAGAGCTAGCCTTAGCCTTTTTTTCCTTAAACTTTAAAATATATTAAATCAGTTGCAATGCAGCAATATGAGCTTCTAACATATCCATAAATGAAATCTCCAGATCAGCCTCTCATAGGCAAATAAGCAGCCATAACATCTTGTAAATTCTCCCTCTGAAATCACAGAGAAGAAACTCGATATACTCACCAATGACCCTTATCAAATAGCAACTTTGTGGAATGCTCTTTGCCTTTATAGTCTCTCTGGAGGTTACTAACTCTAATGGGAAGGCAATGTACCATTGGCTATTATTCTTGCCAGCAGGGAAAGCTGAAGAAAGATGCATCCGTTAATTCTGTGTTCTCATTGCAGGGTATGAGATCCCAATGGAAGTATCTTTACTTCCCTTTGAAAATAATTGTAATTTTTGCTACTTATTTATAGCAGAGGGTTAGATCGCTGCTCCTAGACATTTTATGACTCTTAAATCATCAATGTGAATGATAGTTCATTATATTTTTTCTCCCAAAGTTAATCTTACAATATTCTTTAGATATTAATTTTATGAAAAATAGAGGCCTTATCAACTTTTCCTCAAATGGCAAGGCAGATTTCATATTGTTTCTGAAATCACCATGACTGGTAAAACGAATAATATTATGTTAAGGGGGTGAGAAGGAGAAGAGTTTTACTAAACAGTGTTTTGGGTAATAGTGGATAATAAATATGTTAAGCTTTTTGCCTATCAAGTGGAAAATTAATTAATGAGGCATCTTAGGCAATTCCAAGTAATAGAGACACGACTATATTGGAATAAACACAAAATGGTTTAATTTTCTTGTTTAATAAGAAGACTGAGGTAGGCAGTTGGTGATAGTGGTTTAGATGCTCAAAAATGCCAGGCTTGGGATCTTAAAAATCCTTATGTTCTTTTTCTCATAGTGTCAAAATTAATCCTAAATCCAGCCATCACAATCTATTCTAGATTGGCAGGAAAAGGAGAAAAAGACTAAGCTGATTCTCTTTAAGGAACTTTCCCTTAATCCCCATCCCAAAACTCTTCTTTGTATATTTCATGAATTATTTTAATTTGGAATGGAGTTGTCACTATGTAACTGAGTGGACGCTACACCACAAAATGTAGTTTTGTTAATAAGGAAGAAAAATAGAATGGATATTGGACAAGCAATTACAAGTCTATTCCAAAAGGACTAGATTTTTTCTACTAGATTAGAAGACACAAAATTGAATTTCTATTTTGACTACTTATAATAATAAGGAACATACCTAAAATGTGTTAAATATTATCTACTGGGCTTCCCTGGTGGCGCAGTGGTTGAGAGTCCGCCTGCCGATGCAGGGGACACGGGTTCGTGCCCCGGTGCGGGAAGATCCCACATGCCGCGGATCAGCTGGGCCTGTGAGCCATGGCCGCTGAGCCTGCGCATCCGGAGCCTGTGCTCCGCAATGGGAGAGGCCACAACAGTGAGAGGCCCGCATACCGCAGAAAAAAAATTAAAAAAAAAAAATTATCTACTTGAAAATAGGTAATACTCAGGTCAGAGAAATTATTTCATTTACTCTTTGTAACAATCCTGGGAACTAGGTATGTTGCAGATACAGAGCTTGGTTTCTCTGACTCACAGTTCTGTAGGGTAATTTTTTTTTTAATATTTAAGCATTTCTTTTTTTTTAACTTTTTATTTTATATTGGAGTACAGTTGATTAACAATGTTGTGTTAGTTTCAGGTGTACAACAAAGTGATTCAGTTATACATATACATGTATCTATTCTTTTTCAAATTCTTTTCCCAATTAGGTTGTTACAGAATATTGAGCAGAGTTCCCTGTGCTATACAGTAGGTCCTTGGGATTGACATGTACACACTGCTATATTTAAAATGGGTACATTTTGTATTATTTAAAAAAGTAATATTTGCCTTGTTTAACAAAATAATATTTCTAAACTAAAGATTCCTGTAAGTTGTATCATTAAAATACATATGTGCTGAGGACAAAATTGCATCTTATTGTCTTTTTTCCTAGTTATGGAAACAAATTAAAGCAGATTATGAGCCCAGTTATGCTTGTATTTTTGAGCCAGTGCCACAACAGTTAACCCCACTTCAGGTCTCCAGGATCAGCTCTTTGGATGAGGGACTGTTTCTCTGTGCTAATAATTTTTCTCAATTTCACCCATAGCCCTTGGAATGTTCCTAAAATGGTCACCCTATAATTTTTACATACAGAGAACCTTTCCTAGTGGTACAGACATACATTGTCCATTGGCTGCTCAAATGTGATTCATTATAATTGAATGGTTTTTCATGTTTCTATATGAAATCATTTTCATCTTTTGACATTTTTAATGTAAGATTATTTATTTGTTTATTATGTATCCCTCAAATACTTTTTAAAAGTGGGGTTCAAATTATAGTAAAATTTGCATACTGTAAATATACTATTTGAAATATGGAATTGGAATAAAAATTAAATTAAAACAAACTAAAAACTTAAGTTTTATTGCCATGACAAAAATGGAACCAAACAGTCTGAAGTAAAGGAAACATAATAATTCATTGTAAAGAAGAAAAAATAGTTTTAACTTCCTTGAAGCTAATATTTAAAGATTTTTCTAATCAATTTTTATAAAAGAGAAAACCATTATGGGCACGTCTTCAAGAAACATTTGACTGAAAATATGTATATAGACTCAAACAAATTACATTACTCTCTAAAATGTTCCATATGTCATGAACATGAATTGTGTACTTTTATTTGAATAGTGTATCATATTTGCGACTGGAGAATAAAACAACTGCCATTAAAAACTTACAAAATACCAATGAGAGTTAATATACTGATTTATAATGCTAACTTATATCTATTATTTTAATCTCTTAAAGTTGTACTATTTTTATTATTTTTTATAGATAGTCCTCTTTTCAGAACTGGTGGTAAAGAAATGTTATTTAAATAATATATTGACATGGAGGCTTGCTATTGAAAGAAGAGGACTATGTCACAAACTACTCAAAAGATGTAATTTTAAAAATATCATCATACTCTAATATAGATTTTTTTCTATAATGTGATATTAAATCCTAGCGAGGAAAAAGAATAATACATTCTATTATGATGGGGAGGGAAGTATTTTGATCTATTTGAATACTGTTATTTCATTTCAGTTTTGTATGAACAGGTTGATCCACGATATTACAATATTATCAAACATAACTTTGAATAAAAAGGGTTTGTAGCTAAAATGTGGATTATTTATTATTATTGTACATCTATATTCAAAGTTATGTTTATGTGTGCTGTGAGTTCTCAAAATTTTTGTAATTTTTTCCTAAAAAAGTGATTTATAAGCTGACATATACACACTTCAAGGAAGGGTTTTTTTTCTTCCAATGCATTGAATATACAGTAAAATATTATAATATTTTCCCAAAGCACTTTGCAAATAAATTGTAAGCAGAAAACATTATTAAATTGGAAAAGATGTATGCTTGTGCATTAAGCTAGATGTATTATCTTTCATTTTAGAACCTTATAAACAGTTTCATATTGTAAGAGTACATAATGAATTATGCAAGTTGCACTCTTTCTGACAGGTATTCTTAAATTTAAATGTCTTATAAAATTGCTTAAACTTTCTCTTATTATCTTCTATATACTGCTTCCTGAACAAGTATTTTTTTTTTCTGTTTGTATTCACTAAAGCTATCTATAGTCTCTTTGTGGACTGAGAACTTGTAGTCATAGCACTTCATAGTCTAAGCCAGTTATTTGTTATGTGACCTTTAAAATCCATTCATATTCCATGTATTTAGGACCCTCCATCAAATATGGATATTGATATGTTCCCATTTATAGGCAATGTTGAGTAATTATAGATATTTATAATAATTTATTCATTTATGCATTCAGCAGTTTATTAAGCACTAATACCAAACGCCATACATCTAGTCACTGTAATACGCACGTATAAAACACTTGTCCAATGCCAAGTTAAAGCTCATGTTCACACCTAATGCAAAAAAACAGCAAAGAAGGGCTTCCCTGGTGGCGCAGTGGTTGAGAGTCTGCCTGCCGATGCAGGGGACACGGGTTCGTGCCCCGGTCCGGGAAGATGCCACATGCTGCGGAGCGGCTGGGCCCGTGAGCCATGGCCGCTGAGCCTGCGCGTCTGGAGCCTGTGCTCCGCAACGGGAGAGGCCACAACAGTGAGAGGCCCGCGTACCGCAAAAGAAAAAAAAAATTGATTGTATTGCTTATCAGAGGAAAAAAATGGGTCCAGTCACATGAAGAAGATGGTTGTTTTAGACATATTTTTATTTCCAAGTGGAGTAATGTAATAAGAATTATGAGATGCACTTTTATAGTTTAGAAACTGATCAGGATTAAAAACAGGGTTAAAAGTAATTTCCATAAAATAGTAATTAAAAATCAAGATGAAATGTTGGTTTTTAATGCATAAATTGACTTCAACTTTATATCTATCTTTTCTGCTTCAGATTAATCTTGTTTTCCCTATGAAAAGCAGTCTATCTGTTAGAGAGAAGAAGAGAGAGAAGACAAATCTTTACCTTTCTCCACCCACTGTGGAGCACTGTGCTCCCAAGAAGGAATCTTGTCTCCACACCAACCTGGAAGCGCATAGGCAGCCAAGTAGAGCCCTGGAATAAACTAGTCATAGTCACTGAGTGCTGGATGTCATATACATCTGCTGTTTATGAATACTTAGCTTCCACTCACCCAACTTCTGAAACCAGGACCGTTTTTACTTTGGAAAAACACCCCCCTCTGAGTTTCAGTCCATGAGACTTCAATCTACCAGATACCTCTGCTCAACTTGTTCACACATAACTCAGGCCAGACCAATTAATGCAATTTATTTTTCAGTCACAATGACTAATCCACACAAAAAATACTCTCTTAAGATTCTAGAAGAGAATCCATTCCACACTTCATTCAGCTTCTGAAAACTGCCAGCATTCTGTGGCTTGTGGCTGCCTCCCTCTAATCCCTGCCTCTGTGGTCTCATTGCCTCCTTTCCCACTTATATTTCCCTCTACCTCCCCCTTATAGGGATATTTATGAATTCATTTAGGACCCATCTACATTATCCAGGATAATCTTCATATTTCATAATCCTTAATCATATCATATAAAGTAACGTTCACAAATTCCAGAGATTAGAACATGCACATTTGGGGACACCATTATTCAGACTATCACAATGACCATTTTCCAGGATTTTACATTAAAATGTTTGGATCGTTGGGTCATTTTTGTGTATGTGCTTGGAATGATTGAAAGACAGAATGAAGCTTTATTGCTTATATCTAACCTGCCACTGCCAGAAGAGAGAAAAGGAACACAATCTATCTATTAAATGAGGGAAAGGAGAGACCAAGCCTGAAACCTGGTAACATCATTTTAGTACCTACACTCAGTCCTGCCTAATGTAAACTCTACTCTCTGGACTTTTCAGGCTAAGATTCCCTGAATTCCTTAGACTGTTATTGTTGCCACTGTTGTTGTTTAGACCAGTTTCAATTGGAACTTAAACACAGATGTCTCACTACTCTTTCTCTGTTTTCAAACAAATGTTCCCAGGTTTTATTTTCTGAGGATCAGTGTATTTAACCTACACTTAATGTAATATAAAAAGAATGTTATATCTACATTTATACTTCCAAACCATAAATAATTTAAAATGTTGCCTTTTCTTCCCACTTGTCTCTCTTTAGTAGTCGACTGGCATAACTGGAAACAAAACAAATATGGCTTAATATATTTTTATTATCTGCTGACTCCTATGCTTAGAAACAAACAAACATACCGATATTTGCTCTTTACTAAATTCAAGATGCGTGAACCCACAGTCCCAGTTCCGAACAATGCAGGCTGCTTGGCTTCACAGCAGGGTCATGCTGTTGAAAAACCATCATGTATAATACTTCATCCTTCTCTACGTTTATACACACTGCTCTACTGCTTAATTTTTGAAAATTTTTCAACTTTTGAAGAGTACATCTTTGTATGACTACTATGACTTATTGATAAGTTGTTAACAGCTGAGTCCCTTGGTACCTCTGGTACCCAGAAAAATAGCCCCCAAAGATGTCCACATCCTAATTCCCAGAATCTGTTTATGTTACCTTATGTAACAAAAGGGACTTTGTGGATGTGATTAAGTTTTTTGACATGGAGAGTTATTCTGTGTTATCCATGTGAACCCAATGTAATCACAAAGGTCCTCATAAGAAGGAGGCAGGAGAATCAGATTCAGAGAGAGACTGGAAGATGAAGAACATGGCCATGAGCCAAGAAACGCAGGCAGCCTCTGGAAGAAGCTGGAAAAGGCAAGGAAACAGATCCTCCCATACAGCCTCCAGAAGGAGTGCAACACAGGTTTCCCTCTCTGATAGTACAGCATTCCCAGGAAACCTTTCGTAAGTCAAAATGGTATAAAGTGAAGAAGCAATTACCTTGGGACACATCTTGCTAATGAATGCACAAAATTGATCAAGATAAAACACAGACGCTCACAGACACAGTTCAGAGCTATGGCAGCTTGATGCTGAGATGCTGAGTCTAGTTCTCCAGCAAGGAGTTTGGTGGGGCCACTCTCACTGCTGGGGCTGTGCACTGCCTCTATAAGCGCTCCCCACAAAACAAACTGTGAAGACTATTTCCACTTTTTACCTTTTTTCATAAAAGCAAAAATCCTTTTTGGATTTTTTTTCTGTTGGCAAAAAGAGGTTTTTTGTAAAAGCAAAGTGGCATAAAGTGAACTTTCAAAAAGCAAAGGAGGGCCTCCCTGGTGGCACAGTGGTTAAGAATCTGCCTGCCCACAAAAACAGAAATATATATCAATGGAACAGGATAGAAAGTCCAGAGATAAAGCCATGCACATATGGTCACCTTACCTTTGATAAAGGAGGCAAGAATATACAATGGAGAAAAGACAGCCTCTTCAATAAGTGGTGCTGGGAAAACTGGACAGCTACATACAAAAGAATGAAATTAGAACACTGTCTAACACCATACACAAAAATAAACTCAAAATGGATTAAAGACCTAAATGTAAGGCCAGAAACTATCGAACTCTTAGAGGAAAACATAGGCAGAACACTGTATGACATAAATCATAGCAAGATCCTTTTTGACCCACCTCCTAGAGAAATGGAGATAAAAACAAAAATAAACAAATGGGACCTAATGAAACTTCAAAGCTTTTGCATAGCAAAGGAAACCATAAACAAGACCAAAAGACAACCCTCAGAATGGGAGAAAATATTTGCAAATGAAGCAACTGACAAAGGATTAATCTCCAAAATTTACAAGCAGCTCGTGCAGCTCAATATCAAAAAAAGAAACAACCCAATCCAAAAATGGGCAGAAGACCTAAATAGACATTTCTCCAAAGAAGATATACAGATTGCCAACAAACACATGAAAGAATGCTCAACATCATTAATCATTAGAGAAATGCAAATCAAAACTACAATGTGATATCATCGCACACCGGTCAGAATGGTCATCATCAAAAAATCTACAAACAATAAATGCTGGAGAGGGTGTGCAGAAAAGGGAAGCCTCATACACTGTTGGTGGGAATGTAAATTGATACAGCCACTATGGAGAACAGTATGGAGGTTCCTTAAAAAACTAAAAATAGAACTACCATATGACCCAGCAATCCCATTATTGGGCATATACCCTGAGAAAACCATAATTCAAAAAGAGTCATGTACCACAATGTTCATTGCAGCTTTATTTACAATAGCCAGGACATGGAACCAACCTAAGTGTCCATCAAAAGATGAATGGATAAAGATGTGGCCCATATATACAATGGAATATTACTCAGCCATAAAAAGAAACCAAATTGAGTTATTTGTAGTGAGGTGGATGGACCCAGAGTCTGTCATACAGAGTGAAGTAAGTCAGAAAGAGAAAAACAAATACCGTATGCTAACACATATATATGGATTCTAAGAAGAAAAAAAATGGTCATGAAGAACCTAGGGGCAAGACGGGAATAAAGACGCAGACCTACTAGAAAATGGACTTGAGGACACGGGGAGGGGGAAGGTAAGCTGGGACAAAGTGAAAGAGTGGTAGTGTATATATGGACATATATACACTACCGTATGTAAAATAGATAGCTAGTGGGAAGCAGTCGCATAGCACAGGGAGATCAGCTGGGTGCTTTGTGATCAGCTAGAAGGGTAGGATAGGGAGGGTGGGAGGGAGGGAGGCACAAGAGGGAAGAGATATGGGGATATATGTATATGTATAACTGATTCACTTTGTTATAAAGCAGAAACTAACACACCATTGTAAAGCAGTTATACTCCAATAAAAATGTTAAAAAAAAAAAAAAAAAGAATCTGCCTGCCAATGGAGGGGACATGTGTTCGAGCCCTGGTTGGGGAAGATCCCACATGCCGCGGAGCAACTAAGCCCATGCGCCACAACTACTGAGCCTGAGCTCTAGAGCCCGCAAGCCACAACTACTGAGCCCGCGTGCCACAGCTACTGAAGCCCGTGCGGCTAGGGCCAGTGCAGGGCCCGTGCTCCACAACAAGAGAAGCCACCGCAATGAGAAGCCCACACACTGCAAGGAAGAGTAGCCCCCACTCGCCGCAATTAGAGAAAGCCGGCGAGCAGCAACGAAGACCCAGCGCATCCAAAAATAAAATATCTAAAATAAATAAATTAAAAAAAAAAAGCAAGGGATACTTATACTACCAAAACCTTGGCTTTAGCTCAGTAAAGCCCATTCTGACCTCTAGAAGGGTAAGATATTAGTATTGTTTTAGGACACTGGACTTTTAGTAATTTGTTACACCACCAAAAGGAAACTAACACAGTGTCCCCACCCCCTTGCTGCTGCTAGTGCAAATAAGGAGACTAAATGCATGTGTGCAAACTTCCTTGGGGGATGCCCTTTGATGATTGAAGCTGCCCAGGCCTGTGGTCCTGGGATTTATGCTGCACCCCACCACACTGGTAGCACAACTCTATAGGCAATAACTGACTTGGATGGAGGTATATATGATCTATTGGCCTGTCTCAAGTGTGAGCAGACACAGCAGAACAAATTACATTCCAGAGCTCCCCATGGGATCACCTAGACTTCATCTGAAAACACATTCTAGAATAGTTCCTTTGCCTTCCTTACCCTGCTTCTCTCACTCCTCTACATATTTTCTTGAGAGCATGCTCACAATAGATCTCTAGCATCCAATTACCCACTCCAAGCTCTGCTAATGGAGAACCACCTAAAACAAATACAAATTATCTTTCTTTTCTTAAATAGATAAATATCTTTTCACAGTTAGTTTCTCTTATTCTTATAGCACTTAGAAAGCTAGGTAAAATAAGACATTGTGATTTCAACAGGTTCACTAAATTCAAACAAGACTAAATAAGTCTAATAAGACATTTTTCTTCATTTCTAATATAATTAGTCAATTGTATTATCATTTATATATTTAACTATACATTAATTGTTTAATTATTGGTTAGAATAACTAAACACTGCCCATTATATACCTTTCAAATGTGGAAACTTTTTACATCAACATTAAGAAAATTCATGGATCAAATCTGTCAAATCCTCCTAACTACTGTGACAGTATTTTTTTTTTAAACAATGTGACTCCTATTAAAACTACTAAGTAAATGTTTATCCGCTATTGGCCTCAAATAGTTTTATAGAAAAAAATTAACTTACATATCCAGACTTTATATTTGGATTAGTTTAGCATTAATGGAAAAGCACAAATTGTTGTCTTCAAAGCCTAGTGAACCCACTTTTAGAAATTATATAATCCCCATTCTTGCAAAATTACTAGAAGTATAGATACTTTAATTCTTATCACTTGACATTTTTAAAAAGTAAAACTATACACTTTATTGAAGGACAATGTATTTAGTAGAAAATATTTTGTTAACTAAATATTGAATATAAAAATTAAAGCATATTACAAGTTTTCAATGTGTTGTCCGAAAAATAATGCCCATGTTGCTAGTTCTAGCAGCAAGAAGAAGGAGTAGTAGAATATACTTAATTACTGGATCACTGACACAAATAATTTTGTAGTAGAATATGATTAAATATTTGAAGTAAATTAGAAGATATTACATGTAAAATAAGGGTCCACGGGCTTCCCTGGTGGTGCAGTGGTTGAGAGTCCGCCTGCCAATGCAGGGGACTTGGGTTCGTGCCCCGGTATGGGAGGATCCCACATGCCGCGGAGTGGCTGGGCCCGTGAGCCATGGCCGCTGAGCCTGCGCGTCTGGAGCCTGTGCTCCGCAACGGGAGAGGCCACAACAGTGAGAGGCCCGCGTACCGGAAAAAAAAAAAAAAAAAAAAAAAAAAGTGTCCACACTTTAACTATATTGCATTAGTGAATAAAGTAGAGGTGACCACTTTTATAATACTTCAAATCTGGATTATTTATCTCACCACATCTAAATTCTGAAGTATTAAGCAAAATGTTTTCCATTGAAATTGTGAACTGTTAGACAAAATAAAATAAGTTATTGTAAGGGGAGGTATTTTGCATTCATTTACACAGAAGCAAGTTTCAGAGTTTGTGTATAATTGTAAAAGGAACAGTACATAAATAATATATTCAGAAACAAGATAGTGAGTGGAATTAAAAAGGAGGAAAGATTTCATTAGCTCAAAAATTTTAAATCCCAATAAAATAACGTGACTATATTAAGCCAATTTTATTTTCAACAAATAAGAATAAATAGGAATTATAGGAATTATGCAGAAAATAACTCATGAGTCATGTTCTTTATATTTATAGATGCAAGCAATAGTGAATGCTGATAGTTCAGTGTTTTGGGGTTTTGTTTCCATTCCTTTCAAAAAAGAAAACAATGTCTCAAAGATAAAACACTTCCAAGATTATATATCATTTTCCATGAAAAAAAAATTTCCATTAAAAACAGTACTTTAAGTGTATTCAAAAATATAGCAAACCAATGCATAGAAATGTTGAAATTCCCTGACCAGCGGGTACACTTCAAAGGATACTGCCTAATGAATACTGAATTGATAAAATCTGGTAATAACACTGATAATAACCAACTTGAAACATTTTATCTATATATTTAGAATGCTAATTAGATAAAAGAAGCATGCTTGTGTAGTAAGACCTTTACACTAAAACTATCGCTTCTCTCTTAATCATTTTTAATAATGGTTTCTTTGTTTCTCATATTTTTCTGTATATTTAAGCACTTTATCGTTTTCCTGCTGGGGACTCAATTATGCTGACAGTTTCATAAATTCCTTTGTATTTATAAGGCAGACACATTGTTTATATATGGAAATGACTATCTGAATATATTGTTAGGAGGCTGTCTTAGTGCCTTATTTATTGTCTGCTTTGGAAAGTGCTTTAATACAGTATTTCTTAAGGATAACTGTTAATGTATGTTTTTTATACTATTTAATTTCTGCTTACTTGAAAAGACCATTTGTTTAAATTTTCTGACAAATAATAAGGTTAATTTTTACATAGTATGTATTTTTTACCAGAATACCACAACTACAAAATGGAATGTGTAATGCTGATTCAATATCCCCTAACTAGTGTTCAGCTGGTCTGGAGCCTTTAAATACAAAATGTGCTGTGGAAGGTGGACGTAACAGTACAGATAATGCAGATCCTTAAAAAAAGTTCAGTGTGTCTATCTGTGGAGAGTAGAGGGCAGCGTTAAAATGAACATTCTAAGTTGGCATTTTGAAAGTCGGTTTTGAAGAGTAGCATTGGGAAATTTCCAACATTGTGAATTAGAAAACTTTTGAAAAATATATTAAAAATCTGTCGATGTGGCCATCATTTCATGATGTATATAAGTCAAATCATT
This sequence comes from Mesoplodon mirus, assembly GCF_964341445.2. Taxonomy (NCBI): domain Eukaryota; kingdom Metazoa; phylum Chordata; class Mammalia; order Artiodactyla; family Ziphiidae; genus Mesoplodon; species Mesoplodon mirus. The sequence continues at coordinate 102,826,725 of NC_138982.1, read as the reverse complement.
ATGCTGTACACCATAAACTTATATAGTGCTGTATGTCAATTACATTTCAAAACTGGAAGAAAAATAAAATGTTCTATATTTAAAAACAAAAAGAAAGAATACTTCTCAATGTTCATTGTCAGGTAAGTACCTAATTACATATAAAAAGATCCTTTACTCATCACATCTTTATTGAGAATATGCCATGTTCTAGGTAGTGTTTTAGATGCCTAAGTAATAACAGCAGTGGTAGGAATCATACACTTTTCTCTAATGTAGTCTTCACTGTAACAGGGAAAACTAATAATAAGTACAAGAAATAAATAAAATGCATAGTATATTTGTCAATGATAATTGCTAAGAAGACAAAACAAACTATAGGGATGGAGGTGGGGTTGAGGGTTTAGATAGGGTTGACACAGAGACCCTCACTGAGAGTTGACTTTTGAGCAAAGAGAAGACGTATGAAAGTGAGTTGGCTAGCCATGGTGATGCTCTGAGAAGATCCTTCCTGTCAGAGAGACTAGCAAATGCAAGCATTTGAGGCAGAAGCCCGCCTGGTGTGTCTGGGAACTACAGGGAACCTCAGTGGCTGGAGTAAAGTCAACGCCATCGGAGAAGATTGGCAAGATGGTCAAAGATGTAATGGGAAGCAGATCATGCAGGGCTGAGTTCTGTTAAGGATTTTTGCTTTAATTTGAGTGATTTGAGAAGTCAGGTCCCCACTTAGTTTTAGCAGACCAGGTCAATTTCAAATTATCCCATGCTGCTAGATCAGTCATTTCTCTTCATTTGTTCCATCTTCCAAAATCATGTTGATATCTTCTGTTCAGGGATGCCTCCTCTAGTGTTCTTCTCTCTTTTAGTGTATTTTTATTACTTTCCTTTCAATTTGTGGCTTGGAAGATTTGGGTATGAGATAGAAATAAAGACAGGTTTAATGGGAAGTCTGTATTTTTAAACAATGGGCAAATCCAATCACGTGTCTGTTGAGTGGATTCAGACAGGCAAATTCTGACCTTTGTACCAGGTTACATTCCTCTATTTGAGCTTTTTTTTTTTTTTCTTACACAGTTATTTTTAGGAATAAACTTGAATTCAATTAAAAATATAGACTATATCTACAATATGCACAGCCTGTTTCTCCAAGCTTGGAAAACTTGAACAATATTTATTGTTATAGACAAAAACATATACATGCTTAGTTTATATATATAACACCTATCTATAACACTTAGCATAATATAATTACTTAGGTAATATTATCTAGTATAATAGTATTCCTTACCATAATTACTAAAGTATTGCTTTAGTTGAAAAATACATAACAATTACTTAGTGTAATGTCTGTATATTTACATTTTTACATGTTTCTCTAACCAAGTTGTTAGTTTCAAAACATCGTTCCAGTATGACATAATCTTACATCATTTCTTCTTGGAATAACTACAATAGCAAAAGTACTTGTCAACATGTTATATTAAAATAAAGAGACATAACAGAAAATAGTATAAAACTATGCAGTGACTATGTAGAGTTTATGACACATTTATAATTCTTTCCTGATCTCTATTTATCTCAGCTACATTCATTGTTGCATCATTCTATTTTCTGGCTGATGTAGAAGACTTCAGGGGTTATTCTTGTTTTCCTCTCAGGCCACAGCATCTTAGCTTTCCAAGAAACACATCTCCTGCCTCTTGCATTGGTGGTTGCTGTCTCACATGTTCACATTTTGAACTGTTGTGATTTCCTTTTCCAAGAATTCAGTATTTATTTAGTAGTAGCATTTGTCTTGTCAGCTCTTGATTACGATTCACTTTTAAAAACAAGGAAAAGGTAAGCTATTTTGTTGTTCTTGTTATGGCGGCTTTGGTTTAATTTTCTTCTTCAACAGCTTTGCTTGCTCATAAAAAAGACATTATAGTTTTCCACTGACAACTTACTTTTACCTGGAAATATTCTGCATTCACTTTTTTCTCATCCTCTGACTGCTAAGACTCAAATTACTTACATTTTTTTTTCAGTTTAACTACCTCAAAAATAATGATAGTTTCCTGGCTGAAATAATTGATTACTCACACAAAATATTTTGAAAATATTCAATTATTCAAAATGCATCATACTAATTAGAATAATCTAAATACTCATTTTTAAATGTCTTGATGTTTTAAAAAATTTGCAATAAACAATTCTAAATTCACACCTGATAAAAATATATATTAAGAGGTCTCTTTTTTAACTTAATGAATGGCAAAATGCTGTCAGTATTGAAGAAAAAAATGCCTATCATTTGCCAATCAACATCTAACTTTTCTTAATGGTATTTCAGCAACTTGTCCAAATCATGCAACAAGTATTTATGTTGTTGAGGTATGCCATGTTTATTCTAGATCTTAGATTATAGAAGTAAATAAACAAATATGCTTGCTCTCATGAAGCACTTCTTTGGTGTCAAATATTATTAATTTATTTAATGTTTATTAAATAATAATAATATTTAGTACTTTAATTTGAAACAGTATAAATAGCAGATTTTGTTATCATTTGTTCACTTATGTCAAATAATTTTTGTGTGTAGATTATAAATCACTAAGATATAATTCATTAGTAATTTATTAAGTTCAAGTGAATGAAAATTTAAGAGTATATTAGATTTAGATTTCACATTTAAAAAGTATCTGAAATAAGCACATTAATTATAAAAATACATTGATCACCAAACAAAAAGAAAAGCTTTTCTACTATTCCATTGCTAAAGATGTTTTTGATGAAGTAAAATGAAACAAAAATTATTTTAGTGTGAAGAGCTTATCACTGATTTCCTTTGTTAGCCTTTTTGGTGCAGGTTTTTCCCAAACCTCCACAAAGCAATCACTGATATGGAAGGGATTCTTTCTGATGCCAAAAGTCAGCTATCAAACATATGGCTTTGTCATGTTAAATATGTAATTAACGTTTCTTCCCTAAAGCATCAAGGAAAAATGTAACAGTAGTTACTAATATTTTAAGCATTTATAAAATCCAGAACATTTTAAGGAAATGCAATTCACAAATTATGCATCTCTTTTAGTAGGTCTTTTCATGTTCCAGTTATTTGGATTATGAAGGAAAATACTTCACTGTATGAGCTTCCAATGTATTCAGATGGAAATATATTGTAATGAAAAAGATAAGTCCATATGCTATGAATTGGCAGCAGCTGTTTCACCTTCATCCTATGGGATGAGGGAGGAAGAGAAACTGGAACACCTTGATGAATATTAAGGTGCTAAGAAATAGGGTACTGGCAAGATAATTCTACAGATTTTAAATTCTTTGTGGTAATATAATTAAACCCAACGGCAGAGTGATGAGATAGTATATCCACACAGTACAATTACCTGAAAACTGAAAAACTTCAATTAGTGTAACAGTAGTGTGTACGTGTGTATACTAATGCAGCTTAAATTTCTTTAAGCTATTTTACTGAATTAGCCATGTGTCCCAAAACATTACAGACACAATCTTAGCAAGGGCATACGTTTAAATCTTAATACCAACCAATAAATTTTTTTAAAGCTAAAAGAGACTCTATGTAGGGTCTTTATCATACAATGTAACAGGTAAAATTGTATACTTGATGAAACAAAGTGCTTTAGGAAGTATAGAAAATTACATATTATGCTTTTTTTATGAAGCAGTTTTGTTCTATAGTCTCAATACAATTTGCATTGCCTAACAGTACCTATAAAGCTGCATTAGTGGTTAAGGGCACAAGATTTCAAGCCAGATGCCAGGAATCAAAATCAAATTTTATCATCACCTTGTTTAAGTGAGCAGGACCCTATGGGGCCTTCCCAGAACAGACCCCGCCCCACCATGTCCTCTGCTTTAGCTCCTCTCTGAAGTAACTAGGTAATATCCATAGTATTTGATGCACATTCCCCGAGTTGTTTCACAGATGCTAAACCCCCCATCAAATGGAAGATGTTAACTACTTGATGACCAGGAGCCCACAGCCCCCAGACCTACTGGAGCCTCAGGATTGATAATGTTAAGCCCTGTGATGCCACCCTGTTACCTCAACATCAACCAATTAGAAAATAGTTCACGAGCTGATCACATACCCTGGAACTCCCCTCCCTCACCTTGCCTTTAAAAATACTTTCCTGAAACCCATCTGGGAGTTTGGGCTTTTGAGCACTAGCTGTCCCAGCCTCCTTGTCTGGTGCCTTACAATAAATGCTGCACTTTCCTTCACCACAACCCGGTGTCAGTAGATTGGCTTTACTGTGCACAGGATAGCAGACCCAAGTTTGGTTAGGTAACACTTGTGTGAATTTGGGAATGTAACTTAAACATTCTATGCAAAAGCTCAATCATCAACTCTAGGTGTTCTTGGAGATTTATCATGTTAAGTGTCCAAATATTTGACTCAATTTTGACACTGTTTACCCAGAAATAAAATCAGATTCCACAGGTAAAAGACTCAGCCCCACAAGACCATCCTCCACTTCAGATGCCAATAAAAAGCCCAGGTTACTTGTGCTGCTCATCAGCTACAAACTGGAATTTCCAAAGACCCCCCCTCCCTTGGGTTTGATTAAATAAACAGCTCACTGAACTCAGAGAAACATATTACTTACTAGATTACTGGTGTATTATAAAAGGATATAACTCAGGAAACACAAGATAAGAGATGGATAGGGCAAGGTACGCAGAAAGGGTGTGGTGGAGACTCCATGCCTTCTCCAGGCATACCGGTTCCCCAAATCTCCATGTGTTTGGAACACTTTCCTCTTGGGTTTTTGCAGATTCCTCATTCCAGAGTCATGATTGATTAAGTAATTGACAGTTGGTAACTGATTCAACCTCCAAGCCCTCTCCCCTTCCTGAAGGCCAGGGGTAGGACTGAAAGTTCCAACCCTCTAACCACACAGTTGGTTCTCCTGGTAATCAGCTCCCATACTTAGGTGGGGTCCAAAAGTTACTCCCTTAACATAGCAAGAGACACCTTTGTCCCTCTCAACACCTGGGAAATTCAGGGGTTTGGGGAGCTGTGAATCAGGAAGCATGGACAAAGACCAAATATGTATAAGAAGTATATTTTGGTCATCTGAATAACTAAATACATATTTTTATTATAAATCACAATATCAAAGCTACAAACGCTTCCAAAGAGAAGCTGAGTTAGCCTACAAAAAATAGGCACTATAGGTTTATTAAACTAAAACGTATTCTGAAATAAATGGAAGAGATGGATGTGTTGGGAGGATATTGTACAAGAAAACCTAGCAGAAATATAGCACAAAGATTTGTTCTAACATTTCTACAAGATAAAGTAAGAGGGAAATACATTATAAAATGTTCATTGTCTAATAAAAGGGCATTCTAATTTTTCAAGGGAGGATATTTGTTTACTTCTTGTATTAGTATCTCAGAGAAATTCATTACATTAATTGTTCCATAAGAGACTTTGGACAATATAGTTTTAATATAATTCAATATCATCTTGATAAATAAAAATTCTTTTGGAAAATAAAGTTTTCTCTTGCAAATATAATATAATCCTACTAAGTACATACTGAGAACTATGAACAAGTCATACCTGATAAACTGGTGACTAGACTGCTGGAACATTGATTCTCAAGATTTTATTTATTTTGCATGCAGCCTTGCTTTGACAGATCAAAGAAAGAGACCTATGTGAGTATATCTTGGAAAATTAGAGAAAATAGACATGGCGTTAGCTTGGCCCCAACATTATTTATGTGTTGTTTAGGTTTTCCATATTCTGACATACTTTGTATCAACTTGATCAAACTTCTACTGAGCATAGTTTAAGTCATGCCTTTTTAGTGTACTTCTAACTTAGCTCCTTGCATTTCCTTTAAATATTGCTTTGTTAAAGTAGTTCCTATGCAATTTGATGTATAAATATTCATAATTGTTGTACCTTAATTATGAATTGTTACTTTAGCATTAAAAAGTTCCCTTCTTTTTCAAGTTTAATACTTTCTGATATCAATTTTTCTTAATTCCAGGATTGCTACTGTTGCTTTCTTATTTTGTCCATTTGCCTGATGCATCTTTGTACATGTTTTTGTTTTTAACCTTTTAAAGTTACTCTGCTTTAGATCTCTCATATACAACATGTGGTTGTGTTTCTGGGTGAATTCTCATCACTTAAAGTATGTTGATTACAGTTTTCTTATTTTTTGAGATAAGATTTTTATGAATGTATTTTATATTCTTCTGTCTATATTGTGGAATAAGAGAGGTTTGCAAAGTTCCTAGTTAACAGTATTTTCTTCTGTCAGTGCAGCAAATTTCTGTTTGTTTAGGGGACTTGTTTGTTTCTTTTGGTAGTGGGGGGAGAAGCTGTGTGTCTTCCCAGTGTTTTTATTCTTTTTTGTTTGTTTTTTTAGCATTACCATAAGTTTTCCTATTTTGCTTATTTTATCACCAAAGGAAATTTCCTTGCTTTTGGAGTTCGATCTCCAGAAAGGATATCTTTTTAACACTTGCCACTTCAAATCCTAGACACTTCTAACTAAATGAAAGAAATTTTTTCATAATGTCCTACATATGTATATCAAATCACTGTAATGCACCCCTTAATTATCTTACAATTTTATATGCCTCAATAAAGCTGAAATTAAATCAATCAATCAATTAATCGTAGGTACTTTTAAGCCAATGATCTACCAGACAACTTGTTTGTTATTTCATACATTTGGAGGGACTTATCTTGCTGAAGGTAGTTTTTGAATTATTGAAGGTAGTTTTTAGCTATTAAAATTAAATTCATTGGTTCCTTTTTACTTTTTTAAGTGTGGGCAGTGACTGTGTTAAATTAGAATGTGTCTGGGATTATATTTCTATTGAACAACACTGATGTAGACATTTGATACTATTTAGGGTAGTGTTCTTTTTTTTTTCATTAGAAACTACATGACTTCTATTTTTTTAAGAGTGATGCTAGTAGCCAGTTATGATCATTGCCTACATCCATTTTTTCATTAGGTGTTACAAAAGGGAGAAATTCTAATTCTAAAATTCCTTCTTATTGTTTTAGCTGAAACCATTATATAAAGCATTGTTCTTAAATTTGGCATTTATGGTACTTCTTCATGTCTACTTTTATATTTCAGATAGAGAGTTTTGAACAAATTACACATTTTTAGAATATTGAGAGATTGGGATGGGTTGACAAGTCATTTTAGAAAAAAAAAATTCAAACTAAAATGTTAGGAGGATCTTCAAGGAAAAGATTGTACTTACAATCATTCAGTGGGAGCATGGATGTATCAGATATAGGAGGACAAAAGAGGAAAGAACAATTCAGAGAGAGGAAGTGTGTATACTCAAAAGAACATGAGTAATTCTATGCTGGAATAGAGTATTTGGGTAGGAAAATATTGGAGCAAAAAGTTAGAAAGTGCTTTAAGAACCTTGAGTGATGCTGTATCTATGATACAGTTTCCATCATTGTTCCAATTCACAGGGGAATTCCTCAAGGATTAGTCTTATCCCACCATGGTCTGCAATCAGTGTAACTCTTCATGCATCCATATACACACAAGTTATCCAAAAACCCTAACCCTGTTTCAGCAGTACTTAACAATTATCCAAGATTCTGGACCAACTGGTTTTTGAAAAATGATGAGTTGGTGCAGAAAAGTGGAGACAGAACTCAGAAACAAGTCATCCTCTTAGTTCCTCCCATTCATCTCCTCAACCCTTCTGAAACTGATGTCCTTGCCCTTATCCTCCCTCTCCCTGTTGTTCCTAATGGCCATTTTGGTTTCTCTTATCCTGTTTCCCAGGGAGTATCTTACTTCAACTCCCAAGATGGGAAAGTGATCTCACTAGAAAATTTATTATTCTGGCACTAAAACTGGTATGTTCTTTGAGTCCTTATTTTCTTGAAAAAAAGAAAATATCTCTCATAAAAGTGAGAGAATAAGAGACAGAGAACCACACAATGAATCAAAATATAATTTGATGCAGTGCAGTGTGATAAAGAGATTGTCTTTGTTCTCTAGGTAAGTAACGGCTCTTTTCTATAGGTTGTATAATGCCCTTACCCTTGAAAGATGCCCCCAAAGATCCTTAGAACCTGCGAGTATGTTGCCTTACATGGCAAAAAAATGAAAAATAAAAGGACTTTGCAGATGTGATTAAACTAAGGTTATTGAGATTGGAAAATTATGTAAGATTATTGGCGGTGGCGCTCAATGTGACCACAAGGGTCATTATAAGAGAAGACAGGAGGGTCAGAATTAGAGAAAAGTCGACATGACAACAGAAGCAGAGAGGAAGAGAGTTCAGAAGATGGTCTGCTAGTTGCACTGAAGATGGAGAGTGGGGCCACAAACCAAGAAATGCAGGCAGCCTGTAGAAGATAGAAAAGGCAAGGGAAGGTATTCTCTCCTAAAGCCTCTAGAAGAAATGCAATCCTGCTGGCCCATTTTAGACTTCTGAAATACAGACCCATAAAAGAACTGAATAGGGAGGACAGTTATAATTATGTAGTGATTAAGACACTGTTATGAAGCTATCAATGTGGAACTGAGAAATCCTAGACCAAAGTGATCGTAGTGTAAATAGCAAGAAAAAGTTAGATCTGAGAAGAAATATTTGGAAGGAATACAAATTATTTATTAAGGCTAAGGAAAAAGAAACAGTGTAAAAAACATACCTTCAGTTTGGGTTTTGAGTATTACCTTATTAAAAAATAGATGTTGTAAATAACAATTGTAAATTGGAGTTAAAAGTGATGGATTAAGCTTTCTGCACAGATTCACAAATGAGTGATAACACACTCATTTATATATGACATGTCATATTACAACCAAAAATAGTGGTCAATATTTTTTCAACTAGTCATAAAATATTGAAGTTGAAGAAGGTGTTTGAGTATTATGAAAATTCACCAACAATTTCTCTGTATTTTCCAAGGCATTCTATGCTTTTTATAAATGCCAAAGGCAAAAATCCTCTTATCCTATTTGTCTTCTACAGCAAGAGGCGCAAAATGAATAATCCCAAACTACTCATAAAACTTAGAAGATTATGAGATAAATATTTACTTTATACTCATCTAGTCCAAGGAGGCATAAATATTTACTTTATATTCATCTAGTCCAAGGATGAAAGGATTTAAATTCCTTAATGTTCAGATGAGTTCACAGTACCACCCTAGGTACTACTCAAATGTGTATAAATCTTATTTTATATGCATAATCAATAAAAGGATCCATTATAAAAATAAATCCAGAATTAACTTCAAAATATTTTTTAAAAAGGAAATATAATAATTCCTTATATAGCTAATATCTTATGGCAATAATACAGTTTATTTACAAATGCATGATATATAATTTATTTTTACAATATTACTTGCAAATGAAATTTGAGTATGCCCAAATTTATCCAAGTATCTGAATGTATATTAATCATATTAAATTTCAAAATCAAATTTGTCATTTCATGTTAGTCAAAACACTAACATTTATTAGAATCTCAGGGATTACATCATAATTCCTTTTTCAATCAGTCATCACATAATAACTGTATAAACTCTTTTATCATAAACCTTAACATCAATGGATATAATAGAGTTTTCTTTTCAAATCTTTTTAAAGAAGAATTAAAATAATTAGATGATAGACCTAATGTAAGCAGAGGTCTTTGCAAAGTTAAATACGAAATAAAGATGTTTGCTACTTTTAGAAGGGATATGTAATATAAGCATTATCAAAATGTTCATTAACTTTCTGTACTGTTTCCTTTTATGAAACTGCTTAGGAACCCTCAATGCAGTCGATTCTAACTTTCCATTAAAATTAAAAAGAGGGAGAAAATAAGGCACCAATATAGTACTGAAAACATCTATTGAAATATTATCCAAATTTAATATGAGATTTCAGAATAACTTTGATTAAGTACTTATTTCTTATACCCAGGCTTCCCTTCATGATAAGTAACAAGTTTTAATTTTTCCCTGTTGTCCTATGTGTCCTTCCTCACCCCTCTCCTCAAATGATGGTCCTCAATACAGAGAAGAAACAAATCAATTAGGTCTTTAAATAAATTTTAGAAACAACCAGACAACTAGATTTAAAAAGCTGAGTTTTCAGGTACATTAGTTCATAGCTTGTTCCTCTGTCTGAGTGAGTTTCTGGTACCAAAACTCAATAGGTAAAAGAAGCTGGATAAAAAGTCTCCCTAAAATCTTAATTGATTAGGGAAATATGACAGAAACACCACTACCTCCACCTAGGGAAATTACTGTTTTAGGACTAGGATTTGGGAAGCCAGAAAGAAAGCAGTAGGAATGTGTGTACATAGATTAGATCAAGGGGCTTGGACTTGGAGAGATAATTTACACAAGAACAGAAGAGGCACTGAGCAAGATATGAATCTTGGAAGAAGAGTCAGCTTTTCCAACATAATGAAAAAACATCTTGAGGGAGATCACTCTGGTGAGTAAGAAAAGACAGAAGACACTTGATGATGGTATGGGGTTCCTGCCACCTCACTCCCTTAGATTAAGTCCCTAAATGGACTACTCTCCATCATGAGCTTACAAAAATATATATATTTAATATTAGCAAATTGATCACAACTTTATACATAACAAAAGTATACTGTGACCCAATAAAGTTTATACAAACTATGCAAAAATCACATAATATAATGTACCAGTTTATTAATGTTAAGTCCTCCAAAGACGTCTTGAATGAGTAAGGTCACTTTCTTTAAATGGCAGAGCCATACTTGAAAAAATAGTCTGTGTAAGTAACTGTTTGATGGAGAAAAGGGCAAGTTGGTTACATATACCATACTTTTACCGGAAGCTAACCCATTATATTACTTCAGCTGGATCTGAGCCAAAGACCAAAAGAACGTAAGCCCTTAATTCACTAGCGGCTGAGCCCCCACATTTTCTCCCTGACACAAATGGCTCAAGCATCACTCTTCTGGAAGGTTCCAGAAACCTGGTGCAAACAGACAGCAGTACACTTTTCCTGTCTTTCTCTCTTTAGACGCTCCTCAGGTCTGTGACATTCTTAAAGACTCTTTATTTCTCAATATTGATATAAAATGTTCATAGTATCTTTGTGTGCTCTTTATTAGTAAACTTTAAGTTTAATAAGCACATGTATTCATAAAAGTGGTCTCTTTGCCTTGGGGATATTTCTTCCATAAATTTGGAACCTATAAAATTAATCATATAGAAAGATGAAGAAAACTAAGTTTCAGCATATTAGAGATGTTAAATATTATCTATTTAACAATAATAGCCTTTTAAACCATCAGAAGTATTTCTCTACATAAAATGGATAAAATTACTGTTTAATAAAGCTATATGATAAGGAAACCATACTTGTTTATATACATACATATTCTTATCCATTGTGAAAACATATGGAATATATGCTTTCAATTTAGACTCCCTCAGATTAAAGACAGGAGAACAGGCACAGAATATCATGGCATGATCTATGTTGTCCTGTTTGGTAATTGATCAAATGAGAGTGTTTTCTCTTTTAAAAAACCAGTAGTGAACATATACGTTTTTTCTAAGATAAGGAAAATAGCTTGGTGTTCTATTTATACTCAGCAACTTCTCTAATAAAATTGAAAGTAGCTAATGTTTATTCAAATGATAATAAATAAAAGTGCCATGTGTTTTAACCACGATAGAATACAAAATGAGTAAAGAATGGTTTCAACATTACTATTATATCTGATGCCTAAGTAAATAACATATTACTATGTTAAAAGTATACAATCTCGTCCATCTTAGGCTTTCACAAAAGCTGTGGATACAGATCTGTCACTCTTTTTGACACAGCACTGACAACAGCCCTATCCCATAAAATGATGAAAACCTAATGCAATCAGAATTTCTACCCTGCAATCACACATTCTTTCCTTGAAGCTCTGCCAGGAAGTGTTTCCTCTGAGAACAATGCTCAAACTTTTCATTACAGAACTCAAAACCACTTAAACTCATAGCATTTTGGATACGCACATTTACACTAAACTTGAAAGACTGAAGTTGAATTCATGTGGGGGTCTGAATCTCAAGAAGAAATAATAAACATTTTTTTTCTGTCTTGAAAATTAAATGCTCCATAGATGAGTTCATTGGTTTTGTTTCAAGTTTGATTTAATTTTCTCATTTCTTTTGGGACCCTGTGCTTTTGTGGGATGTCGTGAATAACTGAATAAAAGGCAAGAATACAGGGCTCATCTGCTTTAAATGGGCCTGAGTATATGTGACTGTGTGTGCAAATGTGTATGCACATGTGTGCTTGTGAGCATGTGTGTGTGTGTTTATATGCTGTCATTCTGTAGGAGTTGATTTGCTCACTACATTGTTAGGTGATGACATGTAAGATTTATTTTTATTTATTTATTTTTTTTGAGATCACTTGAGTGCATTCAAGGACAATGCTGGACTACTGCTTAAATTCTTCTAACAAACAGAACCAAACTTGTGTTAAATATGTTTTCCCTTAAATCTAATTGAAAGTGACTTTTAAGTTACCATTAAAAAAGAGCATCTTTTTTAAGAGCAAATGAGGAATTAACAAACTCCCTCCATTTCCTCTAGGAATCACCCAGTTAGTTTTTTGCAGGGTCAGAAGATTTTTTCTATAAAAAGCCAGCTAGGAAATATTTTTATGCTTTCTGGGTCAGAGCTCTCTGTTCCACTTACTCAACTTTGCCACTGTAGCATAAAAGCAGGATGGTTGTGTTCCATTAAAACCTTATTTACAAATGAAGAGGTGAGCTGGATTTGGCTTGTGGGCTCTAGTTTGTCAATTCCCATCTTAAAGTAGGAACATATGCAAATTATGGCAAGGTTTAAGGTGCCAAATCTAAATATTCTGCATTAATAATAGCCAAAGTAAGCATGCATAATAAACTTATTCTTATTAATAACTACATATATTCACATTGAAGCCTATTAATCTGAAAAGGACAGTTATAAAACATTAATGTTTTTGACATTCATTGGAAATCACTCTATATAACAATATTTCTATTTCATTTTTCAGAAAATAAAAACAAAGAACAGAAGAAATTATAAAGTTGATATAAAATTTTATTTCTCACACTTTTTTATGAGGTTCTCACACTTTTTAGATTTCATAGTTTTTCTCCTTAAATCTTACAAGTTTTCTCAAAGTACTAAAATAATATTCTTCAGTGAGATTTTTTTTTTACATATACAGTATGTGTCTCCTTAAAAATGAAAGTGATCTATAGGTATATGTTAATAGGAGGTCTAACTCAATATAATATAAAATTACCTCAGAATATAACTTTTTAAAACTGGCTGAGTTTTTTGGCCATATATGCAAAGGGTGGGAAATTTAAAAGGATAAGTAGACATAACTATGAACATACAAAATGGGATACTGTCTATATATACTCACTCTCCACTTTGCCCTTCCTATTGAGTGACTTACAAAACATCCACCAATTTTGTAAATACCTAATCTTTTATTAAATCGTTTCCTGCTATTAATATCAAGAATGGTTTCTGTCTCCAGTACTGAACTCTGACCTTTGCTGACCTTTGTTATGCCATCACAGCACATTTTCAAAACTATAACCTGGATAAATTAAAAGGAGACTTTACGTCAACAACCACTGCAACAAAAGTCGAACTGACTGGGGAAAGTATAAATATTGGTTTGGTTGGAAACTGAATGCAAGTTTTAGCAAAGCCTTACAAGGAGAGATAAAGGTGGAACAATTTTAAGTGTTTTGAAAAACAGCCTTTGCAGGAGATAAGGCTTCAAGCTTTTCTCAAACATCTGCCAATAAGGCATTTTGGGCAGACAAAGCAGGAAAGATCAGATTTAAGGTGCTTCTATTGAAACCATGCTTATTGTACCAGAGGATTTGAAGGTAACCACAATTAGATTGGGGGAGAAAGTACTAACCTGGGTATTGGGGTTAGTAAATAAATGACAGATTTCTGATTTAAGAATTCTATCTAACAGAGACCTTTGTTTGTGGTCACTTTCATGTGGAAATAACCAGATGCTAGTAGATATCAGAGCTAAAATATTTCCAAGGGAACCTGAATCTGGCCTTTAATGCCAATGACTTAATCCTTATGGCAAATCACCAAGAATCCCAAGACTACAGCAAAAGAAGTGGACTCCAAACCTGTGCAGAAAATCTTTTAACACGTTCACCTAGAAACAAGTTTTTTAGATTATTTTGAAATAATTTTTTTTTACAAAACCTTGCTAGTACTAGCTGGAATTTGTTCAAGAAAATTCATTTCAGCAAACAGTGCTGACTACACATTAAGCACTTTATTAGACACTAGTGTATATAAAGGAGTGTGTGTGTGTGTGTGTGTAAATGTATATGTGTATGCATGTATGTATGTTCCTAAAAACCTACAATTTGATATACTGAAGAAAAATTTTAAAGTATCATTCTGGATTCTTCTTTCATCAAAAAAAAAAAAAAGGCCCCTCCACTACTTGTATGAGTTGTACAAAATTTTGGAGAATAAAGGGGCTTTTTCACAACTTTTATCCTTTATATCTTTATATCAATATTTGCTGATATTATTTAATTTCACATTTTCTTTCAACTATATTATTAAAGATATCTCCTCTCTAGTCAACATATTTCAATTTTCCCATTTTTTAATATCATTTTATAAATTTTAAAATCACTTTACTGAGTTATAATTTATATACAATGACATGTACCCATTTGGAATATGGAGTGAATGAATTTTGATAAAAGTATACACCCTTGAAATTACCACAACAAGCATGATTGTGAAAATAGACCATTTTCACCATCCCAAAAAGTTCCTTAGTGACCTTCTGCCATCAATTCCCTCTCCCAACTGTCAACTCAGGCAGTTATCAGCTTGCTTTCTATCACCATGGTTTAGTTTGTTCTATAATATCATAAAAATAATTTATAAAAAACATAGTTTTTCACATCCAGGTTTTTTCACTCAGCATAATGTTTTAGAGATTTATTGCTGTTATTGTGTGCATAGATAGCATGTTAATTGCAGGGTAGTATTGCATTGCATGAGCATGACACAATTTGTTTTTCATTCACATCTTGATAGCAAAGTAGGTTGTTTCCATTTTCAGGCTATTGTGAATAAAGTTGCTATAACTACCCGAACTCAAATTTTTTGTGGACTTAGGAACACTAGACAACACTTCAGCACTGCACTTGAAAGCCATTTTAAAAAATGAAATCACCGACAAAGAGCACAAAAATGTGCCACTAAATCGATTGTGAAAAAGATACTTATTTACAGTTATGAGAGCTGAAACAAGAAGGCAAAACATCTCCTTGTCCAACCTCAGCTGGGAAAGTGCTGGCCGTCCTGCTGGGATTAGTTCCATTATAAGAAGAGATATCAGAGAGCTCGCTTCCTCTCACGTTCTCTTCACCACATGCACAGGGGGAAAGGTCATGTGAGTACACACAGCAAGAAAGCAACTGTCCACAACCCAAACAGAGTGTGCTCACCAGACACTGACCTTGCTGGCACCAAGTTCCTATTGTTTAAACTGCCCAGTTTAAAGTATTTTGCTATGGCAGCCTGAGATGACCAATAAATACAGGTTGAGCACTCAATTGTTTTGCTGCTCTGCACATGTCCACTAATGCCCCTGAAAGAGCTGACAGTATTGATTTTGAAGTTACAAATAAATTTTAGTGAGTAGGTAAATTTGCAAATAGGGAATCTACAAATAATAAGGATCCTGTGTGTGTGTGTGCGTGTGTGTGTGTGTGTGTATGTCTCTCTGTATTGTATAGATACCTACAAGTGGGACTCAATTGCTAGGTCATGTGGTAAATATATGTTTAATTTTTAATAAACTGCCAGACTGTTTTTCAATTTAGACTTCACTCAGCAGAGTATGAGATTTCTACCTGCTCTCAATGCTCCCATACATTTGATATTGCCAGTCTTTTTCAGTTTTGCTATTAAAGGGTGTGTGTATGGTTATCTCATTAAAACTTTTTCTTTTACAAATTTATTGGCATATAATGTATGGAAAAACCTGCATGTGTGCAAAGTATATTATACTTTTGAGAAATCAACTTTATTGAGGCACTTTATATAATCAAATGAACCCATTTTCAGTGTACAGTTGAATGAGTTTTGATAAATGAATGATCCCATGAAACCACTACTGTCGAGATATCAGACATTTCCATCACCCCCAGAAGTTTTCTTATTCTCCTTTGTTCACTTAGTTCCCACCCCGTTCCACAAGGTCAAGGTTAAGTTCTCCCATGCTTCTTTTGGAAATGTTATGGTATCTTCTGGAAGTTTTTATTTGTTTTCATTTTTAATTTTAGCTTTTAAGTTTAGATCTATGTGCCATTCATTCTAAGGTAAGTTTCGTGTTGTTGTGAGGTTAGGGTCACAATTTATTTTCTTCCATATGAATATATTTTGTTCATGCAACATCTACTGAAAAGATTATCCTTTTTCCTTAGAACTTTATCAACACTCAGTTGTGTGGATTTATTTCTTGATTCCAATCTTTGTCCTTGATTTATTTGTCTATCACTACACCAGTATCATGTGTTCTTGAATATTTAAGTGTATAGTAAGACTGAAATCAAGTAATGTGACACATTCGTGTTGGATGTGGTGTAAAATTCTATGATTTCATTAAATAATTTATTAATTCAACTAAAAATTATGGAATGCTTACTTTCTTTCAACTACTTTGTTCTGCACTGAGAATGAAAAAAGAAAAACTTATTTCTCAAGATCTCATAGTCTAAATGTAATCTGAACAAAAAATGTTGAAATAGAAATGTATTCCAAATAGGACAAAAACAGGAAATTTAGGACTTAAATTTATCTGTGCAGAGCAGAAATGCCTACAAGACTAATTACACCCCTAGTGGAACTGTCCATTCTCTTCCTATCACATAATAATTCAAAGGCACAATAAGGTAATCATGCTTGTTAGTTTCACTGAATAATAATAAATTCTGGTGCAAGGGGATCACAGAGGAAACATATTTGTCTTAATATGTTAAATAAGATGGTTACAGGTATAATTTAATTCAATGATGGGTCAATTAAGAATAATAAATACATTTGAAAAAAACCCCAGGTGGTAAAAATTAATAGAAGTTAATGCTTTACTGGCTGTGTATGTTGCAATAATGAAAGAAGGCAGCTGTCAAAGAAGAGTGTAACTGGGGTGGCTAGATGAACTAGGCTGTCATAAACTTAGATTACATATATGAGAAGGAGGAGGTGCAAGTAGTTGATAATTTAGAACATCATACAGTTGAGGTTCTTAAGGTATTTATGGGAAGGCCATTAGGTCACTATAATTGTTTGGGAAAGACAGGCAGCCTTTTAAATGCCAGTGATGCATCCTTAATCACATATTCCAGAAATTATCTCATTAAACACGTGAACTGGATCATGAATGCATTATGTCCATACTAAAAACCAGTGTCTTTGAAAGACTTATGTGAACTTTTAGTTAGATAGTACTTCACAATTCTATCAATTATATATTATTATTTAATTTGAATGCATATTGTGCAGTTAAGTTACTCATGAACATTCTCTGAGATGTAGACTTCCTCAAAATTGATCCAATTATAAAAGTCATATAAAGGTAGAAAACATTTTCATAATTGTTCACTACATCATCTACCTCAAGGTCAACTTTTTCATTAGTTATGGTTATTATTTCAGGGATTCAGTTACATAGTTGCTTGAACACATGCATGAATAGAGAATAACTTTAAAATATTTTGGTACGTTGAAGGTACCCATGTGTCCTATATTTATGAATGAATGGAATAGTTCTTTAGTAAAACAAGTATATAGTTCAGGATCGTTGCTTTTCATAAAAAACATTATTTTTCTACATACCTGTTACAGAGAATATAAACATGATTTCAATGACCAACACTGAATATCTTTGGTTTTGATACCATCTGATAACATCAAGTATGATTTATCTGCCATGCTTCTATTCTAGATACATAGGAAGGATATAAAAAATGGTAATTATAATTCAAGTTATCTCTCCATTTGTGTTAAACTTTGTAATTGAATCAATCCATATCATCTGTATGCTGCGTATCTATTTCACTCTTTCCACCCTTTCCAGCCTCCACATTCTAATCCACCATTGGACTGGTCTTATTAACAATAAAAATAGTAAATATTTATGGAAAAATGATTATGTACCAAGTGTTAATGCAATTAATGCAAAGGTGTTCTGCTCAACCTTTGCATTAACTCATGGACTCTCCAAAATGGGCTGTTTCATCTCTAGAGGTATGGAAATATTTCTAAAAAAACTGTGTCTTGTATAATTTTAAAGGATTCAATTCCAGGTACACAACTTTCAAATGCAATAGTCCCTAAAACCACTATTTCTTTAAACATCTATGTTTATGCTCATTCCACTATCTTTCCTCTTTCACAATAGTCTTCTCTCATATTAGGAAAAAAGGCAGAATTTGTCAGTGACCATTAATCCTATAACGGATCACAAACACAATATTTCAAAATATTGGTGTTTATATTAAGAAATGAAAATATGAATAACGACTAATTTTTTTTTCAAATCAGATCATGTACATTTATTATCATTAAAAAGTTTTGAAGGAGGACCTAAAAAATTGTCAGCTAATAGGTTGTTAAAAATAATAATTGAGTACTGCAAAGATCACTTATCCTACCACACACAGAAAAAAATAGATACTCAACAAAATCATGGCTTTTCTTTAACCCATTAGAGAGTTAAGGTCACAGGAAGTAATCTATCCTGAAATTCAAATGAAGACATATCCTGTCTTTGGATATTGGAGGAAAATTTGCCAGGCACCAAAAATGCTGGTAAAAATAATGCAGTTAAAATTGTTGACAAATTGCTATAGGCTAAATGCAGGTTAGCATTAGAGTATAGAAATCCTAGGAAACGCAGACCAAGAAAGAAATTCACACCCACTCCCGGGCTATTTTCCACAAACTTACCACTTGCTCACAAGAAACACTGGTGGCAGGAGGGGTCCCTAGGTGCAGACCTGGGAGAGGAGAGCATCAGCAACTAGGGAAAAAGAACAAACCACCCCTTATCCTTCACCCTTTTCTCCCCTACAGAGCCTTAAGCCACTAAACTGTCATCTGGTAAACTGTCATCCTTAAGGCAGAGGAGGGTGATCCATTGTGACTGGGGTGGGGGAAATAAAATCAAACACTTCTACTGCTTGGAAAGGGGCAGGAAACCCTCTTTGAACAAGATACTTGGAGGTATCCAAGATATCCAACCATTGTATATGTGCAGGATAAATTAGAAAGTCTCACTGTCAAGACTCAGAGACATAGACTCTGAATTCAATTTAGGCTGAATGAAACAACCGAAAACTCTGCTCTCCTCACCCTACACACCAAAATGCCTAGCAAGGACCAGGAAACACTCAACAGCGGTCTACCACTAGTGTCAATACAAGAGAATGAAGATAGAATCTTTCTAAAGAGCAGGCACACAGGGAAAGCCTAAAGCAAGGGGTAAAATGGGAACATTAAGTAAAACTCTCAAGCACTCAGCCCCATAAAAGTCTAAGGTAAAGCCAGAGGAGTTGAAGCTGGTGGTACACTGAGAATAATTCTAAAAACAACCAAATCCATACACAGAAAATCTTCTCTTGTGGTAGTCTCCATCTAAAATGTAACTTAATGGTCGAGTATATATTCCCAGGAAACCAAATGATCCATTATGAGGAACTGGAAGCTAGAGAAGCTGTGTGGTTCTTAAAGAAAAATGCATCAAATCTAATAGATGACTTGGCTATATGCATTAGCAAGTACACAAATGATTATGGGCAGGTAGTGGACTCAAACAAAGTGACTAAGGAGTTAAACGTGATATAGAAGAATAGAAGCTTATAAATAAAAAGATTTTAAATTTCCTTAAACCCTATTTTTTAAAGAAGGAAAGGAAATAAGAAAATAAACAACAAGAATGCAGATTAAAGCACAATTTGTGATTTTGTCCCAAGGATTTTGAGCAGAATCTGTCTCTTTTTAAAGACCATCTGCTTTCAAAGGATAGGAGTAAAAACCCTCAAGCTGGGTTCTACAAGTAGGGACAATTTTCTAATACTATGAGTATTTAATTGATAGAGATAAATTCAAGAACAAATCCCCATAGGTCTCATCACTGTCTATTATTATCAATACCTGTTAGGGTTATTTCTGTTCGCATTATTAATACTTTCATTCCCTGATGTTTCTTTCAAAACATGAGATCTGGGTTTTAGGTCACTCAAGACTGCTTAGAAGAAGGTTGAGGAAAGACTCCTGGTATATGTTGAAAAGAAGACAGGGTATATTGCATTAGTCCTCTGCAATCATTAGTCCTGTCTACTTGTGATAGTGTGGAGTCTAGAGTCAGAGGTGATATTTCTAGATGCATAGGTAGTCTGTCACTAATTCGCAGGGGAAGAGTTGAGAACCCAAGAAGGATTGGATCTCAGTTTCATTAAATCACTCACCATAACATGCTTAAACTAGAAATTAATATTTGAAAGATATTTAAAAGCCCCAATATTTGTAAATTAAATAATACCTGCTTCTAAGTAACTCATTGGTCAAATAGAATAAAAGGAATATTATATTTGAATTAAATAAAAACTAAAGCACAGTATTTTAAAATTTGTTGTGTGAAGTTAAATGATTGCATTAAATAGTTGCTTAGAAGAGAGAGCTCATATCAATGACCTATGCCTCATTTACAAATCTAGCAGAAAGGAGGAGCAAATTAAATCCAAAACAAGCATAAAGAAATATTAAAGAACAGTCAATCAGTAAAATGTAAAACAAAAACTAAAAAATTAAAGAAAACAATCAATGAAACCAAAAACTGGTTCTTTGAAAATATAAATATATATAATATATATATAAATATAAATATATATATATAAATATATATATATAATATATAAAATTCTCATTACGATGAATAGAAACACACACACACACACACAAATTACAAATATTAGGAAGGAAGGAAGAGAAATCACATCATACCTTACCAATATTAAAAGGGTAATAAGAGAATAGAGATATTGCTCCACTTATGATAGTTATGCCCCAATAAGCACACTGTAAATTGAACATCTCTTAAGTTGAAAAAGCATTAAATAAGCTTACATTAGCCTAAAACTGGGCGAATAACATCTAAGGCAAAGCCTATTTTATAACGAATTGTTGAATATCTCATGTAATTTATTGAATATCACACTGAAAGTGAAAAACAGAATTGTTGTACGGGTACAGAATAGTTGTAAGTGTATCGGTTGATTTCCCTTGTGATCGAGTGAGTGGCTGACTGGGAACTGCAGCTAGCCCAGCATCACAAGTGAGTATCAAACTGCATATTGCTAGCCTGGGAAAAGATTAAAATTAAAAATTCAAAGTATGGCTTCTACTGAATGCATATCTCTTTTGTACCATCATAAAGTCAAAAAATTATAAGTTGAACCATTATAAGTCAGGGACAATCTGTATTACAAAAAAATTTATGTCCATAAATTTGAAATTTTAAATGAGATTGTATAATTCCTTGAAAGGTTCAAACTAGCAATCACTATCGAAGGAGAAATAATAATGTGAATAGTTCTATATCTATTAAAGACACTGAACCTGTAGTTTTAAAATATTCAAACTAAGAAAACCCTAGGCCCTGATGACCTTCCCAGTAAGTTCTACCAAACATTTAAAGATGAAAACATACAAATTCTATATAAATTCTTCCAGAAAATGAAAGGGGAGGGAACTTTTTCCAAATTATTTCAGAAGACTATCATTACCTTTATTTTAAAAAAATGAGGAAAAATAATTACAGACCGATGTCCCTTATGAACACACTTTCAAAGTTATTCAATAAAACACAGCAACATATAAAACATAAAATCCAGCAATATGTAAAATACAATATATCATAAACCAATTTTTGGTTTATCCCAGGAATGTAAGGCTGATTCAACACCTGAATATCAAATAATTCACCATATTAGCAGACAAAAGATGAAAACCCATATCCTAATAGATGCAGCAAAGTTCTCTAACAAAACTCAACATTTACTCATGATAATAAAAAAAGTCTAGGCAGCCTAGAAATACAAGAGAATATCCTTAACCTGATAAACAGCATCAAAAACAGTAACATACACACAAAGGCTACAGCTAATACTGCATATAACGATAAAAGACTAATCAGTTTTTCCCGAAGTTTGAAACAAGGTGAGGATATTTACTCTTACCATTAAGTAAATACCTTTATTAAATATCATAATGGAGGTCCTAGCTGGTACAATCAAGCAAAAAACATAAATACAAGATGTACATACTGGAAAGGAAAAAAATTAAAATTCTCTATTCACAGATAATTTGTTTATGTAGAACATGCCAAAGAATCTACCCAAAAAAAGTTACTTGAATAGTAAGAAAATGTAATAATGTCACAGCATGCAAGGTCAATATGAAAATATTGATTATATTTTAAACACTGACAATAACTAATTGAAAACTAATGATTTTACTGTACCATTTACTGTAATACAAGCACCATGAAATACTTAGTTATAAGTCTATTAAGATATGTGCAGAGGGGCTTCCCTGGTGGCGCAGTGGTTGAGAGTCCACCTGCCGATGCAGGGGATGTGGGTTCGTGCCCTGGTCCGGGAAGATCCCACATACCGCGGAGCGGCTAGGCCCATGAGCCATGGCCGCTGGGCCTGCGCGTCCCGAGCCTGTGCTCCACAACGGGAGAGGCCGCAACAGTGAGAGGCCCGCGTACCGCCAAAAAAAACAAAAAAAAACAAAAAAGTACAAGGGCTTCCCTGGTGGTGCCGTGGTTTAGAATTCACCTGCCAATGCAGGGGATACAGGTTGGATCCCTGGTCCAGGAAGATCCCACATGCCGCAGAGCAACTAAGCCCGTGCGCTACAGCTACTGAGTCTGTGCTGTAAAGCCTGCGAACCACAACTACTAAGACTGTGTGCCACAACTACTGAAGCCCGTGGCCCTAGAGCCCGTGCTCCGCAACAAGAGAAGCCACGGCAGTGAGAAGCCCGCCCACCACAACAGAGTAGCCTCTGCTCGCCACAACTAGAGGAAGCCTGTGCACAGCAACGAAAACCCAACGCAGCCAAAAATAAATGAATAAATTTATTTTAAAAAATAAAAAAAATTAATAAAAGTACAAAAAAAAATTCCAGTGACCAACTAATGTGTGATTTTAGTAAAAATCATGGAAGGAATTTAAATAATTATGTGACATTGCTATAACAAAATCCCTTTCATTTCTATCTACTTATTTATTCAAACTACATTTCCTAGTGCTTAATTATAAAAATGGAACATAGTAATAGAAATTACTGTAAATCTAGCTTATTCCAGCATTAAGTGATAGTCATGGATGCATGAATTAATCATGAAGCACAAAATTTTACTTTATCCATTTCATTAATAGATGTATTTCAAAAGAAAGTTTATTCATGTGTAATGTTTGTCTATTTAAAAAGTAATATATTAACATTTTAACATCAATGACACACAAGAAATTAGTTTGAGAAGTTTGAGAAATTATTTTGAGAATTATTTGAGAAGTTATCTCTAAAAATAAGCTGATACATGATTAATAATATAGTAAAATTTAAATATTATGCAATGTTATATATATCAATGGATATTATATATACATAATATATATCAGTATATAATATAGGAGATATATGTGTTGATCAGATTATTTATTACCTTACCATATTATTTCAAATTTATGTGATATATTAATATATAATGTATATATATTTATATATAAATACTAATAATATTATTTGTCACTATATCATTAGAAAGGTATGCTATTGTGATAAATGAGAATATTAATGATAAAATATGGCATTATGATAAAATTTTATTGAAAGAATGGAATGCAAGAACAAGTTCAATTTTCCCTGTTTTGTAGTTAAAACAAAAGAAAGCAAAAAAATCAAAATAAAAGCAGAGGATTAGAGGATTAATTAATTTGATCACTGTCACTTAGTAGAGGGAAGTGCCAGGACTAATTCAAATCTAGGTAACATTAACACCCATGTTCTCATGTTCTTCTTTGACATACTGGCAGAGTGTTCAGAAATAATGTATATAGGAAATAGACATAAATGCAGGTGCTTTGGGGTTTTGTTTATAAAATCATTTATCAGTTATATACTTTGCATTATCTTTTCAATGCATCTTATATAAAAAGTCCACCATTATTAATTATTTTCAGAGTTAACATGGATAAAAGATTTGTCTATCTTAATGTGTTGCCTCAAGTGGCTTGGGGTTTTTGCTGTGGTAGTTGTCGTTTTTATTTGTTTGTTTGTTTTTGCATACAACTGAAATTATATAACCTACCATTTTCATTTTTTCTTTTCCTGGTAGGAAGTTTGAAATAAACATAAGGATAATCTGCTAAAGACTACTTCAAGCTGAGTTGTAGATGTTCTTCACTGTATAGATGCTTATTACACACATGGGTGTTTTTGTATGTTTGAAAGATTTATAAGAAACATATATAGTATTACATTTATATTTCTTACTTAATGGATTTTACTTAATTAATCACAATAATCCTATAAGCATTCTTTTCTATTTTAAATAAGCAAATCATATTTCAATGTTCTCCGTTATTAAACTAACTTTTAATTTATCCATATTACTAAGTCAATCATATGCTGAAGCTTAACTGTAGACAACCTCAAATTATCTTGGGACTAAGGGGAAAACAAATGAACAAACAGAAAAGATCTTGAAAACTTTAAACTATAATTAAAATTTGAAGCCTTGAAAGTGAGTAGAAGGAAAGAAACTGCTTTTTTTTTTTTTTTTTTTTTTTTTTTTTTTTTTTTGTGGTATGCGGGCCTCTCACTGTTGTGGCCTCTCCCGTTGCGGAGCACAGGCTCCGGACGCGCAGGCTCAGCAGCCATGGCTCACGGGCCCAGCCGCTCCGCGGCATATGGGATCCTCCCAGACCGGGGCACGAACCCGCATCCCCTGCATCGGCAGGCGGACTCTCAACCACTGCGCCACCAGGGAGGCCCTGTTTTTAAACTTATTTTGCTTTGCTCTAAATATGATGTACAGATCATAATATGCTACTATAACAGGCTGAAATGAAATCTACTTGTTTATGCCAAATTTGAATTTCAGAAACAGACTACTTACTGAACGTCGAATGTCAGAAGTTGATATAAAACAAATGTGGAAAGGTCTCTCTAAATGTCATACCCTATTCTTTTCAAATCAGAATTAGATTAATTTACCTCATTAATTAACAGATGATATTTTGCACAGCAACAATTTGTATAGGATATCAAAGTCACTATTTTAGTATGCAAGGAACTAGAAATATAATTTCCTGTCTTTTAAAAGTGAATCATTAGTATTATATATTAATTTCCTCTTAAATTCTTACTTGAAAAATAGAAAATTCCCAAAGGCAATAACTTTCTTTAAATTTACATATCCTTAAACATAATTTGACCAAAAAATGACCATTAGTAAAATGCAAAATTAATTTTAGGGGAATCTTATATTTCCTGTTTTCATTCAAATTTTGAAGAGATTCTAGAATTAACATTTTTCATGTACTCAAAAGCATTCTAAATTAATATGCTTTTATTTCTTAACTGCTATTTAAAAAACCTGTAAAGCAAAATCTGTGAACATTAGTTAAATGCAGGATAGTCTGTTTTACTATTTGTGCAGTTTTATCAAAAATTACATATCACAGGTGTCAATTAGAAAGCTGAAAGATTTTGGCATAAACCTTATGCAAACATCCCTTGGACTTTATATAATTTCACTTCTTTAACTCATTTCTATAAAATATGATTGATACTTTAAACATTTTTTTCCTACTGAGTTTATTATCTTTAAGGAGAAACGTGTCAATATAATGCACAGTTTTTAGGAAGAAAGCATTTTTATGTCTCCAATAGTCAATCTAAAACTTTATTCTTTCAAAAGCAGATGATTCTTCTAAGCAAAGCTTTTATAAAATGTAGCCAATTTCCAGGATAAAATAATAACAATAGAATCAGAAATTATGAAAGGGACTTGAAGGTCATCCTGAACATCTCTCAAAGGAGCTAATGACTTTTCAGGCTTTTTTCCCCTAAGTGAAATCAATCTCTAATTGATCCACACATTTGTACACAGTGATAGGAAATAATCATTCTTATCTCTATTTTGTAAATGACAACTTTGTCTTTTCTGTTTTCATCATTCTAAAAAACCTATATGTGAATTAACTATATATTTTAGGTGGTAACTTTCACTATATTTCTTTTTTCAAATACTTATATTCACAATGAATAATTGTTATATTCTACGATTACAAATTTTCTTACACACACTTCTAGCTGAATTTGGTTTTGTTAATTATTTTTCTATGTCTTATATGCAAGCTAAATGCCTAGCACAGGCCACCTTCACTTAATATATCTGGAAAGGGAGTAGGTCCCAAATGGCACCATCTACTAGACAAGTGTTTTCCAATTCTTCTGTCCTTCTCTACAACAGGTCATTGGTTATTCTGATGCTCATCATGGCATAGACACAGGAACTAAAAAGTTCAATGTCGTTACTTGCACAAGAGCCACCTTTTCTTGGACAAGAAAAGACTTACAGCAGACTATGCCTCCTTTTATGACTACATTTCTTACTTCCATGAGCACAGAACCTTATTCAGGTGTACAGATTTCACATGTAACACTTAGCTCAAAGGAGAAAAAGAATTAACAATATGTATAAAATATGAAGTGTCATTGGAAAAAAACATGAGATGTCTATTCCACACTCACAATTTAAGGGTGGAATAAACAGTAAAAAATAAAACAATAAAAAACTTAAAAAGCTGTTGTATTGGGCCACTCTGTGGCTTCTAACCTTGTATCCTGGGGCTAAGGTCTGCAACTATCTTCAGAAGCATGTTCTTCTTTAACTTCATTGTGATTTTCAGTCTCCATCAGAGTTGGTCTTGATCTTGAATCCATCACCTGGAAAGATAGAGAGTAATTATTCCTTAAAGAATTGATCCAAAGATTCCAGAGGGAAAAAAGTTTGTGGTCTTCAGAACTGATAACTCTAAAAACTGTTAGGAGGGTGTGGGAAAATAAATGTTACTGCATATTTTGCAGAAGAGTTTCAACTGGACCCCACGGTCCATAGTGGGCATATGGTAAGAAATTCTAAATTTGTTTCCTTTGACTCTTTCCACCAAGCTGATTTGCAGCTACATTTCTTTATTATTTGGTTGTTCAGCAGGATAACTTCACACACACACACACACACACACACACACACACTTGTGCAGACACTCATGGGTATCTCAGAAATATTAGTTTAAACCATATTGAAGAGAATAAATATTTTTATAAATGGATTTTAATTGAACATGCTCACATGAAGTTACTGTTTCACATTGTTAATGTATAGCAATTAGATATCTATGGATTAGTTTTATGTCTTCCAACAATTATCCCCAAACTTAAGATTTCTCTCTATCCATTCAAGTTTTGTGTCATAAAATTATTAAAATTGTAGCTTGTGTCTGTTCAATATTAAGATTATAGGCTGTTGTTTTAAGTGTAATTTTTTCTATTAGGAATACTAACTGATTACAATAACTAAGTAGATAAATTATAACTTTTTCTCCATTTGGTTGACAGATGTTACCTTATTTACCAAAAGAATATTTGTTGATTCTAACACAGTGATTAAGGATACAAACTTTGTAGCATATGTTTCAATCTTTTTTTTACCTACTTACTATTCTGGTTCAGTGCTTCTATGAAGCAGTGGGTGGTACAGGAAGGCTCATATCACCGCTGGAAATACATACATGACTAGATAACATCATATTCCATATATATAGCTTATCAGTGAGCATTTGATCATAGAACTATAATCATGAGAAATAACATAAAATAGAGAGTTTACTACAGATGTTTGACCTTACAAAAATATGGGAGCTGATTACACAGATCACATGCAGTCATTGCTTCTTCATCAGGTGCTGGGCCTGAGGTCAGCAGAGCAAATGGCTTTGAAGGGAAGGTGATTGTAAAGTAGGATCAAGCAATGACAAATGGAACATTCAAGGAGGATCTGGAATCTGTGCCAGTCTCTCATTGCCTCCCAGCCTCCATCCTCATGTTGCAGGTGATGGGCAGGAGAAGGTATTATCACAGAGATAAGCACCTGAACCAGGAACCAAGGAAAATGAAGGAAGAGTTCCAGCAGGACAAGGAGAAGCTGAGAGCCTGGCTACTACTGCCCAGGTTGCATGCCCTACCCTAAGACTTGGAAAAACTAAAAGAGTATACTCAGTGAGAACTGGAGGAGCTCTAAGATGAGCTGCTGCCCCACAGCAATCAAGTAAACCTGCAGATCAGTGACAATGTGCATGAGCTGTAGGAGAACACAGTACCCTACACCAAACTTCCATGCATAAAAAGAATATGGCTGTCCTTTACACTTCAAATGATGCTCAAAATGTCTTCTGTGACCCATTCTACCTTGGAACTATGCAGCAAAGGTTATGCCTAGAAAATGCAGTTCTAGTTTAAGTAAGCTGAAACATTTCAAATCTACCACAGCCCACATTATTTCAACACGCCACCTACATATTTATTTTTAAAAACGTTCTGAACTTCCAAATAAAGACAACAATGAAATCTCAATTCCAGATAATATTGATGTAGCTATCTGTTACACAATCCAAAACAGGGTAACTCTCCTCCCAAAAGAACATTCAAAATCTTTTTACAGGCATAACTCATTTTATTGTGCTTTATTTTACTGTGCTTCACAAACATTGCATTTTTTTACAAACTGAAGGTTTGTGGCAACCCTGTGTTGAGCAAGGCTATTGGTGCCAATTTTTTTCCAACTGCATTTGCTCACATCACATTTGTGGCATATTTTGGTAATTTTTGCAATATTTCAAAATTTTAATTATTTTATATTTGTTATGGTGATCTGTGATCAGTGATCTTTGATGTTACTATTCTAACTGTTTTGGGGTGCCATGAATTGCACCCATGTAAATCACTGAACTCAATGGATAAATGTTATGTGTGTTCTGACTGCTCCACAGACTGGCAGTTCTCTTTTGTTCTCCCTGTCCTTGGGCCTGCCTATTCCCTGAGACACAAGAATATAGAAACTAGGCCAATTAATAACCCTACAGTGGGCTCTAAGTGTTCAAGTGAAAGGAAGAGTTGCAAGTCTCTCATTTTAAATCAAAAGCTAGAAATGATTAAGCTTAGTGAGGAAGGCATGTCAATAGCTGAGAGAGGCCAAAAGCTAGGCCACCTGTGCCAAACAGGCAAGTTGTGATTGCAGATAAAATGTTCTTAAATGAAATTAAAAGTGCTACTCAAGTGAACACACAAGTGATAAGAAAGTGAAACAGTCTTGTTGCTGACACAGAGAAAGTTTTACTGGTCCGGATTAAAGAGAAAGACAGCCACAACACAACCTTAAACTGAAGCCTAATCCAGAGCAAGGCCCTAGCTCTCCTCAATTTTATGAAGACCGAGATTGGTGAAGAAGCTGCAGAAGAGAAGTTTGAAGCTAGCAGAGTTTAGTTCACAAGATTTAAGGAAAGAAACTGTCTCCATAACATAAAAGTGCAAGGTGAAGCAGCAAATGCTGACATAGAAGCTGCAGCAAGTCATCCAGAAGATCTAGCTGAGATAATTAATGAAGATGGCTACACTAAACAATAGATTTTCAATGTAGCTGAAACAGCCTTATACTGGAAGAGGCCATCTAGCATTTTCATAGCTCCAGAGACGTCAATTCCTGGCTTCAAAGCTTTAAAGAACAGGCTGACTCTCCTGCTAGGGGCTAATGTAGCTGATGACTTTAAGTTGAAGCCCATGCTCATTTACCATTGTGGAAATCCTATGACCCTTAAGGTTTATGCTAAATCTACTTTGCCCATGCTCTATAATTGGAACAACAAAGCCTGGATGACAGTACATCTGTTTACAACATGATTTACTGAAGATTTTAAGCCTGCTGCTGCGAACTACTGTGAGAAAAAAAGATTCTTTTCAAACTATTACTGCTCATTAACATGTAGCTGGTCACCCAAGAGCTCTGATGGAGATGTACAATGAGATTAATGTTGTTTTCATGTCTGTAGCCCATGGATTACAGAGTAATTTTGACTTATTATTATTTAACAAATACATTTCAGGGACTTCCCTGGTGGTGCAGTGGTTAAGAATCCACCTGCCAATGCAGGGGACACGGGTTTGAGCCCTAGTCCAGGAAGATCCCACATGCCATGGAGTAACTAAGCCCGTGTGCCACAACTACTGAGCCTGTGCTCTAGAGCCCACGAGCCACAACTACTGAGCCCACATGCCACAACTACTGAAGCCCGTGTGCCTACAGCCCGTGCTCCACAACAAGAGAAGCCACGTTAATGAGAAGTCTGTACACTGCAACAGAATAGCCCCTGCTTCCCGCAACTAGAGAAAGCCCACGCAAAGCAACAAAGACCCAACACAGCCATAAATAAATAAATAAATTTTAAAAAATTCATTTCATCAGGTGCCATACATAGTGATTCCTCTGATGGATCTGGGAAAAGTAAAGTAAAAACCTTCTGGGAAGAATTCACCATTCTAAATGTCATTAAGAACATTTATGATTCATGGCAAGAGGTCAAAATATCAATAATCATAGGAGTTTGACAGACATTGATTCCAACTCTCATGGATGACTTTGAGAGGTTCAAGACTTCTGTGGAGAAGTAACTGCAGATGTATTAGAAATAGCCAGATAACCAGAATTAGAAGTGGAGCTTGAAGATATGACTGAATTGCTAGAATCTCATGATAAAACTTTAAAGGATGAGCAGTTGCTTCTTATGATTGAGAAAATAAAATGGTTTCTTGAGATGGAATCTACTCCTGGTGAAGATGCTGTGAAGATTGTTGAAATGACAACAAAGGATTTGAAATATTACATAAATTTAGTTTAAAAGCAGAGACAGAGTTTGACTCCAATTCTGAAAGAAGTTCCGCTATAGGTAAAATGTTGTCAAACATCATTGCATGCTGCAAACAGATGATTCATGAAAGGAAGAGTCAATTGATGTGGCAAACAGTACTGCTGTCTTATCTTAAGAAATTGCCTCATTGCCTCAGTCACCCCAACCTTCGACCTTCAACCACCACCCTGATCAGTCAGTAGCCATCAACATCAAGGCAAGACTCTCCACTAGCAAAAAGATTAGGACTCCATGAAGGTTCAAATGATGATTAGCATTTTTGGCAATAGAGTATACATTTTAATTAATGTTTGTACCTTGTTTTTTTAGACATAATGCTATTGCTTATTAATTAGACTACAGTATAGTATAAACATAGCTTTTATATGCACTGGGAAACCAAAAAATTGTTTGACTAGGTTTATTGTGGTGGTCTGGACCCAAACCCACAGTATTTCTGAGGCATGCCTGTATACATCATTGGTGATGTTCATTAATCCAGTCTCTGAAGGGGTTGTCACAGAGCTGGTACTGTAAGTAAGCTTTTAAAAGGTCATTTCATGCCTGATTCTCGGACTGGGTCAGCAACAATATAAGATGAGCTTGGAGCATCTTTTAGTATGAGAAAAAAGTGTTCAAATATTAAAGGATGAGGGCATGTCAAAGGACCCAGAAGCTAACATGAAAGCGCTCCCGATGGCCAGAACTGTAGTAATTTGAACAAAGAAAGAAAAAAATGCAGTACTGGTTTATAATGAAATTATAACATAAATACACATGAGTTCATACTACTATAAATAAATGATTGAATGAATAAATAAATGGGAGAGAAGAGACAACTCTTCTTTACAGAAGAATTCCAAATTATACATGTAGATATGCTCTCCTCCAGGAGGTGAACTTCAATGTTCCCACCCCCTTTAGGATGGCTTGGATATAAGCTGGAATATGGGAAAAACAGTAACTTTACAGTGGGGAAATCTAGCAAACACTAACACCAAATGATTATGGTTAACATTACCAGTGACGTCATATGGATATAATGTTCCCCTGGTATGATGTAATAACAAGGGTACTCCATTCATTACAAAAATCAAAAACCCAGTCTAATCATGACAAAAAATCAGAAAGAATTATGTTCCTTTCACATACCTGACCATTCAGCCAAACTACTAGCTACAGTATTTGAGTCGGTATAAATCGATGCCTCTGACTATCTCACCTTTTGGAAAATAAACAATAGCATACTATTTGATGGTCTACCCACTGGGAGGATTTTGCTTCACCACAGTCCATCAGGGCCACCCCAGTATAGGTCTGTAGTGTTTTAGCTGTCCATTTTCATATATTACCAATAAATCATGTAGAACCATTACTCCTCATGAATCTATAGAATAGTTGAGAGGGAATAGTCTAAGTAGCAGGAATATGAGCCATGGGCTTCTGGGAAACAAGCTCAAGCATCTTATGCCTTCAACTCTTGCTTGAACTCCAACTCATATAAACAACATCCATCTGATGATGCAGTGCTATAGGCATACTCAACATTATGGTTTGGTGTGTGAGACAAAATATAATTCCTTATGGACACCTCAGATTGCATGTTAATGCAGGGGTCCATTATCAGACAAACTTAAGACAGTGCAAACCATAAATTATGTCAGCAGAATACTTCTCAGCAAAGGATGGTGAAGTTTTCCTCTTAAAATTCTAAAGATCTGCACTATAATTCACATATAAGTAATCAGAAACAGGGATATTCACTAAAATATCTGTAGAAAGCTTCACTTTTCAGGTAACTACATATAATGGTACTGCTGCTGAGGCCACCTCAACATAGAGATATAGAGATTTCTCCTCAAATTGCTGGCCTTGCAGTTAGTTATCTCTTTTTTATCTCCCCTTCCCAACAGTTAAACTTATTTTAACTATTGGCTCTTTGATATCTAATCTGCATAAGAGAAAAAATATCTACCTACCTACTTATTTACTTCCTTTAGTCAATTTTCCATTACCCTTTAATATTATATATAAACATTAAATTTTATCATTAATGCACATTCTCTTAGATGGAGCCCATTTTTGGCCACACATATGTTCATACATGAGAATCAATCTAAAAAGTAGTATCACTAAGCCCCAGTGAAAAAAAACTTCTTCTGAAAATAGAAGATAATTTATAAAGACTCTATATCTTATTTTCAGTGAAACTGAAAAGTGTTCAGTTAGTAAAACTAACAGGAACATCTGATATGAAGAAAAGTTAACTATCATTAAAATGAGCAATCAGAAATATTATAGAGTCCAGAATCAAAAACATCCTGGCATCAACATTTATAAAACAAAAGATGTTGGCAGTATTCTGACTTCTACTCTTGTAATAATAAGTATTAGAGGGTCTGTCATTTTTTCCTCTTTTATAGCCAGAACCCATTGCTTTGTTACAAGATAAGGGCAATTACAATATAATGCTTGAATAGTCTTTTATAGTATCCTTGCTTCACAATAATTTAAAGAGAAATGTCTTGTAGTTTCTGATACGCAATGACAATAATGACAACAAAATAATGATATGAGGGTAAGAATATTTAACATAAATTAACTGCTATCATGTGTCAGATATTAGGGTAGTGTTACCAAGCAAGGGCTCATTGCCTGATGTACATACCAATAAAAGCCAAAAGTATGGCACTGGGTTTTGAGAAAACAAAGCTTTATTTCGAGGTTGACCAGCAAGGAGACAAGAGGGAGACCACAAATCTGTCTCCCCTACCTGGGGTTTGTTCAAACTTTTATGAGTTAGGGAGGATGGGTTGCTATGAGAAAGCACTGGCAGGGCAGGTTTTGATTGGAGGGCTTTGGAACTTAGCCATTTATGGTAAATATGGCAAAGAGAGCTTCAGCACCAGATCTTCCTGGACAATGGATCCTTTGCTTCTGAAAGGGTTTGAGAGTTCAGGTTTATGTCATGTCCCAGTCCCCTGGTTCTGTGTGGTGGGGTTGGGACTTGATTCTGGGAGTTATTTAGGTCAAAATTTTCTCCTCTGCACATGCTACAGCTGCATGACTAGTGGTTTTGTTCTGTTGTCTCTGGAAAACAACTCAGTATCTTGTTAGACGAAGGATAGGGCTGGTTTGGGCTGGTTCTGCGGTTACAGTAGGAATTTTGAATTTAAACTGAATACGTTCTTTCCAATTTTATGTCTCCCAAATATATATTCTGATGTCATTCCTATGGGATTCTCAGAGGGAGTTTTAGGCAAAGGTTTTGCATTGACATCTTAGCTGGAAACAAAAAAAGAGTATATGTTTTTTATGTGTAACAAATACTCCAGTGTGATTTATAGGAACAAAGCAAATAATAGTATGATGATGATAAATAGTGATTATAAAGCTAGGCTTACATTTGTATGAGGAATATAATACTTTCTCCATTTTACAAGTGTAGCTTGCCTATATATCTAATTACAGTTAGTAATTAGATAATCCAGACTCAAACACAGGAATTATTCTTTTAATACTAGAATTTTGGTTTTTGGTTAAAGTAACTCTTTGTTGGTGATAGCAGGTAAAATATCATGTTTACAAATTCATCACTTGAATGCAAGAATATAACAGAAATCACATTTTATGTTTTGATTAAATTATACAATGGAGATATAGCTAGAGAAATTTATTAGCAGAAATATTCACTATTCAAATAAAATTTGTAGTGGTATCAATACATTTTAAAAGCATGTCTCTACTGTCTGCAACTACAGAGATCTTCAATTATCAATTGCCACCATATATGGGAAGGCATACTATGGTTCAAAAACAAAAGAGAACAGTAGCTATGGAAGAAAATATGACATGAGAGTGAATAAAAATAAATATGTAAAGCGTCAAGTTGTTTTCTATTTTTAAATGATTAGAGGCCCTTGGTAACTATGCCCAACTTACAGATGATTGGCCACTCTTTGTAATCAAATTGCTTTTTTTTTTTTTTCCGGTACGCGGGCCTCTCACTGTTGTGGCCTCTCCCGTTGCGGAGCACAGGCTCCGGATGCACAGGCTCAGCGGCCATGGCTTACGGGCCCAGCCGCTCCGCAGCATGTGGGATCTTCCCGGACCGGGGCACGAACCCGTTTCCCCTGCATCGGCAGGCGTACTCTCAACCACTGCGCCACCAGGGAAGCCCTCAAATTGCTTTTTGGTATAAAAACCCAGTTTGGGAAAAGCATTCTGTGGATTGCTGGCTTAATGTCAATAAGCCTAGCAAAGCTCCCCAAAGGGAACAAAAGTCATCTTGAGGTCTATCTGCCCTTGGTGTACATCTCTGCTCACGCTGGTATATGCCAGGAACTAATTCTAGAACAACTGGCAGCATTCCAGGAGAAATTTGATTGCACTGACCAAAGTTAGCTAGGAAACTTATTCTCTTTTGACTCAATCACTACAGAGATTTCAGTTATAAAATATGCAGTATTTTGTTAATAAAACAATTATTAACTTCATTTGGATCTTAATGAAAATATGTAGATAATGAGAAAATGGGTCTGAAATATTTTATAAAGATGACTGACACTTTTCAGAGTCTGGGTTGGTATGTTTCACCTACCCAAACATGGAGAAAAGGACATTGTATGAAATATTTTTCTGTGGTAGTATTTTATCTGAAGCTGTACTTTTTACTTTTATTATTCTGGATACTTTTACAAAGGTATAAACTGTTAGCATTCACTTCTGTAAAATCAACGTGAGTATATAATGTGTCTGGAAGTTAAATGTTAAACATTTTCTCATACATTTTATAACTTGTATGGAGAATTGTTAGTCTGACATTTCAAATTTTATTAATAATATTATTTGGTCTAAAAATCCCATATTTATATTTATAAATTTTTCACTATAATATATAACATAATCCCTATAGGGTATTGATTGCCATTATATTATGCTGACATAATAAAAACAAACAGAAATGGAAATACATGCACAAAGATAGATATAGAGATAGATAGTTAATTTTGTTTTTTGGACCTTCTGTAAAGAGAAGGTCCAAAAATTCTCCAAATTTCACAAAACAATATTATTATTTGTACCCTCTTCCTTTTACCTCCCTTACTCTAAGAAAACATTTTCATGTTTTATGAATACCCTTTAGTTTGAATGTATCCTTTAAAATTTTTAATGCATATTTTAAATTGCATATAATAGTATTACATTATGTATCACATTCTGTTTCTTACTTTAAAAAGAAATAAGCTACATATTTTAAGATCCACACAAGCTCTTAAGTTTGAGAAGAGCCCATTAATATTAGTTCCTGTAGACCACACCATGATGTGTATCTATTTTGCCTGCCCACGCTCCCACTGCTGAGTATCCAGTTTGTGGATGCTTACTGTATTCTCAAATCGCTGACATCAAAAGCTTGCAAAGAACATAATAATATATGTTCTCTTATGGACTTGTGTAGGATGCCTTTAGGATGTATAGCTGAAGTAAATTTTCTTAGTCATAGATAAGGTGACCAAATAATTCATCATTAAATTGTGACATGCTGGAGAGTAAAAGGGGGTGCTGTCAGTAATCTCACAAGAACAGGAATAAGTCTGCGCTATTCAAGCACACTGGAATATTGGATGTGCGTATATTTAATTTGACTGAATACTTTGAGATTGATCTCCAAAATGGCTTCATAAATCACTTGCCAACAAATACATGTCAATAACTAGATTTCTAAATTTTGCCAGTTTAATACAAAAGGATATTTTATTATATTTTCATTATATATATTTTATATCAATAAGTTAACATATCCACATATATTACTGTTAGGCTTTTGGGTCACTTTACTTGTAAATTGCTTATTAACTTCTTTTACATATTATTCTTTGGAGTTCTTCTCTTTTTCTTGTTGGATTTACTGTATTTCCTATATATTCTTAATATTATTCTTTTATTCATTTTTCATGATATAAATACCTTCATCTAATTTAGCATCTCTCTGTTTACTTTGATCATGGTCTATATCATAGAGATCTTACTAAGCAACAAAGATACATACTTTCATTTTTCTTAATCAGTTCTATTGAAGAGTAACTTATGTACAATAATTTTCAAAAATTGCAAATACGCAATTTGATGAATTTTGAGAAATCTGTGTACTTTTGTATCTTACAAAAAAAAAAGCAAGGTTACAGAACATTTTCCTCATACATTGAAGTTCTGTCCTGCACTTTTTTTTTTTTTTTTTTTTTTTTGCGGTACGCGGGCCTCGCACTCACTGTTGTGGCCTCTCCCGCTGCGGAGCACAGGCTCCGGATGCACAGGCCCAGCCGCTCCGCGGCATGTGTGATCTTCCCAGACCGGGGCACGAATCCACGTCCCCTGCACTGGCAGGCGGACCCTCAACCACTGCGCCACCAGGGGAGCCCCCTGTCCTGCACTTTTATTATAGTCAGGTTGCTGTCTCATCCCCGGAGTGCTTTCTTTTTGTCACTCTACTCTTGCCTTTTCTAGAATTTTCATATAAATGGAATCAGAGTATATAGTATTTTTTGTCCAACATTTCATTTAGCATAATGTTTTTTAGATTTGTCCATATTGTTCTCTGTATCTGTAGCTAATTATTTTTTATTTCTGAGTAGTTTTCCATTGTATGAATATACCAGTTGTTTACTCCTCCATATTTCAAAGATATTTGCTGGCTTCTCCCAATTGTTTTTGTTTAATAAGTATTAACAAAACTTCTATGAAATTTGAAGTACAAGTATTTGTGTTAACATGTACTTTCACTTATCTTGAATAAAAGCCAGGGATAGAATCACTGTTTTATATTATGTTTAAAGTTTAATTTATGAATATTTTTCAAGGTGACTTTATCATTTTCATTTCACCAGAAAAATATGAGTTCTATTTGCTTTACATACACAAAAATACTTGCTACTGTCAGGGGGATTTGTTTTCTTGTTTGTTTTAGTCATTCTAGAAGTTGTACAATCATATATCATTGTTTAATTCTGACAAAAGGCCTTTATTAAATAAATGCTTAGCAAATATTTTTCCCAGTGATTGACTTGCATTTTCAATGTCATAACAATGTCTTTTGAAGGGTAAGATTTTTAAAAAATTTTAATTATGTCCAAGGTGTCAACATTTTCTTTTATTTTTCATGAGGTTTTTTATTTTAAACAACCTCTACCTAAGTTACACTTTGAGCCTCTCTTCTTTTCATCTAGAAGTTTTATACTGATTTCAAAAAAATTAACATTTTAACAATTTTGAGTTCTTTAACATCATTAACATAATA
This sequence comes from Mesoplodon mirus, assembly GCF_964341445.2. Classification (NCBI taxonomy): domain Eukaryota; kingdom Metazoa; phylum Chordata; class Mammalia; order Artiodactyla; family Ziphiidae; genus Mesoplodon; species Mesoplodon mirus. Next base: position 102,788,318 of record NC_138982.1, on the reverse strand, counting down.
TCTTTATCCATTAATTTAGATTTTCAGAAGTCTCTCAACATATTCTATAGTCTTGAATGTATAGATTTAGCATCTTTTGAATAAAATTTATCACAAAAATAGATATCTAGATCAATGGAACAGGGTAGAAAGCCCAGAAATAAACCCACACACCTATAATCAATTAATCTACAACAGAGGAGGCAAGAATATACAATGGAGAAAAGACAGTCTCTTCAACAAGTGATGCTGGAAAACTGGACAGCTACGTGTAAACGAATAAAACTGGAACATTCTCTAATACCATATACGAAAATTAACTCAAAATGGATTAAAGACCTAAATGAAGACCAGATACTATAAAACTCCTAGAGGAAACATAGGCAGAACACTCTTTGACAAATTGCAGCAATAGTTTTTTTTTGGATCCATCTCCTAGAGTAATGGAAATAAAAACAAAAATAAACAAATGAGACCTAATTAAACTTAAAAGCTTTTGCACAACAAAGGAAACTATAAACAAAATGAAAAGACAACTCACAGAATGGGAGAAAATATTTGCAAATGGTGTGACTGACAAGGGCTTAATTTCCAAAATATACAAACAGCTCATACAGCTCAATATCAAAAAAAAAAAAAAAAACCCAATCAAAAAAGGGGCAGAAGATCTAAATAGACATTTCTCCAAAGACATACAGATGGCCAACAGGCACATGAAAAGATGCTCAACATTGCTAATTATTAGAGAAATGCAAATCAAAAAACTACAATGAAGTATCACCTCACACTGGTCAGAATGGCCATCATCAAAAAAGTCTACAAATAATAAATACTGCCAGGTATTCTGGTATTGCTATAACATTATTTCTTTATGTTTGTGCATTTGCCTAATAAATCTTTGTCAATATAATTAAATTTGACCTTTATTTTTATGATTTGTTCCCTTGTAAAGAGCACGCAGATAAATTTTTAACCCAAGCTGACAGGGTTATTTAGTACGGTTATTAATGACATTAATTACAGATATTCTCTTTGCTTATATGTTTGAAATTCTGACATATTACTTCATACATTCTGTTTTATTGTGTCACCTTTGTGACATGAATAGACATTTTTCCAAAGAAAAGAAAACATACAGATGGACAACGTGAAAAGATGCTCAACATCACTATCATCAGGAAAATATAAATCAAAACCACAATGAGATACCACCTCATTCACATCAGAATGACTATCATCAAAAAGACAACACATAACAAATGTTGGGGAGGATGTGGAGAAAAGGGAACCCTCATGTACTGTTGGTGGGACTGTAAATTGGTGCGGCAAGTATGGAACACAGCATGGAGGTTCCTCAAAAAACTAAATGTAGAACTGCCATATGATCCAGTAATTTCACTTCTGGGTATTTACCCAAAGAAAACAAAAACACTAATTCATAAAAATGTATGCACTCCAATATTTATAGCAGCATTATTTAAAATAGCCAAGATATGGAAGCACCTACATTCTTGAGAAGAAAATGATGGCAGCCTGTTCCCAGAGAAGTTTCAGGTATAACAAAAAGGCACTAGTAGATTTGAGTAGTGCAGAGGTAGTTTATGCCTTTCTCTACATTTGGTCAGCTCTACTTTCTTATTGGCCTTGGCCACTTGCTGTGTTTCTTGGCTGATGGTCAATTCCATCCTTCTCACCATTGTCATTGCTCTTCATCTAAAACCACTGCCTCCCTCATATGCTTTGTATGACAAGAGTAAGACTTCAGTATAACTCTCACTATTATACCTGAGTGGGAAGTTATATAAACTCCAGCACCCAGGTCTGACCTAATGCAACTCACGGAGACTGTATTTTTACAGAAGTACTGGATAACATAATCCTAAATCAGAGGGACTCTGGCTGCCAAGAGGGGCTGGATAACATAAACCAGATATGGTGAAGGTAAAGTGTCATGTGGTAAACATTTAACATTGAGAGACAGGTGATAAGAAGGAGCCAGCAGATTATTTGCTCATTCTTCTGGCCCAGATGGATGTTCTGACATCTCACCAGGGATGACAAATGTGACCAAGAAAACAACTAAGTTTCTTATGAGGCAGGGATAAATTTAGCTTTGCAACACTTTTTATTTGCTCTCTCTAAAGTTATGGTACTTCCTTTTTTCAATCACTCTTGCTTCACTGGATTGTAACCAATAAAGAAGAAGCATGTAAGCTTTGCCTCAAGCCAGTTTTTAAGGAAGAAGACGATTTTCATTGCATTATACATTACAGTAATAGCCGCATATTTGACAAATACAATATTTATACCTTATTAATGATAAAAATATAGGAAATGTTATATTCTTCTGAACCCTCATTTTTTTAGTTTTTTGCTTCAAATCTCGTTATTTTTTTATTGAAAGCCATTAGTTTTCCAACCATTATTAAATTTTATATTTAAATGGTTCTCTTGTTTGAAAAATACAATATATGTCATCACTATTTGTTTTATAATTTAAGATATGACACATTATTTTTAATTCTGAATTTCCTATACTTGGTACATTCTTCAGGTGCAAAATTTTTTTGTAAAATTGTGAACAGAATCTAAATCAAATATACTTCAATGATACATTACTCTGAGCCAATTAATATGCTGGATTGTATTGAAATTTTTGCTCAAAAATGGCATTTTGGCTAGATATCTATTTTTAAATTCAAATATTCTCATCTTAATTTCTAAAGATATCTCTTCTTTTCTGATGTGCTTCTACTGCATTTGCTTGGTACATTTAATTAAATTCCACCATTTTTAATATATTTTCTAATTTTGCTCAAAGGATCTATTCTATCATCAATGAGTTTCACCACTATTGCATTTACTCTCATTTCTAAGTTTGCTAAATTTTCAAATTGTTGCCCTAATATAGTGATCATAAAAAATGCAATATCATTGGGACTTTGAGAAGCTAAATGAGATAATATATTTAAAGCACTTAGCACAAAGCACAGCACACAATAAGCACTCAGTAAATTTTAGATATTATTATTACTTTTGTTTTTACTATTTCCATTTGTACTAGGCTGAAAAATGTTTCCCCAAAATAACAGGCACTAATTTCCAGAATCTGTGAGACTCTTTTGCCATACCTTATATGGCAAATGACGTTATTAAATTAAAGACCTTGAGAGGGGATAATCCTGGATTATTTGGGTGGGCCCAAAATGCAGTTGCACACTCCCTCCTGAGAGAGAGGCAGAGGGAGGTTCACACAGACGGAGGAAGGGAAGAAGCAGCCAGAAGAGGAGTAGGAAATGTGACAGTGGAGGCAGAGATGAGAGTGATGCAGTCACAAATTAAGCAATGATGGCAGCCACCTAATGCTGCACGAGGCAAGGAACAAATTTTCCTCTAGAGCTTCCAGAGGTAGCACAGCTCTATGGACACTTTGATTTTGGTGAAGTGACACTGATTTCAGACTTTTGGACTCTAGAATATGAGAGACTAAGTTTCTGTTGTTTTATGACACCAATTTTGCAGTAATTTGTTATTGCAGCCATAGGATACAAATACACTATTACAATTATTACTATTTCAAGTTACACAAAATATTCTATTTAAGATATATCTCGAACAGAGAAACATTAAAATATTAAAATAAATGCACTATTTATAATTCAACATGATAGCAGGAGTTTTTAAAACAGGACACTGTCTTTTGTTTTAACTAGAAGAAACTAAATAGCAGTGATATTATTCAGCTTTCTGTTTTGCACGTGTGAAATTTAAGAAAACTGGGCACATTCAGCTTTTAGGCCACATTTAGCAGTAGTGACAGAAATTGAAACATCCTAAATTTGTCAAGGTAATCGTTCCTGAATAGCTTAGATACAGTCTCAGAATTCTTGACACAGCACCAAGAAAACCATTATAAAGTGATACAAGACAGCACATGTATAAAACAAATGTACTATCTTAAGCAAAAATTGTGAAATGAGAAAATAGAAGTATATTTTTGTGACTAGAGTTTTGATTTCTATTTTATTCTCACTTCCCTACCCTTACATTCTAATTTCTTATGTTTCTCTTAGCATTAAGATAAAAACCATAAATAATTTTCCATGAAAGATGCAGCATCAATATATTGTTTTGCTGAATATTTGGGATTATACTTGTGATTTCTCCTAAATAATGTCTCAGCTAAGTATGAATTTCTAGGGAAATGATATCTTCCTCTGAAATTAAAGAAGTGCAGAAAGATAGCTATTCAGCCTGAATTTCATTCTTTTATATAAACTACATTTGCCTTTTAAAAAATTTCCCCTGATTGGGCTGATTATTGTATATATTGCCTTAATGATTGGAGATGTAAAAATAATAAATCAAATACTCTATGTATCACATGGATATATAAACAGTGTGAGCCCTAAATCTACAATGGTTGTATAAAACTGAATACTAAACAACTAAGGCAGAATTTTAGGTAAAATCTGATATATTTTGTCCAATAGCCATTTGGCCACAACATACTATAATGACTAAGAGTACGGGTTCGGAAGCTAGCTTCTCTCCATTTTTATTACACTTCTGCCACTTGCTAATTATGCCTTGATTTTCTCAATACTTACTGGTCTATTTAATACATGTAAAGCATTTAAAATATTGCCTGAAAACATAAAATTTGTTCAGTAACTTTTATTAGCTTTTTATTATTATACAAAGCTTGAATTTCTAGGGAAATTTTTTAATGCCAGGAAGAGTCAGTTTTGTCATTGCAATACAGAGCTAAGGTGTAGTGCAGCTGCTTCCAAGCATTTGAGGGGCAGCAGGGGAATGAAGAAGCAATCCTACTGGGTCATAGCTAGCTTTTTTCTAGCTTGTTTGACTTGTAATAATAAAGACTATTATGCCAATAATCACGAGAATTATTGACCTGTAATTTTATTTTTTAATAGCCTTGCCAGATTTTTCCATTAAGGTTATGCCTGCTTTATAAATTGAGTTGGAAAATATTCCCTCCTTTTCTACTTGCAGAAAAAAAAAGTAAGATTAACGCCATTTCTTACTTGAATGGTTGATAGAATTTATCAGCGAAAGCCTCTAAGCCTAAAGTTTTCTTTGGGAAAAGTTTAGATAATGAATTAAATTTTCAACATATAGATGTATTCAGAGTTTATTTTCTTACATAACCTTTTGTAAATTATATTTTCAACAAATTTAAACACTTTAAGTTCTCAAAATGTGTTGGTATGAAGTTGTTTATAGTACTCTCTGATTATCATTTTAATGTCTGTAGGTTCTTTGCTGACAATCCATTTATTTTATTTCTGCTTTTGCTGATTTGGGTCCTCTGGTTTTTGCAGGGGTATGGGGAAAGATTGTCAATATTGTTTATATTTTCAAAGAACTAGGTTTTGGCTTTGTGAATTTTTTCTGATTTTAGTCTTTTATCTATTTCATCAGTGTTCTACCTTCATCATTTTCTTCCTTCCATCTATTTTTGTATTACTTTTTCTTTTATTGTATCTTAAAATGGAAACTCAGGTCATTGATTTTAGAACATTATTTTCTCTTATTATTTTATTTTATTTTTTTTTAATTTTTTTTATTAGTTTCTGCTTTATAACAAAGTGAATCAGTCATACATATACATCCGTTCCCACATCCCTTCCCTCATGCTCTCTTATTATTTTAACTGTAACTTTTCCTCTAAGTCCTGTTTTAGCTGCATCCTAACAAATTTTCATAAGTTATAATTCCACTCACATACTAGCTCTTTCTTTTATGGTTTCACAATGAAATTATATATATATATATATATATATATATATATATATATATATAATTATATATACTTATGTATATATAATTATATACTTATATATACTTATACTTCATGAAATTTGTCACCTCGGCTTCTCGTCCTGCTTTTTACAAGGAACTTATCTTTCCTTTCCCCATTGGCCCTATCCTGCTAAATTTGGATTCTGCCCCCTGAATTGTCTCCATAGTGTGGAGCTTTCTGTTGGCAGAGGGTTGAGTTGTATTAATTTAGAGTATTTATAGGGTACAAACTGCTCTGGCACTTTAATTCCTGCTTTACTCATGAAATTAATCTTGAGTAACTCTCCCTGGTTCCCACTGTTCTTTCAGACTGGCCCAACATTTCTCCAGTAACTCAAAATTTCAGCAGAAGCCAAGTTTGGTTCCTGTGCTTCTTCCCATACAGACACAATGTAAGTCTTGTAGCTGCCAGTGGTTTGTCCCCACTCACTTGTATTTATGAATCTTTAGAGATATTCTGCCACCAAGTTTTGCAACAGACATTTCTAAATGTCTTTAGTTTTACTATCCTAGTGGCTTTGTCTGTTTATATGGAAGAATTTGAGGAGATAAAAAACAATAACTATGATCACGCCACCACCATCTTCTCCAAAAGCTCTCTTCTTGTAATTCTTTTACCTCCATTTTATATAACTGACCTTTAGGCATCTATGAATTATTTTATAAATTACCTTATAATCTATGGATATTAAAATATAGAGAGATTTCAATAAGCATAGAAAATTATAATTATTCTAATGAGTAGTCACTCAGTAACATTAATTTCTAATCTGCCTTAAGGATGTGAAGTACATATTTAACAAACTTACTACATTTCAGCTTCTTTTGAAAGCAAAATCTAGATGTCAGAGATATAAAATGCTTATATTGTGAGCTTTATATTATACAAGTAGCTTGATGGGATTTTTCAGGGAATTTTCTAGGTAAACCATAACATTGATTTGGTAACAAATATACAGCACAGAATAATTTCTGAAACTAATACCTATGCATTTCAATTCAGCAGAAAATCAGTTGGGTCAGTGATGATGCAAAATAAATATACTGTGAAAACAAAGTGGCTTCCTTGTATTGGGTTTTAACTGCCTTTAGGGTTTTACATGCTTTGCTAAATTGATATTTTATACACTAAGAATAACTCTGATAGTTCTATAGCTTCCTAATCCCATGCTTTTCTGACAACGCCCTTTCTGGAATAGAAAAGAAAATGAGAAGTTAATTGCTTAAACTCTGAAAAATGCTCTTCTTTGAACTCAATGAAGCACAAAGATAAATAGTGTAAAGGGAATGTAGCTCTATTTGTGACTGCTTGTAGTGTGAAATTGGTTGTTTGGTGATCTCTAAAGACTTGTTTTCTTTTCAAAACATTGTATGCTCCTCCTCCCTCTGACTATGAGAGGAAAATGGGAATGTAAAATAGAATTTGGATTAAGGGACATTCCTTTACTTAAACAAATTTTAAATCATTCTGTTTCATTTTTGTGGTGTTTTGAATTTTATGAAAACCTTAACTGAAGGCTTCTATCATGATGTACCGTAGTATAATTACACCATGTCTTTTTTTGCCACTCTTTCATTTATTATCCATGATACTCATTCTATTTAATAATCATTTATTATAATACAAATGTTTTGTTTTCTTTTTCCATGTGTATTTTGAAAATTTTCAACTAGGAATACAGAATCTCTTTGAAATCAGTTTGCAGGTTTATCACAGCCCTCTAGCCTCTAAACATAGCTCTTGACACAGTTTATAACATAAATTATATTTTCACATGGATTTTATCATTTGGAAAAACATAAAATGTGTTTTATAAATAACATAAATTATATACATAACTGAAATATGTTTTGAAGTATTTATTTCACTAAAAAACTAGAATGAAGTTAACTAGAGTATGTAAGTTAATTTTCTATGAATTCTAAGTTGGTAACATGTATATTTAATATACCATGGAGAGAAAAAGTCAGTAAATTACATCTTTTGACCATTTATACATTGGTATTCATTAAATGTAATTTCTAGATTAAATGTAATTTCTAGATTAGAAGTACTAGATTAAATGTAATTTCTACTAGTCTATATTGCACTATTTTGTCACTGTTCTTATTTACCTGAAATTAATAGTTCAACAAGTCATAGTTCCTTGAAGAAAATATTTTTTTCACATTCCTTTTTTGTCCAATATTTATTATGAAATAAATGCAAATATATAAAAATGTTGATACAAAAGATCAACTGATATTTTATGCATCTACATACACATACATATACCTTAACTATCAGGTTTATATCTATATATACATAGGTCAACTCATTTGAAATAAGTTCCAGAGCTAAAATATATAAAAAGTGAATTTGTGTCTGGCCATATTTGAATAACTGGCATCTCCAATATACAAGGTTTCATACTGGGCACGACACAGTAAAACTACTAAAAATCGGTGATAGAGTGAGCATCTTGCATGTATCCAAAGTGAACAGACACATTTATACAGTTAAACATTGATATGAACAATGAATGATTACTTATAGAAGTAATACTGACATGAAGGTCCATATGATCCATAATGAGTTAATTTTTATATGATTCAAGGAAATAGTGGAGGTTCTAAAATTTTTTGTCTATTTCTGTCACTGATAATTCATATATCTAATCTAGGTCATCACTCAGTATGCCTCTGTTATTTTTCTTTCTTAACAATGGGTCAAATTACCTTCCCTTGCTTCTTGGTTTTTGATTAAATGCTAATATCTTGCTTTACAAAATTAGAGACTGCAGTATGTATTATTATTAATATTTTTTTTTGCGGTACGCGGGCCTCTCACTCTTGTGGCCTCTCCCGTTGCAGAGCACAGGCTCCGGACGCGCAGGCTCAGCGGCCATGGCTCACGGGCCCAGCCGCTCCGCGGCATGTGGGATCTTCCCGGGACGGGGCACGAACCCGTGTACCCTGCATCGGCAGGCGGACTCTCAACCATTGCGCCACCAGGGAAGCCCTGCAGTATGTATTATTATTTGTTCACAGGAAAAGTCATGCCAAGTTAATAAAATCTGTACGTGAGCTGAATCTGACTTTAGTATTGCCTTAGTTTGACTCAGCTCACCACTAGCTTCACATATTTTGAAGGCAGCATGAGGACTTATCCCTCAGTAGAGCACTGGATCTGAACACAGTGGAGATTCTGGTGTTCACTACCTGATCTGCATCCAAGGCACCAATGTTCCTAACTATGGAAGAGCCCTCTGCTTTGAAATGTGGACAACTGATTTGGGTGTTACTCTAGTTCTCCTTGTTCTATCATCCCACCAGCAGTTTTCTATCTCTCATTATAGAGGGGCACTTCCCCCTCTATAAACCTGCCTTACACAATGAGGATTTGACATTTCTTACCAGGTTGCCTGTGGCTCTCTCTTCCTGGCTGCAGCTTGTAGCAAGCCATTATCTTTCACTTATAGAGGATGTGTTCAGACTTTGAGGATACCTCTCTCAGTTTTCCTACCCTGATTCCAGTCTTTGGGCTACTATCACTATACACTTATTAAAAGTCCATGGGGAAGTGCTGGCCAGTAGCTACAGATGCATTCTGTGGCTGTGGTTCCTGCAGTCTTTAATCTCTTATGCCAGGCCAGTTGCAGCTAGTTAAATATGATTAAAACATGGCTAGTTTCTCCTTAATCCCATCTGTAGTGTATCCTCTTTGTCCCACTACTTTATCAAGGATGAAGGCCAAGGTGGATCACTTCTCTACTAGAAATGACAACTTACATTCTGAAATTTAGTTCAATTAATTTTCTTCCATGCTCAACCACCTGATAGGCTTGAAAAAATATACTGTTTCCACTTGTCCAGTTTGCTCTTATGTGTAGGGTGGGAGCAATCTTCTTTTGCAAGTTTCTACATCCTAATTAGAAGCTATAGTTTACTGGATTTCTCTTTAAGTTGGTAATTATAAAAGCATATATAATTCAAATTTTAATTCCACTTTCTTGGGTATGACATATCTATAAAGGAATAAGCTCCTACTTATTGTTTTCAGCCCCCTTGTACATCATATTATGTTTAATTATCATCACTTCTTCATTAACTATCTAAATTCTATTGTTTGATTTAAAAAGTATAATTCATCCATAGAACTCTGTTTCTTCAGTCTCCTGTACCATATATATTTGCTAGAGTTCATCTGTCTCATATATTGAAATTTTATATTGAACAGCTTTGATTTTGTTTATAAATTATTGTCCACTTTATGGTGGAAGTGAGCTTATCAAAATCGACATATTAGAGAAAATACATAATAATATATCTTTCTAAGCATTAAAATGGGACAAGTATAGTACATCCACTTATGCGAGTCATCAATTTGAGTACATTTACAATTGCAAGAATTCATTATATTGACACTCAGAAAGAGCCATTCAAACGTCAACTTCTCTTAAACTCAGAATCTGAATAGTTCCTGAGAGATGTGACAGAAGTGAGTAAAAGAGAAAAACAAAATTAAACAGATACACACAAAAAAGTCACAGTCAGGTAGCCTACAAATATTACTGGAAAAAAATCTAGGTCACTGAGTAAGTATATTTTCTTTAGGGATACTGAGTAGTATTTAGATTAATCAGTGGTTGTGATGAATGACAAAGATAAGAAATATATGCATTACCTAAAGAGTATATTAATTTTCCCTAATAGATTTGTTCTAATATATTAAATGTTGATTAAGAAGTAAATTACAGAAAAACTACTTAAATATACAATCTTGAATAAAGTTGTCAAACTAATAGAAATTCAAAATAACAGCCATAAAAAGAAAACAAAACTAAATATAGAATCAACTATAATTTTATTTATTAAGCTGAATCTGTTAGAGAAAAACATTTATTTAATAATAAACAGATGTGGAAATGAAAACTCAAGAAACCCAGTGGGACCAAAAACACTTAAGGTTTAGTCATTTCTACACCGGAAATTATTCCAAGACATGTTTTATTGTTACCACAGCAGTTTTCGTGTTAAATAGTGACTTATTTATTCTTTTTAAATGACATATGAAAAACCAGGATTAACTGTTCTTCCACTGAATACTATAGCTGACTAACCAGTCATTTCAACAATAAATATGAGAAATGGAGATTCTTTAAATGTAATTCAAATATGTGGAAAAGTTCCAATATCTATGGAAATGAATGGTACATTTTGATTTTAAAAAGATCAAGAAGCCAAAGCCTTGAACATGTCTGGTAAAGGTTCAGCGAACATGTGCTATGAAAGACCTGGGTTTCACTTAGACAGTCAAATAAATGCATTTATAAATGTTAGCATACTATGACACTGAGGAATACAGTTTAACTGGAAATCAGAATTAAGTAAAGGAAAATAGAACCAAGCTGGATTTTGAATCTGAACTATATACATTGTTCATTTTTCTCTTTAGAAGAGAATAATTAGAAAGTTGTTTTAAGGTAAATAAACTATTAAATAGAAAAAATCAGTCACTGAAGAACAACAGAGGACTGTGTTTTGCCCATTCCAGAGATCTGATCTGGGGTGTGTGTGTGTATGTCTGTATGTGTCTAGATCTAAGGACTCCTATAGAGATAGGAGGCTATGGGGTTTGAAGAAAGATGCAGCTGAAAAAGAAAAAATAGAAAGGAGTGTAAAAATCTTTTAAGGGAACTAGATATTTTGTAATAAAAAATAACTTGGAGGGACTTCCCTGCCGTGGTACAGTGGTTAAGAATCCGCCTGCTGATGCAAGGGACACGAGTTCGATCCGTGGTCAGGGAAGATCCCACATGCCACGGAGCAACTAAGGCCGTGCACCGTAACTGCTGAGCCTGCACTCCAGAGCCCATGAGCCACAACTACTGAAGCCCGAGCGCCTAGAGCCTGTGCTCCGCCAACAAGAGAAGCCACCGCAGTGAGAAGCCCGCGCACCACAATAGAGTAGCCCTTGCTCACCGCAACTAGAGAAAGCTCGCGCGCAGCAAGAAGACCCAATGATGAAGACCCAACACAGCCAAAAAGTTAAAAATAAATAAATAACTTTATTAAAAGAAAGTAACTTTGAAACATTTGACTTAAGTTCCAGTATACAGACTCTACTGAGAATCACAGACTTGCAATGTCCTAGGCATTTCTTTCTTTAACATTCTTGCTCTGTATTTGAAAACCTCTGGTGATACCAAACTGTCACTCCTTCTCACTTTGCATTAAGATATAAAATTGCCTTCATAAATTATAAAAAATTGATTTGTTTTTATATCAGAAATTAAAAACAAGCAGGACAGAGACGTCATGGAGAGGAATATGAATCTTGGAGAGGACAATTGTCTCAAATTATATACACAGAAGCTTTCACCTCCTGCCACATTCAGATGTGCCTGTCTTCTGTCCCTACTGTTACTCATTGTATTAGTCAGGGTTCTTCAGGAAAACAGAACCAACAGAATGTGTATGTGCATGTGTATATATCTATATCTATCTATCTATATATAGAGAGAGAAAGAGAGAAAGAGAGAGAATGAGAAATTTATTTTAAGGTGGCTCATGCAATTGTAGAGGCTGGCAAGCCCAAAATGTTCAGGATAGGCCTCAGGTTGTGACCAGGAAATGCTGTAATTCAATTCAGAAGACCATGTGCTGCCAGAGTTCCTTCTTTTTGGGGAGAGGTAAGTTTTTGTCCTGTTAAGGATTTCAACTGTTTGGACAAGGTCTACCCACGTTATGGAAGGTAATCTTATTTATTCAAAATCTACTAGTTTAATTGTTAATCTCATCAAAAGCCACCTTTCAGAAACATCCAGAAAAATGTTTGAAAATATCTGGGCAATATGACCCAGCCAAACTGACACATAAAATTAACCATCACACTCATTTTCTTTTGGGTCACAATTTGACTTCCATTTGTCTTATCTCCCACATGTAAGATAAATTGGGGAGATAAAGTAATATGTCTCCATTCATAGTCAAACTTCTGAAAGAGTTATTCATTTTGTTTTCTCCACATCTTAATATTCTTTTCAAAATTTACTCTTGTTTTCCCTTAAAATTTCTTATGTTAGTTTCCATTAAAACAAAATATATTTTCCCTTATTCCTTCCTGATTAATTCTTAATATTATGCACTAGTCCTGTTTTCTCTATTCAGTTTCTAAAAGCTGAAGTTCTTAGAGTTCAATATTGGGATGTCTCATATATCACTTCCATCAGGAATCTCAGTTATTGCCGTGATTTTAAATTCCATCTGTAGGGTAATTAAAACATTAACATAGTCAGAATTATCTTTGCTTCTGCTCCACACCTACAAAGACAACTGCATATTTGATGTCACCATTTAGTCATCTCATGAATATCTCAAGCTTAAAATGTCCACATAATAAAAATACTTCTCCTCCAGTCTCCCACCCCTCAAACAGATGCTCCATTTACTAGCCAGTGAGACATTTTCTTGACACCACTCCTCTCCTTCATCTCCTACATTTAAACCAGCACCAATTTCCTCTGAGTTTCTATATTAACTTCCTATTGCTGCAATAACAAATTACCACAAAGTTAATGGTTTAAAACAAAACAAATTTATTCTGTTATAGTTCTGAATGCCAGAAGTCTAAAATCAGGGACTTTGCAGGGCTGTGTTCCCTCTGAAGAATTCACAGCAGATTCATTTCCTTGCCTTTTCTAGCTTCTAGAAGCTGCTTACATTCCTAGGCATGTGGCCCCTTCCTGTATCTTTAAGGCCAGCAATGTAACATTTCCTCTCTCCCTCTCTCCTTCTCTCCTCCCCTGCCTCTCTTTCTCACCTCTGCTTTCATCATCACATCAAGTCTTCTTTCATCATCACGTTCCCTTCTCTGACTCTGAGTCTCCTTCCTCCCCTATTTTCTTATAAGTACCCTTGTGATTATATTGGGCCACCCAGATAACCCTAGATAATTTCTCCATATTCAAGATGCTTAATTTAATCACATCCTCAAAGTTTCTGTCCCTATGGAAAGTACCATATTCACAGGTTCCAGGAATTAAGATGTGACTATTGGGGGGTCATTATTTGGCCTAACACATTGTCCTTCCAAATCATTATTTGAATCTCTACTCTACTTTTCTACTTATACTTTCCAAGCCCAAGATAACATTACCCTTTCCTGGAATGACTTCCTGACTGGTTTCTAATTACCACTATGCACTCTTCCAGTGCATTTCCCACTTAGTGACCACAACTGGTCTCATTAAAGAAAAATACGATCATATTATCTATCTTAAAAAATTTTAACAGCTTTCCGTTGCATTTAGTGTAAATGTCATAATCTTCAATGTGGCCTTGCATAATCTGACTCCTGTATAAAATCTCATACTTCATCTAATGCTCCTGCTTACTTAATCACTACACAACCAATACATGGCTTCCCATTTAGCCGAACTCATTATAAGTCTTTGAAATTCTTTTACTCTGTAATGCTTTCCCCTGACTCTTTATAATGCAATATGTTAGTACATGGTCTGTGTTATAAAATAAGTTAAACCTACAAGGTCTTTATTATCCAGGATATTTATAAGTGTAACTCTTGAACTGTATAGTACTTTGAAAAGAGCTCCAAATGCTTTCAGTGTCTCTTCTTTCTTTAAGTTCATGAATTTCAATGCAAATGTAAATCTTCTATAGCAGTACTTTTTCTTTCATCTTAATAGAAAAGCAGTTTATCTGCATTTGCTTTCAGATTAACTCTCCACCCTCACTTTCTATGTTTTATGGTGCTGGTAAATAATTCTCCTGACTCCTTTGCAAACTAACTTCCAGTTCTATTCAGCCAATGGGAGGCCTTAGTGGATGAATAGAAGACAAGAGGAAGAAAGAAGCTAAGGTATTCTCACTCACTGCATTGGGTAGCATGTTTGGCAGAGACTGAGTCTTCTCCATCGCTCTAGTTTCTGATAGTCAGCACCTCCATCATAGTTCCAGCTACTCTCAGCCAAGTCTCCAAATTCAGTTGTTTGGCCACAGCTCCTGGTCTCTGTCCACACTAAATGCTCTAGTCATAGGGATGAAGATAGCTTCCTTACTGATTGTATAAGTCAGGGTTCTCCAAAGAAACAAAACCAATAGGATGCACATATACATATCATGTGATATGTATGTATAAAGATATATATATATATGATGCATATATACATACACTCTATGTGTGTGTGTGTATATATACATATGTGTGTGCGTATATATATATATGTATGTATGTATGTATATTTGTGTGTCAACTGAAGAAAAATGCACAACCTAAAAGCTGTGAGTTGAGTTCTATTAAGGGATCTTACTGAGGACTGTAGCCTGGAAGACAGCCTCTCAGTAGCTCTGAGGAACTGCTCTGAAGAGGTAGGGGAGGAGCCAGGATATATAGGAGGGTTTTTTCTTTCTGGAATAGAATATGTAGTCGAACATCAAAAGATGACTGCCAATCACAAAAAACAGACATCTCAGGTTAATGATTTTAGTGCTTTTCCATGTGTGGGAAGATGTAAGAACCTGGGTTAATTGAAATTATTCCTTTGATATGCATCTTAACTATCTAGGGCCACTATCCAAAGCACAGAATGCTTCCTGTTTTTCTTCATTCTGAATTCCCCTCAGGGTGGGCAACTGCAGTGGCTAATGGCTTAATCTTTGCAGAACTGGAATGGTGGGCAACACTCCTTGTTCACATGTGATTGTAAATATATACAAGGGTATAGACATACAAGGATTTATATATACAAGGAGACCATATCTATCTATTGATAGATAGATAGATAGATATACATATAGATATGGTCTCCTTATAAAGGCCATTCAAAGATTTGCAGGCAAGCTAGATACCCAGTAGAATCAGTGGTATAGTTTTCGTCTGAGTCTGAACGCCTGAGAACCAGGAGAGTTGATGGGGTAGTTCCAGTTGAAGCCTGCCAGTCTCTAAACCCAGGAAGAGCCGATATTTCAGTTTGAGTCCAAAGGCAGAAAATATTTTTATATTCTAGTCAGTCTGTCAGGCAGAAGAATTCACTCTTACTCAGAGGAGGATCAAAGTTTCTGTTCTACTCAGGTCTTCAACTGATGTGTAAGGCCCATCCTTACACATTGCCCTACATTAGACAGGGCAATCTGCTTTACTCTTTGACCTGTTTAAAAGTTAATCTCATCCCCAAACCTAACAGAAACACCTAGAATAATGTTTGACCAAATCTGGGTGCCCTGTGCCTCAGTCAAGTTGACGCATAAAATTAACCATCACACGGATGTTGCTAATTTCTAGGTGGCATCACTACAGTTTGTATTTTCAGGTCTTCCTTCACATGAAAAAAAAATTACCTGATTTAATTCTTCTTTTTTACATACATAGAATACTTTCCATTTTTCTGAATGGCTCTTGACTGATGTACCAGGTTTCCTTTCTGAATGGGTAATTTCCCCTTCCTTGGGCTTTACTTACCTCCAATATCTACATTTACCACAATTTATTCATCTTTTTAAAAACAACCCATGATTTGTAAATAAGTGTATAAACATGATTTTTACTCCTCTTCCCAGCTATTTTCTTTGGTAAATCAGGGTACACATTTATGCACTCATTGCCCTTTCCCGCATTTTCCCTTGCTTCTAAAGGAGCACTTTATGTACCTCAGGTTAAGAAAAATTTTTGAATAGTTTCTCCCCTTGATTCAACTCAGTCTTTTCCCTCATTTGTATATTGTCTTATCAAGATACTTGTTTCAAAAATTAATGAGTGAAAGGTGAGGAAAATGGCATGCATTTATATAATAAATTGTAAGTTTATATATTATACAAAGACTTGCAAAATCTTCTGTTGTTCTATATTACTGCTTTATTTAAATAAATATCTATAAATAAAATTGAAACATGATAAAGCTAGTATCTAAATTATCTGTTTTAAAATGATTCAGATATAGTTAAAATAGGAAGTTACCTTTAATAATGTGATTTCTCAAAAGAAAATTACAAGCAAATAACTGCTACATGTCAACTACATGAGTTAGAAAACACAATAAAGAAATGTGATAGAGTTTGGCTTGGCTAGAAAGCTTCTAATTGTCATTGATCAAAACCATAGCTTTACTAGAATTTCACCTGCATCAGGAAGAAGTCACTCAGGCTTGAAGTTCAGAAAGGAAATTTTGTAAATAAAACAGTCAGAGTAGCATGAGATGCAGAAAACATATTTAACTAGATGTTATGTATAAACAGTGAATATCCAGAATCCTTCTGACAATTATTAGAGACCCACCCAGAACACAGATAGGAAGGCTCTTTGTAAATAAGATTCTATATTAAACCTGGTGATTCATAATTATCACACAAACTGAACTCACTTGGAATTGCAATACGTTTAATGTTTTCTTCTAGGTTTAATGTTTTCCAGATTAAATTGTTCATTAAAGAGATTTAAGTCCAGATGGACAGCAAAACAGTGGTAATTCTATAAAAACCCCTCCTTATATAAAAGGTTTAAACACTCCTCAAATATAAGATGTATGATAGAAATTTAGAGTTAAATATGATACCAAATATATTAATGTTTGAACAGAAATAATTTTCTCTTAGTTCAATTGCAAGATTATTGAAAATAACTTTTAATATTTTTAGGTAATTTAGATCATCTTAGAAATTACCAGCAACTTTCTTAATTAAATATTTTATGAGAGACCAATGTGATTGGAACACGTATTTTTCCAACAATTGAAAAAAATTATTTATTAGTAAATCTGATTATTAATTATATTAATATTAATCAAATATTTTCATTTCTTGACTAATGAGAAATTTTTAATTAAGCTTTCACTTTCTTATTGATTTGAGGACCATTTTCCCAAACATATCCCCTGAGGTTTATCTGAATACTTGTCATCATGGTTACCTCTCTGGATTCATGTTCATCTTCTTAAAATCAAGTCTTCACAGGAAGTATACATTGCTCTATAATTCCCATACAAAAAGTACTAATTTTTAGTGATCTCTACCCCAGGAAATAATTATTTCCATTCTATATTCTCTGTTTTCTGCTCAACTTTTGCTTATTCTTTATCTCCCTACCCAGTTTAGAGTAAAGGGTCTTGGTGTCACATACAGTAACCAGGCTTCTTTCCATCCTTTCTTCTCCTGAAGAGTACCTGACACCTGCTGACTACACCATGCTCAGATTTTATATCTTAACCCAGTTATGGATGCAATAAAATGTGAAACTTAGTAAAAGAGAGGCTTCTTGTACTGGGCTGAGGAAATCTGCATCTAGAAGATGGGAAAATAACTGCGTGTATGAAATAAGATAAAAGCATTTAAAAAATACTAGAAAAGTGACTAAAAGATAGTGTGCAGCTTGAATGCTCTAAAGAAGTTCCAAAGAGTTCAAAAAAGGAGACAACAATTATTTCCTTCTCCCCACACAACCCAAAAAATCAAGATTCAGATGGGCTAAAGGAAAGATTTCAGTTCTAAATAAGGAAGAAATTGTGCATGTGTGTGTGTGTGTGTGTGTGTTTGGGGGGGGGTGTAGTTCAAATACATAGAGTTAAAAGGTAACTGGCAACCAGTTACATACCCAAGTACCCTTCTCCCAGCATCCAAATCACTAAGTGGCATTTAACCAAGCATTCTTTTATTTTTGCATCTAGTCTAAAAATGATTATCTAACCATTCACTTTCTATAAAATATCACAAGTATCAGTCAAACTTTGGGCTACTGGAAGCCAATTTAAAAATTTACTGTTGTTACATTTTGTCTATTTGCCTTTCAAATGTGTTTTAAAAAATAGAGATGATCTTGGGTTTGGCGACAATTTTTTAAATACAACACCAAAGATACAATCCATGAAAGAAATAATTAACCTGAACTTCATTAAAATTAAAAACTTCTACCTTTTGAAAGATACTGTCAAGAAAATAAAACAAACCACAGACTAGGATAAAATTGCAAAACATGTATCTGATAAAAGAGTACTATCCGGGGCTTCCCTGGTGGCGCAGTGGTTGAGAGTACACCTGCCGATGCAGGGGACACGGGTTCGTGCCCCGGTCCGGGAAGATGCCATATGCCACAGAGCGGCTAGGCCTGTGAGCCATGGCTGCTGAGCCTGCGTGTCCGGAGCCTTTGCTCCGCAACGGGAGACACCACAACAGTGAGAGGCCCATGTACCGCGAAAAAAAAAAAAAAAAGTGTTCTATCCAAAATATAAAAAGAATTAAAAATCAATCAATTAAAACTATTAAAAATCAACAGTGAGAATATAAAAACCCTGATTAAAAACTGGAGAAAAGATCTGAATAGACACCTGACCAAAGAAGACACACAGATGGCAAGTAAGCATATGAAAAAAATGCCCAACATCATACGTCATAAAGGAATGGCAAATTAAAACAACACTGAGATACGACCATACACCTATTAAAATGGACAAAAACTGAAACATTCACAACACCAAGTGCTGGTGAGGATATGAAGCAAAAGGAACTCTCGTTCATTGCTGGTGGAAATGCAAAATGTCACAACTACTTTGCAAGACTGGCAGTTTCTTACAAAATGAAATATATTCTTACCACATGATCCAGCAATCATGCCCCTTGGTATTCTTTCAAGTGGTTTGGAAACATGTCCACACAAAAACCTGCACAGGGATGTTTATAGTAGTTGTATTCATGATTGCCAAAATTTGAAAGCAACCAAGATGTTCTTCGATAGGCGAATGGATAAACAAACTGTAGTATATCCAAGCAATGCAGTATTATTCAGTGTTCAAAAGAAATGAGGTACAATCCGTGAAAAGATATGAAGGAACTTTAAATGCATATTAATAAGTGAAAGAAGGCAACATGAAAAGTCTACATACTGTATGATTCCAACTATATGACTTTCTGGAAAAGGCAAAACTATGAAGATAGTAAAAAGATCAGTGGTTTCCAGGGGTCAGGGTAGAGGGAGGGACAAATAGGCAGAGCTCAGGATTTTTAGGGCAGTAAAAATACTCTGTGTGATAATATAAAGGTGAATACATGTCATTATACATTTGTCAAAACCCATAAAATGTACTACACAAAGAGTGAATCTTAATGTAAACTATAAACTTGGTGTGATAATGATTTGTTGATGTAGGTTAATCAATTGTAACACATGTACCACACTAGTGTGGGATGTTAATAAAGGGAGGCTCTGAATGTGTGGGTCAGGAGGTATATGGCAACTCTGTGTACTTTCTGCTTAGTTTTGCTGTGAACCTAAAACTGTTCTAAAAGTAAAGTCTATTTTATTTTATTTTTTAAAATTTTTATTGGAGTATAGCTGATTTACAATGTTGTGTTAGTTTCAGATGTACAGCAAAGTGAATCAGTTATACATATACATATATCCACTCCTTTTTTTTTTTTAGATTCTTTTCCCATATAGGCCATTACAGAGTACTGAGTAGAGTTCCCTTTGCTATACAGCAGGTTCTTATTAGTCATCTATTTTATATATAGCAGTGTGTATATGTCAGTCCCAATCTCCCAATTTATCCCTCCCCCCTCTTATCCCCTAGTAACCATAAGTTGTTTTCTACATCCATGACTCTACTTCTGTTTTGTAAATAACTTCATTTGTACCCTTGTTTTAAGATACCACATATAAGTGAAAAGACAACCCTCCGAATGAGAGAAAATATTTGCAAATGAAGCAACCAACAAGGGATTACTCTCCAAAATATACAAGCAGCTCATGCACTCAATATCAAGAAAATAAATAACCCAATCAAAAAGTGGACAGAAGATCTAAATAGACATTTCTCCAAAGAAGACACACAGATGGTCAAAAAGGCACATGAAAAGATACTCAACATCATTAATTATTAGAGAAATGCAAATCAAAACTGCAATGAGGGGCTTCCCTGGTGGCACAGTGGTTGAGAATCTGCCTGCCAATGCAGGGGACACAGGTTTGAGCCCTGGTCTGGGAAGATCCCACATGCTGCGGAGCAACTAGGCCCATGAGCCACAACTACTGAGCCTGCGCATCTGGAGCCTGTGCTCCGCAACAAGAGAGGCCACGATAGTGAGTGGCCCGCACACCATGATGAAGAGTGGCCCCTGCTTGCCACGACTAGAGAAGGCCCTCGCACAGAAACGAAGACCCAACAGAGCCAAAAATAAATTAATTAATTTTAAAAAAACTACAATGCGGTATCACCTCACACCAGTCAGAATGGCCATCATCAAAAAAATCTACAAACAATAAATGCTGGAGAGGATGTGGAGAAAAGGGAACCCTCCTACACTGTTAGTGGGAATGTAAATTGGTAGAGTCACTGTGGAAACATTATGGAGGTTCCTTACAAAACTAAAAATAGAACTCCATATGACCCAGCAATCCCACTTCTTGGCATACACCCAGAGGAAAACATAATTCAAAAAGTTACATGTGGGACTTCCCTGGTGGCACAGTGGTTAAGAATCCGCCTGCTAATGCAGGGGACACGGGTTCGAGCCCTGGTCTGGGAGGATCCCACATGCCACAGAGCAACTAGGCCCCGAGCCACAACTACTGAGCCTGTGTTTCTGGAGCCTGTGCTCCGCAACGAGAGGCTGTGATAGTGAGAGGCCCGCACACCGCGATGAAGAGTGGCCCCCGCTTGCCACAACTAGAGAAAGCCCTCACACAGAAACGAAGACCTAACCCAGCAAAAATAAATAAATAAATTACTAAACTCCTACCCCCAACATCTTAAAAAAAAAAAAAAAAAAAAAAAGAATCCTCCTGCCAATGCAGGAGATATGGGTTTGAACCGTGGTCCGGGAAGATCCCACATGCCGTAGAGCAACTAAGCCTGTGCGCCACAACTGCTAAAGCCTGCGCACCTAGAGCCCGTGCTCCGCAACAAGAGAAGCCACTGCAATGAGAAGCCCGCACACTGCAATGAAGAGTAGCCCCCACTCAATGCAACTAGAGAAAGCCTGTGCCCAGCAACAAAAACCCAACACAGCACCAAAATAAATAAATTTACTTATTTATTTATATATATATAAAAAGTTACATGTGCCCCAGTGTTCACTGCAGCACTATTTACATTAGCCAGGACATGGAAGCAACCTAAATGTCCATCAACAGAGGAATGGATAAAGAAAATGTGGCACATACATACAATGGAATACTACTCAGCCATAAAAAAGAACAACATAATGCCATTTGCAGCAATGTGGATGGACCTAGAGATTGCCGTTAGTGAGTGAAGTAAGTCAGACACAGAAAGACAAGTAAAGTCTATTTTAAAAAATTAAATCCAAACTAAGTGAATCTATTTTAAAAAATTAAATCCAAACTAAGTGAATTACTACCTCCACACACCTAACTCTCTAGTGTGATTTTTTTTAACACATGGACTCTAGATAAGAAAGTTACAGTCACTAAGGTATTCAATATATGATTTCTGCTTAACCAAATGAGGACTTCTATGTGTGAATAAAATGTAAGTGCATTTTTAGATATATGATATCCTAAATAACTAGTCTCCATGAAAATAAAGTAATATCCACAAATCACACATTTCAATTTTGTCGAAGAGAAATAATGAACCAACCTGTTATTGTGTTTTCATGTACTGATGGCAGATTGTTTTTTTCTATACAAGACATTTATTCCTAGTTCTGAATTTTGTCTCTTTTGTTTGGATTTGGTCTCTTTTCATAATTTTTCCCTAGAATATGTTTAACATTTTGTTAGCCATATGCTTCTACTATATTTTATGTATTGTCTTTGGGCCATTATGCCAATAGAAAGTAATTCTTATTCTGGCTCTCTCTGCCATGAGTGATTACTATCATTTCCTCCTCTTGTTATTTTCATCATTTTGTTTCTTCCTCTGTAATCTGAATAAGTATACTAAAGTTGTTCTCCATATCTTTTTCCTCCCATCTTTCCTTCCTACTCTTCCTTCTTTTCTTCTTAACTGCCAGTTCCCTATTGCAATAGTGCAAGTACTTATGTGCCATCTGTCCAAACAAGAAAATTATAAATCATTGTACTTAGAGGACTCCAATGAAACAAAAAAGTCCCTGCCCAGTGACGCCTGATTTACTCCAATCAGTTAACAAGCCTATGTACTCTACTAGAACTTCTGATTAGTTTCTCATGAAACATAAATAAAAGTAGACAGACAAGGATAATAAACTGCCTGCGGATATCTCTTATGGAATATCTCTAATATACAAGAAAGAGAACAAAACCAACAAGTAGAAGCAATGGAAATGTAAGTAAAGAGAGTTAATGCAGAAAGGAAAATAAAATTATAAATAAATATGTAATAATATCATTCTATCGATAAGAGAATACTTTGACCTGGTTCACAAGAACTGTGATGTCCTAATAAAGAAACAAAGAGAATCAGAAAAAATTAGAAATTAAGAACAGGCAGCAAAAGTTTAAAATTAATAGAACAAGAGCTTCCATTTCCAAGAAGAAAGAGTTGATATACTTTTCCCTATTCCACCTTCTAAGTATAAACAGAAACTCTGGATATTACATATAAGACATACATAAGAATACAGGTAGAGGGAAGACAGCAACCAGCTAGGAATCTCATGTCCAAAGAACAAAATGGTAGTGACTTGCCTGGGTTTTCATTTTGCCTCCTATACTACAAATTTGATGCTAAAGAATCTGGAAATACAAAAATGGACACAATATTTTTTAAAAAGCCCCAACAAAAGTCAACAGACTCATGGGGCTTCCCTGGTGGCGCAGTGGTTGAGAGTCCGCCTGCCGATGCAGGGGACACGGGTTTGTGCCCCGGTCCGGGAGGATCCCACATGCCGCAGAGCGGCTGGGCCCGTGAGCCATGGCCGCTGAGCCTGCGCGTCCGGAGCCTGTGCTCCACAGCAGGAGAGGCCACAACAGTGAGAGGCCCGTGTACCGCAAAACAAACAAACAAACAAAACAAAACAAAACAAAAAAAAGTCAACAGACTCAGGAAGGGGCATCACAGCGTAGGAAAAACAGGAAACTTTCAGGAATAATTGTGCTAGCTAACTAAACACCACAGGATGGGAAAACTGTGTCTTCTTCTAGCCTTGCCAGCAAAGACCAAGGAGGTAGTCTACATTTCCACAGTTGCCAGGCTGTAACAAGGAGCCCCAATTCCCCTACCTCCAGCTGTGGTGTCAGTGAAGGTAGAGTACAGAGCTGGGACTTTCATCCCCATTGGGCTGTAACAAGCTCCCAAGATAACAGTAGAGACCATGCAGGGAACCTGGATTTCTATCCACATCTGGCAGTAAGGAGGGATACTTCCCCCTTCCTCTGAGGTCATGCCAGAGGGGACTAGAAAAGGTCCCCTCATCATTATCCAACAGTAAGGAGACCATTTATCCCCAGGACTCCTACCTGTGGTGTCAGTGGAAGCCATATGGGGTGCTGTAATGAGGCACTCCTACCCTTCTTGTTCAGGAAACTGTCAGAGGTGAGCCAGAACTCCCATTCCACTGAGCAATAATGAGGAGTGCCCGCCAAGGTAACAATGGAGGACAAGGGGATAAACTGGACTTCTACCCCCACTTGGCAGTAATGAAGTGGTAGCTCTGCCAGAGAGGTGTCAGAGGAAGCCAGATAAAACAAAGTTTAAATATGATCAAGAGTCTCATAACATAGTACACAAATGTCCAGATTTCAACTAAAAATAATTTATCATACTAAGAAGCAGGAAGATCTCAAACTACATGAAAAAATAATATTAATTATATATGAACATTAAGATGACAAGATTAGAATTATTTGACAAAGATTTTAAAGCAGCCAGCATCTTAGCTCTGCCACCTTCCAGTTTTGACTTTAAGGAAGCTAAAAGATAAATAAGAAGAAGAACTATCAAAGCATTATAATGATCATATGAAAACACAAATAAAAAGTATTTGGTACCTCAATCAATCAACAGGCCAATCAGCCAGCATACAATTGCTTCAATGAATAATTATGAACATGCTTGAAACAAATGAGAAAACAGAAAAACTCAGCAAGGAATTAGAAAATATATATAAAGAAGAATCAAATGAAAATAAAATAACTGAAAAATTAAATAAATAAAATTTAAAAATTCAACAGATAGACTCGACAGCAGAATAGAGGACAGAATAAACATCAAATAAATTGGAAACTATAACAAAGAAAAAAATACAGGGAAAGAACTGAATAGAGACATGGTGATCTGTGGAACTCTAACAAAAGATCTAACATTTGTGCCATTGGAATCCCAGAAGGCAAGCAGAAAGAGCACAGGGCTAAAAAAAGCCCTGAATAAACCATGACTGAAAACTTCCTAAATTTGCCAAGAAATATAAACCTACAGATTCAAGAACTGAGCAAACCTCAAACACAATATACCCAAAGAAATCTATCATAATCCAGGGCACATCATAGTCAGTCTTCCAAAACTAAAATAAAAAATCTTGAAAGCAGCAAGATGGAAATGACACCTTATCTACAGAGGAGTAGCAGTTCAAGTAACAGATTCCTCTTCAGAAGCAAAGAGAAAGTATTATCAGAGCTGTATAAGTAAGTGGCAAACTCCTCTCAAATGCTAAAAGAAAAAAACTGCTAGATGTTTCAGAAAGAGAGAACAGGGAAAAGGAAGAAGACAGTTATTCAAATACATAATCATAAGTTTACAGTGTGGAAGGAAATATATGAAATTTTAAAAAGCTCTGAGTAGTTTGGGACAGTGAATGTGAAAATATCAACTTTAGGCATAGCAGGGAGAAATGTAGAACAAAGAAATAATGGAAAAATCCTAAATTCTTCCACAAGAAGAAGAGAAATGTCCCATGTCAATGATCAGATATCAGAAGCACATAAAATTTTTAATATTATACCTATTTCATAAATTTGTAACACCTATTTCAGCATCTGTCCCTAAAACAAGTAGTTGTATTTTATTGTTTTAAAATAAGCAAAAAGGAAAAAGTTCAACCACACAGGAAAAATAAACTCACTCAGAAATTAACCTTCTTAGAATCTCAATTTTTAAAAGCTACTAACCTGACACATTATAGAGGGCAAATATTTTATAATTTCATTTTAAATATGAAAACTAGTATTGTAAATAAGCAATAAGTTTTCTTTCACTTTGTAAACAATTAGGTGTTTGCTTATTTGTCAGAAATAATGTGAATTTGAATGCAAAAAAAAAGAAAATAGGTATGATGGAAAATTACTATGATATTTAGTAAACAAACAAAAAAGTAAAGAATTTAATGCTATTAAAATTGGATGGAGAATCAACTGTTATATAGTTATTAGAAAAATGAAAATCTATCAGTTGGACATAAATGTCACATCCTAAAGAAATGAGAAACACACAATGGGTGAACTTAGTTTATTTTGACTTTGTAATTTATCTTGGGTACCAAAATTAATGGAGAAAACTTGAGATTACACAGAAGAAGCCCAAAACAAATGCTTAGTCTAAGAGGAACTAAACATAGTTGGTAATTAACAGAGCAAATCTAGCCCAAAAAACATAGAATAGATGTATAAGTGTAAATGACATCACAGTACATTAACATTTTCCTATTTTACATTTGTTGTTGCAATGATAATATTATCGGCTACAGTTCATTCATTTTGCAGAAAAAATGCACACATTCAATGACAGAGTAGCACTGAACGTAACTTTTATTTAACATTGTTTAAATGATATAGCAAAATAAATAGAAAATTTTCTTACTATGATATTATCTGTTTGTCTACTCTTTTTGCTGGTTTTCCATTCAAGAACAGTGGTGTTGCTTTAAACACAGACATACATATATACATACACATGTCAATAGATTAATTTATCAAACAACGCAATTTCTATGGTATATTTTCCCTTTCCTACTTTCTTTCAGTAGAGCAAAAAGTATCGATGCTAAAAGAAACCTGTATTTAATGCTTGAAAAATAAATAGTCATGTATCTTTAAAGTGGAGTGACCTGGGAATATTGATTCTGGTTATAAAAGGAAAAAAGAGAGATGTAACACACTGTTTTGCCAATATTGCAACACTCAACAGTATATACATCACACTTTCTGGTTTCAAAGTGTTTTATATGTCTTCTTCCATGCCATGGTCAAGGGATTTGGCTGATTTAGCTCCAAGCATCAAGGATTCAAGTTTGAAACCGCATTGTGCACAGCTTAGAAATGAAATTTGCCTGGGCAAGAAGATATGAGTAGCCTCCTATGAAGAAATTCACCCTTAGGAAAAGGTAAGTAGAGCCTCACAAATTAGATTCATGGTCATTATGTCAAAGTTGAAGAGAAGGGTGATTCTAAATAAGGGTTTACTATCCCAAAGATTGTTCTACACATAAGTTCTCATGGGCACATAGTTCAGTCACAAGGTAACAAAAAAAAAAGAAAAATCCCCATATAAATAGAAATAAAATAAAATGAAATGAAAAACAAAAATTTAGCACATTGAGTGTCCATGCATCAGCCCTATTGGCATTGAGATATTTACCCCCTGTGAAACACATCATCCAAACTCAGGCACTAGCATCAACATCAAGAGGAAACAGCTGCATTCCTACTTTACATTTTCATCACCCTGCCACCACTGTTAACATTAACATTAACAGGATAAAATAATTATTATGCCCCAATGGCCCCAAACTGGAGACATAAAAGGTAACAGATATAATACAGCAGGTAAGAAAACCAGATTGTGAAGCACCGAAGAGTCACAGTCACAAGTTTCTAGGAACAATTTGTATTATTATCTCCTAACAGGTATGTCCTGGGAACAAAGGTTTTACAGTCATAACAGGGAAGTATGGTGGTGAAAAGTCTGAGAGACCCTGACCCTACTATCATGAGAGGCATTATCAGGATTTGTTACCTGGTTCAGTTAATAGGAGCAACAACTAACAACTTCACATAGGAAAAACATGTTCATGTTTTCTTCTTGAGCGGCCAACAAATAGCATGTCCATGCTACTGAAAATGTACTGAAATAACAGAAAAGAACTGCATAACATAGGAATCATAAAGTGGTCAAGCTAACCAGGGAGGCCTTAGCCAAATAAAATTATATTTAAATGAGTCTATTATAATGATATTGTCATAGTTGGTGTTTTTACCCAGTCAGGGAGTGTTGTTTTGTTTTGTTTTTGTTGATAATGACACCAAATTGTGTGAGACCAGCCAACTTTTAGAATCCCAGGGATATAATCACAAAATAAAATGTTAGTAACAGAGCATATGTTGAGATATTTCCAATTATGACCTCATTTTAAACACACATGCTAAAGAATTTCAAAATCTGTTTGGTAGTGCACAGATATAGCTCTGAAATGTTTCATTCGTTTTCAAAATCTTTGAATTATGATTATCAACTTCATTTTGTTAACAGGGGAAAGACCATATGCTAAGACCATGACCTTCTAAGAATAAAACTGGCTTCCACCTTACTCATCCCCAATCAGCACATACATAAAACACAGTCTACTTTTTGTTAAATATCCATCTCAATGTCCATTTAGCAATCATAGATATTTTCTTAAACATCTTTCTAAATGACTAATACTGGACTGATGAAGAATATGTTGAACTGTACATATTCATATACTTTTTACCTGAACTAAATTATTGATCATACCTTATGTTTCATCATTCCCAAGGTCTCTGCTACTCACATTGTTATTTGTGTTAATTCATACTTATTTTATTTATATTATGTTGGTGAAGTAACAAAATAACTGAGAAAATCAAAGCATTTATTCATTTTTCTTCAAAAATAGATTCATAGAGTTTTAAAGTTACATGAAACAGAATTTTTCTTCTTTATTCAGGTGTACATATAAAATACATGTGATGAAAACACATGTATTAGTTTTACTGGCATAAATATGCTCTTTGGGTAGAGATAAATTAGCAAGTACATCTGGATACGCTTTATAAGTTACAGACTATTTCATGTATAGTGCCAACCCTCTTACTCATAACACTATTTGTAAGAAAAAATGAGAAATTTTGCTCTTTAATCGCCAAGATCAAATGCAGTAAAATTACAAAGGAACTTGGCCAACATTGGCAAAATTTCATCATTTTAGATAAAAATGTCTTAACAAATTTGTTTTTAATTATCTGACAGGAAATTCACAACCACTTCTATTCCTAATCATATTATGCCCAATTTTTTAAATGTCAGACTAAATTTCAATGAAACACTTCAGAACAAAATGGCATTATTAGTTTGAATTCTGACCCTAAGGAAATGCCCTTAAAGTATGATTTTTTTAACATCTTTATTGGAGTATAATTGCTTTACAATGGTGTGTTAGTTTCTGCTTTATAACAAAGTGAATCAGTTATACATATACATATGTTCCCATATCTCTTCCCTCTTGCATCTCCCTCCCTCCCATCCTCCCTATCCCACCCCTCTAGGTGGTCACAAAGCACCGAGTTGATCTCCCTGTGCTATGTGGCTGCTTCGAACTAGCTACCTATTTTACATTTGATAGTGTTTATATGTCCATGCCACTCTCTCACTTCGTCCCAGCTTACCCTTCCCCCCTCCCCATGTCCTCAAGTCCATTCTATGCTTCCCTCACTAGTTTAATGAACATTATAGCATTTTGTCTCAGTTTATTCTTTTCATAAATAATCTTGCCCAGCTTAATCCATTTTTTAGAACTACCCTTCAGTAATTTTCAGGCCATTAGTGGTTTAACTCTTTTTTTTTTCTGTCATTGATTATTAGTACACACTGCTGAGCTTAGGCAGTAAGCAATATGATACATGTTCATGAATCACTAATTTCAAAAACAGCATATGTTAAAACATAACCTTATTTTTTTATACACTTCATTAGACCACAAAGTAATTTGTTTTAATATTTAAGCTTTGGGATTTTCCCAAATATAGTTTAAAAAATGACCAAAAGTATGTTTATTCTTTTATATTGTGCAGGAGTATAGACAAAGCAATTTCAAAAGATTAATAAAAAACTCCATTCTCTACCATTTCAATCTGTCAGTAAGAAAACATATTGCATTTTTATCATGTCCAAATTCAAGGCAAGACACATGGTCATGGAAAACGTCAAAATTTTCAAATAGTACAAACATTAAAAAAAAATCTAACTGTCTTTGGAATGAAGCCTTCAACTATTGGCTTTTGAAAGCAATGACCATTTTTTATTTACTGTTACCAATTTGATCAATAAGTTAAGAATAAACACTTTATACACTATACTTTTGTGGGAACTAAGTGTACAATAAAAAAGAGATCTGGCTGGAGGAGGATTTAAGGTGACATGTAAGACAGACACGGGGAACATCAAATTCAAACACCATGAGGACAGAAAGAGTTTGGGTATTGATGGAAAATAAAATATATTTAGCTAGAGACTGGTAAGTAAGGGACAATGGTAGACATTGGAGGGGTAGGTCAGTTGAATCTTTTTGGTCATGATAAGCAAAAATTTATTTTCTTTTAATTAAATGAGAATCCATTAAATAGAATTATGACATGAATTGATTTACACTTAACAAATATTTAGGGGATATATAAATGTACAGCAGACCACTTATATGTGGGTTTTTTCAATAACTACATACCATGGTACTACACAATCCTCGGTTGGTTTAATCCACAGATGTGGAACCTCAGATAGGATGGATTTTCCACTGAATGGTGGAGTGGTTCCCCTCACCCCCACTGTTGTTCTCGGGTCAACTGTAATTATTTTCCCTGTAATTCAAAATTATTTTCCCTTTACTCAAAATATTGTTTAGAAACAATTATTCTGGGAAATGGCCCATAGGCTTCACCAGACTTCAGGAGAAATGTTAAGACTGCCCAAATGTATTAGGAGGTTGGAGAAACAGCAAGCATGGAAAAAGCAAAAAAAAACAAACAAACAAAGCTAAAAGACTACTCCAGTACATCAAAAATGAAATGAGAGTTTGACCTATGATGGTGGTACTAGAAATGGATATAAATGGATAGATTTAAAATATATTTCAGAAGTAATACCAAAGGACTTGTTAGTGGGTTGAATGTGGAGATGAGGGAAAAAAATCAAGGATGACTCACAGAATTTGGTTGTGAGCAGTTGTGTAGTGACACTTACAAGGTATTCTCTCCTTGCATTCTGAGTCCCACTTAAACTTAACTCTTACTGATAAAAAAGAAAAAAGTTTTACTTGATATTTCTTTAAATAAAAATAGAACAGAGGAAATATGTTTTGGGAAACAGATAAAATTAGTTATTTTATTTGTCTGTATTCTAAAATGATCAGACCCAGAACAAGATGATCTGATATGATGATACTCAGATTTGGATTATCATCATATGGAGGGTTCATTATGATGGAATTTTCATATGTGAATTAGCATTTGAGTTAGCTAGAAAACAAACATATCTAGATAGAAATAAGGTAAATTTAAGTTTTTCAGTCATACATTCAGTTATTTTATACTTGGCATACAGTAATCATGTGGTTCTTTCCATTAATTACTGGTATTTGTATTGCTCTAGGAAATTTACATTTATCTTTAGATTATTATTTTTTCTTGTTTTCAAATAGGGAGAAAGAATAGGTGCCAAGAGAAATTTAATTTTAATTGTAAATCGCAAGGGAGAAATGAGGGCTGCTGGTTGGAAAAAGAACAAAATCAAATTATAAAGTTAAATGTTAATGCTTTAAAGTGAAGAAGACAGAAGAAAATCAGATACAAAGAAGGAAATACATGGATATTTGTAAAAAGCATGAGAACTGGTAGGTGGCAGCAGTTTTCATATGCAAAAGGATGTAGGCTGTAATGATGATGTGACAAAATGACAGGTGTGACAGGCACAAATCAGTGATGGAGATATTTACAGAGGTATATTATAGCTGTAGGCAAAATTTTGAAATAGGCTAAGTTTGTTTTCAATGCCCTCTCACTTCCCTTCCAGCATCCCTGGATCCAACTTGAAGCACTCAGTGTCCTCACTTTGACCTCTTGATGTTTATGCTTTCCCTGCTCTGGTGTCCATAAAAGTCAGCAATTTTGCATCAACACTTCATAACTGATACAGTAAATTTACCTAGCCTGTATTATATTCATTCAGGTCCTGACTCCTTCATGACCAATTAATTTAGAAAATCATACTTGTTGCTAGTGGCCGGATGTGTGAGCAACCTAAATGTCATATTAGTATCTCACTTCATGTATCCAGAGACAAAATAACTGCTTTTAAAGAGTGATGATTAGAGCAGGAAATGGGGACAGATTGTTAATCTAGCAGGTGAGATTACCTTAGCAGGTTGGATTTGGGGGAATGTAGAAATTATACCAGGTAGATGTTTGATGAGTACACATATACATAATATCAACCAATAAAATAATCATGCTCCATTGTGTGTCTGTCCAATTAAGAATGATTTGAAGAAAAAGTGTAATCTGTAAGTTCTGCTTTTTGAATAGTCTATCAATGGTGAGATGAATTATATGAGAAACATAGCAAGAGAAAGGACTAGCAGAAATTTTCCTAGAGAAATAATTAGAATATGTACAGACATTTTAAGAAAACCTCCATTTGTGCTAATTCAGATGTATCAGTTTAGTAAAAATCATATTTTACACTGAAACTGTTTATTTAATGACATGTATTTTCCAAGCAAGCATGTAATTCCAAGTTTATTTTTTCTAAACTATTATGGCATAATAAGCCAGCACTGGGACATGCACATAGTCGAATGAATAAAATAAAATTGTATGTCAATGTTTTACAGAATAGCATGTTTGTGCTAAAAAAATACTGTAAATACCATTATTGTGTAAATCAAAATATGATTTAATCATATATTTGAAAATGCATTGTATATGTAATTCAATATAGTATTGAAGAAAGCAAACATTATTTAAATAGCTAAATAAAATTTTCATTACCTATACCAAAATAGAATGTAAATAAATATTCGATGAACTATAATGGCAAAATCAACATAATTGTTATATGAATTTGCCTCATATTTATCAATAGAATTCTTAGTTTTAAATCCTAATAATTTAATTTTGAAATTGAATTGCCCAATTAGTTCAAATTCTTTATTTCACTAGTTTTACAAAATATGAATTTACGGCACATACTTAGTCCCACTGTTTTGGAAACTTACTGTTTCTAACAAAATTTATCCAGAAGAGCATTTACATAAGTCTCAGTGATCTATTCATAATAAATAGCAGAAAAACAAGAGAAAGCAGAAGATTGTGTAGTGGTAGAAAGTATGTCTATTGTAATTTGGAAAAGAGATGAAATATTTAATATACTATCATATCTAGATAGGAATATTTGCAAGCAGAGTTGAATGTGCCATCTCGTCTCCTCTTGATGTGTATAGTAAAATGCAAGAGAATGATTTAAAATAAAATTGTTGAACATAAGAGAGCAACAACCTTCTGGGTTTGAAAATTCCCAGCCTCTCCAGGTGGCAAAACATGTTAAAAGTGATCAATGCCTTCTGGGCAAAACCAAATCCAAGGCATATGCAGGAAAATGTTGTATTAGTTTCCTATTTCTGCTGCAACAAATTACCACAAATATAGAGGCTATAAACAATACAAATTTAGTTTCTTACAATTTGGTGGTCAGAAGTCCAAAATGCATCTCAGACCGCTGAAATCAAGGTGTCACCAGAGCAGCATTTCTTCTGGGGGCTTTAGGGGAGAATCTGTTCCTTGACTTTTTCAGCATCAAAAGCTATCCACAGTCCTTGGCTCATGGTCACATCAATTTGACCTCTGGTTATGTCATCACATCCCCCTCCTCTGACTCTGACTCTCCTGGATATCTTATAAGGACCCATGTGTGTGTAGTTCCCTCCCACAGTGAACAAGGCTGATTTGTGGCCAGTTAGATATTTTGTACACCATACTATGCGACTTTTGAGGTTAGGTCAAAAAATACATTAAAATTTCTGCCTTCATTGTATCACTTGCTCTTGGAGAAGCCATCCAATATGTCACATGGATATTGAAGCAGCCTTCTACAGAGGCCCACTTGTAGAGGAACTAGGACCTCTCAGCAACAGTCAACACCGATTTGCCAGCCAGATGTGTGAGTAAACTTTGTAGTAGAACTTCCAGACCCAGTCAATCCTTCAGAAGACTACAATCCTGGTTAATGTCTCTTAGAAACAGACCCAACCCAGTTCAAGAACTGCCCAATCAAGACAATTCAGATCCTCAAAATTATGAGGGTCTGAACATAACCATAAACATTTATTAACCTAAGCAGAAACATTTATTATGCTTATGGTTATCTTAAGTCACTTTGGGATAATTTGTTATGCAGCTATAAATAACTAGTACATGCAGTTTTGTCTCAAGATGAAAAAGGGTAATTTTATTTTCCATTATGGTTTTCACCAAGGAGTCCTTGCACATGCATGCACACAGTAACAATTCCATTCTATTCCCCACATAAAAGAAATATAACTCATACCAGAAAACTACTATATATGACAGAACAATTTATTCTGACTTCAGCAGTCCCATTACAAAATCCCCCTACTTCAAATACATAAGGAGATGTGATGGTCAGTTGTACCTCTTTGGTTTATACAAAGCTTCAATTTCAGAAAACAATTGTTTTTGATGTGTATCCAAATTTAGTTCTATTTTCTTCTATCCAAATAAAATATAGCAATTCTAGTAACTACATCCTCCAACATGTGACTCAAAAAATTTTAATAGTATACACCTCTAGCAAAGTTATAACTAGCATCCATTAATTTCTCTAGTTCAATATACACAGATTCAACATGTATCTATCAAAGAAAGACAGAAATCAACTTAGCAGCAAACCTGAGCTATATTTCTCAAAAACAGAGGGATTACTCAGAGTCCAGATACAATAGCCACAGCATATCATTCCCAGATGTTAAGCCTTAAACAAAGATCTGACATTTTCAAAATGCAGCTATCAGAGAAGCTTTCCCATTTTATCGTTTCATTGTTGCAGTATGCCTAAAGTGAACTATACTCTCCTACTTAAGAAACCTGAGCTTGCAACAAGAGATTGTCATACTAAGTGAAGTAAGTCAGAAAGAGTAAGATAAATACCATATGATATCACTTATATGTGGAATCTAAAATGTGACACAAATGAACGTATCTATGAAACAGAAACAGAATCACTGACATAAAGAACAGACTGGTGGTTGCCAAGGGGGAGGGTACTGGGGGAGGGATAGAGTGGGGGGTTGGGGTTAGCAGATGTAAGCTTTTATCTATAGAATGGATAAACAACAAGGTCCTACTGTATAGCACAGGGAATTATATTCAATATCTATGATAAACCATAATGGAAAAGAATGTAAAAAGAAAAAAAGAATGTATATATATATATATATATATAGCTAATCACTTTCCTATACAGCAGTAATTAACACATCACTGTAAATCAACTATACTTCAATTAAAAAAAAGAAATCTGAGCTTATCATACTCTTAAAACACGTGATAAATGTTTCACTGATGATACTAGTAAAAATACCGCAACTGCTACTATTTTCAATTTTATTCATTAAGTATATCTCGGAGAAGTTAAGGCAATAAAAATATTGCTGGAATAATCTAGGATTCATGAAATTTCACTGCACATCAAATTTCAGGAACCTCTATATTATTTGCTTCAAGATATAACATTTATTTATTTATTTACTTACTTATTTTTGCAGTACGTGGGCCTCTCACTGTTGTGGCCTCTCCCGTTGTGGAGCACAGGCTCCGGACGCACAGGCTCAGCAGCCATGGCTCACAGGCCCAGCCACTCCGTGGCATGTGGGATCTTCCCGGACCGGGGCATGAACCCGTGTCCCCTGTATCGGCAGGCGGACTCTCAACCACTGCGCCACCAGGGAAGCCCCAAGATGTAACATTTAAAAAAAATTTATAACATATTTATATTGTGTGCTTTGTAGGCGAATGCCAGGAATTAGAATGAGTACATTGAATTTCAATTTACTGAAGAAGGATTTTAAAGGTGGTGGTGGAATTTATATGAAAATGAATTTCTACTGTCTGCATATTGCACAAAGATCTATAAAATATGCTAATTAAAGAGGCTTTCAAGATAAAAAACTGAATACTGTCAATGTTCCTATCTTTTTGGATACTCAATTATCTCACATAAAACATAAAGAAAAAATAGAAATTTCTACTGTAGTTACTATGAAAATCAAAGATACAAAGATTTGTAACCTAATGTCTAAAGTAGAATTTTAATAAGAAAGGTAAAACAAGTTCCTTCGGCCCAGAGAGACCTATACCCATTAGTAAATATTTCATAGTACAAACTTTTGCCCTAAGTCTTTGAGACACAAACTTTTCTCACAAACTAAGGATATTTCTATTTTAAAAATATTCTGGATTGACATATAAGCCATATGCCAAATTACCATATTCAAGAACTGCAAAATAACAACGTCAAAAGAAATCGGGACACAAGTTTTCTTGTTAGAAAATTATCTCTTTGTAGGTATCTTACGTTGGCAGCCAATATACAAACAACATTTTGTTTGGGAAGAATAGAATCCAAGTAAATGGGGATAGTAAAATAATCTGAAATTTGAATATCATCAGGTTTGCAAATTCTGAGGAATCCATCTGGAAAATCAAAATGTATTTGCCATGGCAACCAAAAAGGTCAAGTTCTTGGGCCAGGACACAATATTTTTGTCACACATTTTATATTGCCAAATTTAGTCTTCCTTCTTCTGTGACTATTGAGTAGGAAGTTGAGATCATTTTCTATATCCAATATTGTATCTGGAATCAAAATTACTTGGTGACAAGTTAATATAATATTATTTTTAAACCTCTAAATATTGATCAACATTTTCCTGACATTTAGTCTTTCAGAGATGATATCTGAATATAATCTGATATGATTTTTGTTTTGTTTTTTTTGTTTTTTAAGTAACTTGGCAGTTTTTATATGGATATATGTTGATTATTATTTCCTTTATAATTATAACTCAAAATTTAATAAATGATTATCTTTTCACTAACTTTGTCTGGATTCAGTAAGCACTTTGGTGACAGCTAGCCAGGAAATTTATCAAATCAGGAAGTTGCCTTTCTTCTATCATAAGTTTGATTATTTTTTTCCTTCATGCAAGTAAGTTAATATTATAAGTTTGTATCATTTTTTTTTCCTTTCTCCTCAGTGCCAACCATCTCATTCTTGGAAAGTTTGGCTTATTTGCCTTATACTTGATATGCTAGGGGACTTTCTCAAACCTCCTGAGAATCACTGTTGCAATTTTCCTCAGTGCATTTTTTTCCAGTTTCCTAAGTAAATGAATTATAATTTTGCTATTATATTTTCAATTAACTTTTAATTTCTCTGTCTTCATTTAAGTGCTTATACCTCAATAGGATGTTATGAATCCTTGGTCTGCTATCATTCTTCTACATTGTGCTTTAGGACCTCTCACTTTCATTTCATTGAGGTGATGTTGTCTTGTACCTTTTAAAGAACATAAATCTAATCTGTTTAAATATTTTTCCTTTATTTCATTGATTGTGGACAGCTTCACCCACTATTCTATAATATTACTTCTTTTTTCTTCTTTTTCAAAATATATTCCATATTTTGGATTTTTAAATATTTTTTTCTGCTTACTTATCTTTGACAAAATATATGTCAAAATAGACCTAATATTTGCCAAGGAAAAAAATATGGGAATATTCCTTCACTATTACCACTATTCATCTGGGAGGTTAGAGCATCCTGCTCTCCAGGCTACAACGTGAGATGGATGAACACAAAGCCTAACATCTCCAGTACCCTTATACAGGATATCTCTCCTAGACTTGTGTGCTATTGCTTCAGTAAGGTCTGCCATTCAGATATCTTAATTTGAAAATATATTGCCCTATGGCTCCTCCTGATTTGGTTTTGCCTATAAATCTTATGTGGTTGAGCTATAACTCCCAAAAGAAAACCATGGCCAGCAGCCTCTACTCAGCATTCTGACAGACTGAATATGATTAAGGAAGTCTCAGAAAGTTTTTGGAAGGGATAAAAGATAAGGATGAAAAGTACAATTTATTTCCAGTTTCCTAGGTTTTATAGTTGGTAAAATAAGGCATCTGTAAATGTGCAAGCAGTAATCTGTTGGGAAGCCTAAAGCCTTCCCTGACAGAAGGGAAGCCTTGCCTGATAGACACATGTAACATCTACAAGTCAACAAAGATCTTCCTTGATATGCCCCCAACTGTTTTTACCTACTGAAAAATCTTTTCAGATTTTAGAAATAGGTTGGATGTA
Organism: Mesoplodon mirus; assembly: GCF_964341445.2. Lineage (NCBI taxonomy): Eukaryota > Metazoa > Chordata > Mammalia > Artiodactyla > Ziphiidae > Mesoplodon > Mesoplodon mirus. The sequence continues at coordinate 102,750,198 of NC_138982.1, read as the reverse complement.
AGTCTTAATTTTCACTGATTTAATTGTATAATTTTCAGCTGGGGTCTATTTTCCCTGCCAGAGGTATTTTACAGGGATATTGAGAAATAACACACTAGGAAATCATAAGAATACTTTGTAATCCACTGATTAAGCTTCATTTCCTGAAAATTTCACTAACACCAGATCTCTGTGGTATTTGATTAAGCCATTTTCTTTGATTTATATTTGCTGACAAATTTTCATTGATCTTAGCTCTCCAAAAAATAGGCAGCATGATAATATATATTACTATGTATTTCTAAATAGTTAATTAAGTAAATAATTTTCAAGGTAAGATCAAAAGTTGAAAGATCTATTTAAGCACACTTTGTTCTAGAGATATTTATTCATCTATTTTTAAAAAGGCATCAGTAATGAGACAACTACCAAGTTTTTTCCTTTAAGCTCACTTAAAATTGAAGTACCCATAGAAATCAATTTATGGGGGGATGGAGTCAAGATGGTGGTGTGAGAAGACATAGAGTTCACATCTCCCCACAACTAGGGAGCCTGCCAGATGCTGGTGAAAGACCTCAATGCCCAAGGAGACAGGAGGAATCCCCAAGTGAACTGGTAGGACGTGGGGGGACTGAAGGGGGAGGAGAGGTGGAGGCCGGACAGGACCAGCACCCCTGAGGGGTGGCTGAGAGAGGGGAGGGATTCACACACCTAGAGGGACCCTTGGGGTTCAGATCAGGGGGGAGCGCACCCAGCATTTCCCCTGCCCAATCAGCCAGGGAAGTCTGCTCTCAGGCCAGGTCCTACACCGTCAGAGGCTCACCCTGGGCTGCGTTGGTCCTGGGGGTATAGGAGGAAGGCAGGGAAGAACAGGAGAGGCTGGTGGGAGGGGCCCTACAGGATGGGAGGAGCAGGAGAGTAGTGGGGGGAGATAGCCCCACCCACTCGAGCCCCCGGGAAGCCTTCTGGACTCCAAGAAGGGGTCCCCCACCCTCTGAGACAAGAGACAGGAGACAAGCCTGGGCCCCTTCTGTTCCGTTGAGCCTAAGCCCCACCTCTCACACCCCGCCAGGGCCTTTTCCAGCCCTGTGGGTCCTAAGTATAGGCCCTGCCCACTGCCCAAACGCAGCCCCTGCTTAGGCCTCCCTCTCCAGAGCCAAGGCCTTTTCCACCTTTTTCTTTTTTTCTCCTCCTCTTTTTTACTATTATGGTTCTGTTTTACCTTCTGGATGTTGTTTCATCTATATTTTTATTTTTATATTCTTTCGAACAAATCTGTTAGTTTCCTAGTCTACTTTATTTTTTACTTTGTTATTGTTCTCTTTATTTATTTTTTTGCCACCCAGCACCACTTTCAGAATCTTGGTTTACAAGCTGGGGGTCAGGCCAAAGGCCCTGCAGTGGGAGCTCCTAGTCCGAACCATTGGATTAACAGAGAACCTCAGACCCCAGGGAATAGTCACCAGGGGTGAGGTCTCCCAGAGGTCCTCTTGTTGGCACCAAGACCCAGCTCTACCCACCATCCTACAAACTCCCGTGTTGAAAGCCTCAGACCAAACAACCAGTAAGACAGGAACACAATCCCACTCATCAAAAGAAAAACAAAGATGAGATGGCAAAAAATATGTCACAGATGAAGGAGCAGGGTAAAATCCTATAAGACCAAATAAATGAAGAGGAAATAGGCAATCTACCTGAAAAAGAATTCAGAGTAATGATAGTAAAGATGATACAGAAAGTCGGAAATAGAACGGAGGCATGGATGGAGAAAATACAAAAAATGTTTAACAAAGATCTAGAAAAACTAAAGAACAAACAAACAGAGATGAACAACACAATAACTGAAATGAAAAATACATGAGAAGGAATCAATAACAGAATAACTGAGGCAGAAGAATGAATAAGTGAGCTGGAAGACAAAATGGGGAAATAACTGCTGAGGAGCAGAATAAAGAAAAAAGAATGAAAAGAATTGAAAACAATCTCAGAGACCTATGGGACAACAATAAATGCAACAACTTTCAAATTATAGGGGTCCCAGAAGTAGAAGGGAAAAGGAAAGGGTCTGAGAAAATATTTGAAGAGATTATAGTGGAAAACTTCCCTAACATGGGGAAGGAAATAGTCACCCAAGTCCAGGAAGCACAGAGAGTACCATACAGAATAAATCCAAGGAGAAATATGCCAAGACACATATTAATCAAACTGTCAAAAATTAAATTCAAAGAAAAAATATTAAAGGCAGCAAGGGGAAAAAATTAACATACAAAGGAATCCCCATAAGGTTATCAGCTGATTTTTCATCAGAAATTCTGCAGGCCAGAAGAGAGAGGCAGGATATACTTAAAGTGATGAAAAAGAAAAACCTACAACCAAGATTACTATACCCAGCAAGGATCTCATTCAGATTCAACGGAGAAATCAAAAGCTTTTCAGACAAGCAAAAGCTAAGAGAGTTCAGCACCACCAAACCAGCTTTACAACAAATGCTAAGGAAACTTCTCTAAGTGGCAAACACAAGAGAAGAAAAAGACAAACAAAAACAAACCCAAAACAATTAAGAAAATGGTAATAGGAACCAACATATCAATGATAACCTTGAATGTAAATGGATTAAATGTCCCAACCAAAAGACACAGACTGGCTGAATGGATACAAAAACAAGGCCCATATATATGCTGTCCAGAAGAGACCAATTTCAGACCTAGGGACACACACAGACTGGAAGTGAATGGATGGAAAAAGATATTCCATGCAAATGGAAATCAAAAGAAAGCTGTAGTAGCAATATTCATATCAGATAAAAGTAGACTTTAAAATAAAGACTATTACAAGAGACAAAGAAGGACATTACATAATGATCAAGGTATCAATCCAAGAACAAGATATAACAATTTTAAATGTTTATGCACCCAACATAGGAGCACCTCATTACATAAGGCAAATGCTAACAACAATGAAAGGGGAAATCGAGGTAACACAATAATAGTAGGGGACTTTAACATCCCACTTACACCAATGGACAGATCATCAAAACAGAAAATAAATAAGTAAACACAAGGGGTAAATGACACAACAGACCAGATAGATTTAATTGATATTTATAGAACATTCCACCTGCAAGTGGCAGAATATACTTTCTTCTCAAGTGCACACGGAACATTCTCCAGGATAGATCACAACTTGGGTCACAGATGAAGCCTCAGAAAATTTAAGAAAATTGAAATCGTTTCAAGCATCCTTTCTGATCACAACGCTATGAGACTGGAAATCAATTACAGGAAAAAAAACAGAAAAAACCCACAAATACAAGGAGGCTAAACAGTACACTATTAAATAACCAAGAGACCACTGAAGAAATGAAAGAAGAAATTTAAAAATACATAGAAAAAAATGACAATCAAAACATGACAACCCAAAACCTATGGGATGCAGCAAAAGCAGTTCTAAGAGGGAAGTTTATAGCAATTCAATCTCCCCTCAAGAAACAAGAAAAATCTCAAATAAACAATCTAACCCTATACCTAAAGCAACCAGAGAAAGAACAAAAATCCAAAAATCAATAGAAGGAAAGAAATCATAAAGATCAGAGCAGAAATAAATGAAATAGAAACAAAGAAAACAATAGCAAAGATCAGTAAAACTAAAATTGGTTCTTTGAGAAGATAAACAAAATTGATAAACCCTTAGCCAGACTCATCAAGAAAAAAAGGGAGAGGATGCAAATCAATAATATTAGAAATGTAAAAGGAGAAATCACAACAGACCCCACAGAAATACAAAGGATTATAAGAGATTCCTACAAACAACTATATGCCAATAAAATGACAACCATGAAAAATGAACAAATTCTTGAAAGGTACAATTTTCCCAGAATAAACCAGGAAGAATTAGAAAATATAAACAAACCTATCACAAGTAATGAAATTAAACCTGTAATTAAAAATCTTCCAAAAAACAAAAGTCCAGAACCAGATGGCTTCACAGGTGAATTCTACCAAACATTTACAGAAGAGCTAACACCAATCCTTCTTAAACTCTTCCAAAAAACTGCAGAGGGATGAACGCTCCCCAATTCATGCTACAAAGCCACCATCACCCTGATACCAAAACCAGAAAAAGACATCACACACACAAAAAGGAAATTATAGACCAATATCACTAATGAACATAGATGCAAATATCCTGAACAAAATACTAGAAAACAGAATCCAACAACATATTAAAAGGAGCATACAACATGATCAAGTGGGATTTAACCCAAGAATGCAAGAATTCTTCAATATTCGCAAATCAATCAATGTGATACACCACATTAAAAAATTAAGGAATAAAAACCATATGATCATCTCAATAGATACAGAAAAAGTTTTTAGCAAAATTCAACACCCATTTATGATAAAAACTCTCCAGAAATGGGCATAGAAATCAAAGAAGAAATTTTTTAGAAACATAGAAAAAAATGACAATCAAAACATGACAACCCAAAACCTACCTCAATATAATAAAGTCCATATATGACAAACCCACAGCAAGCACCATACTCAGTGGTGAAAAACTGAAAACATTTCCTCTAAGATCAGGAACAGACAAGGATGTCCACTCTCACCACTATTATTCAACATAATTTTGGAAGTCCTAGGCACGGCAATCAGAGAAGAAAAAGAAATAAGAGGAATACAAATTGGAAAAGAAGAAGTAAAACTGTCACTGTTTGCAGGTGATATGAAACTATACATAGAAAATCCTAAAGATGCCAGCAGAAAACTTCTAGAACTAATCAGTGAATTTGGTGAGGTTGCAGCATACAAAATTAATGCACAGAAATCTCTGGCATTCCTATACACCAACAATGAAAAATGGGAATGAGAAATTAAGGAAACAATCCCATTTAACATCACAACAAAAAGAATAAAATACCTAGGAATAAACCTACCTAAGGAGGCAAAAGGCTTGTACTCAGAAAACTATAAAACACTGATAAAAGAAATAAAAGATGACATAAATAGATGGAGAAATAAACCATGTTCTTGGATTGGAAGAATCAATACTGTGAAAATGACTGTATTACCCAAAGCAATCTACAGATTCAATGCAATCCCTATCAAACTACCAATAGCATTCTTCACAGAATTAGAACAAATAATTTTACAATTCGTATGAAAACATGAAAGACCCTGAACAGCCAAAGCAATCTTGAGAAAGAAAAACTGAGCTGGAGGAATCAGGCTCCCTGACTTCAAACTATACTACAAAGCTACAGAAATCAAGACAGTATGGTACTGGCACAGAAACAGAAATATCAACAGTAATCAACAGTACAGGATAGAAAGCCCAGAGATAAACGCACACACATATGGTCACCTAATTTACAACAAAGGAGGCAAGAACATACAATGGAGAAAAGAGAGCCTCTTCAGTAAGTGGTGCTGGGAAAACTGGACAGCTACATGTAAAAGAATGAATTAGAACACTCCCTAACACCATACACAAAAATAAACTCCAAATGGATTAAAGACCTAAATATAAGACCAGACACTATAAAACTCTTAGAGGAAAACATAGGAAAAACATTCTTTGATATAAACCACAGAAAGATCTTTTCTGACTCACCCCCTAGAGTAATGGAAATAAAAACAAAAATAAACAAATGGGACCTAATGAAACTTAAAAGCTTTTGCACTGCAAAGGAAACCATAAACAAGATGAAAAGACAACCCTCAGAATGGGAGAAAATATTTTGCAAATGAAACAATGGACAAACAATTAATCTCCAAAATTTACAAACAGCTCATGGAGCTCAATATCAAAAAAACAAACAATCCAATTAAAAAATGGGCAGAAGACCTAAATAGACATTTCAGCAAAGAAGACATACAGATGGCCAAGAGGCACATGAAAAGATGCTCAATATCACTAATTATTAGAGAAATGCAAATAAAAACTACAATGAGGTATCACCTCACACCAGTCAGAATGGCCATTATCAAAAAAATCTAGAAACAATAAATGCTGGAGAGGGTGTGGTGAAAAGGGAACCCTCCTGCACTGTTGGTGGGAATGTAAATTGATACAACCATTATGGAGAACAGTATGGAGGTTCCTTAAAAAACTAAAAATAGAACTACCGTATGACCCAGCAGTCCCACTATTGGGCATATACCCTGAGAAAGCCGTAATTCAAAAAGAGTCATGTACCATAATGTTCATTGCAGCACTACTTACAATAGCCAGGACATGGAAGCAACCTAAATGTCCATCAACAGATGAATGGATAAAGAAGACGTGGCACATATATACAATGGAATATTACTCAGCCATAAAAAGAAATGAAATTGAGTTATTTGCAGTGAGGTGGATGGACTTAGAGTCTGTCATACAGCATGAAGTAAGTCTGAAAGAGAAAAACAAATACCATATGATAACACATATATATGGAATTAGAGAAAACAATCGTACTGATGAACATAGTGGCTGGGCAGGAATAAAGACGTAGACATAGAAAATGGAATTGAGGACACGTGGGTGGGAGAGGGAAGCTGGGGTGAAGTGAGAGGAGCAGCGACATATATACTCTACCGAATGTAAAACAGATATCTAGTGGGAAGCAGCAGCATAGCACAGGGAGATCAGCTTGGTGCTTTGTGATGACCTAGAGGGGTTGGATAGGGAGGATGGGAGGGAGACTCAAGAGGGAGGGGATATGGGGATATAGGAATGCATATGGCTGATTCACTTTGTTGTTCAACAGAAACTAACACAGTATTGTGAAGCAATTATACTCCAATAAAGGTCTATTTATAAAAAAAAAGATCAGACCTTTAAAATAAAAAAACAAAAAATAACAATTTATCATGAATAGCATTTTCCAAGATCTTACAATATTCTGCAATAATCAGCTTCTATTCAATATTTTTTCAATATTTTCATATATGATGACTATTCTGTACTTTAAAAGACATCAGTGAGTTTGACTCACTATTTGGTTCATTAATGTGTCTCCACAGACTAGAAATGTGCTCAGTAGATACTTGTTGAGAGAATGCTTCTAAGACTACATGGACAACATAACTAAGTCAGTCTCATTAGGTCAGTGGTAGACAAAAGTGTTTTTTTAACTGAGAGATGACTCTAAGTTTCTTTTGGGGAGACCCAAAGTGGAAACTAATTTCATAATAATACCAAGACATGCTTTGTCTTTTTTCACTATGCTAACATTGGCACTGATGGTCCAAAAGAAATGGTGGGTAACAGTTCTGACAGTGGCACCAAACTATGCTCATAATCACTATATTCTACAAAGCCATCTACTCACAGCAAAATAAAAATGCCAGTTTCACTTTTTAAATGCCCCTGATGAAACAAAAATGTAATTAATTGTATTCAATTTAGACAGTTATATACACATCTTTTTTCACGTTCCATGTGATGAAATGGGAAGAATGCATAAAATACATAAATTCTTTTTCCTGCAACACCATTATTCTTAAAATGACTGACAGATAAATGGGTTATTCAGATTTGTTTTTGGACACAGTATAGTTAAATATACCAATAATACTAAACTGTCAATAATTAATGAAAATTAAAGAAAAGCTAGGATAATATACAAATACAAAAAACGTGTATGCTACAGATGAAATTTCATGCAAATCATTTTGAATATCTGCTTAACCATATATAAGATGGCTATTTGTAAATACTTTTGTAAATCTGAAAACAATTGAAGGTCCAGAATAGGGGTCTGCATATCAAAATTATGGAATATTAAAGCTATTATACTACATACAGCCCTGTGAAATGAAAATGTAGTTATATGCTTCTTGATAGAAAAAGATGAATAAAAATATTTAGTAACAAATACAGATTATAGAACAGAGTGTGTTGTGATGCCAATAGTGTATCAACATAATATCATGGGAAAAACCTGCAAGATTTTATACAAGATGATAGGAGTGCTTAATTTTGTGTGGTTGGATTTAGGGTAATGTTTTTTCTTTTTTTTCCTTTTGTTTTTCTTATCTATATTTCCTGATTTATTTTTTAATATGATGAATGACTGAGTCTTGGGTAATAAGTATGTACAGTGAACAGAAGAATAAATATTCAGTCAGTTTAAGTTTTATCTCCTCAACCTTGTGAATTTTAGCCTATTGAGGAGGGAATGTGGCAGCAAAAGTTTTGGAGATTTTTTGGGATAAATCTTGATGTAGTAACTGAAAACCTTATTGGACTCTGCTTTCAGGAGAAGGGCTTCATTTTAATCTATCAAATGACTAGTTAATGCCTTAATTGGTGAAAACAATTTTCCTTCATTTCCTAGGAAAGTGGTCATCAAATATATTAATGAATGGAAGAATGACACTCATAAAGACAGGTCAGCTAATCAACCAGTAAGTTTTCTGAATGCTTATTAGGTGTTCATTTCTTTACCATGAAACCATTCTTTTTCTGAAACCCAAGAGGAGGCATGCCCTAAGATCGCTGAAAATACTTGGTAAGTGTTTGGCAGAATACAATATGAAAAGATGTCAAACAACTACATCTCCCTAATGAGCATTTTGTTTTAAAGGTACTGAGACTTGCAATGATTATTTTCCCCAAGTGGCATATTGGTATGTATTAAAGAATATAATTTCTGTCAATTGCTAAAACAATCTCTATGATTTTATGTGTTGCTTAGTAAAATGCATTATTCTACAGAAGAATCATGTTGTTTAAGGGACATTTACTGAGATATGTTGTCTCTGTCTCCTTAGATAATTCCAGCTATGTTCTGAAAAAGAAAGCTAAGATGCCCACTCAGCCAAACATATGATATTTTCCAAGAGGGCTGGAATCGTTTTAAAAAAAAATTAAGTGGGAAGAGGGGATGCCCTCAAACCTCTCCTTTGTCCTTTATTCCTTACAAAAATACAGTTAGTATGGAGTGGTTAAAATTACAATATCTGTTTTTGACTTCAACATAGAAACTGCGCCTGTGACTGTGATCTAGCTTGGGCGATTGTGAGCTGGCTTGGGTCAGAAAGGTTAAGACAGATAAATATATTTTTGTGGCAAGTAGTACTTTCCCAGCAAGAGGCAAGGAAAAGGCTGAATGACAAATAAAATATTCAGCAATTATGTGAACTATAACCCTTCACAGTCAGAAACTATGATGACACGCTTTCAAATCCCGAGGGCTTGTCTCAGTCAAGAAGAAGGTAGTGAACAGACAGATCAAAATTAGACTTCAGCTAATTAGGTGACAACCATTTTACTAATTACGGAGCTTATCTCCAGGGCAATGGATATAGAGATGGTAACAGAAGGAAGGTGACTTTTCCTATTTAAAGGTAAATTTATTATTTGAGAAAAATAGGTTCTCAAGATAAACAAAACTATAAAATTGCAGTGTAGATGCAAGAAAAATGTTTAAGAAATTTAGAGTCTTTTTAAAATAGCAATGCTGACCATTGGAACATCTTCGAATAGTAATGAGTACATGGCACAAGTAGACAGGATATGGAAAAAGAGGATTTAAAAGAAAATCATTTCTTAATATAGTAAAGTCATGACAGGCAGAATAATGTAGTAGAAAGTGAAAAATCTAAAAGTTTAAAAACCAGTATGCCATTATTCTAGGCTGTGCCACTATTCATTCTGGGAATTTAGCCCAGAATTTCATCTTTTTGACTGTCAGATTCTTCCTCTACAGCATGACATGGTAAAGAGTAGATAATTTAATGACCTCTGAATTATTTTCTTTATGTATGCATGTTTTTGTCAATAAAATAAGAATGTTTTTCTCTGATTAAGCTAGTATTTTAAGTAAAGTCATTTTTTAATTCTTTGGATAAAAGTACTTTAAAAGTTGAGTAATTATAAATACAATTTAATATTTAATTTATTATAATATGGTGTTTGGGGTTTATAGCACAGAACTATGGTATGAGGAGATAATTAAGAAGACAGCCTTGCAAACAAGTCTGTTTTGCACAAGACCACTGCAAGTTTCCCTTAAACTTTTAAATGCAGTTTAGCTCCTCCCTCGTACAAGCAACACTGATTGAAAGATATGTACTTTATGTTTAAACTTTTAATAATCATAAAAATACAAGAGCATGACTAAAAATAGGTCACAAGCTACATTTTCTTGGTACATCACATCTCTCTATGTCATATTAAATAATAGTAGGACATTGTTAGGAGATAAAAAGTTAAACAATGGCTTTCTTCTAAATTTCATAGTTTGTCAAAAACCTTTTAAAAAAAGATTGATTGAGAGTGACAAAATATTCAGTTTATTAAGAGTATCTAACATTTAATTAATGATAGTCCCCTAAAATATTTTCTAAACAAAACTTACTTATCATATGCTTTTTTGTAAAATGTAAAAATTATTGTAAGCGTAAAGAGTATTATAAATTCCAACTAATTAACTCTATTATTTTTAAAGCTAAATTAATTGACTCAAATATAAGTTTCTGAGAAATACTTTCACTGCTATAAAAAGAATCTTAAAAAAACAGAGACAGCACATAACTCATCACACTGAAGGGATATCTCAATGTCACATATCAGTTTTGCATCATTATTCAGAGTTCAGTCTCTGGAGTGACTTAAACTTTAGCTTAAACTTGGCTTAAACTTGGCTTAAACTTTAGGTCTAATATTTACTGCTGTCTGATCTTAGATGAATTATATAACCTCTCTGTCTTAGTTTCTTCAGATGATAGTACTATCATATAACTGTGTATTTGTTTGCTAGGGCTACTATACCGAAGTACAACAAACTGGGTGGTTTAGAATAACAGATTTATCATCTCATAGTCTGGAGGCTAGAAGTCTGAAATCAGGGTGTAGCAGGGCCATGTTCCCTCTAAACTCTCTAACGAATGACTGCTCCAGGCCTCTCTCTCTGGTAGCTTTTTGTACTTCCTTGACTTGTGGTAACCGAACTACAATCTGAACCTGGTGCTCTCCCTGTGCCAAGTATCTTTGCATGACATTTATATATATATATGTATAGGATAACACTGGCATGTGAAAGCACCCAGCCATGAAAAAATATGAGCAAGCCTGTAATTCCCTTAGAGAATCAGAAATCAAATTTTATGGAATCCAAGAATAAAACATAAGAGAGAAACATCTTTTCCTTTCACTCTCTATGAAAACTACCCTAATCTGCCTCACCATTACTTTTTTTTTACCTATACTACACCTCTTATCTCCCTACACTTATTTACACAGAGTTTCCTACATAAAAAGCAATGAGAGTAATATTTCTAAAACAGAAATCAAATCATGACCATTCCATTACTTAAATTCATGCCATGAGTTTAAGGGAAAATTCAGGCTTTCTGCCATGTTCCATAGGCCCTTCATGAAGGGTTCTTACAGCTCCAACCTTATTTCAGATTTTTACTAAAAGCATACTGACTTCATATCTGTGACTCAAAAATACTCTTGTTATTTCAAGGATGTCTCAGTTGCAACTCTGCTTGGAATATTTTTACTCCAGTCTTTGCATGGTTGACTTTTCATCTCTCAGATTTTAGCTCAAATGTGTAATCCAGTATGCATTAGAGTCATAGTATTAGCAATAGATGACATTTATTGACTGCTTATTACTACTCTAATAGCTCTACATGCTCAATTTTTTTTTTGTGTGTGTGTGTGTGTGTGTGTTACACGGGCTTCTCACTGTTGTGGCCTCTCCCATTGTGGAGCACAGGCCCCAGACGCGCAGGCTCAGCGGCCATGGCGCACGGACACAGCCACTCCGCGGCATGTGGGATCCTCCCAGACCGGGGCACGAACCCAGGTCCCCTGCATCGGCAGGCAGACTCTCAACCATTGCGCCACCAGGGAAGCCCTACATGCTCGATTTTAATTAAATCTCAGCACAACACTCTTGGTTAGATCCTCTTATTGTCATCAACTGAGGTGTCATTAGATTATTAATTTAACCAAGTTCCATGATATACCCTGTGCTCAAACACGATTTTTCTGAAGCAAAGCATATGTTGTATTAATGACTGCTGGATAGTAATTCTCAATTACAAAAAGAAAGTTAGTTTGGTATTGTCTCATTGAACAAGATGCCAGAGATTCTGAAAAACTAGTACAGAATTTGCGAATCATATAAGTTTAGGGCCTTTAAGTGTAGAAGTAGATAATTTTATATACTTCAGTAATTTTAAATATTTTTTATTTAAAAGAATACAATAACATTCATAATTATATCCTTGAGCATCAAGAAAAATTTTTCATTAAAAAATTATTTCCATGAAAGCATAAAATAGTGCAATTTTAGAAAAATGCCTATGTTAAAATAAATGTTAAATTTGGTGCTTAAAGGAAAATGTTTCAAACACTTGATAGTTACTCCATTACCTGATTTAAAAAAGGAGTGGAATGTTTGCTAGTTCACCATCAAACTTGCTTTCTTAAATGTGTTTTCCTCTAAAATGAATCATTCACAACAAAGCTCAGGTGATGGCATCTTGTGAGAAATGTCAGGAAGTGAAAACTCAGATTCAGATTCAACATTTGTAACTGAAAGTAAAGCAAGTTTTTTTTCTAAAAAGGCATAAAAATGTGATTAACATTGACTCTATTTATTGTTTATAAATGAATACACATCAAGATAGCAATTTGATCTGCAATATACTGTAAAGATGAATAATTAATTATGGTTAATACAGAAACAGAATTTTAAAGTCCTAATTAACACAAGTGTGTAAGAACCGTAATGAAGAACACATTCTTTGTTAATGAGGAAAGCCGCTGCAGGCTCGCCCCGCATCCATACCCCTCCCTCCCCCTGAGTGAGTCAGAGCCCCCGAATCAGCTGCTCCTTTAACCCCGTCCTGTCTGAGCGAAGAACAGATGCCCTCAGGTGACCAACACTCAGAGGTGGGGCCAAATCCGAAGCTGAGCCCTGACAGCTGTGCGAACAACAAAGAGAAAGGGAAATTTCTCCCAGCAGCCTCAGTAGCAGTGGATTAAATCTCCACCATCAACTTGATGTACCCTGCATCTGTGAAATACCTGAATAGACAACGAATCATCCCAAATTGAGGAGGTGGACTTTGAGAGAAGGATATATTATTTCTTCCCCTTTTCCTCTTTTTGTGAGTGTGTATGTATATGCTTCTCTGTGAGATTTTGTCTGTACAGCTTTGCTTTCACCATTTGTCCTAGGGTTGTGTCTGTTTTTTTTTTTTTTTTACTTTAAAAAAATATTTTTCTTAATAATTATTTTTTATTTTAATAACTTTATTTTATTTTATACTCTTCCTTCCTTTCTCTCTCTCTCTCTCTCTCTCTCCCTCTCTCCTTCTCTCTCTCTCTCTTTCTTTCTACTTTCTCTCCCTTTTATTCTGAGCTGTGTGGATGAAAGGCTCTTGGTGCTCCAGCCAGGCATCAGGGCTGTGCCACTGAGGTGCGAGAGCCAACTTCAGGACACTGGTCCACAAGAGACCTCCCAGTTCCACGTAATATCAAATGGCGAAAATCTCCCAGAGATCTCCATCTCAACACCAAGACCCAGATTCACTCAACGACCAGCAGGCTACAGTGCTGGACACCCTATATCAAACAGCTAGCAAGACAGGAACACAGCCCCATCCATTAGCTGAGAGCCTGCCTAAAATCATAATAAGGCCACAGACACGCCAAAACACACCAGCAGACGTGGACATGCCCAACAGAAAGACAAGATCCAGCCTCATCCACCAGACGACAGGCACTAGTCCCCTCCACCAGGAAGCCTACACAACCCACTGAACCAACTTTAGCCACTGGGGACAGACACCAAAAACAACAGGAACTATGAACCTGCAGCCTGCGAAAAGGAGACCCCAAACACGGTAAGATAAGCAAAATGAGAAGACAGAAAAACACACAGCAGATGAAGGAGCAAGGAAAAAAACCACCGGACCTAATAAATGAAGAGGAAATAGGCAGTCTACCTGAAAAAGAATTCACAATAATGATAGTAAAGATGATCCAAAATCGAGGAAATAGAATAGAGAAAATGCAAGAAACATTTAACAAGGACCTAGAAGAACTAAAGAGGAAACAAGTAACGATGAACAACACAATAAATGAAATTAAAAATACTCTACAAGGGATCAATAGCAGAATAACTGAGGCAGAAAACCAGATAAGTGACCTGGAATATAAAATAGTGGAAATAACTACTGCAGAGCAGAATAAAGAAAAAAGAATGAGAAGAACTGAGGACAGTCTCAGAGACCTCTGGGACAACATTAAACACACCAACATTCGAATTGTAGGGGTCCCAGAAGAAGAAGAGGAAAAGAAAGGGACTGAGAAAATATTTGAAGAGATTATATTTGAAAACTTCCCTAATATGGGAAAGGAAATAGTTAATCAAGTCCAGGAAGCACAGAGAGTCCCATACAGGATAAATCCAAGGACAAACACGCCAAGACACATATTAATCAAACTATCAAAAATTAAATACAAAGAAAACATATTAAAAGCAGCAAGGGAAAAACAACAAATAAGACACAAGGGCATCCCCATAAGGTTAACAGCTGATCTTTCAGCAGAAACTCTGCAAGCCAAAAGGGAGTGGCAGGACATATTTAAAGTGATGAAGGAGAAAAACCTACAACCAAAATTATTCTACCCAGCAAAGATCCCATTCAGATTTGATGGAAAAATTTAAAACTTTACAGACAAGGAAAAGCTGAGAGAGTTCAGCACCACCAAACCAGCTTTACAACAAATGTGAAAGAAACTTCTCTAGGCAAGAAACACAAGAGAAGGGAAACACCTAAAATAACAAACCCAAAACAATTAAGAAAATGGGAATAGGAACATACATATAGATAATTACCTTAAATGTAAATGGATTAAATGCTCCCAACAAAAGACACAGGCTGGCTGAATGTATACAAAAACAAGGCCCATATATATGCTGTCTACAAGAGACCCACTTCAGATCTAAGGACACATACAAACTGAAAGTGAGAGGATGGAAAAAGTTATTCCATGCAAATGGAAATCAAAAGAAAGCTGGAGTAGCAATTCTCATATCAGACAAAATAGACTCTAAAATGAAGACTATTACAAGAGACAAAGAAGGAAACTACATAATGATAAAGGGATCGATCCAAGAAGAAGATATAACAATTGTAAAGATTTATGCACTCAACATAGGAGCACCTCAATACATAAGGCAAATACTAACAGCCATAAAAGGCGAAATCCACAGTAACACATTCATAGTAGGGGACTTTAACACCCCACTTTCACCAATGGACAGATCATCCAAAATGAAAATAAATAAGGAAACACAAGCTTTAAATGATACATTAAACAAGATGGACTTAAATGATATTTATAGAAAATTCCATCCAAAAACAACAGAATACACATTTTTCTCAAGGGCTCATGGAACATTCTCCAGGATAGATCATATCTTGGGTCACAAATCAAGCCTTGGTAAATTTAAGAAAATTGAAATTGTATCAAGTATCAATTCCGACCACAACGCTATGAGACTAGATATCAATTACAGGAAAAGATCTGTAAAAAATACAAACACATGGAGGCTAAACAATACACTATTTAATAACGAAGTGATCACTGAAGAAATCAAAGAGGAAATCAAAAAATTCCTAGAAACAAATGACAATGGAGACACAATGACCCAAAACCTATGGAATGCAGCAAAAGCAGTTCTAAGAGGGAAGTATATAGCAGTACAATCCTGTCTTAAGAAACAGGAAACATCTAAAATAAACAACCTAACCTTGCACCTAAAGCAATTAGAGAAAGAAGAACAAAAACCCCCCAAAGTTAGCAGAAACAAAGAAATCATAAAGATCAGATCAGAAATAAATGAAAAAGAAATGAAGGAAATGATAGCAAAGATCAATAAAACTAAAAGCTGATTCTTTGAGAAGATAAACAAATTGATAAACCATTAGCCAGACCCATCAAGAAAAAATGGGAGAAGACTCAAATCAATAGAATTAGAAATGAAAAAGGAGAAGTAACAACTGAAACTGCAGAAATACAAAGATAATGAGAGATTACTACAAGCAACTCTATGCCAATAAAATGGACAACCTGGAAGAAATGGAAAATTCTTAGAAATGCACAACCTTCCAAGACTGAACCAGGAATAAACAGAAAATATGAACAGACCAATCACAAGCACTGAAATTGAAACTGTGATTAAAAATCTTCCAACAAACAAATGCCCAGGACCAGATGGCTTCACAGGCAAATTTATGAAACATTTAGAGAAGAGCTAACAGCTATCCTTCTCAAATTCTTCCAAAATATAGCAGAGGGAGGAACACTCCCAAACTCATTCTACGAGGCCACCATCACCCTGATACCAAAAGCAAAGATGTCACAATGAAAGCAAACTACAGGCCAATATCACTGATGAACATAGATGCAAAAATCCTCAACAAAATACTAGCAAACAGAAACCAACAGTACATTAAAAGGATCATACACCATGATTAAGTGGGGTTTATTCCAGGAATGCAAGGATTCTTCAATATATGCAAATCAATCAACGTGATACACAATATTAACAAACTGAAGGAGAAAAAACGTATGATCATCTCAATAGATGCAGAGAAAGCTTTTGACAAAATTCAACACCCATTTATGATAAAAACCCTGCAGAAAGTAGGGACAGAGGGAACTTTCCTCAACATAATAAAGGCCATATATGACAAACCCACAGCCAACATCGTCCTCAATGGTGAAAAACTGAAACCATTTCCATTAAGATCAGGAACAAGACAAGGTTGTCCACTCTCACCACTATTATTCAACATAGTTTTGGAAGTTTTAGCCACAGCAATCAGAGAAGAAAAAGAAGTAAAAGAATCTAAATCGGAAAAGAAGTAAAGCTGTCACTGTTTGCAGATGACATGATACTATACATAGAGAATCCTAAAGATGCTACCAGAAAACTACTAGAGCTAATCAATGAATTTGGTAAAGTAGCAGGATACAAAATTAATGCACAGAAATCTCTGGCATTCCTATACACTAATGATGAAAATCTGAAAGTGAAATTAAGAAAACACTCCCATTTACCACTGCAACAAAAAGAATAAAATATCTAGGAATAAACCTACCTAAGGAGACAAAAGACCTGTATGCAGAAAATTATAAGACACTGATGAAATAAATTAAAGATGATACAAATAGATGGAGAGATATACCATGTTCTTGGATTGGAAGAATCAACATTATGAAAATGACTCTACTACCCAAAGCAATCTACAGATTCAATGCAATCCCTATCAAACTACCACTGGAATTTTTCACAGAAGTAGAACAAAAAATTTCACAATTTGTAATGGAAACACAAAAGACCCCAAATAGCCAAAGCAATGTTGAGAACGAAAAATGGAGCTGGAGGAATCAGGCTCCCTGACTTCAGACTACACTGCAAAGCTACAGTAATCAAGACAGTATGGTACTGGCACAAAAACAGAAATATAGATCAATGGAACAGCACAGAAAGCCCAGAGATAAACCCATGCACATTTGTCACCTTATCTTTGATAAAGGAGGCAAGAATATACAGTGGAGAAAAGACAGCCTCTTCAATAAGTGGTGCTGGGGAAACTGGACAGGTACATGTAAAAGTATGAGATTAGAACACTCCCTAACACCATACACAAAAATAAGCTCAAAATGGATTAAAGACCTAAATGTAAGGCCAGAAACTATCAAACTCTTAGAGGAAAACATAGGCAGAACACTCTATGACATAAATCACAGCAAGATCATTTTTGACCCACCTCCTGGAGAAATGGAAATAAAAACAAAAATAAACAAATGGGACCTAATGAAACTTCAAAGCTTTTGCACAGCAAAGGAAACCATAAACAAGACCAAAAGACAACTCTCAGAATGGGAGAAAATATTTGCAAATTAAGCAACTGACAAAGGATTAATCTCCAAAATTATAAGCAGCTCATGCAGCTCAATAACAAAAAAACAACCCAATCCAAAAATGGGCAGAAGACCTAAATAGACATTTCTCCAAAGAAGACATACAAATTGCCAATAAACACATGAAAGGATGCTCAACATCTTTACTCATTAGAGAAATGCAAATCAAAACTACAATGAGATATCATCTCACACCAGTCAGAATGGCCATCATCAAAAAATGTAGAAACAATAAATGCTGGAGAGGGTGTGGAGAAAAGGGAACACTCTTGCACTGCTGGTGGGAATGTGAATTGGTACAGCCACTATGGAGAACGGTATGGAGGTTCCTTAAAAAACTACAAATAGAACTACCATATGACCCAGCAATCCCACTACTGGGCATATACCTTGAGAAAACCGTAATTCAAAAAGAGTTATGTACCAAAATGTTCATTGCCGCTCTATTTACAATAGCTAGGAGATGGAAGCAACCTAAGTGTCCATCATCGTATGAATGGATAAAGAAGATGTGGCACATATATACAATGGAATATTACTCAGCCATAAAAAGAAACGAAACTGTGTTATTTGTAGTGAGGTGGATGGACCTAGAGTCTGTCATACAGAGTGAAGTAAATCTGAAAGAGAAAAACAAATACCGTATGCTAACACATATATATGGAATCTAAGAAAAAAAAAAAGGTCATGAAGAACCTAGGGGTAAGACGGGAATAAAGACACAGACCTACTAGAGAATGGACCTGAGGATATGGGGAGGAGGAAGGGTAAGCTGTGACAAAGTGAGAGAGTGGCATTGACATATATACACTACCAAACGTAAAATAGATAGCTAGTGGGAAGCAGCCGCATAGCACAGTGAGATCAGCTTGGTGTTTTGTGACCACCTAGAGGGGTGAGATAGTGAGGGTGGCAGGGAGTGAGATGCAAGAGGGAAGAGATTTGGGAACATACGTATATGTATAACTGATTCACTTTGTTATAAAGCAGAAACTAACACACCATTGTAAAGCAATTATACTCCAATAAAGATGTTAAAAAAAAAAAAGACTTTATTTCCCAACACCCTCTGCTTGAGTTCCAAGAGTTAGAACCAATCCCACAGTGTGCAGTTTTAACCATACCAAGAATCTTTAAAATTTGTAGCCAGAATCATATTGATAAAACTGGTTAACCTTCTATAAACCTAGCTCCACAATTTCATAGGCATCTAAGGTAAATATGGAAGGGCAGCTTAGCATTTGTTTTATTCTAATAAAATTATATTAATTAATTTTATTTTAGAGGTTATTTTCTTATCCTTGAGTATTAATTATTAAATCATATTTTGCTTTGCAACATTTGTAAAGCAATGTCAAAATATGACTCTTTCTAAGGAATAGAATTATTAGAAGGGATGTCTAGTCCTAGTGCAATTTCCTGGTAACTTCCTACTAGACATAATCATAGCCTAGGTTTTTCAGAGATATATATTTATTTTATTGTTGTTATTGCTATTTGGCCATTGTTGGAAAAGTTACAAGGCTCATGTCTTGCCAAATAGGCACCAACAATATAAATACAGATCTAAACCAATTCAGATTCCTATTGTTACTGGCACAGCTGAAATAGTAATATCCTGGGTTTTCAACTGAAGTAATAAGGTTTTATGAATGTATTTATGACCAGAGATTCTACTGTCAATTTTGTTTTCACTTGGTCCTTCTCAACAACCTTATTGTAATAGGATAGCAATGACCTTTACTTAGATTAAAGTCATCAGGGAATTGAAGCTGGTGACAATTTTACAGTCTTTTAAAATGGAAATCATTTCTTTTTATTGAAAAGCCCCACGGGCAAATCATGGAAAACAAATGCAATTTTGAAAATTATTTCATTGATGGGATTTTAATGGCAATGTTTGATATCAGTTTGAAGGGAGTTAGCATATCTACTCAGCTTGTGAAAGTCAGAAGGGAAGGGCAGAGGAACAGTTTCCAGTTCCAGAGAAGGTCATAAGGGACTAAAAAATTGAGACTGTGAAAATAGTAATATCAACATGGGCAATAAATTATATTTTCCTTAATGGCATACATACTATCACTACTGATCTAAGTAGACAAGAGGTGGGTTATACAGTAAACTGAATTCTGAGATATCTTATTTCCTGGATAATTTCTTCTCCAGTGCTGGAATCCTTTTAAGAATTGGAGCAGAATATCTTGATAAACAGTCATACCTATGCTTTGCAAATGAAATTTATCCATCTCTATATTTCCTTGCTTGGTGGGGACTAGGGAAGTATAACAATAAAACTAATCCATAGCTTCAAAGTTTTTATAGATAAGTGACATAAAGAATACTTTCTGAACTGGATGCCACCAGTTGGAAAAAAATGGAATATTCAGGGCCTGTAGAATTGTCTAAACTGTAACTTTTGCATGAAACAACCATGGATTAATCAGATTTAAACATCTCAGTTAGGCAGCAAAATACCATTACCTCTCACAGACGTTTCAAAAAAGCTTATCAAATGATTATACACTTATTCAGAACTAGAGTACAGCTTCCTTCAACATTCATTCCTACTTATGCCTGAAATTTGAGGGAAATTTGCTTCATGATTATATCTAGTACATTCTATGCTTAAAATTAATCAGTTCCTCTTCTAACATACCAATTGATTGGAGGATGACCTCAATTAGAATATAGTGGTTGTCAGGAGAGTAAGTTATTATGGATAATCTGCAGTGTGGATATTATAGTGGCAGATACAAATTTTATTAAATACTGTTGAGGGCTGTTGGCCAGCTTAGGCCAAAGATCATCTTTAGTGAGTAAAAGATCATTCATAGTTTTCTGTCAATGTCTTTGTTTTCAATGTTTAGTTTAGATAAAAACAAACAAAGGTCTAGCTTGTTGTCAACATGCAATTTTATTTTCTGAGGCAAGTCACTTAACCTCTTTAAATTTAAACATTCTTATAAACTGCAAGGTTGTCTAGTTGAACTCTACAGGTGTGCCAGTAACTCAGGACCCAAAGATAAATGAATCATATTTTGCCCTTATGTTATTCACAGACTAGGGAATGGCAGAGATATAAACTAACAGTAGCAGGACAGTGTGCAGTCTAAGCTAAAAAGTGTAACCAAAGAGTCGGGAGAACAAAGAGGTATAATAATGTATAGAGAGTGACCTAAGTGCTTCCAAATTAAAAAAAGGATTGGTGATATTTTTGCCTCTAATGACAAATTTGATTGCAAATTGCTACACATTTCAAATCCTATAGAAAGAAAATTTGAAATATCTCTTTTCAGCAATGGTCCTCTCAAATATACACACTAATATTCTGGATATTACAATTATGCCATATCTTTATAGGCACAGCATATATGTAATAGTACTATCTATTGAAGACTTTGTTAGTCCTGCTTAGTAAATGTTTAACAGTTAGGGAGAGTTAAGTCATTATATAAGTTCATTCAATGACTTTATTATTATGGTAAAAAATCTGAGTTTTTTCAAATATTTCCAGTTTTAAAAATATAAAAATAGGGGCTTCCCTGGTGGTGCAGTGGTTGAGAGTCTGCCTGCTGATGCAGGGGACACAGGTTCGTGCCCTGGTCCGGGATGATCCCACATACCGCGGAGCAGCTGGGCCCGTAAGCCATGGCCACTGAGCCTGCGCGTCCGGAGCCCGTGCTCCGCAACGGGAGAGGCCACAACAGTGAGAGGCCTGCATACTGCAATAATAATAATAAAAAAATAAAATAAAAATAGTTTTATATTTTATAACCAAATACGATCAAAAAGTAAAGACAGTTAAATCAGTTCTTAAATGGTGGGCATGATTAGGACTTGTAGAAAGGAAGTAAAATGTGATCAAAAGGGAATTGTGAGGTACAGCTGACAACAGTGTGGGTGAATATAGGAAACATGGATTTTGTACTGGGTCAGTAGCTGTCAAGGAATATATAAGTGAATCTTTGAAACCTAGGTATGATTCTTTCATATAAATAATTTAATAAAGTATAATTAAACCAGAGTATATAATGTAGTTATAATTTAAAATTATACTCCCCAAACACAAATACACAAACATATATCAAATATTATATTTCAAGGCCTCATTGACTTAGGAGATTCTAATGAAAATTTTAAATATTTTCTCCCCATCATCACCACACCAAAAACAAATTTAAATGTGAATTAACATTGTGATAGGTTTTAGTTTGATGCAGTGGAGATGGTAGACATGTAAACATTGGATGCTAGCATTAGAAGTATTGATTAAAAAGTAACTTCAGGGCTTCCCTGGTGGCGCAGTGGTTGGGAGTCCGCCTGCCGATGCCGGGGACACAGGTTCGTGCCCCGGTCAGGGAAGATCCCACATGCCGTGAAGCGGCTAGGCCCATGAGCCATGGCTGCTGAGCCTGCGCCTCCGGAGCCTGTGCTCTGCAACTGGCGAGGCCACAACAGTGAGAGGCCCGTGTACCGCAAAAAAATAAAAAATAAAAAATAATAAAATAAAATAAAATAATTAAAAAGTAACTTCAGTTTGGAAATACCGACAGACCATCATCCCAACTGCTACATTGGTGATCTGATGTATGGTGTAAGAGGCACCTACTCTTTCTCTAGATGGAAAAATATTACAAATTGGGCCTGAAAAACCAAGAATCCTCATCAGAATTACATTCTCAAAACTAGGAAGGCAAGCATTCTGATTCCAATTAATTATTCTATCTCTTCATCCTCATTAGTGCCTCTCATGTCAAGTGTACTTTTGAAATAATCTTTGAAGAAAGAATGAAGCATTTTCATGAGGATAATCCCTGAGAGATTCAGCCTTGTGGAATATGGCTATCTGCTTTTACCTATCCATACGGAGCAGGTACTCTGTGCAAAGAGATGATATATATTTGGCAAAGGGAGCCACATAAGACCATAAGACTCAGGTCCAAATACAGAAAATTTATTGCAGTTGGTAAGGAGAGCTAAAACACCAGTGAGGACAAGACTTTTAGAAAATAGTCTCCAAAGCAGCACTTAAGATAGAATGTGATAACCTCCTTGCTGGGGGCCAAAGTCAAGAAAGCACCCTCTAGTTCCAACCAAGCCTGGAGGAACTGCCCAAACTGCAGTATAGTACATGGACAAAAGTGTTTGGTTCCCTGCACAGATTTATTCAGTAAAACTTAGAAAATAAAAATAGTGAATAGGAAAGAAGAGAATCGTTGTGTGTTTATGCCATAATTTTAGGACTAATCATTGCACGTTAGATACAGAGGGATAAAACACTTTTCAGTACACACGCCAGCAAGTGATTAAAACATCTGGAAACATGGAAGTATTAATAAATAATTCATATAAGAACAGAGTAATTAAAAATTAAGACAATTAAGTGATCCAGGACAAAGACACAACTCTCTTCTTTAAACCCCTACTTTAGACCAGGCATTCTAGCAATTTGTTTCTATGCATACATATATTTATTACACATGTATGGCTGTGTGTGTATACATACACACACATAAATACAAATATAATAGACAATTGACAGGTGCAATAATCTTGTGGCATATATATGTATAGACACAGATACACACACACACATCACACATATGTGTACTCATGGCAGCCATACTGTCATACTGTCTTATTTTAAGATAGGAGAAACCAGAATACATATAAAAGTGGTATTATCTTTTTTCTCATATTCTTACAGCTAAAATATTGATTTTCTTATACCTCGTAACTTTATTATGTCTCTATCATTTAGCAAACTTGCTTATTTTTGTGATTTACAATTGTCTATGTGCTTTTTCTGTCTCCTCTAGAAAACTGTAAATTCCTCAGGTACCACTTAATCCTATTCACCTCTGCATCCCATATGCCTTGCTCAATTCTTTGGGAAGAGTGGACTCTAGCAAATTCTTTTTGCAGCCAAAGTTGATCAAATACAAAAAGGACTTCCCTTTTGTACTACCTTTCTAGGACTACCCCTGACAAAGTACTACAAACTGGTTGGCTTAAAACACAGAACTTTACTCTTTCTGGAAGCTGGGAGTCTGAAATCAAGGCATCAGCAGGGCCATGCTCCCTTTGAAGGCTGTAAGGAAAAATACTTCCTTGCTTCTTCCAGCTTCTTGTGGCCCTAGGCATTCCTTAGTTTGTGGCAGCATAACTCCAATCACTGCCTCCATCTTCACATGGCTTTCTTTGTGTGTCTATGCCCTTTCCTCTTAGAATGACATCAGTCATTGGATTTAAGCCACTCTAAATCCAGGAGGATCTAATCTCCAGATCCTTAACTAATTACTCCTATAAAGTCTCTATTTCCAAATAAGGTCACATTCTGAGGTTTTTGGATGGACATGAATTTGGGGAGGACATAATTCAACCCAATACACCTGGAAATCAGACATTTCTATAAAACAGTCAATAAGTATATCATTTCTTCATCCAGCAAATATTTATTGAACTTGCTATGAATCAGATGAAGGAAAATGTCAATGAACCAAACACATTCTCTGCCTTCAAGGTGCTGCTCACTTTTTACTGGGATGCGGGGGGGCAGCAAATACAAATAGATTTTAAATAGAGGATGTATACATATATATGGAGGTATACAAAGAAATAGATACAGAAATAGAGATAGAGGTAGAAGTAGAGTTAGAGATAAAGAGATTATCAGTGCAATAAATAGAGCAAGAAAGGAGAATAAACATTACATCATTAAGGTTCTACTTCTTTGATTTGTATTAGCAAAGTCCATATAAGCCTCTAAGTCATATTTTGAATAGGAGTCTATTTAGCCTAGTATTATTGTAGCTTAAATAGCTCCTCAAAATGAAGTCTTCTCATTCTCAAGGACTTTTTTGTGTAATGAGTTATGGTAGATATATGGTAGAATTATAATTTAGCATGCTATTTTTAGTGGTCTTCCATGTAAACAAATAGATAATAAAAATTTTAAAGAAATGTAATTCAAACTTAAAAGAGTCACTGACTAAGCGTAATAGAAAAATTACAAATTTGCCTTTTGATAACTATGATGTTGAGATTCGGTCCCGTCACTTAAAAATGGAAACAAAATGGATCCTTCAGTAGACAGTCATGAGGATTAAATGAGAAAACAACGTATGTCAGGGTGGTAACCTAGCACATTACGTGGCACATACTAAATTTTAAGCAAATGTTAATTGAAGCCAAATGACTTCTTAATTACTCTTTCTCCTAATATTCATCATAAAATTGTAATAAAGTTTTTGCTGTCATCATACAGCTATTGACTGTTTTACTGTAACTGAACTGAATTTATGGCCTCACCTGAGTTCATAATAAGAGATTTTATTAAGAAAACCTGAAAGAGGTCAGAAAAATAGCCTTCACTATTAAAGGGAACTTTTCAGCCTCTTTTTAATTATTTTACCTCCAATGAATTTAAATCTTCCTTTAAATATCTAATCATATTCCTCTATAAGTTAAACATATTACAAGGTAAATTATTTTAGTGCAATTGACATAGTTTTATCGTCCTCCAGGAAATTAATTTACCATACAAATGTTATGGGTTGCCTCCTCTGATAGTTGCAAGCAAACTGATACTGAATAGCACCCTCAGTAGCACCCTTATGCTACGATGAGTAGTTTGTTTATGAATAATATGGGTAATCAGAAGAGGGAATTGCATTAATTTGAGAAGAGGGGACAATGCCATTCTACCTTTAAAACCGTGTCAGTCTTCTAGATGGAAAAACTGCATTTGGTTAGGAGTACATGTTTCTCTCCCATCTCATCTGCTTTTGCTCTAATCAAACTATTGTCAATCCTTTTATTTTTAATTCAAGTCTAGATATTCCTCTACTTACTGTCGAGAGATTTAGATGAAGTATCTGTTCCTTTTGACAGACTAAATCTGTAAGACCACTTTCCTTAGTTTGTCATGCAGAATTTAATAATTCTCTCCTTGAATTCAGAGTTTCTTGAAATGGGCTGAAATCTAAAAATATTTCCGGCAGAAGCAGTTATACAAGACATCTTAATTATTATGTTTCCAAGGAAATGACAGGCTACATAAGGGAAGCTGACATGTCTCCCTGCAGGTATGTGCTTTTTATATTGGAACTTTAGGCTATTATAAATTACCTGGGCCTGAGACTGGCATGAGCACAAAGCCTCAGATATAAACCAGCTGCCACATAATGAACCTGGTGTTAACCCCTTCAGATTTCCCCTTTTTGCCTTGTGGTACACTGCCGAATGTAAGACTTGTAAGAGCACACAGATTTCTAAATGGGCCGTAAATGTATCTGACTGTCTCATTTTCTTTATTTTCTTGAACCCCTGCTGTTTATTCTCCACTGTTGGAATCATTCCTAAAGATCAGATTGAACAGGAAGATGGCGTAATCTGGAGTCATCCATCTGAGGAGTGCAGGAGATTGGCAGTTATTCTGTAGGGTTCATGCTCTTGACACCTATTGTTTGATTTGAGTCCCTGCCTACCCTGCTGAATGCCATGTTTCCACATCAGGGAAGGAATGTGATCTTTGCACCTGCTGTCTCCTCGTTAGAAGGGAGGGGAGCTGCACTTGAGTGATCTTTGAGTTAAGCAGCTGACATAACAGCACTGCGCAGTAAACGGAACAGAGCAAATGTGTTAAACTGCTTCCTGTTGGGAAGGTATTTTGAATTGTGCTGCCACACTCTTTTAGCTTGCTTCCTGAATTTGGGCCACTTTGCTAAGTATCATTCCATTGCTAAAATCCTCCGCCAAGTGTAAGTTCCGCTGCTAACAATTGAAAAGGTAGTGATTACTAAAATTGTAATTCTCCAAATACAGGGAACTATCAAATGGTGCCTACTAAACTTTGTGTTATTAAACCTCCAGGATTATGTGACTGATGTATTTCATTCATAAAGTAAAAATAATGATATGTATTTTTTACAAACATATATTTATAAAATGCTTCATTACCTATTGAGAGAAAACACTGTACCATTATAAATTTTTTTCTTTTTTTTTTTTTTTGCGGTATGCGGGCCTCTCACTGTTGTGGCCTCTCCCGTTGCGGAGCACAGGCTCCAGACGCGCAGGCTCAGAGGCCGTGGCTCACGGGCCCAGGCGCTCTGCGGCATGGGGGATCTTCCCAGACCGGGGCACGAACCCGTGTCCCCTGCATCAGCAGGTGGACTTTCAACCACTGCGCCACCAGGGAAGCCCCCCATTATAAATTTTAAAAAGCTTTGGAGATATCAGGAAATGGACTAGAGTCTGGTCTTGGATCTAACACTTCCTTTCTGTATTACCTTGGATATGCTTGAATGTCTGTTTTTCACCAAAAACAATGAAGAAAAAATGTAAAACAAATAAACCAAAAATCCAGCTATGTTATGCCCTGCCAACTTCATAGTGCAGTTACAACAATCAGATGAGAGGAAAAATGCGACAGTGGTTGAAAAACTGCACAGTGTTATAAAAATGTACATTTTTATCACCATTTCATGGGCTTTCTTTTATAATTAGAAATTGCTCATCCTCTTCTGGGAACACAGATCAGCAAACAGTCCCCGAATGAAAAAATGAGTGGTGTGATTTTGTTTATGAGTGCCTGCTTGATAAATCTGGTGGTGAAGAGGACCTTCATTCACAATAGAGCATCTTGTCAGTCTCTCACTACAAATAAAATCCAGTGAGATCCATCAGGACACTGACAGAAGCTGTTAGTAGGGACTCCTGCCTATAGACAGCTCAGCCAGATTGATGAGTTTATAGAAGTCCAGCCTCTACACTGCTTCTTTATTAGTTATTCCAGAAGGTTTTCCAAAAAATTTATATGTAGCCTCATGTATATATTGTGTTTTATAGGTGGTTTATCTTAGCATAAACCTCAGACATAAGGGAATGTCATTTTCAAATAAGATATATAACAAAAATTATACAAATATGATATTATAATCAAGAGTATTCTTCCCCTGCATCCACATTAAATGTTTTTTATTATATATTTGGTTTTCTACCCAAGATAGATGATTTCAAGTGTTGATATAATCAATGATTTAGCTACTTACTAGAGTTAATTAAATACTATTTTATTGCTAATTACAATACAGGTAATAAATAATCTTAGATTACAAAAATAAGGAAAGATTATTATGTAATACCATTTTGAAGTATCTTTCAGTTCTTGAAAGATAATAAAACATATTCATTGCAGACATCTTTATCACTTTTTGGTAAAATATCAGTTACCAGATAGGTTGCAAGTTACGAAATTATATATCAATTTCAAATTTTAACTGTTCGCTCTTGCCATAACTCACTTCTTATAGCAGAGTTACCAGCCCACTTTTCTGAGCCAGTGCATTCATTTCCCAGCTGTTGTGAGAGTTGACTTCTAATGGCTCAAAGATTCCCTCTTCTTGTAAAATTGCCCTTGGCAAAATAGAAGATGCCTCATTGAGAGGTTTTGCCCATCCAGGGGAAGCCCACAGCCAAGGACTGACTAAAAGGGGGCACAAATTCCTACTCCTTTTGCCTCAAGTTGGGATCAACTTTGTGTTGCAATGTATGCAGTTTAGACTTCACCTGAGACCACATCCTTGCATGGGTCTCCACTGTGTCATCCCTCTTTCTTTGTGTAAATCTTTTCTCCTAAGAGAAAATCCTTGATAAATCGTGTGTTCTCAAATCGTTATCTTAGTCTCTGTTTCCAGGAACTGAATCTAAGAGAGTTAGTACAGGAATGGCCCTAAGAAGCAGATTCTAAGGATTCTGGAGTTCAGTCATGCATCAGCTAGCAAACAGTAAGAATCCCGTCTCTCCATAGTGGGATATTGATGTTTCTTAACATCCTGTAGAAGGCAATTACTAAGATTTTTACACACAGTGAACTGGAGGAGTGGAAGGAAATGGACTGGCTTATCTCTAACATTAGAGAGATATAGGGCAAATAAGAATTATACAGACTACTTAACCAGGTGCCTATTATTGAGAACTATTGATGCTTTTAAGAGAGAAAATTACCAGTTTAAGCAATTAAATACTAATTAAAAGAAAAGCATGAAAGCCAGAGTTGCCTCTGTGGAAGCATGTGATCTGTTTATTACCCTCTGCTGGAGAATGATCATCTCCTAATGTTCCATTGAGCCTGTGCCTCCTCTAAATCATCCAATGCCTCTGGAACTTAATTATAAACAATATTTTTAAGAGAAGTTTCTTTCTTGTTCAGGCAATGACAATAGCTCTCTAAGCAAAGGCTCAGCTAATATTATGAGCTTGCAGAATTATTCATGGTTTTGAGGCTAGTTAATACTCAGTTTCATCTCTCTGCATGCTATGCCCCAGGGCCAAGTACCTGGAAGGATACATATCAAACAGTATAAAAAGTGTGATATGGAAACCTATAGTAGATGCTACGGACAGGCTAATAATGTTTATTTTGAAATAGATATTCTTTAATTGTTTTTCAATATAATATTGAATATATTCAATATTATCTAATAAGAATGGAAAGACCTCCTTAATATCTATAAATAAAATTTACATTGAGAAATAAATTCAATTAACTCCTAATTGATTCATAGGAAATGTCTTGAAAAAATTAGTAAAACATTTCACACTTTTCTGTAATACCATATTATTCCCTTTTTTTGTGTATGTAGATGTATATGTATTTATCGCAACTAAAGCATTTTCAGTTTTCCTTTTTGCTAGTTAAATAAAGAATTACTTCTAAAAACTGTATTTTAATCCATTCCCTTGATGTTTTAGAAACCTTTACATATGGTCACTTTAGGCAGTTACCTGTCTGTTCTACCCTATCAGCAGGCTCTGGATTAAATGGCTTAGAAAAGAAGTAAAAGGAAATGGAAAATCCTAGAGGCAATATTTCTTTACTCCACAATTATTCATGTGTCCAGCCCAATTATATTTTTATAAATGTTCCCTATTGTTGAATTTTTATTAGGAAAATATGAACTATTTAAAAATATATGTTACTCAGAAGTTTATTAGTGATATAGTAAACAAAATGACTTTTACTTACATGTGCAAAAAAAAAAAACTTGCTTAAGCAATTGTAAGGTGATTTCCCTTCCCTATTTTTAGTGTATTGTAAAATCTTTCAGTTCATCCGTTGTTATATTAGAGTCGTTCATCCTTTCCTCACTACAGTTTTACTCTTCATCAGTTAGTAACTGAATATAATTTCCTCAAAACAATACTGAATTATAATACTTTGGTTTACAAAATCTATACAAGAATAAGTAGGGGGGCTTCCCTGGTGGCGCAGTGGTTAAGAGTCCGCCTGCTGATGCAGGGGACACGGGTTCGTGCCCCGTGGTCTGGGAGGATCCCACATGCCGCGGAGCAGCTAGGCCCGTGAGCCATGGCCACTGAGCCTGGGCATCCGGAGCCTGTGCTCTGCAACAGGAGAGGCCACAACAGTGAGAGGCCTGCGTACTGCAAAAAAAAAAAAAAAAAGTAAACAAATAACAACTGTACATATACAGGAATGAGGACAAAATTAATATACCCAGTTAACCCCCAAACATGAAAGATAACAGATCATTACTTATTATCTCAGAAGCTTCTCAGTTACCCCCATCTAATTACCTCCCCTCCTTCCTCTTCAAAGTTTAATCATATTTTTTGCCTTCTATCATCACATATTTGTTTTATCTGCTTTTGAGTCTTATATAGATAAAATTACTTGTATCTGGGTACTTTCACTCAAAAAATTTGGGGGCTTTCCTGGTGGCGCAGTGGTTGAGAGTCCGCCTGCTGATGCAGGGGACACGGGTTCGTGCCCCAGTCCGGGAAGATCCCACATGCCGCGGAGCAGCTGGGCCCATGAGCCATGGCTGCTGAGCCTGCGCGTCAGGAGCCTGTGCTCCACAACGGGAGAGGCCACAACAGTGAGAGGCCCGCGTACCGAAAAAAAAAAAAATTTGGAAAGTTTATCCATGTTTTTGTATGTAATGGTTCATTCATGTTTATTGCTATATCATATCCCATTGATTATATAACAATTTATTTATCCAGTTTTCTGTAGATGAACATTTGTATGGTTTCATTTTTGGCTATTACAAAAGGGTGCCACTATGAACATTTTTCACATGATTTTAGTGGACATTTGTATGCATTACTCTCATGTATATACATCAGAGTACTAAGTGAATTTAGAAAAAATGCAGTATACAAAGTTAAGATACATAAATTTATTGTAGTTTTCTGTACTAGCAACAAAAAATATGAATATTTTAAAAATCCACGTACAATAGCATCAAAGGCCAAGTAATTAGGAATAATTTTTTTAAGATGTGTAAGATGTGCACTAAACTATAAAGTATTGCTAAAGGAAATTAAAGAAGACCTAAAAAATGGAGAGACATACATGTTCATAAGTTGGAAAATTCAATATTGTTAAGCTGTCAATTCTCTGCAAATTTTTCTATATTTAGAGCAATTTAAAAACAATCTCAGCAGGACTGATTTTTTGAAAATTTCAAATTTTAATCTGAAATGTATATGAAATACAAAGAACATAGAAAATAAATATCATTCTTGAATAAACAAATTTGGACGTCTTATATTACATGTCTTCAAGAAATAATACAAAGCTACCATAATCAAGACAGTATGTCACTGACATTAAGGATCAACAGGTAAAGAACCCAGAACTGAACACAGACTTATATAATTATTTGATTTTTGACAAAGGTGTGTAATTATCCAATGGAAAAAAGGAAAGTTTTTTCAAAAAATGGGCCAGAACAATAGAATATTCTTTCGAAAAAAACATTAACCTTGACATCTTTCTCACACCCTATATCAAATTAGTTTAAGATGAGCCATATGTGTGCATAAAAGTTAAAACCATCAGCTTAAAAAACTAAACATGAGAGTATCTTTTTGACTTAAGAAATGAAAAATGTTTTCAGACAGATCACAGAAAGCAGTAACCATTAAAGAAAAACTGATAAATTGGCTATCATCAAATTTAAAACCTCTGCTCATCTAGAATATATTGCCAGTTCTTGCAACTCAATAAAAAAAAAAACTCAAAAAAATGAGCAAAATTTTGAGCAGACACTTCAAAATAAAACATAAAAACAATGGTCAAAAACAGGTTAAAAAAATTGCTTAACATCAACTCAGCAGTGGAATTCAAACTAGAACTATAATGAGCTATTACTAAAAGATTTACCCCTTCATAAACAGCTAAAATTTGAAGTTTGATTTTATCAAACAGGCAAGACGTGGAGTGATAAAAAATCCATTTTTTGGTGGTAATATAAAATGGTGCAACTACCTAGATAAAATTTAAGCAGTTTCTTTGAAAACTAAATAAATACTTACCCCAATCACCCAGCAATTCCAATTCTAGATTTACCAAATAGAAATAAAAATATGTGTCCATAGGTGACTCATACAAAATTGCTCATAACACTTTTATTTACAACTGCCAATGACTGGAAACAAACCAAATGTCTAGCAACAGTAGAATGAAAAACAGCTATTACATATTTATACAATGGACAAATACTACACAATAAAAAGGAATAAAATACTAATACATGCAATAACATGGATAAATCTCAAAAAGTCACTATGATAAGTAAAAGAATCCTTATAGACAAGAATTCATTATAAATAATTCCATTTACTTGTTAGAACACATTAAAAAAATCTATGATGGAAAAATCAAAATGGTGATGACCTCTCAGAGGATAGGGCTGGAAATTAAATGGGAAAGGGTATGAATGAGCTCTCTAAGTTGATTGTAATATTCAATATCAAGATGAGGATTAAACAGCATTCATCAAAGCTCAGTGAACATATATTTGAGATTTGCACATTTCACTGATATAGAAATCTGCATATATTTAAAAAATCTGTAAACAAATATAGAATTCTAATTAATGGTATGCATGCTGAAGTATGTAGCAGGAAGTGTATGGATGTCTGCAATTTATTTTTTTTTTTTTTTTTTTTTTTTTTTTCGTACGCGGGCCTCTCACTGTTGTGGCCTCTCCCGTTGCGGAGCACAGGCTCCGGATGCGCAGGCTCAGCGGCCATGGCTCACGGGCCCAGCCGCTCCGCGGCATATGGGATCCTCCCAGACCGGGGCACGAACCCGTATCCCCTGCATCGGCAGGCGGACTCTCAACCACTGCGCCACCAGGGAGGCCCCTGCAATTTATTTTAAAATCTATAAAAATAAATTATATCAACGGATGGATACCAAGGTGAATGTATGGACACATGTGAGATAAAAAATATGAATGGTAGAATCTAGATGGTAAGGATGTGAATGTTAACTGTAAAATTCTTTACTTTTTTGTATATTTAAAAATTTTAATAATAAAATGTTGAGGAAAAACTGACCAGGACTTTTGCTGACAGCCATATTAGAAAAATTGCTACCAGACTTTCTCTCTTGAGTAGCAACTAGAAAACAGAGAAAAATATATGAAATAAAAATTTTCTGACAGTGGACAACAGACAACTGTGACCCCAGAGAAAAGGGAAACAAATGATAGGAAAGTAACTTCGCTTGCTTTCTGGCTGGAGTCATTTCCAGAATGAAGTCAAGGGTGGTGGATACTAAGCAGTGTACCCTGCACTCCCTGAATTAAAGAGATGGAAATTCAGCTTGCAATAGCAGAGACAACTGGAACTTATTGGATAGAATAACAGAGAGAAGGGAATAATATAGAAAAAGAAGTTCAGAATATTGGCTATGGTCCTCTTGATTTCACCATTGAATCTAAAGTGCAAAGGCACAGGGTGAAAGTACACAAGACTAGTCAAAGAACCACTAGGAACTGTAAGGTGAAGTTATTTTAGAGCTTACACCCGTGAAACATTTGCAGTCCCACTGACTAAAGTAAAGAAACTCCAGTGACAACTCAGAACATTAGCTAGAAAAGTTCAAACATGATAAAATTCAAACATGATAGAAACCATGGAATAAAGGCTACTCTAAACCTGCTCTACAAAATCTGGATTACAAGTCCCTAAAGAATCAACTAGATATGAAAGTAAATTATATACCTTCCAAAATGAACTTCAATACTCTTTAAAGTGGGATAAAAAAAATTCAGACCCCAGAAAATCTAACATTTACAATGCCATGATGCAATAAAAAAAAATTAGATGTGTACAGAAATGGAAAACATGGCCCATAACCAGGAAAAAAAAATCAACAATGAAAAGAAACTCAACAATGGCAGAGATAATAGAATTAGTAGCTAAGGACTTTCAAAAAACTACTATACCTCAAAAATTTTAAGGAAAAAAGAACTTAATGTGGGGAGAAATAAGATATATAAAGGAATCATATAGAAGTTTTATATTTAAAAATATAACATATCAAATAAAAAAATTGCTGGGTATTTAAGAGCAGGTTACATATTACAGAATAAAAGATCAGTAACCATGAAGACATAGTACATGGAAACACAGAAAGAAAAAGACTGAAGGGGGGAAAAACAGTCTTATTGGCCTGTGGGGCAATATTAAGCCTCCTAATACACATGTAATTGGAGTAATAAAAGGAGAAAAATGTGGACAGAAAATTTTTTTTAATTCTCACAAATTTTCCATATTTGAGGAAACTTTTAGACCTACACATCCAAGACATCAACAAAATCCAAGGACAAACAAACAAACAAAAAATACTGCACTAAATAAAGCATATTAAATTCCAACTGCTGAGCACCAGTGATAAAGAAAAATCTGAAAAGAAGCCAGAGTAGAGAGACATATTATATACAGAGAACAAACAATTAGAAAAACCCCAGAATCTTTATCAGAAATTAGAGAGACATGGAAATGGGACAACACCATTAAAGTACCAAAGGATAAAATTAAAGTGAAATTAAAATGCTCCACTCCTCTCAAGGGAGAGGAGTGGCCAAGCTGGCAGAGTAGGAAGAATCCGAGCTCACCTCATCCCACAGGTACACCAAAATTACAACTATTTACAGAGCATGTGTTGATGAGAAAGACCAGAAGACTAATGGAAAAGATCTTCTACACTAAAAGATATAAGGAAGGAACCACAACAAGATGGGTAGGAGGGCTGGAGACATGTTATAGTCAAGACCCATACCCCAGGGTGGGCAACCCACAAATTGGAGGACAGTTATAATAATAGAGCTCCTTTCTAAGAAGCAAGGGGTCTAAACCCCACATCAGGCTCCCCAGCCTGGGAATACTACACCAGGAAGATGAGCCCCCAGATAGTTTGGCTTTGAAGGCCAGAAGGGCTTACTTTCAGGAGAGCCAGAGGGCTGTAGGAAATAGAGACTCCGCTACTAAAGGGTGCGCACAAAATCTCACACTCTCTGACACCCAGGGCAGGAGCAGTAATTTGAAAGGAGCCTGGGTCAGACACACTTGTTGATCATGGAGAGCTTCCCAGAGCTTCCCAGAGAGAAGGCAACTGGAATTCACCTTGGAGACATAAACACTGGTCCCAGTCAGTTTCGGGAGATTGCTCTACTACAAGAAAATGTTGCTGGCAAGCGCTATTTTGGAATCTTCCCTCTAGCTTATTAGCACTGATACCTGGCCTCACCCATAAGCTTCTTGGCACCAGTACTGGGACACCTCAGGCCAAGCACCTAGGAGGGATGAGACAATCTCACTCACCAGCAAGCCAGCCAGCTGCCTTTAGACCCCTTGAGCACACACCACCCCAGAACCTATCCCTGTCCACCAAAGAGCCAAGGCCTAGCCCCACAGAGCAGGGCACTGGCATTAACACCAAGACCCCCAGAGCCCTGCAGCGAGAAACGCTGGGACCCATCTCTGCTCACCAGGAGCCAGCACTAGTCCTAGGACCAACCTCACACATCAGTGAGCAGGCACCATCCCCAGGACAACCTGGGCCCCAGTCCCACCCACCAGCAGGACAACATATCAACTCCAGGACACCCAGGGACCTGGGACCTGGCTCTACTTACCAGTGAGCCAGCACTAGCACCAGAACCCTCTAGGCTTCAGCCCTGCTCACCTGTGAACTGACACCAGCTCCACAATCCCTGTGCCCCTCAGCCAGAGACCCCAGACCTTGCTCCCCTCATCAGTGGGCCTTTACTAGCTCCAGGACCTGGTCCCACATACTTGCAGGGGTACACTAACCCTAGGACTACTGGAGCCCCACAACCTGCCATGTCAGGAGGACCCAGACCACCCTTCAGCAGGCCTGCACCAGCCTCAGGACCCCCTGAGCCTTGGTTCCACCCACTAGCAGGCCAATGCCAGCTCTGGGACACCTAGGGACCCCCAGCCAGTCACCTCAGCATCTGACCCCACCCACCAGCATGAAGATACCAGCTTCAGAACACCAAAGACGCCACAGCCAGCCATGTCATGAACCAGCCCCGCCCACCAGCAGGTTGACACTAGATCTGGGACACTTGTCCCTGCAACCAATAGACACTCAAAAATCTTTAACCAAATTCAACATTTAT
This sequence comes from Mesoplodon mirus, assembly GCF_964341445.2. Classification (NCBI taxonomy): domain Eukaryota; kingdom Metazoa; phylum Chordata; class Mammalia; order Artiodactyla; family Ziphiidae; genus Mesoplodon; species Mesoplodon mirus. The sequence goes on along the minus strand of NC_138982.1, from coordinate 102,713,797 downwards.
GATAAAAACTGGGTATGAAGGGAATATAACTCAACATAATTAAGGCCATTTATGACAAACCCATATCTAACATCATATTCAACAATGATAAATTGAAAGCCTTTCATCTCAATTCAAGCACAAAACAAAGATGCTCACACCCATCACTTCTATTTAACACAGTATTAAAAGTCCTTGACACAGCCATCAGACAAGAAAAAATAAAATAAAAGGTATCCAAATTGGAAAGGAAGAAGTAAAACTGTCACTGTTTGCAGATGACATGATACTATACATAGAAAATTCTAAAGACACCACCAAAAACTACTAGGAATCACCAATGAATTCAGTAAAGTTACAGGATAAAAAATTTATATACAGAAGTCTGTTGCATTTCTATACACTAACAGTAAATTACCATCAAGCAAATTAAGAAAATAATCCCATTTACAATTGTACCAAAAAGAATAAAATGCCTAAGAATAAGTCTAAGTGAGGAGGAAAAAGACTTTTAAATGGAAAACTGTATGATACTGATGAAAGAAATTGAAGATGACACAAACAGACAGAAAGATATACCGTGTTCAAGGACTGGGATAATCAGTATTGTTAAAATTACAATACTACTCAAAGCAAACTACAAATTCAACATAATCCCTATCAAAGATACCAATGGCAGACTTCCCTGATGGCACAGTGGTTAAGAACCCACCTGCCAATGCAGGGGACACGGGTTCAAGCCCTGGTCTGGGAAGATCCCATGTGTCGCAGAGCAACTAAGCCTATGCACCACAACTATTGAGCCTGTTCTCTAGAGCCCATGAGCCACAACTACTGGGCCCACGTGCTACAACTACTGAAGCCCGTGCACCTAGAGCCGTGCTCTGCAGCAAGAGAAGACACTATAATGAGAAGCCCATGCACTGCAACAAAGAGTAGCCCCTGCTCACTGAAACTAGAGAAAGCCCACGCACAGCAACGAAGACCCAATGCAGCCATAAATAAATAAATTTATTTTTAAAAATACCAATGGCATTTTTCACAGAACTAGAACAAATAATTCTAAAATTTGTATGGAAGCACACAAAATTCCAAATAGCCGAAACTATCTTGAGAAAGAAGAACAATGCTGGAGGTATCATGCTCCCTGATTTCAAAATATATTACAAACCTACAGCTATCAAAACGGTATGGTACTGGCACGAAAACAAACATACAGATGAATGGAACAGAATAAAGAGCCCAGAAATGAACCCAATCTTTCATGGCCAATTAACTACAACAAAGGAGGCAAAATATACAATAGGGAAAAGAAAGCCTCTTCTATAAATAATGTTGGGAAAACTGTACAGTTACATGCAAAAGAATCAAACTGGACTACTCTCTCACACCATGAACAAAAATAAATTCAAAATGAAGTGAAAACTTAAATTTAAGACTGGAAACCATAAAACTTCTAGAAGAAAACCTAGGCAGTAATCTCTTTGAGTTGAATCTTAGTAATATTTATTTTGGATATGTCTCCTCAGGCAACTGAAAGAAAAGCAAAAATAAACAAGTGGGACTACATCAAACTAAAAAGCTCTTGCACAACAAAGGAAAGTGTCAACAAAACAAAAAGCTCACCTACTGATTTGGAGAAGATATTTGCATCTTCTGATACATCTGATAGGAGGTTAATATTAAACATACACAAAGAATGCATACAATTCAACATCAGAAAAACAAACCAACCCATTCAAAAATGAGCAGAGAACCTTAATAGACATTTTCCCAAAGAAGACATATAGATGGCCAACAGGCACATGAAAAGATGTTCAACATCACTAATCATCAGGGAAATGCAAATCAAAACCATCATGAGATGTCACCTCACACCTGTTAGAAGGCTATTAGCAAAAAGACCACAAATAACAAGTGTTTTTGAGGACGTGGAGGAAAGGGAAGTCTAGTGCACTATTGGTGGTAATGTAAATTCGTGCAGCCACTATGGGAAGCAGTATGGAGGTTCTTCAAATAATTGAAAGTGGAACTACCATATGATCCAGCAATTCCTCTCTTGGGTATTTATCCCAAGAAAATAAAAACACTAATTAGAAAAGATATATGCACGCTGATGTTCATTGCAGCATTATTTACCATAGCCAAAATATGGAAGCAACCTAAGTGCCCATCAGTAGATGAATGGATAAAGTAGATGTGGTGTATATATAAATACAATGGAATATACTCAGCCATAAAAAAGAAGAAAATCTTGTCATTTGTGACTACATGGATGGACCTAGAGGTTATTATGCTAAGTGAGATAAGTCAGAAAGACAAATACCATATGATTTCATTTATATGTGGAAACTAAAAATCAAAACAAATGAACAAATGCAACAAAAGAGAAACAGAGTTATAGATAGAGAGAGCAAACAAATGGTTGCTCAAGGGGAGAGGTTGGAGGGAGGAAAGAAAAATGTAAGGGAGATTAAGAGATACAAACTTCCAGTTGCAAAATAATTGAGACATGGGTATGAAATAGGCAGCATGGAGAATATAGTCAATAATGATGTATGATGACATATAGTAACTAGACTTATCAAGGTGCTCATTTTGAAATGTATAGAAATATCGAATCACTATGTTGTAAAACAGGAAGTAACAGTGCTGTAGGTCAATTATACCTCAGAAACAAAAAAACAAACTCATAGGAAAGAGGTCAGATTTGTGATGATGAGAGGTGGAGGGTGGGGGTGCAGGGGGGTTGGATGCAGGTGGTCAAAGGGTACAGATTTGCAGTTATAAGGTACATAAGTACTAACCTGTAATGTACAACATAATAAATATAATGAACACTGCTCTATGTTATATATGAGAGTTGTTAAGAGAGTAAATCCTAAGAGTTCTCATCACAAGGAAATTTTTTTCTATTTCTTTAATTTTGTATCTATCTCTATGAGATGACAGGTATTCACTAAACTTATTGTGATATATTTATGATGTATGTAAATCAAATAATTATGATGTATACCTTACACTTAAAATGCTATATCCAATAAAAATACCTTTCAAATTTGAAAGGGAAATAAAAATGGTTTCAGAAAAACAAATAATTAAAGAATTTATCAAAGGTAGATGTTGGATTACAAGAATTTAAAAGAAGTTTTTCAGACTATAAGAAAATGATAGATTAATCCTTTGTCAGTTGCTTCATTTGCAAATATTTTCTCCCATTCTGAGGGTTGTCTTTTGGTGTTGCTTATGGTTTCCTTTGCTGTGCAAAAGCTTTTAAGTTTCATTAGGTCCCATTTGTTTATTTTTGTTTTTATTTCCATTTCTCCAGGAGGTGGGTCAAAAAGGATCTCTCTGTGATTAATGTCAAAGAGTGTTCTTCCTATGTTTTCCTCTAAGAGTTTTATAGTGTCCGGTCTTTAATTTAGGTGTTTAATCCATTTTGAGTTTATTTTTGTGTATGGAGTGAGGAACTGTTCTAATTTCATTCTTTTACATGTAGCTGTCCAGTTTTCCCAGCACAACTTATTGAAGAGACTGTCTTTTCTCCATTGTATGTTCTTGCCTCCTTTGTCATAAATTAGGTGACCATATGTGCATGGGTTTATCTCTGGGCTTTCTATCCTATTCCATTGATCTATATTTCTGTTTTTGTGCCAGTACCATATTGTCTTGATTACTGTAGCTTTGTAATATAGTCTGAAGTCAGGGAGCCTGATTCCTCCATCTCCGTTTTCTTTCTCAAGACTGCTTTCACTATTCGGGGTCTTTTGGGTTTCCATACAAATTGTGAATTTTTTTGTTCTAGTTCTGTGAAAAATGCCAGTGGTAGTTTGATAGGGATTGCACTGAATCTGTAGATTGCTTTGTGTAGTATAGTCATTTTCACAATGTTGATTCTTCCAATCCAAAAACATGGTATATCTCTCCATCTGTTTGTATCATATTTAATTTCTTTCATCAGTGTCTTACAGTTTTCTGCATACAGGTCTTTTGTCTCCTTAGGTAGGTTTATTCCTAGGTATTTTATTCTTTTTGTTGCAGTAGTAAATGGGAATGTTTCCTTAATTTCTTTAATCTCCAAAATATACAAACAGCTCATGCAGCTCAATATCAAAAAACAAACAACCCAATCCAAAAATGGGCAGAAGACCTAAATAGACATTTCTCCAAAGAAGATATACAGATTGCCAACAAACACATGAAAGGATGCTCAACATCACTAATCATTAGAGAAATGCAAATCAAAACTACAATGAGGTATCACCTCACACCAGTCAGAATGGGCATCATCAAAAAATCTACAAACAATAAATGCTGGAGAGGGTGTGGAGAAAAGGGAACCCTCTTGCACTGTTGTTGGTCATGTAAATTGATACAACCACTATGGAGAACAGTATGGAGGTTTCTTCAAAAACTAAAAATAGAACTACCATATGACCCAGCAATCCCACTGCTGGGCATATACCCTGAGAAAACCATAATTTAAAAAGAGTTATGTACCACAATGTTCATTACAGCATTATTTACAATAACCAGGACATGGAAACAACCTAAGTGTCCATTGACAGATGAATGGATAAAGAAGACGTGGCACATATATACAATGGAATATTACTCAGCCATAAATGGAAATGAAATTGAGTTATTTGTAGTGAGGTGGATGGACCTAGAGTCTGTCATACAGAGTGAAGTAAGTCAGAAAGGGAAAAACAAATACCATATGCTAACACATATATATATGGAATGTAAAAAAAAAAAAAAGGGGTTGTCATGAACCTAGGGGCAGGACATGAATAAAGATGCAGGCGTAGAGAATGGACTTGAGGATATGGGTGGGGGAAGCGTAAGCTGGGATGAAGTGACATACATACACTACCAAATGTAAAATAGATAGCTAGTGGGAAGCAACTTCACAGCACAGGGAGATCAGCCCGGTGCTTGTGACCACCTAGAGGGCTGGGATAGGGAGGGTGGAGGGAGATGCAAGAGGGAGGGGATATGGGGATATATGTATACGTATAGCTGATTCACTCTGTTACACTGCAGAAACGAACGCAACATTGTAAAGCAATTATACTCTAATAAAGATGTTAAATAAAAAAAAAGAAAATGATAGGAATCTGGTTTCACAACTGACATGTAGACAACTTGGAAGTTGTCACATCCATCCTTACAAGAAGAAAAAGATGAAACTGAAAATCAACTTTACTCTGACTCATCAAAGAATGAGACTTGAAAGTGTAAATCACTACTCTTAAGTTTGAAGAGACAGGTGAATACAGAGTATTATATGAGTTTGCCTGAAACAGAAGCATCTAGAGCAATAAAGTGAAAGTAGGGAGCAGTTAAGTGAAAATTTTGATGAATTACTGGAGGCTGAGTGTGGACTAGCATGAGAGAGAAAAAGTCCTGGGGACCGCAGTTTTAGGGAATCTCTCAACTTTCATGGGTTTTACCTCCAAGTACCCCACCAAGCTGTCACAGTAAAGATCTGAGAAAGAACTCCTTGAGGCAATGGCAGGGAGAGGTAAAGCAAATTCAGACATGAAGGAGCCAGCTACATTAGGAGATTCAAGATTTTCTCGACTGTGGGTACATGCATATTTATTACATTTCATAACTTAAATATGTGCTATACATACTTTTATGTGGGAACATTTGTTGAATGTATGCAATATAAATTCTGTCTTCAAGAATTCCTCACCTTCCATTTGGGGAAACAGACTCTCAATAAAATACTTTACATGGAACAGAGAGAGAGGTTTCCCAACAGCTGTTATGAAGAATAACAATCTTTAAAATATAAACACACTAACATAGTTGTGTTGTTGTAAATCATCTCATAATTTTAGTTATACTTTTGGGAAGGAAGGTTGCCTATGAATTGTTATATCATTTTTGTTGACCTAAAACAAATAGATTGCCAGATAGTTCTCCAGCAAAAATGGGTTTATTTGAGATCAGCAGAGAATTACAGTTCAGAGTCTGCAACCATGACAAGCCACATGCAAGTACCCAAACAGCAAAGTGGGTAGAATGCTTTTACAGAGAGGAAAAAGAAGTTGGGAGGGATATAATAAACAAAGATTCCATGGCTTTTCTTTGGCTGAGTTCTTTCCCAGAGAGGAGTCATTCTCCCTGTTGGGCTCTGCAATCTTTGCAGGATGTGAGAGCTCCCCCTTCTGGCTTCCCAACTCTATGTAGTTGAGGTTTCTCGCTCTCTTTTTTTTTTTTTTTTTTTTTTTTTTTTTTACAGTTTTCTTCTTTATTTGAAGGTTTTGCAGTAACTGATTTTTACCTTCTTTATCCAATCACATTTCCTAATTATACAACAGAAATCTTCTTTGAGTTGAGTAAATCTCAAATGCTCTCCATATCTACCAAGTTCATTTCAGCTGTGTCCATGCTCTTATTTTTGGCATCTAAATGTCCTCTTATTTCTCCTCTGCCAATAAAAATATTTCATTTCTTAAGATTTATTTCAATCCCCACTTCCATGATGCAGCATCTTCCATCTGCAGACAAACTAATTTTTCTTCCTCTGAATTTCTATGGAATTTACACGTTACCATACTCTGAAATTTGTTTGGTCGCACCTTTTTTCTTAGATAATTCCTTTATGGATAATTATTTACAAACCTAAATCAAAACTTCCCTAGGATTTCCAAATCTTTTTATTGTATATACCTCATAGTGGACAGCACAGATGAGTATATGAAAAAGAGGAAGAAACTATGCTTCTGAAAACATGCTTCTGAAAATCTGTACAGTAGATCATGTTATTGTCCTCAATTATTCACTCTTATTTCTTTGTTAACAGATTATACTCTCCAGCCCCCATTAACTTCAGTCATTGCTTTTGCACAATCATTTTGCTTTAGCCAATGGAATGCGGGTAAATGGGATGTTTGCCACATTTTAAAGGAACTGCAAGTTTTCGCCTGCCCTTTTGTTCCTGTGCCCTGTGCTATGAGGAAGGAGGACACGTCCCAGAAAGCTCTGTCCTTTGAGGTAGCAAACTGTGAATACATATTGTGCAGACCTAATGTGAAACTGCATCTCAAAGCAAAGTCATAGGAGACAAAAGTGGCAGAAAGAAATAACTAGGTCACCAGAAATTTTAGTTTGTTTACTTTGTATCATGTCCTAACAATATCTAATAGACTCAAATCCAGCATTTTGTATATGACAGTACTTGAAGAAAACATATAACATTTAAACCACAATTCTTCATCTATGTATGGGATAGACCACACTCCACACTAACATAGACACTAAGAAATTGTCATGAAAAGCATCAAATAAGATTTTTTTAAATATAGTGAATCTCTTGGTTTAGTTTCTGAAATAATAATTTAGTTTTGAAATACATAAAATACTTAGGGCATAACATGCAATGAAATAAATGTTTAATATGTTTAAAAATAAAATATAAATTATAGAACACTATATAACACTTTTATTATTTAGATGGTATTGAGAACCCAATAATATTTTGTAAATTTGACTTAAATTTCTGTTTGAGAGATCAAGGAAACTTGAAATGATGAATTCAAACCCAATTCTCAATTATGTACCTTATTCATTTTTACCATTGACCCCAACTCTTCTATAGTAAAAACTTGAAATAGCCATATTAAATTGAGAGGAAATCTTGGCCATTATTAATGACACATCTTTGATCACCTCCCCGATAGTCTGCTTGGAGTTTCCTATAGAAGAATGCCTCCAATAATATAAATAACTATTAGGAGAATTAGAAATTTAATCATGTGTTTTTCAATATAGTTAGCATTTTCATATATACTTTAACAGCATGTGGCTAATAGAACACTGTGATAAAGAAAATGATAAGATTTACTCAATTCTATGATACCTATAGAAAAAAGTAGTATTATAGTAATAAATGAGAAATCTATATTCAAAGATCAAATCCATTTCTTAATGCCAATTTTTTTAAGGTATGGTGATGAGCACAATGATATAATTTATTATTAACTTCCAGGACAGTCTCCTTTTTTCAATATTTAGATTTATTAATTACTCATTAAACATGATTTGCAGTTTGTCAGCTGAGATTACACCAACGTCTTTGGTGCTATTTATTCAAGAAATGACCTATTACACATTTTTGTAAATAAGCAGTTGATCCTTGTGATTTTTTATCTTAAGCAGCTTAAAAATCTAAGGCTAAGAGGAAAGCATTATTAAAGGAATTTTTTCCTAGGAAAATAAGGATATCACAAATTTTTAACAAAAGAGAGGGTGTGCCACATTTCTTTTTTAATTATGAGGTTGGAAGTGTAACAATTTATAAATAATATAATATCAATTTACAAATTTATGTAGCATTTAAAATTTTCCTAGGAAATAGCTGATGTAGCTATCCCTATTTGTTCTTGTCAGCAAGGAATACATAACCTGCTGAGAATATAGTAAGTAGAGATGTTACACTATACTGTAGAAAGAGTGAGAGATAAATATTCCCTCTATTGCTATAGATACAATTTAATTGTCCTCCTAAATCAATTCTTAATTTGAATCTCTTAGAATTTCTTAAAGTTTTAGTGATCTTAATCATTCATTAAGACTGCTATAGGGCCTCCCTGGTGGCGCAGTGGTTGAGAGTCCGCCTGCCGATGCAGGGGATACGGGTTCGTGCCCCGGTCTGGGAGGATCCCATATGCCGCGGAGCGGCTGAGCCCGTGAGCCATGGCCGCTGAGCCTGCGCATCCGGAGCCTGTGCTCCGCAACGGGAGAGGCCACAACAGTGAGAGGCCCGCGTACGGGAAAAAAAAAAAAAGACTGCTATATAACCTTTTAGTTCACTTTACCTGCATCATTTAATTCACTTGACATGACAACCAAATGAAATAAGATTTAATGTTCCTATATACTTCATATATATGAAGTATGCCAAAGATTCTTTGCTTGACCAAACTTTAGTCAGGCTCGTGAATCTTCTCCTAGGCACAACTGTTCACTTTCTTTTAAAATCTAGTTTTAGCAATAACCCTGCTAATTCAGTTTAACCAGAACTCCTCACCCTCCATATCTGATCACCCTCAATATCTGATCATGTTCCTCATCTTCCACAATTCCCCAGGGTAATGTCTACTCACCCTGGTCTGTCCTAGGCAAGAATCCTGTTAGTTCAGTTTAGCCAGAACCCCTTTTACCTCTGAGGTTTCCTCTTAATAATTTTGTATCCACTGACCTCCACCCCCAACCTTGTTCCTTGGCTATAAGTTCCCACTTGTTCATGCTGTATTAGGAGTTGAGCCCAATCTCTCTCCTCCACTGTAAAATCCCATTGCAGTTGTCCCTACACTATTGCAAAAGTCCTGAATAAAATCTGCCTTGCCATCTTTAACAGGTGTCATTGGAAAGTATTTTTCTTTAACAAGTATATGACATATATATAATAGTTGATGTAATATCTATTATAAATTATCCCATGTTAAGAATTAAAAATATCATCTTGCCCATTCTGAACGTGAATAGATCTAAATATGTCATCAATTCAATGACAATTATCAATTAAGCACTTTCATAATGAGGCACTGTACTAAGCATATATTACTGAGGATATATCAAATAATGAAACTAATAAAAAGCTCTTTGAAGAAATATTCCAGTAGTATGTTTTTTTTGACCACTGGTAGTTCTTTATAAAAATATAAACTAAAGTCCCATACTATACCGAGTTGTCTTTATTTTGGTTTTAGAATCAGAATACAGGTGATTGAAAGGTGCACTAAAGGTTCAGAAACATTATGATTAATTCTAAAACTCAGAGATGCCAATTCAGAAAATTAAAGAAAGACTCTAGATATCTACGTTTTTAACAACACTGTGGTGATTCTAATACAGGTTATCAATGTAATATACTTTGTCCATGAGACTAACTTAGCACAACAAAGATTTCTGTAAACTCTGAGAAGTACTTGGTATTTTCCTGCTTTCACTTTTCCTATCTTCTTTATCCTTGCTATTACTATATCTTAATAAGGCCACAGAATTCTAAGAATTTGGAATTGAAAACCTGGAACAAATTTTTGAAATTTAGAGTCTTATTTTATTAGCATAAAGTTAGAAGTAATGCAGAATTATTATGACCATAAACTTTGGTACAACACTTCAGTCAAATTCTAGATAGTGAGCTGGGGGCACAGAAACATTATTTCTTTTTTCAGTGCATTCTGGCTAAGGACTGTGACTTAGATATTCACCATAAAAATCAACATCTATGGTGAATCTGCTGCCATAAAACTTCCATGGAATGTTAGCGATGATGATCATCCTACTTCAATCTCTTACTTTAAAGTTAAAAAATATTAAATGTAGAGATTTTTAATCATTCAAAGAGGCATAGCTCTAATCTTATATAATAATTTTAACCTACAATTTACACAGGAAAATATTTTCAATTTGGAAATAACTTTTGACTTCCCCAAATCAATTAGATTTTCTCAGTTATCATAAGGATTCTAAATACATTTACTGGAAATGCTACTAATTACTCTACCAGTTAGCTTTGGTTTCATAATAAACCACTCTAAAAGTTAGTGGCTTTAAACATCAAATGTTTAGTTATTAGCTTACCATGCTGCGGGTTAGCAATTTGTCCTGGGCTCAGTAGATCATTGTACTGCTGGTCTGTTCCAGGCTCAGAAGTTCTCACCTTGGCTCACTCTTGTTCCTGCAGTCAGTTTCTAGTTTAGGGGAGAACAGGTTGATTGCCCCTGAGGGCACATCTGTTCTCTGTGTGGCCTCCTGTCTCTCAGCAGGCTAACTTGGGCTTGCTCATTCACACTTGCTCACAGGATTCTCAAGGACAGAAAGAGAGCAGACCTCAAAGCATTGTTCTTTTCAAGGCTCTGCTTACATCATGTTTGTCAATGTCCCACTGCCCAAAACAAGTTTCATGGTCAAATTCAAGGAGTGAGAAAATAGATTCACTTCTTGATGAGGAGTTCAAGATTACAAGGGTGAAAATGCAGGTTTTGTGGCCATTTTCATAAGCTACTGTAACTAGATTAACTCAGTTACTTATATTGCTGTTTACATGTTCAAGTATAGAATCGAAAGTCTTTCCAGCAACTTGAATTCAGTATTGTGGATAAACTATAATCTTTGCAGATGCTCCCTGGATTGATCTTTCCCCTTCTGATAGTCTTAGTCGTTTTATTGGAATATTTAGTTCCTTAACATTTAATTTAATTACTTCTATATTTATATTTATATCTACCAACCATTTGCTCTTTGGCCAACCAGCTTTATGTTATCTTACTCTTTTTTTTAACGTCATTTTAGTTTGATTGGATATTTTTATAATTCATTTTTTCCTTTATTCATTTAGAAATTTTATCAAATTTTGTCTCAGCAAAAAACAAGGTTTTAAATTTTGATAATATTTTAGTGAAAGAATTTATTTTATTTTGTACTAGTTTAAGGGAACCAGGAAGGAACAATTATAGGAATGTATTATAGGAACTATACCTATGGCTAAAGGGCAAGAGAGGAAATGGAGTTAGTACAGCCTCGAGCCACTGAATAAGGGCTCTTCAACATGCAGCCTTAGTGGGATATAATAGCAGCCAGAAAGATTGGATCAGGGGAATATATCCAACTTTTATTCTCCTAACTTTAGATTTCATGCCAGTGCTTTCTATTAGCCAAAGCTAATAAAGAGATCAAAGGGCAAGAATGTTCATGTAATGTCAGCCTCCTGGGATAGAGAACAAGACAAAGAAATATAGAGAACTGATCTATCTAGAATATGACAAGCAGAATAAACAGCACAGAACTCATAAACACATTTACCATTGTTTTACTGGTTAAACATAAATCTTGGTTTATTTGGTCTAATGCTAACCACAACTGTACTTCTTCCCAGACAAAGCAAGAACCTTCAGACACTTTAACTCTGTTCCCTCTTTCTAATTTCCATATACTCGTCTCATGCATTTTAATTCTGTGTACTTATACTTTATAACTCTTCATTATAATTACTGTTTTGAGAAAGGCAACATTTATTTCTTCACCAATATTTGTGTTTATGTGTGATTGCTCTATTTCTTTTAATTGAATATATTTGACATGTAACATTGTGTAAGTTTAAAGTGTATAACGTGTTACTTTGATACATTTATATATTGTAATATGTTTACTTTTGTGGTGATATTTATCACATTATGTAATCATAGTACAATACATTGTCTATATCCATTTTACTGTGCATTAGATCTCTACAGCTTATTTGCTATTCATTACAAGTTTGTAACCTTAAACACTATCACTCTTATCACCCCCCCATGTCCTGGTAACCACTATTCACCAATATATTTACCCTTATTTCTTCCTGTATCTTCCAGCTTCTATACCTTTACTGTTTAAAGAGCAATATTTGGTGTTTCCTTTAATTCAGATCTATTATGGTAAATTATCTCAAGTTTCATGTATCTGTAAATGCCTTTTTTCCTATTCATTCTAAAGGCTTTTTTTCTAGCTTTAAAATCCTAGGTTGACAGTTTTTTTTATTTTAACACTTAATAATTTGTCTTCTAGCTTTTATCACTGTTGTTGAGAAAACAGACAAATTCTTTTGTTGTTCCATTTTTCTCTAGTGGCTTAAGATTTTGTTTTTGCTTTTCTGTGAGTTTTACTGTTTTGTTACCATATAGATTAATTTTCTTTTATCCTATTTTATAATCATAGGTTTTCTTTAATATATGGTTTATTGTCTTCATCAGTTTTGAAAATGTTCAGTAATTTCCTCTTCAAAATTATTTCTAGTACATTTTCCCCCTTCTCTTTCTGAGACTCCATAAACATACCCAGTCATAGTCACAGGTTCTGACCACACTCAAGGGAAAAGGGATCATACAAAGTATGTACACCAGGATGGGAATCTTGAAGGACATCTCACAATTCTGATGACCATAGAGAGCAATATTCCTGATAGGTCTGGGAACACCACTGCCCTCCATCCTGTGGTTTAAATAAGCAACTATTATGTTAAATACTAATGTCTTAACATCTGTACTCAGGAAGAATGTATTCTTTCTGAAGAAAAAATACATGTTCTAATGGTAAAATTCCATTTTTAAGAGAACTGCTGCTATTAAATTAGAGTCAAGGTGGAATAAATTGATACAGTTTTATGTGAAATCAAATATATACTTAGAAATAAAAGAAACTATTTTGAGTAACAAGGGATAATGCTTCATCCATGTCATAAAATAAATTGCACTTTCAGAACTGTTAAAATGTTATGCTTATAAAATTATTGTCTACTCACTCTATGGATGACACCGATCATTAATTTCTCTTGTTTTCCTTCCTGATTATATTTGAGTATGTATTTTTTCCTACTCAGTGTTGAAAAAGTATATCAGGGAAAAAGGAAGAGTAGAGGAGGTATTAAAATATGGTGATGATAGCTTGCAGAAGAACATTCTTTCAAGGAAAAACACAAATTACAGAAAAGAATCAAATGAGGCAAATATTTATTGATTGCCTAATATTTGTCATAGTGTTTTTTGTTGCTTACCTTTGTAACCCACACAACTGTGGCTATAAAATGGCTAACCAATAATACTAAGAGTTCATGTAATATCATTAAATATTGTTCTTTGTCACCATTCATCACAGCATTCAAGATTGATCTCTGACGGAATCAAATTGCTTCTCTTTCTAACAAATAGAGTAAAACTATAATTCCATCCCACAAGCTTTACTCATTAAAACTAAAAGGTAGTGATTAATCTACCTGATCTTGCACGTATAAGCCAACTCAATCCATTCATTAGTTCCTGCTTCACAACAAATAAATGAATGTCTCTGAAACTCTGGTGCTATTTACAGCTGTCTTTCCCCTTCTCAAATGCTCCTTAGTTTTTCCTTTTGGTTTTGATCCACTTCTAATTCAACCCAATTTTACCTATCATCAACCAACCCTCATTTATTGCTTTATTTCCCTGATTTTTGTCCTCTCTTTCCTGTTGGATTTGCATACTAATTACGGTTTCCCAGACTTGATTTTTGGTATTCCTCAAAGCTTTTGGTTCAGAGATTTTCTCTTTTCATCCCTGGTTGCCACAGATAGGCACTCCCACCCAAACTTTATCCTTTAGGAATTCAAAAAATTGTCACAATCTAACTTACTCGGTCATCAACTACTACCACACCTCTTCCCCTCCTCATCCTATGAAGAGAGATACAGACTGTAGGCAGAGATAAGTCAAAGAGAGAAAGAAAGCTGAGCAAAATTAAGTCAAGCTATTCACAAGCCATAAATAACTGTCAAAAGCATTATATATACACCATAGGGGGCTAGGTAAGAACTAAATGAAAAAAAATGCAAGCAAATTATTTAGCACAGTGCCTAGCACATGATAAGTATTCTATAAATATTAATTTTAGCTTTAACTTTCTGTGGAATAATGCATTGCTCTAGGGAAGAATTCACACTCATTTTCTTGGTCTGTGCTGAGATGGTTCCCAGACTAGGTATATTTTAGAAACTCTAAAAGTTGACATAAAGCAATAAATATACTTGGAGAGTCATCCAGGAAAATCTGTTTTAATAACTTTTAGTTCCTTTTGGTTATTAAGATAACCTTAAATGAAACAGAACCACAGTGATTATCCAGCAAAAATGGCAATCCATCAGTATGAATATACTTAGTAGATATATATTATATATATGTAAATACACATATATAATTAACTTTCTCTTTTTTCTTGGTCTATCTATGTGTTTTTGTCTACCTAATAAAATGCTTCACACATTATATTATGCTGATATTCCTCTTGATTTTTAAACTATTGAGAATTCCCTTGGACACTGTCACGTTGCATAGTGATTGAACTTTTAATAGACATTTAATTTGTGGTTCTAATAATAAGCCTAGATGTAAAATATCATGTGTATGAAGACTTACACGGTACAAAATAGGTATGCCATTCAGATTTTATAATAAGCTCTCCTGAGGATAAGGAAGTTCAGAAAATTTTTAATATTCTTATTTTTTTCTTTAAGATCTACTTTTATTTCAAAGTGGGTAAAGCAGTTTTTCTTTCCACTTTATTACAGTTCATGGAATAGAGTAACAGACTAACGTAGAAAGGGAACGGGATCTGGTTGATTGTATACATATGAGTTGACTCTTCAATTGTAGAGGCATTAAATATAAGTACACATTTTTATTTTTCTGTCTCACAAATTTAACATCTCATTTCAAATCACTTCACCCATTTCAGATTGTGAACTTTGATCCATAATTACCAAACGGATCTACTATATGAACATAAAAAGTTGTAAATACCAATTCATGCATGAATATTGTGTCACTTAATAGAAAGCAATCTATGTAACAAATTAATTTCAGAGTATAGAACTGGAAAAATATTAACATATTTCTTGATTTGTATAGAATAACAAGAAGAGAAGGATCATCTTTTATTATTCTGTCATCAGTTCTTTGATGACAAATGGATTACTGATGGAAACTTCTTGACAATACTTAGACATTTTGCTGTTTTGTTGTCTTTCTGTGGTAAGATAAACATTTTTTCTAAGAACTATTTCCCCAAAATTTTAAAAAAAATATTGTAACTTATAGCATATTTTGGTGGAAATATTGAAATCTGAGGGCAAAAATGCCTGGGTTCTTGTCCTGTGTCACTCATGTTTGTGATTTCAGTCAAATCTCTTTATGAGCTTCAGTTTTTTCATTTGTAAAATTATGTAATTATTTTTTAATTTACTAATTAAGCTCACAAGCATTGTTTAGGAATCAAATGAAATAATGTACATAAATTTACTTTTTATACAGCAAAGCTCTCTAATAAAATTAGCTATTACTATATATCAATATTAGAAAAATTACATTTCACTTTTTAAAACATGCTAATGAACCTAAATTCAATGTAGTCATAAAAAGCATTATAATTAATAATTAATTTATGTTTGTTGAAGGAATCTAATACATGTTCAGTACCTATTATTTCTTAGGCCTTTTTAGTTTATCTCTAAATCAATCTTTAGAAAGTTTATTTGGCAAAATATTTTATTCTGTTTTGAGATGAAAGAAACTGAGACTCAGATGAATAAACAGTTTGTCCAAGGAGCACAACTAATAAGATACAGATCTCAGATTTGAAATCCTGTCTCTGATTCTGAAGTGAAAACTCCTGAGACACCCACTTCTGTCTTACTAATTGATTAATCAGAATGGAATAAACATGTCATATACAGCCTACTGAAGATAAATGTTATGACTTTGAAATTCAGCCATGAATCAGGCTTCATTCACATTTTATGAAAGTCCATTTGCATGCATTCTGTATATACAAAGAATCATCTCTTTGTAAAATATGCCATCTTCAATGTGGAATCACAATTTTATAGGAATGGTACTGTTTCCTTAAACATAAACTCATAATGCATAAGTTAACTTGGGGAAAGGCTACCTCGGGTCGAAGGATCCCAAGTACCTTGAGCTAATTAATATTTAAGTACTTGATCCATTAAGTGGCACTTATAGGCACAACGTACTGGTTGCAAGAAAAAAAAAAAGAGGAAAAGGATGGTAAAGGAGGAAAGCAAGAGATGTTATGAATACCTACCACTCTCAAAGTTGTTTTCAACTCAACTTTTAGAAGATGTATATATAATAACATAGGCCATTTTGATTTTTCTAATGAGCTCAATCAAATATAAGAATGCTGGGGAGGGGGTTATTTTGCTCTTTTTTTTTTTTTGTCAAATCAAGCAGTGTATAAAAATACATGCTAAAACTTGACCCCTTACCCAAACCTCTATCTATGCCTCCCACAACTCAATCTCATTCTACCCTTCAGTCAAACCTCATTTCTCCATCCTTCAGCTTCTACTTACATGATAGATCAGGGTAGACAGTGGCCAGGTTTGTGGACGAGTTAAGAGATGGTTAAATGTAGGGCATACCTTGAGGAAATAATGAAACAGGATCGAATGGGATACAAGACTTAGGAGAGGATTATGGTAAACATTAGGTAGGAGATGTGGCTAATGATTTTACAAGAACCACAGATGAAATAAAGGTGTTGTTGAGCAAACTTCATGAAAATAAAAACCATTTTCTTCAAAGGAGTCAAAATGACCTGGTGCTTACATTAAAGCAAGCATGTCAAGAATGATTCAAAAGTCCTTATATAAAGCAGTAATACTCTTCCTCATTTTTAGCTAACAGTTTCAGGCTCACTTAAAACTTAATGAGTTTCCTACTGTACAAAGCATTTTCACATTTAATTACTAAAATCCTCATAATGGCCCTAGTAAGTTGTTATTAATAACCCCACTTTGCAGATGAGGAGGTAACATCAGTTGTTTAATTCATTTAAAAAAGTGACTGGGACTTCCCTGGTGATGCGGTGGTTAAGAATCCGCCTGCCAATGCAGGGGACACGAGCTTGAGCCCTGGTCTGGGAAGATCCCACATGCCACAGAGCAACTAAGGCTGTGCACCACAACTACTGAGCCTGCATTTTAGAGCCCGCGAACCACAACTACTGAGCCCATGTGTCACAACTTCTGAAGCCCGCATGCCTAAAGCCCGTGCTCTGCAGCAAGAGAAGCCACCGCAGTGAGAAGCCCGCACATTGTAATGAAGCGTAGCCCCTGCTCTCCAAAACTAGAGAAAAGCCCGCACGCAGCAATGAAGACCCACTGCAGCCAAAAATAAATAAATAAATTTATAAAATAAATAAATAAATGCATAAATAAAAGAAATAAAAAGTGACTGAACCAAGACTACTTACCAAAATTCAATATTCCTTTAAATATCCTCAGCTGTGAGGACATTTCCTGTTATTGAAGTGCCCCTACTAATTTTGATGGAATTTCCATTTGCTAGACCTAACATAGAATCTGGATAATTTCTGCCATTCTTTTACTCTATCTCACCAGCAGGATTACCCAATAACATTAGTTTTCAGTGCCTTGCATACATGTTGCTGGGACAAATCATAAAATCACGTAAGAGCATTCACTCAAACTCAATTCTATTAACTTCATACTCAAATTCCAAGATCCAGTCTAGTAATGCTTTAATCACCTGGCTGTGGATTACCCAAATTGAAGATTTTCTGTTACACAGTTACATCTCTGGCTAGCTTCAATAGTAGTTTCTTCTCTTGGTGGGTTGAGTGTTCAGTGTTAAAAGTATCATTGTGTTGTTAATACCATTATTTATCGATGGACCTTTCTTTTATTCAAGGTAACCCGGAGCAAGTTCTACAGCAAACATGTAGGTCAACTGAAAACAAATCATGTTAGAGACATGATTTATGGAAAGGAACTAAAATAGCATTAATTCATAGAAACTTAGGGCTGCAATGGGTGTTGGGGGTTATGTATTCTTAAACCAAAATCCTTTCCATGATCTCCCTGACAAGGGACGTTTATAGGTTTTCTCTTTGAAGGATATCTTTTTTATTCCACAGTAGGATGAGGCTATTTCAAAAAGTAACAATCTATTAACTATGCTAGAAAGCTTGACTTCTGAAAGATACAATCCAGCTCTCTAAATTCTATGCCAGTCCTGGTAGAACTGTGGCAAATATGGCTTTGTAGGTTTCTGTGAAAAGCCTTTATTGAAGAGACTAAGACCTTACTCACAATGACTCTGAATTCTCTCAACATGAATACATGTTTCTGAATTGATCTTCAGTCAGTCATGTACCCTAGTCTCTTCTGCCTTAAAAAAAACACACAACCTTCCCACAGTGCACATCAGCATAATGTATTTCACATATCATATTATGCATTGTAAGAAACGTACGCTTCAAAACAGACTTCTAAATATATGGGAACTAAATAAGCTTATTCTCATAAAGTTTCTGTTCCTTTTAGCTTTACAAAATTAATATATATGATATATACATTCAAATATGGATTGGAAGGTAATACAAAAATTGTGAAATTGTATAATGTATTGCACTTTTGATTTTCTTGTTTTATTATATAATAAAACTTATAGAGACTTCTCTGGCATTCTAGTGGATAAGACTCTGTGCTTACAATACAGGGGGCGCAGGTTTGATCCCTGGTTGGGGAGCTAAGATCCCACATGACTTGCAGCATGGACAAAATATATATATATTGCATAAATATAGATCTTGTGTGTATATACCAAACTGAATCAAAAATCAGAAGTATGCAAAAATTATAAAAAACATATTTTACAGCAGAAAATACAAAACAAAATCTACAAACAATAAAAATGTGTGGGGAAAAGGGAACCCTCTTGCACTGTTGGTGGGAATGTAAATGGATACAACCACTGTGGAGAACAGTATGAAGGTTCCTTAAAAAACTAAAAATAGAATTACCATATGACCCCGTAATCCCACTACTGGGCATATACCCTGAGAAAACCATAATTCAAAAGGACACATATACACCAACGTTCATTGCAGCACTATTTACAATAGCCAGGACATGGAAACAACCTAAATGTCCAATGACAGGTGAATGGATAAAGAAGATGTGGTACATATATACAGTGGAATATTACTCGGCCATTAAAAGGAATGAAATTGGGTCATTTGTAAAGACTTGGATGGACCTAGAGTCTGTCATACAGAGTGAAGTAAGTCAGAAAGAGAAAAACAAATACCATACGCTAATGTATATATGTGGAACCTAGAAAAATGGTACAGATAAACCTATTTGCAGGGCAGGAATAGAGATGTAGATGTAGAGAACGGACATGTGGACACACGGTGGGATGGGGGGGTGGAATGAATTGGGAGATTAGGATTGACACATATACACTACCATGCATAAAACAGATAGCTAGCGGGAACATGCTATAAAGCACAGGAAGCTCAGCTCGGTGTTCTGTGATGACCTAGATGGGTGGGATGGGGTGGTGGGAGGGAGGTCCAAGAGGGAGGGGATATAGGTATACGTATACCTGATTCACTTCATTGTACAGCAGAAACTAACACAACATTGTAAAGCAATTATACTCCAATTAATAAAAAATTAACATATATGTTGTATACATTCAAATATGGATTGCAAGGTAATATGAAAATTGTGAAACTATATAATGTATTGCACTTTTGATTTTCTTGTTTTATTATATCATAAAAATTGTAAGAAATATTTTACAGCAGAAAATACAATTGAAATTCAGCCACATTGTCCTCTGATATGCAGATAAGATCATGTCATATACATAAACTGGTGGACCTGAGGTAGGGGATAGATGGGCCCCTAAGCTGGACAGCTGGTATCTGTCAAGCAAAGAAAAACTGAAACATTTTTTCCCCTAGACACTCCAAGGACAAAGTTAATGGCAGGAGCTGAGCTCTGCTGGAGTAAAGACATTAGATGACCACTCCTGAGGTCAAGGAAACCTCCCCCACTGCACATGCACAGGAAGGCTCCTTGGGAGTCAAAAAGGGAGGCAGTGGGCTTCCCTGGTGGTGCAGTGGTTGAGAGTCCGCCTGCCGATGCAGGGGACATGGGTTCGTGCCCTGGTCCGGGAAGATCCCACATGCCGCGGAGCGGCTGGGCCCGTGGGCCATGGCCGCTGAGCCTGCGCGTCTGGAGCCTGTGCTCCGCAACGGGAGAGGCCACAACAGTGAGAGGCCCGCGTACTGCAAAAAAAAAAAAAAAAGGAGGCAGTACCACCCCATAATAAACGTGGACATACCCACACAGGCCTCTGTGCTGGAGTCCATCTTAGTAAAAATTTACACACAGTTGTTGGGGAGGGTGCTAGGGCAGGTCAGATGTGTAAGAGAAACAAGATAATTGGCTAAAGGTAAACAAAGACCTGGAAGAACTGTCCTATATAAGTGACAAATCACCTCTTTACTGCACTCCTCATTCAGGAAGCATGTGCTCCTCTCCAGGTATGTATTTCTGCCTTGCTTCTCACTTAAATAAACTGTTTCTCTGTGTGCTCTCCCATACGTTGTGCTGTGTCTGTAATAATAAGCTTTGTACCTGTTTTTGCAGCTTTTGCCTCCTTGAGAAATTCATTTTTCAAAAGGGGCAAGAGCCAGGGGAACTTTGCTTCCAACCTGTCGCCCCTGGTGGACTAGTGGCCCCTGGTGGACTAGTGGCTAGGTTCAATTCCTGGGCAGTGAAATAAGGTCCTGCTTCAAGACTGCTGTCCCTCCAAGAACAGACCAGCCAGTGCAGAGCCTTTTGATAGGCACATGGAAAGGCACGGTCGAGTCACAACATTCTCAGCATTAAAAAGTAAGTTTGTTTCTGAGAAGAGCAGAGTGTTGCCTCTCACATTTGCTTCAAATTCAACCTCTCGGGAACTAATCTGTTTCCTAGAGCGAGAGAGAGGCCTGTGAATAATAACTTAAAAGAATATATTTTCAGATAAAAATGTTGTAAAGTACCCAGGCATAAAATAATACTATTTTTTCAATAAAATAAAACAAAAACAAGAAAGCTGCTGTTTCTTCACACATTGCCATATTTAGGAGACACTCTGAGGACTGTAATTCATCAGCAGCACCTACAGAAGCTGTTGTGTCCCATGGGAGCTGACAAATCAGTTTCAGAGACTTACAAGGATCACTCCTAAAGAATGCTCAGAAATATTGGAGGAAATTTTATAGTGTGCCACACTGCTAAGGTCCTAATGCAACATGTGGGGATCAGACCCAGAGAAATATGAGTTACTTATATTTCCAAAATTCAATTTTCGGCAAATTTTCGCACTAAAGGCTGGTGCAGCCTTTGTTACATATAAACATTTCAAAGAGCAAAGCCCTTATAACTTTCTCTTTCCAAAAGACAGATATTTTCTTAAGAGAATATTTTTTTCAGATGGGAAGATTGTAAGATGAGTTTTGCAAAGTGCTTTGAATTGATCATATACATATCTACTTAATAAATGGTAGCTCTTTATATACAACATGAGAAGCTTCATATTATTTTAAGAACTTGAAGCAGTGGACTCTTTAGAAAGATCAACACTGCAACAATGGTGAAGTTGATAAGGGGAAAGCAAGACAAAGGATAGGAAAGTCGGTTAGGAAAGTATTCTAATACTCAAGTAGAAAAAATGGGGAAGTGGGTAGAGTTCTGGGGAGAGACTGGAAGGTAAATTTAAGAACCAATTGAGAAATTGAATGTACAGAACTTGTTAACAGTTATCACACTGAACAACGTGTGCTGGGGACTTTCATGCATAATTCTCTCTTTCAAATTTCTTAGTCTAGCATGGAAAATAAAATCACTGATAGTTATAATATGTGACATTATGCAAAGAAGTCTTGAGGCGACATAGCAGACACTGTTACTGCCATGCCCTGTATCAGCTCAACCCACTTTAATTCACCTGTAGCTATGGTCCAAGTGTCCAGCAAGCTGACAGCTTCACCTGAAAGCCTTTGCCTAAAGACTTTTCGGCATTTTGGGCACTTACTTCACCAACCACTGCAGGGTCAAGGTGGAAACTGGGGAAATTAACACACCAACACTGGAAAAAGCCCTCAACCATTGTGATGTGTATGCCACATGGGTTCTCGCAGAGTGTCCCCATTGGGATTGAGTCCCTGTTTCCACAGTGTTAAAATGCTACTGACACACCATTTTCCTTATTTCATCGTCTCACTTTCCCTACTCACTCATTTGTGCTTCCTAAGACTACTTCCCAAATTAATAAGCTGCAGTAAAGTCCTAAGTCCTTTTTTCTTCATCCTTTTTTTTTGGTGGGGTGTAACTGGACTACAAAGTAAGAGAGTTGGAACCGGAGGTGCCATTAGACAGCAGTCTTCAAAATGAGCTTTAAGAATTGTGTCATTTGATCAGATGCCAACAAGGACCACAATGGTGGTGCTAAATGGGATGGTGCTAACCTCTCACATAGTGTAGCTTCCCAATTACTAAGATCCTCACAGTGGTAGATAAAGGTGAAGTACAGGTGGAAGCACACTGGTTTATACTAATTCTCTTAGCACTTGAAAAGAGGAGACAATAAAAACTAAAAGGTTAGTGGAGCTGACTGGTACTTGCTGGACAAGCCTTAACAAGAATAACAGGCAATAAGCTAATCTTCTATTGGATAAGAAGATCACTGATGGTTTCTTGGAAGAGATGAACATGTATTAAGCTTTTAATTGGAACTGACAGAAACAAACATTTCAAGTAGTGGAAGTGAGAAGCGCCACTGTGTGTGTGTGAGGAGAAGTATAAGCCATTTCTTGTAGGATAGAGTCAGGGGCCAGCAACAAATCTGGGCAAGATGTCCAAGGTCAATGAGGGTTTTACATGTCCTTTTAAGAAGCTTGGGCTTTATTCTATATGTAACATAGAGTGATTCTTGAAGGCTTTCTCAACTCTGCTGAACACAGAAAATGACTATTTTCTCAATTTTTTCAAGAATAGTACATAACCAGCACCATTCTAGATGCATAGGAAAGCACTTAATTTACTATACCTAATGGATGTCTAAGGATGTTAGGGCTTACTTCTCACAGAAACCTATTTGGAAAAAGCTGAGGGTTTTATAGTAAACATTACTATAGCCTTAGTTTTAAATATAACACTCTTTAATTACACTTGGATTATTTGAAATTAAAGTCAAATTGAATGGGACAGTATAATTCTCCTTCTCTCACATTTACAAAGAGAATCCAACCAAACTACTTGAGACAAAATATCAGACTTCTTAAAAAGAATAACTTAAATATCTCATGAAAGATTACTGTACTGCCTGAAATAATGAGGAAAGAGTTCATCTCTGCTTTTCCTTTTTAATTCTGCTTCTAACCTTCAAAGCAACAACTCATACTCAAACAGATGCATAATTATGTTCAAATTCAGTACTTTAAAATCAAATTTTGGCTGTGAATTGAAAAGTTGGATTTTTTCCCCTTAAAATAATGCAATATATGAGAAATTTGGTTTTCTGTCTGATTTCTGCTTTTCTTAGTGTCTACACAAATTTATTGACCAGAAACTTTGAATGAGAAACAACAAGATGCCATTGTTATAGTTATAAAATTTCGATTTTAGGTATGAATGTTGAAAATATCCATGAATAAATTTGCAACCTATCATAGTAAGTCAACAAGTGAATGTCTTCTGTCTCTCTGATTCTATGATGGTTATCTAAACCTTATGCCAAAATGCTATATCAGATAAGTTAGTAGCTACATGTAGAACAATAAAATGTATATAAGTAACATATTTACTTATAATTCAACTTTTAATTACATTTTTATAAACTAATATAAGAAAATTTGGTGGTCCACCAGAAAAAAACTGGACATAAGATAGTATTATATTCAAGACTCCTTTATTCTATGATTTCAGAGACTAAATAAAGAAAAAATATAAAACTTAAAGCTTCAATTATTCCAAGTTGTACTAATCATGACATTCTAGTTTCACTGCCAGAAAAATTAACAATCCAAAATCTCAATGTCTTAAACTAACAAAAATCTTTTTTTTCTCATCTACATTAAATGCTCAATGCAAGAGAGTTGGACAGCAACTGGGAACAAGGCTCGAAATAGCTACTTCTAAATCCAGGTTGACTGTGGTTCAATAGTATGATTGCCATTTCCTGCAACTTGGGAAAAGAGAATATGTAAACTCCCAACAATTGTTCTATAATTCATCCTGGAAACGATACCTACTAATTTTTTATAGCTCGTTGGCCAGAAATAGTCACATGTTCCCACTATGTTGTAAGAAAGCTTAAAATTTATATTCCCTGTGCTCAGGAAGAAAAGAAAATCTGGATAGTCATAAGCATTAGTAACATCTATTACATATCCTAATTCCATTACCAAATTTTAAGGTGGAAACCATAAACATCATGTCATCGTCACTATAATGAATTAAAGAAACTTGTTTAAATTGTATGTCATGAAGTGCAGTTATATAATAAATCAATTTTCTTATTTACAGCTCACAGACTCTTTTGAAAGAGGTGCTGTTGGAATAAGATCTTGACAAAACCATTTTGAATTTATGCAAGCACTTATTGTCAAGAAACTGCAAAACATTTATTCAGACTTGGTGAATAATACATGTACTCAGATTTTCCTGGGAATTAGCAAAAAACAGTCTGGATTGAAATAAATGTAAAATCACTTTAACTAAATATAGAGAAAGTAAAGAAATGTTTGGATTATCAGAATAAATTGTCTTTTTAACTATGAACCATTTAGTCCAACCACTTGTTCTCTCCACCTGATCTACTATTTAATATTCTTCATATTTTTTAAATTTTACTTTTTTATTGATTATCCATTTAAGCACCACAAATGAAGTATGTTGAGAGGTCTATACAGATAATATGAATATATGCCATAAATTAATTACATAGTACAACTTAAAACTATAACTTGATTCTCTAAAGTTTTAATTTCTCTCTACATGATAGCTCATGAGGAACACACAGAGCCACAAATAAATAGCTTAGAAGGTAATGCACCCAAAATCAATAGCAATTGTTGTTTCTGATTGGTAGGATTAAGGTGTTTATTATTCTTTGTGACGTTTTTCTGTGTTTCACATTTTACAGTTGACATTCTTTCCCATTATAATTCTGGTACCCATCAACACATAATATAAAAATAAACCCAATGTGAAGTCATCAGAATTTCTAAGTTAAAAACATTTTTAAAATGCAAAACTGTATCTGCAGATAAACTTTTTTAACACACTCCACCATTTATTAATTGTATCAGCTTAGGGAAATAACAGTTTTCCACCTCTTGATTACATCCTCCTAAAATACATTAATAAATATGCTCATTGCCCATCAATATCCATTTGCTCCCCTCATAAAGAGAATTATTTCTAGATATATAATCTTCAAAAATGAAGACGAGGGCTTCCCTGGTGGCGCAGTGGTTGAGAATCTGCCTGCTAATGCAGGGGACACAGGTTCCAGCCCTGGTCTGGGAGGATCCCACATGCCGCGGAGCAACTAGGCCCGTGAGCCACAACTACTGAGCCTGCACGTCTGGAGCCTGTGCTCCACAACAAGAGAGGCCGCGATAGTGAGAGGCCCGCGTACCGTGATGAAGAGTGGCCCTCGCTTGCCACAACTAGAGAAAGCCCTCACACAGAAACGAAGATACAACACAGCAAAAATAAATTAATTAATTAATTAACTCCTACCCCCAACATCTTCTAAAAAATAAAAAAAATAAAAAAAATAAATGAAGACTACATTTCTTACTTTTTCCTTCTCTTATATTTATTTTTGTGGCTAAATTCTGACAGATGAAAGCTGCCATGTATCTGCTGCTGGATATCTGCTGGTTCACCCCATTTTTGCCGCTTCTTCCTCATCCCTTTCTTCACAGTCTTCCTTCCCAACCACAGCACCCCACCATCCCCAGGCCCTCACAATGAAACAGTCAGTTGCAAGGAGCCTGAGTTTGTGAGGAACTATGGAACAGGATCATCA